>NC_135482.1:64059477-64703406 GCF_052094955.1 Ictidomys tridecemlineatus | reverse complement strand
GTTATTTAGGCATACGACTTAACCAGCTTGCTTGCTGGCTGGCTTGCTTGCTTGATTGATTGATTGATTTAGTGCTGGGATTAAACTCAGGGCTTCCCACAAGCTCTACCACTGAGCTACACACCCCCAACCTCCACATTATTACTTTTTTCCCCCAGTACTGGGGATTGAACTCTGGAGCGTTCTATCCACTGAACTATATTTCCAGCCTTTTATATTTTTTATTTTTTTAAATATCTTTGATTGTGGATAAACACAATACCTTTATTTTATTTATTTATTTTTATGTGGTGCTGAGGGTTGAACCCAGTGCCTCACACATGCTAGGCAAGCACTGTACCACTGAGGTACAACCCAGCCCCTGTATTTTATTTTGAGACAGGGTTTCACTAAGTATTCAGGGATCTCACTACAATTGCTGAGGCTGGCCTTGAATTTGCAATCCTCCTTATTCAGACCCCCAGGTGGCTAGGATTACAGGCATTGAACATCACCATGCCTGGCCTTTTTTTTTAACTCTTAGGTATATCACTTCCTCCAAATATAAAATAGAAATAATAAATACCATTACTATCTCACAGGTTTATTTCCAGATGGAATGCTATCAAACTTTGTCCTTTGTAAATTGTAATATAGATTATTAGTATTATTAGGAAAGGGATGAAAAAGAAAATGCAACTGTAAATATTTTGCCCCATGTAATCCTCCCAACAACTTTTCAGAGTCAGGAGCATTTGTTGATTGCATTAGCCTGTGTTCCTTAGATACTCAAAGACTAAATTGTCCAACTTCTACCAGGACAGAGATATGTGTAAAGTAACTTAGAAGCACAAATGAGGAAGCAATTAATCCTATCTAGGGAGTGGGAGTGTTAGAAAAAGCCTAGATACTGATATCTGAGCTGGGACTTGAAGTGTGAATAGAAATTTCCCAGAGAGAAGGGATTGGCAAATTCCTGGCAGTGGAAAGATCATGTGACCTCTGAGGAATGAGGCAAGTGTATGTTTAATAAATACACAAGCACACAGTTTACAAAGGTTTAGGGCTATGAGGGAACGTTTACTTAAACTTTCAGGTGACTCTGTGGTTTCAGTAGGTGTAATACCTCTGGAGCAATATTGGCCCAAAAGGGGGAAGGAAAAATTGACAAAGTAAATTGAGAGGAGACCAGAAAGAGATTGAATTTTGTCCTGTAATAGGTTCAATGACAGGTGAGGTGTAGATTGACTTAACTGATTCAGAACATACACTAAGATAGGGCTAGGGGTGTGGCTCCATGGTAGAGCACTTGCCTACCATGCACAAGACCCCAGATTCAATTAAAAAATATATGTTTAGGGGCTGAGGTTGTGGCTCAGTGGTAGAGCGCTCGCCTAACATGCGTGAGGCACTAGGTTCGATCCTCAGCACCACATAAATATAAAATAAAGACATTGTGTCCACCTATAACTAAAAAATAAATATTAAACAATACAAACAAAACATTAAAAAAGTATATGTTTATATATATGCTAAGATGGCTTGGAGAATATCTGAAGAGAAAAACATCTTGATTTAGACCAGTGGCAGTGGTGATGAGGAGGAGGGGACAATTGGAAAACATTCATGAAAGCAATGAATTAAATGAAATGAATATATTAAATAATTGGAGCTCAGGTTTGAGGAAGAGCAGAGGATACAGAATGTCTTGGCTTTCCCTCTCTCTCCTTCACACCCCAATTACTGAGTACCACTCCTGGATTCTCTTATGTGTGCTTTTTCATCTTCTAACTCCTGTTACACCCTAGAAGAGTTTAGTAGTACAATCACCAATGAAACTGTGAACCCTTGTATTGCATTCTCCTATAACCCTTGGTATTGAGGATTGAACCCAGGGGTGCTATACCACTGAACCATCTCCAACCCTTTTTATTTTTTTATTTCAAGGTCTGAATTCCTAAGGGTTTTGCTAAATTGCTGAAACTGGCCTTGAAGTTGCCATCCTCCTGCCTCAGCCTCCCCAGTTGCTGGGATTACAGGAGAAGCTACAGTGCCTTCACCCTCCCTTGCATTCTTTACACCTTAAATGATCTTTTAAAAATGCAATTGTAATCATACCTTTCTGTTGCTTAAAACCACTAATGACTTAAGCTTGTTGCCTTAATTAAAAACAAAATCCTTAACAAGACTCTCCTATCCTGCCCTTGGTATCCCCTTCAGCTGCACTTCCTCTGGCTTTTACAGATGCTCAAGTGCACCATGCTACTATTTCTCTAGAATTTCACCCTTGCTGTTTCAACTACCCAAACATTCTTCCTGACCTCCACCACCTCTTTATCTGGCTAAATTCTAGTCATCCTCTGGACAGCTTTTACTACTTTTTACTACTTTTACTACTTTTACTACTTTCCTCAGGGGGATTTCTGATACCTGACTCCAGTCTTCCCTTTTCTTTCTTTTTCATATTTTATTTTTTAGAAGTAGATGGACACAATACCTTTATTTTTGTTTATTTATTTTTAAGTGGTGCTGAGGATTAAACCCCAGGGCCTCACACATGCTAGAGGAGCTCTCCACTGCTGAGCCACAATCCCAGCCCCCAGTCTTCCCTTTTCATCCATGTTTGTTTTTCTTTCTGGTTCTTCCATTTATTGTTATATGGCCTTCCATAAATCAATTGTACTTGTTTTCATGTGCTGGGTGTTTTTGTTTTGTTTTTGTAGTGGGACTTGAACCCAGAGGCCGCTCTACCCCTGAGTTGCTACAGTCTCAGTTCTTTTTATTTTTATTTGAGACTGGATCTCAGTTGCTAAGAACTTGGAATCTGGAACTTGGAATCCTTCTGCCTCAGCCTCTCAAATTGCTGGGATGCCAGGCTTGTGCCATTGGATCCTGGCTTTCACATGGTTGTTGCAAAATACTTAGCACTGACACACACACACTAAAAAATCAGTTCCTGAGCCGGCATGGTGGTGCACGCCTGTAATCCCAGCTGCTCTGGAGGCTGATGCTATATTTTCTTGTGGCTGAGTTGAGTTCAAAGGGACAGTGATAGTATTGTACCCATCTCCCAATCCGTGTGCCCCAAATGATGGGTTGGGGGCTCAAGATCCTGTCCCACCTACATTTCTTCTTTTTTAAAAATATTTATTTATTTATTAGTTATTGGCGGACACAACATCTTTGTTTGTATGTGGTGCTGGAGGATCGAACCCAGGCCGCACGCATGCCAGGCGAGCGAGCTACGGCTTGAGCCACATCCCCAGCCCACACCTACATTTCTCTCCTCACAAATCACACAAATCGACACACACACACACACACACACACACACACACACACACACACACCCCGTGTATGTATAATATGTCAAAATACACTGTACTGTCTTGTCTATCCAAAAAGAACAAATAAAGAGGAGGAGTTCTTAACTCTCTTTCTCCCCAAACTATAGTTCTCTGGATGGAGAGGCATCCTGGGACTCCACTGTGTACCAGGAAAGCAAAAGAGCTGATACCGGAAAGCCTCAGGTTCGATTCCCGGCTTTGGCATTTATTAGAAGCGAGATCTTTTGCCCTGGTTATTTAATCTCTGGTGTCTGGAGAGACGCTATCACCAGGGGATTGCGAGGTGCCAGGGAGGTAATGGCTGTAAAATGACTTCTGTGTGCTGGAACGCGCCGTCGGAGGACGCGTTATTACCCTTGCTTGCCGGGAGGCGCGGGCCGCGGCTGCAGGGTGGGCGGGGGCGCCACCATCCGCCGGTCCCCGCCCGCGCAGCCCAGCCGCCGCCCGCTGGGAGTGCTGAAGAAATTTATGCTAATGACGAAGATGCGGGTGACCGCCCGAGCGCTCCCGAGCGCCAGAGGCCTGGCTTGCGCTTGGTCTTGCTCGCCCGCACCCCTCCAGGAGTCGGCTGCTTGCCCAGAAGTCTCTATAGAGGAACTGTCGCCGTCGGTCTCTGGGCCTAGAGGGGTGCGAGGAGAAGTGGTCCCTGGCTGCGGTCCGTCTGGCCAACGCCGAGCGTTTGTCTTCATTCTGCCCACCCCACCCCGTTCGGTTTCTGCCTTCCAGTTCCTTTTTGATTGCTCTCGGTCTCTGGAGGTCTCACTCCTTGTCTCATTTTTCGATTATCTGCTCTCTTTCTAGTAAACCAAGCTATGTTGAGCGCTTCTGCCTTCCCGACAGTTCTCTAACCTTGCCCCGCTGGGTAGCGGCAGGATGAAGAGGAAGCCTGAAGCCAGCACCCGACAGCTCCGAGAGCAGAATGAGGGCTGTGCTCAGGGGCCTGGGAGAAGGAGAGCCCACTTCTGACGGGGAATCGGGAGAGAGTACCTGAAAGCCGAGCCCTCTGGGCTGAGCTCTAAAGGATGGACAGAACCCAAACCGGGATGCGATTGGGAAATGAAGTAGGCAGAAGTGTTAAGATAAACGGGGAAAGCCAAATGCAGGGTGACTGGAACACAAGGACCTTGTTTGGAGTTTGGGGGAGAATGCTGGGAGGGATTTTGAGAGGGCCAGGTGAGAGACCTTAATACCAAGTCAAATAAGTTAATGTGATTCCGGAGGCTTTCTTCCTATTTTTCTAAAAGAATAAAGCTAGTGGTTAAATACATCCATGGACTCCGGAATTACACCGCCCTGGTTCAAGGTTTACAGTCCACCACTACTACCTATGTGATGTGGAACTTCCCTTAGCTTCTTTGCCTCCACTTCCCTAACTATTAAATTAGGGTGAGAGTAATAGGAAATGGTAAAGGGCTCTTAGAAAGATTATATGAAAGAAACTGTTTGCAAAATAGCACAGTGCCTGGCACACAGTAAGTGTAACAGTGTTTTTTTTTTTTTACTGTTACTTTGTATCTCCTCCATCTTCCTTTGTCTGATTAGACCTTAGAAAGCAAGAACATAGATACTCCAATTTCACCTCAGCCATCCTCAGACAAGAAGGGGCTATAAGATGAAAAGTTCCCTAAAAAGATAAGGATGGCCACCTCAACTGAATAGACTTCATTAGAAGCTCAGGAACCCAGGGAATGGATGGGGATTCATGGAGTCAGGGAAACCTTTCTGAAGGTGAACCTGGAGACCATCAGAGAGAATTAAAGGGTCATCATACCCAGCAGGGTGGTCTGTCTAAAAATGGGATAATTAGGAAAAGATCTTTTATAATAAGCAGGGCATGCCTGTCTTGCAATAAGAGGCAGCACTCATGGCCAGAGGGGAGAACAGGAGAGGCCAGCACCCTCCTTCCACTCTCTGCCCACTCCCAGCTGAACCCTAGGCAGAGATCTGAATGGCTCATCCAGACCATTCTAGTCAGAAATATCTCCTAGGAAAGGCCAGAGGCCTCAAAGAGAGAAATTGGTCACACCCATATGCATATGCATGCGCACTCAATCGCACACACAGACTGAGGTGCTCTCCCACTGGTAAACTGTCAGGATCCAGAAAACTTTCTAGCCCAACCTGAAGGTGCATTCTAAAGACAAGATGCTCATATGATGTGATACAGAGGCACTACCTTACCCTAGGGGAGACCTAGGAGAGTCAAGGCTGGGAGGGAGGTCAGAATGGAACCCATATTGACAAAATGAAAAAGATTAGAGCAATTCATTTGCTGTCAATGGCATTAGGGGTTGATTTTTAGCAGCACAGATGAGGACCAGGTTTCTGGTCCTCCAGTTTCTCAGAGCACTAGATTCAGCCTACCTCCCTAGGCTACCTGGTCCCCTCCCTGGCCAAGCCCCACTCATATGCTCTCCCCCTTTCAGGTACCCCTAACTGATTCTGAGCTCCAGATTTCTTCCCACAAGCACTCTGTCCCACCCTGTCCTTTGCTCCTTGCCTGAAGTCTGGGTACTATCCCTGTCCCATTCCTGTCCCCTAGAGTGGGTACTCCCAAGCCTCTTTCTCCCAACTTCTCACATATATGACCCTTCCACAAGGCTGCTCTGAGGTTTGCCAAGTGATTGCTGTTAAGTGGAGAAGACCAGAAAGAGAGGCAGCCAAAGGAACAGTAACACACATATTGGCAAGGCTTCTTTGGATAGCAGAGGACAGTAGGACAGGCAGGAAGCCCCCCTCCCCACTCACACACACCCCAGGACTGTCTGCTCTGCAGACTTCTGTTTCCCTGGGGCCCCAGGCCTACATCCTCTGCCCACCAAGTCTTTCCTATATGCTTCCACAGGGAGACCCTGGTCATGGGGGTATGGAGGGACTGGCTTTCTCTAGGGACCTCCACATTCCCAGAAGCTTTCAGCCTTCCAGAGACAAGGCCACATCAAGTCTGGGATCACTGCAGCTGCCCCACTGACAGCTCAACCTGCCCTTCCCCTCCCCCTTCATTCCTTTTCCTCCTTCATGTCTCCCTCCCGCCTCTGTGAAGCCTTCAAGGCTGGGAGGGAGGTCAGAATGGAACCCATCCCTGCAAAATGAGAAAAGATTAGAGCAATATATTTGCTGTCAATGGCAATAAGGCTGCCTGAGCAGGGGAGGAGGAATATTTGATTTCAGGCTCTCCAGGGCTCTTGATGGAGGAGCATTGGCAGCCTGCAGCCTGGGGCCTGATTGAGTAGGGAGTCCCAGCCCCATCCAACTAGGGACCCTAGTGTCCTAGCTGTCCGATCTCCATATCAACCTTATCCTCTGCAGTTTTTAGCTTCCTCCTTCTCTCCACCCATCATTTCTTTTTCTCCACTGTTTTCCCACAGCAGTTTTTCTACTGGGTACAGGATGATGGAGCAGAAAAAAAATACTGCCCTAGGAGGTGTATAGGAGGCCTTGGTTCTAACCCACCTTCTGCTTTAAGCCCAAGTAAGTCACTCCTCTCTAAGCCATGGGACAGCATGGGTGGAGAAGAGAACATAGAATTTAGCATCCTGAAACTGGGGTCAGCTAAGCCACTTGCCACTCACCACTTTCATCATTTAACCTGTCAGCTTCCATTTATTAATCTGTAAAATGGGGGTGAAGCAAATAATAAATAGTAAGATTTGTGTCCTAGGGTGGTACTGAGCATTAACAAAGCTATGAATATGAAGGTTGTTAACAATTGTGAGGATTCATGGTACATTTCCTGCTGAAGGTTGGGCCTGGATTTCATAAGGCTCCAGAGGGTCCTGCCAGTCCTAGGAGGCACATCTTCAGCAGCAGGGAGAGGTTGTAGCCTTCTGGGAAAGGTATAAGGCAAGTTATCTGCCCCAAAAGTCCAGAACTGAGAGGGTAGCCTTCAATTCATCTGGGATTGATTTTGAAAGACTTTCTGGAAGGGAAGGTTTTAGCAGTGGCTAGTCACTAGCATATCCTTGTTGTTGTTGTTTTAATATTTTTTTTTAGTTGTAGTTGGACACAATGTCTTTATTTACTTTTTTTTTTAAAGAGAGAGTGAGAGAGGGGAGAGAGAGAGAGAGAGAGAGAGAGAGAGAGAATTTTTAATATTTATTTTTTTTTGGTTTTCGGCGGACACAATATCTTTGTTGGTATGTGGTGCTGAGGATCGAACCCTGGCTGCACGCAGGCCAGGCGAGCGCGCTACTGCTTGAGCCACATCCCCAGCCCTATTTTATTTACTTTTATGTGGTGCTGAGGATCAAACCCAGGGCCTCGCACATGGTAGGTGAGTGCTCTACCACTGAGCCACAACCCTGGACCTAGCATCTCCTTCTTAATGCCCCTGACCCTCTTGTCCATGTGTGAATGGTGCCCCCTGGAGTTACTAGTGGCAGGCCTGCCTGAATGCCATGTCTGTCCAGCCTCCAGTGCCAGACAAGTACTGGGGAGGAGGGAGGGTGGAAGGGACTAAGGAATGGAATTAACATTTATTACTAGGCTGCCATGTGCCAGACACCAGGCAATGTTTTTCATATGATATCTAGTCTACAGATACAACAGCAGCAAAGAGGTAAGTATGGAGTTGATTAACTTGCCCATTGTTACCACTAAAACAAGGTGTCTAGACCCCATCACTCCACACTGCCTCCACTGGGGCAGAGAGTTGAGGCCCCTGTCCCAGGCTTGTCTTCCATGGCTGTACTGGAAAAGGAGAGATGTCCCCCAGGAGTTCAACCAAGGGCCTCACAATGCTCTACCACTGAGCCACATCCCTAGCCCATTTACATTCCTGTAAACCATAGTTTTCCCTTCTATTAAAGAAGATGGTCTTGGGGCTGGGGATGTGGCTCAGGTGGTAGCGCGCTCGCCTGGCATGCTGTCGGCCCAGGTTCGATCCACATACAAAACAAAGATGTTGTGTCCGCCGATGATTAAAGAATAAATATTAAAAGTGTTCTCTCTCTCTCTCTCTCTCTCTCTCTCTCTCTCTCTCTCTCTCTCTCTCTCTCTCCCCCTCTCACTCTCTCTTTAAAAAAAAAAACAAGATGGACTTGGGCTGGGGCCAAAGTACAGTGGTAGAGAGAGGTCTTGCCTTGCATGTGTGAGGCACTGAGTTCAATCCTCAGCGCCACATAAAAATAAATAAATAAATATATTATATCCATTTAAAAGAAGAAGGAGGAGGAGGAGGAGGAGGAGGAGGAACAGAAGGAGGAGGAGAAGGAGGAGGCTTCATGAAATAGCAGCCCGGAAAATGCTTTGGAAAGTATAAAGTCATGCACAAATTTAAAATGCAATATACTTCCATGTGCTTCTTTTCTGGCTCCAAACTCACTTCCCATTGCTCCCCATAATGGATTCCCCTCTGAGATCTCCTCACTTCATTTTTTTCCAGAAGCATCAAGCTAATTCACATCTTCCTCTTCCTCCACTGCTTCTCCCAATCTCATTGGTCCTTGAAGGCCTAGATTAGGTGCCGTCTGCTCCACAAAGTCTTCTCCTACCACCCTGATCCACAGTGTCAATAAGCATAGACTTCCTTGATTTAATATTCACCTTTTATAACTGTGTCATAATTCCTCAACTAGTATCCAATAGATTCTCTGAGGGCATAGATTATGTCCTTTATGTCTTTGTAATCCTAGGGCTTGAGTGGGGTCTGGTACATATTGGGTGCTAGAAAGACTTCTGCAGCTGATAATGTGGTAATGGTGCCCATGGGAATCCATATTTGAGTTTAAAGTAAAGGTGGTGACTATGATAACAGCAGCAATGCCAGTGATAGCAGTTACAGTAGTAAGTTTGAGAGCATGTTGTTCTGGAGATGGTGGTATTGATGATGTGAGTATGAAGATGGTGATGGTGTTGGTGACTATATGAGTTACTTATTGCTGCATAACAAATTACCCCTATTTTTGGTAGCCAAAACTTAGTGACTCAAAACAACATACATTCATTATCTTGTAGTTTCTGTGGGTCAGAAATTAGCATGGCTTAGCTGGATACCTCTGGCTCACAGTCTCTCACAAGCCTGTTTACCAAGGTGGCAGCAGGGGTACAGTTCTCATCTGTTGTCTTGACTGAAGAACTATCTGCTCCCAAGTAAATATGCATGATTATTGGCAGGATCCAGTTCCTCTTATGCTCTTGAACCTTGCTGAATGTTGACCTAAGGCCTCCCTTCATTACTTGCAGTGGGGGCTTCTCCATGGGTAGCTGACAGCATGGCAGCTGGCTTTCCTCAGTGCAACTTATAGAATACCTAAAATGAAAGCCACAGTCTTTTGATGGTCTTTTTTTTTTTTTTTTGATACTGGGGATTGAACCCAGAGGCACTTTACCACTGAGCTACATCCCCAGCCCTTTTTGTTGTTTGAGACAGGATCTCCCTAAGTTGCTTAGGGCCTCACTAAATCACTGAGGCTGCTCTCCAACTTGTGATCCTCCTCCTGCCTCAGCCTCCTGAGTCACTGGGTTTAAGTCATCCACCACTGCTTCCGGTGATGGTAGCCTAATCTTTGAAGCAATATCCCATCACCTCTGCTCAATTCCATTAATGCGAGACAAGTCATTAAACACAACCTATATTCAAAAGGATAGGATTACACAGTGGAAAAATGCCAGGAAGCAGGGGTCATTGGAAGCTATCATAGAGATCACCACCAAAATGGCGATGGTAGTGACAATGACAGTAGAGGAGGAAAACTGGAGGGTTATGGTTCTGATGGTGGTAATTAAACAGGAATGGTAAGATGTTTGAGAATGAAAGTATTGGTGTCCATATTAGAATTGAAAAGTGCTTCCTCAAATTGAATTTCAGTGAGGGAACCCAACAGGCTGGGGTCAGACATAAAAGACACACTCTCTTCTGTACTCCAACCCCATTCCAAGTCCATTCCCCTAGAGTTCTTCCTACCCATTATTTTCTCTGCCAATCACCTTCACCCTAGGCTGCTGTTCTCCTTTAGGCAATTAATGAGCTAAGTAATCACCAAAGGGAGAGCAATTACTGTCAGCAGTCAAAGGGAGGAGGGTGAGAGAGTGGTCAGAGGCCCAGGGCAGACAGAGAGGTGCTTCCAGTTCTGGGCTGTAGTTCTCTCAAGTTAGATAAAACCACCTGCCCCAACTGACACTGAACTCATGTCATCTCCAGTTGGTGCACCTCTGTAGAAACAGCCTACCCACCATGACTTTATGTTTCCTTGCTCAATTCTTCCCATAAGCTTTAGGCCAGAGCTACACTAAACCCATGGGAGCCTATGTTCTCTAGATACCCGTGCCTCTATCTTCTACCTCCAATCTCTCACCACTTCTGATGACCCCCTATTTTTTTTTTAGTTTCCTCCAACATCACCCCTGTTATTTGATAAGTAAAGAAAGGGCTCATCTTTTCTTAAATCTTATCCCTACAAGACCACCATCATAGCCCCAATTACTACACCAATGCCAGAGTTTTTTTTAAGTTTGGTAAGCCAAAAGAAGACCTAATGTGTGGAAAAGGCACTTTATTTTTTAAAAATATTTGCTCTTAAGTTTTAGATGGACACAGTATCCTTATTTTACATTTATGTGGTACTGAGGCTCTAACGCAGTGCCTCGTGTATGCCGGGCGAGTTCTCTACCGCTGAGCCACAACCCCAGTCACAGAAAAGGCACTTTAGGCAGCCAGGATATACTGGGTATCATGGAGACCAAATCTTCCTACAGTTGGATCACCAGGTTGAGTGACAGGGGAGAAAGATATTAGATTAGGAATCAGGAGACCAAGATGTTAATTCCAGCTTTGTCACTCACTAATAATATTGCTGCTTCTGCTCTCAGGCCTCAGTATCTTCATCAGTAAAATAGTGAAGAAAGAGCATGGATTAGATGATCTCTAAAGACTCTGCCAGTCCTAAACATATATGATTCCGCTTCTTGTGAAAAGGGTAAAGGATGAGTGGAAGGTTACAGCTACTCTAAGAGATTAAGGACCATATGACCCAGTTTCTGTTTGCAAAGGAAAGTCAAACCTGTTCACAGTGGGGAGGCTCCGTTCTGTGCTTTGTAGGAACCCAGGACTACCTCCATCTTCCTTTCTTGCATCTGCCCAGGACCCAACAGTATAACCTTAGAATTGTCAGCTTTCCCTGTGGCCCCTATCAGCACATCCAATCAGTTACCATCCGCCAATTCTAAGATATCACTCACCTCTTTTATTTCCCTTCTGACTCCTAACACGCCCACACTGTCCCTTCTAGTTATTCCCCTTCCACTTTTCTCATGGGCACCTGTGACATACTTCAGTGTTTCTTACCTGCATCCTATTGCCCTGTGTAACACTTCTTTCCTCGTCTGTCTCCCATTTTTATGACCCATCTCTCTCAGTTTCCTTTTCTTTCAGACTCCCTACCTGCCTCCCCTCCTTCTGTTCACCCCTTAAATTTGAGTGAACCCCTTAAGGTTTTGTCCTTGGCCATCTCATAATGGTAGCATAATAACAAAAGCAAAAAACAACTAGGATTTAATGGTGGTTATAAACTACAAAGGGCTTCACATGTACTCTCATTTGATTGTATGAGGTAACTATTATCCTCCATTTAATAGAAGTCAATTTCGCCTTCATGGAGTTTCTAAAAACTGTCCTTTCCTTTTTATTTTCATTGCCACTGCCTTAATTTAAGCCCTTAATACCTCATCTTAGAACCTCGCTTCAGCACCCGAGCTGACAATACTGTAGGTCTTAGCGGTTGATGAGAAGGAAAGGATGTAGTTCCAGTTAACCAATTGACCAAAGACTTTCGGCTTAACTGAACCAGACCAGGCCCCACTCAGAACAGTGGTTACACGGGGGCTGTGCTGTAAAGATAAGGCACTCAGAACTAGAATCATTTTGGGAAAAAGATTAGGGTCATACAAACACAAATGAGAACCTGTGATTGGTCCAAATGGAAAGAGGACAATTTCTGATGGAATAGGTGAAGGGCTGCATAAAAAGTTCCAGGAGAATCTCCTTATAAGCTCTACACCCTCAGGACTTGTGAGCCCTTCTCAATCTCCAGTCCTCCCAATCTGCAGCTTCCGCCTATGGGAGAAGGTAAATCTCCACTCTTCGTTTAAGTCAGGAAAACTCTATTCCTAAGAAGAAGGAAAAAAAAAAGAATAAGAAAAAATGCAATATTAGAAATTTTGAACAAAGAAATTTAAACTCATGACATTGGTTTTGTAATGGGTGGGGATTTTTGTAATTGTGTGTGTTTCATAATATTGTATGTTTTGTCTGTTTTAATTTTATTTGTTGTGGTACTGGAGATTGAACCCAGAGCCTCCCACATGCTAGCCAAGTGCTCTACCATTGAGCTATATTCCCAGCTTCCTTTCGGTCTACTTTTAATGATATTTGAAGTTTTTAAGAAAGACTGATAGCTAGGAAAAATAATAGACATCTGTAATCCCAGCTACTCAAGAGACTGAGGCAGAAGGATTGCAAGTGTAAGGCTAGCATGGGCAATTATATATATATATATATATATAAATGTATATATTTTAGTTGTTGATGAACTTTTATTTTATTTATTTATTTATATAGGATGCTGAGAATCAAACCCAGTGCTTCACACATGCTAGGCAAGCGCTCTACCACTGAGCCACAACCTCAGTCCCCAGCATGGGCAATTTAACAAGACCCTGTTTCAAAATAAATTTTTAAAAAAGGAATTGGGTGCTGGGGATGTGGCTCAAGCGGTAGCGCGCTCGCCTGACATGCGTGGGGCCCGGGTTGGATCCTCAGCACCACATACCAACAAAGATGTTGTGTCCGTCGAGAACTAGAAAATAAATATTAAAAACTCTCTCTCTCTCTCTCCTCTATCACTCACTCTTAAAAAAAAAAAAAAAAGGAATTGGGATGTAGCTCAGTGTTAGGGTGAGTCTGGGTTCAATCCCCAGTACCACAAAGAACAAAAACAAAACAAAAATGGTTATATTTATGAAGAGCTTGATTTCATTTGTAATCAATGTTTACATATTTGGAGAAATATAATTTGTTAAATTTAAAATTTTATTTACTGGTTGCATATGTAATATGAGAATATTTAGGGGAATGTGAATAATTGAATAAAGATTAATAAATTGAAAATCAAGTAATAAATATAATGAGTCTTTTTTCCATGCCTCAAAGAACTTGCAGTCAGTAAATAATTTATCATTCTAAACTTTCTATTTCTGATTTTTGTGACTTCATTTGTTTCCATTCATTACCAACACCTCTGTGACTCAATTTCCTCATCTATAAAATGGGATAACATTACTAAGGATTTAATGAGATAATTCCTTCCATGGCACTTGGTACAATGCCATGTACTTAACTCCTAAGTACTTAATAGATTTGGCTATATTTACCTACCACCCCCCCAACCAACACCATTTCACCTGGAGCTCAAAATCCTCCCAATGCTGCCCACCACTCCCAGGACAAATCCAAGCCTCTCCACATGACACCAGAAATCTCTCTCTCTCTCTTTTTTTTTTTAATTATTTTTTAGTTGTAGTGGACACAATATATTTAATTAATTAATTTTTCTTGTCGTGCTGAGGATCGTACCCAGGGCCTTGCCAGTGCTAGGGGAGTGGTCTACCTCTGAGCCACAACCCCAGCCTGACACCAGGAATCTTCCTGTCCTTACCTCTCTGCCACCTGACCTGCTTTGACCCTCACTATTGCCCATCACCCACCAGATAGATAAAATCACTATCTCTTTGCTTCATCCTAGTCCCCTACCCTCTTAAAGACAAGACCCATTTTTAAAAAATGGTTCCCTAGGCCACCCTCACTGACCTATAGTTGTAGGTGAACAGCATGCCTTTATTTTTGTTTGTTTGTTTGTTATGCTAAGGACCAAACTCAATGACTCTCACGTGCTAGGCAAGCGTCCTCTCACTGAGCTACAGCCCCAGCCCGCCAACAAGTCCCATTTCTGATTGATCTTGGGAAACACAGGACTGCTCTGCCCACAGCCTGTTGTGCAATAGGTGCTCTGCCAACAAGTTGTGGATTCCTCTAGCTCTGGTAGTCAGGTTATCCAAGCAGAAGTAGCAGAAACCTGCAGGTTCCCTAGGCCACCCTCACTGACCTAGTAGACCATGAGGACACAATAGGAAGCCAGTAGTCAGCACTTGCCAGGGCCCACGGGGCAGATGGCATGAAGATCGTAGAGCCAGAATCGAGGAGCATGTGGAGCTGGATCTGCTCAGCTCATCAATATTCCCCCAGACATTCAGCCCCTTCATCAGTCAACACTTTTTTAGGCTATTCTGTGCCAGGTGACGTGTGAGTCAAGGCAGACACCAGACTGGTGTCAGCTCCCAAAGAGGTATGCCCATGTGCCCAGAGCTCCTGTGTGTGAGCATACATGTGCCCACGTGCACCCCACACGGCCCTGAGTCCCAGCTCCTGACAAGCCCAGCCGTCTGTGAACCAGGCTGAGGACCGCCTTTTACCCTGTTTCCAAACAACTCCCCTTTCCGCGCCAGCGCCGCTGCCTCTCCCGTCTGTTAGCCCCTCGCCTCCTCCTCCTTCTGTTGGGGCTGCCGCTGATGATGAAATTTGGCTTGCAACACCCTGTTCCTCCCCTTCCTGCAGGCCTGGGAGAGGATTAAGTCGCTGGAGTCTGAAATCGGAAAGATCCCAGCTTCTGCGCCCCGGCACCTCCCCACGCCCCCTCCCCCTCCCCGCCCATGCAAAACCAGAAAATTAATCTCCCCTTCTGCCTGTGATATGGCGGGCTGCATTACAAGCTGGGCGTCGAGATAAAGCGGAGAGCCGAGGGACGGCGGCCCAGCGCAGGGGCCCCGGGTGGGGCCGGCCGGGGAGATAAGGGCCTCCCAGCCCCATGAATTATTCACCGGCACTGCCTCCTCCGGCTTCGTGGCCGCCCTGGGCGCTGAGATTGCGCCTTCCACGGAGCCCGGGTTAGGTGGGAGGGGGGCCCATGGGGAAGGGCAGCGGGCTGTAGAAGAGTCCTCCTGGGGTGGGGGAAGACTGTTTAGCTGGGGCATAGCTCAGAGACACATGCGCCCTGTAGGGTCAACTGATGCAAGGAAAGGAAAGGGCCCCCAGGCCTGGGGGACCCCCAGACCCAGCCAGAACCCCCAGGTATGCTCTCATTTATGCAGCTCATTTAACACTACTGAGCAGCTGCATCTGCCAGGCTCAGGCCAGGTCCTAGAGCAGGAGATACAATCCCTGTCTAAAAACGCCCTGGATACAATGCGCCTACTGAATGCCAGGACCTCACCATTCATTCACCTACCTGTCCACAATCCTTCTCTGCTCCCCACCCCTCCTTTGGGAGTCAAAATAGTCTATGCCTATCTGGGATACCTCACCTGAAGTGAGTGCAAGGGAAAGGCAGAAGACAGACCATCTAAAATGCCAGAGCCCCCCCCCCCAGAGAAACCATGGCAAGTGGTCCAGAAGAGACCTGGGGGTCAGTGCTAGGGTAAGAATTTAATATGGGAAATTCTCTGGAGGAGGAAAAGCCCTCATACTCTGTGGGCCTTCTATTTCCCTCCTGCTCTCCCTCTCCTTCTCAAAGACCCAGGCGTAGCTGGCTGAGTGGCACATGCCTGTAATCCCAAGATACTCAGGGGCCTGAGGCAGGAGAATCACTAGTTTGAGGCCAACCTGGGCAATTTAGCAAGACACTGTCTCAAAATAAAACAGACTGGGACTGTAATCCCAGCAGTTCTGGAGACTGAGGAAGGAGGATCACAAGTTTAAAGCCAGCCTCAGCAATTTAGCAAGGCCCTAAGCAACTTAGTGAGACCCTGTCTCTAAATAAAATATAAAAAGGGCTGGGGATATGGCTCAGTTGTTAAATGCCTCTGGATTCAATTCCTGATACAAAAAAAAAAAAAAAAAAAAAAAAAAAGCACTGGGAATGTAGCTCAATGGTAGAGCCCTTGCCTAGCAAGGCTGAGTTCGATGCCCAGTACTAAAAAGAAAAAGGAAGATCCAGACTTTTGAAGCAACCTTATCAGTCTTTTTTCTAGATCAATGTCCCTTTATACGTCTGTCCTTACCCACTCTTTCCCTCCATTTCAGTATCTGTCTCTCCATTCCTTCCTCCCATGCTGTGTTGTGCATTCATCTGCCTTTTTAATCTCTATCTTGCCCTGATTTCTCCACTCTCTTCCTCTCTGCTTTTCTCTCCTCTCTCCCTGATATATTTATACATATAAATGTATTTACACATGAACATATTATCTCTTTAATGATCCCTCCTTTTCGAAGCTGTGAATTCAAAAAGTGACATGTTGACATGAATTGTGATGTGTGAGAGAAGAAAGGTGGCCATCTGCCAGCCCGCCTGGGAGTGGAGAAGGAAAAGAAGTGTCCATCATGAGCTTGGGTACACAGACAGGGTTTTCAGCATGGGTAGAGAGTGCCCCAGAGATGCACTGGCACAAGAAAGAGATCCTGAGATGCCCAGGAAGCCAGGAGTGCATGTTGCTGGGAGAGGGCAAGGACCACAGGAGGCTCCTTCAGGATTACAGAGGCAGACACCTGCAGGCAATTGAACCTGCTGACTTGTAGCAGATGTGGACTCCCACATTATGAACCAGAAAACTAGGCACATTTACTGATACCCAAATTCAAGTTGGAGAAAGGAGGGTGATGATGGGGAGAAGAGAAGGAGTAGAGAGTGAAGGGAAGCTAGACAGGAGGAAGAAGTGGGGAGGAGGGATGAGCAATTGAAGGCTGTAGAAGGCAATGACTTGAGTGAGAAAGGGGCAAAATCTGAGGGAGGAGGAAAAAGATTAGAGAGAGGAATGGAGGGCGAAGAATGAGACTACACAGGGTAGGGGGAGGAAGTTTAAAGGCAGCAGAGAAGTATGGGAGGTGGGTAAAAGGAGCATTTGGACCAGAAAAGAGAGAAAGCAAAGGAAGAAGGTGAGGGTCATGGGTGGGGGCAACATGAGTGTGGAAGGGTGGAGGAGGGGTCCCCAGCCCCTTCCCAACAGCCTGATAATTAACTCCTTAATTGTCTCTGCATTTGCTGAGCTGGCAGAAGAAATAGATGCAGACAGATTGGGGCGCGTGTGATTTCACGCACGGGGGAGCGAGAAGAGCTGCCTGGGAGTCCCAGGGGGCCTTGTCCCTCCTATGCCCTCCCCTCATCCCCACCCATCTCTGAGAGGCTGGAGAGTGCTTTTGCACCTAGAGCATATGGGGCCATCTGCAAGAGAAGCATCCACAGGGAATTTGCCCCCATCAGCCTTTCAGGGATGATCGTCATGCTTGCCACTATTGATGGAACACATACTGTTTGCTAGGCACACATTCTTTTTATCAGCGTGGCATTAGCTGGATTTTATGGTTTGTAGAGAAAGGTGAGACTCAGATAGGCTAAGTTATTTGCTTAAGGCCACACAGCACTTGTGTGACAGAACGGATTTGAAACCTGGTCAGCAGGGTGCCAGAGCCCTGGGAGGATCCTGGCCAGATGCCTCTCTCCAGTGGAGAGAGAAACATCTTCAAGCCTGTTTCTCTCTTAGCCACCAGAGGAGAAAAGTTCTGAGGTCTGGAAACTGCAGGGGCCAGAGATAAGAAGTATGGACAATAAACTGAGAAGAGGATGAATGAGCCAGGGTCTGTCAGGGCTTGGACAAGAGGCAGGTGGGCCCAGAGAAGCAGAAAGGAGCAGTGGGGCACTAATCATAGTCCTTGAATCCCTCAAGTGTCGTCTTAGTAAGACCCTGGCAGTGCCAACTTCTTTTTTTTCTTCATCCAGGCCCCACAAAGCCCTGCCAGAATGACTGCCCTTCTGCTACTCTATGCTGGCAGAGCTGGTCCGTCCCTCTATTTCACCCTTGACCTTTGCATTAGAGTTATCTGGCAACATATTCATCTTTCCTTTGCTACTGGGAAACTTTGAGGGCAGGGACTATGCCACTCCTCACCTTCTCCCCAGACTCCATTCTGGAGTTTGATACAGAAAAAGCGTCAATGGAGACTTGCTGCAATATACAGCACAGGGGGCTGGGGATGTGGCTCAAGCGGTAGCGAGTTTGCCTGGCATGAGGGCAGCCCGGGTTCGATCCTCAGCACCACATACAAACAAAGATGTTGTGTCGGCCGAAAACTAAAAAATAAATATTAAAATTCTCTCTCTCTCTCTCTCTTTAAAAAAAATATACAGCACAGGGAGGGGGTATGCAGGAACCCACTTCATTTCAAAGGAAGAGAAAATTACAGCATGAGGGATTTAGGCTGAGTACAAGAAAGAACTTCTTAAGGCTAGGGGCTGAGATACTATGAAGGATTAATCCAGACCCACAAATTCTGAAGAGCTAAGTTCCCCCAAGATTGACTGCATTATAGAGGTCTTTAAAAGTTGAAAGAAGCTGGGCATCCTGACACATGCCTATAATCTCACCAACTTGGGAGGTTGAGGCAAGAGGATCACAGCCTAAGCAATTTAGTAAGAACCTGTCTCAAAGAAAAGAGAAAAGGTGGAGAGTATTTGGAATATAGCTCAGTAGGAAAGCACCCCTGGGTAAAAATAAAGTTGGGAGTTCTGGGCCCCACCACTAGAGATTTGATTTAAGATGGGCCCATTGTATCAGCATTTTGAAAAGCTTCCCTGCGTAATTCGAATGTGTTGAGAAACACTGACTTAGACTCTGTCCTGATGTGGCTGCCTTGGCAGTTTTACCACCAGATCTAAATACTAATGCTTATAATAATTGTTATTTACTCATTGAGGATTTACTAAGTATAAGCCAATGTTCTAAACATTTTCCATGCATTATCTCGTGTAATTCTCAAAAAACCCTGTGAAATCAACATTCTCTTCATCTTATAGATGAGGAAACAGGCTCAAAGAGGTCAAGGGACCTGCCCATGCTAATGAATGGCAGGACCATGTCTAGGAGCTGAGATCCCTTGATTCATACCTTTGATCTTCCTCCAAACTCCTCCTGAAGCTACTGTTGGCCTCAATCAGTCTTTGCCTGCCTCCACCTCACCTCATCACCTTCCCTCCACCCCCGCTGCTCCCTCAGTAACATCCCAAGTGATTGAAGCAATTTGCAGCCATTAGAAGAAGCTCCAATGTGTCACTCAGCCTGTGAGGGTGGAAATGTGAAAGAATTACAGATGCTCTAAGATGATCCTCCCCTCCCCCTGAAGACATTTCGGGATTCAGGAATCAATTAGGTCCACTGCTTCCTCAGGTCCCTATATGGGACCCTCCCATAGGAATTCCCACTCCCAAATACCCTCAAATGGAGTCTAAGTATCTGGGGGCGTACTGCCACCCAGTGGCTGCCCAAGGACACGACAGCCCTCCTGCACCTCCTGGTGCTGCTGGACAGCTCCTCAACCTCAAGACCTTAATAGGAAATCCTTCCTGCCTTTCTTACAGCACCTCTGTGCCCAGGACCCTAGTAAGTGGATCCCCAACCTCCATAGTCTTAAATCCACACCCCATCTAGAGAGCTCCGACTTATTTACTGATTCCTCATGTGTTCCCTTCTCCCAACGACTCACAACTTCTCATCCAACTTTTTTCCACTGTGTCATCCCCTCCTCATTTCAGGTTCCTTCTTCCTAAAACCCAGTATCACGTCCTGGGGACCCGCCTCTCATCTTCCTTCTCCCAGAGCTGCACCAGCCTGTAAGAGTAGCAAAGGAGCCATTGAAGATACCATTCTGGTTCCCTGCACCCCCTCATCATCTGACACCATCAGACCTCAACAGCCTCAGTGCTAAGAGCCCCTAATGAGCATCAGCAAATTAACAACTTCCCCTTGATTGCTCCTTCTCTGTTAATTGGATACAGAGGCCCCTCCCCCAAAGGCCTCTCAGAAAGGAGGAGAGAGGGAGGGAAAGAGAGCGGTAAGAGCTTCAGGAACAGACCCCAGGCCTGGGTTCAATACCCAGACTTCAGCTCCACTTCTAAGCCCAGATCCCCTTTTCAACCCTGTACCCCTCTCATTCCCTTTCCCCCTTTCCTTACTTCTGTTCCAATTCCCTTGAGCTCTGGCTATTTCTTCTTCCTTCCATCTGCTCCTCCTTTAGAGATTTGGTAGTGAGGAGCTGCAAACATACCCCCTGCCCCCAGGCAAGCCAGCTCTATAAGGATGGATTCTGGGTGGCCAAGGCTGTGTGCTTGTTCACATACGTGCATGTATGTATCTATGTGTCACATGTAGGTGGGGAGCCGGGATAAGAAGAGGTGAGTGGATACGTGTAAGCCGCTGAGTGCTTGTCCTGTGGTCAGGCTTCTGGGTTGTGTGGACGTCTGTGATGTGTATCTGTATAGCTGTAAGTGGCATGGTGTGACTCTGGTCTGAATGTGTCTATGTCTCCACACGGGCAAGTGCTTGAATCAGTCAAGTGTGACTCGGAGCTTGTGTGTGTGTACACGTGTGCGTGTGCCACCAGAGGAAGCAGCAGCAAGAGGCAGAAGCATCGATCCGAAGGAGACAACGCGGGGAGGGGGACGCTGGGGGCAGATACCCTCCTTCCTGCGCGCACACGCGCGCGCGCACACACACACACACACACACACACACACATCACATAGTCACATAACAGGCCATAGGACCTCACAGGCAAGGAGACGGCTCCGGGACCAGAGGGAGGCAGCGTTGCCGAGAGCGGCGGGGAGGAGGGGACAAGCCAGCGCCTGGAGCTCTCCGTTCCGCTCCGCGGGCCAGGGGCCCGCGCGCACACCGGCCCAGAGACACCCTCGCAGACACTCGTAGGCGCGCACGCGCACCCTCACCCCTCCTCCACCCCTCCCGCCGCCTCCGGGCCGGACGATGGATCCCTGCAGATCCCGGGGCTGAGAGCACCCGGCACCACGCACAGCGCCGAGCCCGTGCGGACCGAGCCGAGGCGAGCTAGCCAGCGAGCGCGCGCAGGCGGGCGGGCGGGCGGACAGATCAGAGCCGAGCCGGGTCGGGCGGGCCGCTCCCTGCAGGGTTCTGCGCGGCGTGCCGCGGCGGCCGCCCGCTCCGGCTCTGGGCCATGAGCCCCTCCACGACTCGGCGCTGAGCCCACATACGGCCCCGCGCCCCAGGACTGCCGCCAGCTCCTGGCTTCCAGAATCCCCTTCAGGTGGGTTTCCTATTCCCCCCGCCGTTGGCCGCGGGGCTCTCCAGCGCCCAGAAGCGAGGACTCTCCTCTCCTCTACCTTTCCCCAGCGGCTGGGGAGGGTCGAAGGGTAGGGAGGGGGCGGGGGGCCAAGCAGGGGATCTGACTGCGATGGGAAGCCCGACTGAAGGGGGGTGCGTTCGGGGCGGGGACAACTGACTGTCATAGGGAACCGCGCCCCCCCTCCATACATCCACCTCGGGCAACCCGCCACCCCCACCCCTCACCCCAAAGACAGACACACACACACACACACACACACACACACACACACACGCCTGCGCCTACATGAGAACTGGAGACACCCCAGGTGAGTACTCAGGCTGGGCCCCTCCCCTTGTATACCCACCACCCTAGGGATTTTCTGGCCCAGGTTTAGCTCCTGGGAGGGAGAGCCCAGGATACCCTTGATCAGGAGAGGAGCTCCTGACCCTAGGTTTAGCCTATGGGGGGGAGTTTTATCTCCAGGATAGGGTAGACATTCCTGTCCCAGAGTGACCCCACATCTGGAGGGAACTCCTGTGCCTGCCTTGGGAGCATCAAGACTTCCCTCTCACCCTTCAGTGACTATCTGGGGTCTCCTCTAGCCTATTCCCTGGGAGAGCATTCTCTTGGCCTCAGCTGACCCCCCAAGCCTCTATTTGGAGGAGCCTTGTCCTGGGACAGGTCCCTTAGCCAGACACTTCTCGTCTTGAACACTAGGGAAGTCTTCTGCCCCAGGAGCACTGACCTCTGGAGATGGGGATTCTGGATGGACACAGTTGGAGGGGCACCATGTGCACTCTTATCTCAGGACAATAGCAGACTCTGTCTTTTCCCTGTCCTCCCCCCCAGGATCCCCTAGACAAGGATGGAACTGAAAGCTGAGGAGGAGGAGGTGGGTGGCGTCCAGCCGGTGAGCATCCAGGCCTTCGCCAGCAGCTCGACGCTGCACGGTCTGGCCCACATCTTCTCCTACGAGCGGCTGTCCCTGAAGCGGGCACTGTGGGCCCTGTGCTTCCTGGGCTCACTGGCTGTGCTGCTGTGTGTGTGCACAGAGCGTGTGCAGTACTACTTCCACTACCACCACGTCACCAAGCTCGACGAGGTGGCTGCCTCCCAGCTCACCTTCCCTGCCGTCACGCTGTGCAACCTCAATGAGTTCCGCTTTAGCCAAGTCTCCAAAAATGACCTGTACCATGCTGGGGAGCTGCTGGCCCTGCTCAACAACAGGTGGGTGGCTCCCACCCACCCTTGTGCCCTGCTTATGAACATGGGGATTCTGAATGGACAGCTGGAAGGGCCCCATATGTACTCTTTTTTTATATATATATTGGGGATTGGACCGAAGGATGCTTTACCACTGAGCTATATTCCCAATCCTTTTTATTTTTTATTTGAGACAGGGTCTTGCTAAATTGCTAAGGCTGGCCTCAAACTTGAGATTCTTCTGTTTTAGCCTCCTGAGTCTCTTGGATTGCAGATGTGTGCCACCACACCCAGCCCCATATGTATTCTTATCTCGGGACAGCAGCAGGTTCATCTCTTAGGGTGCTTGCCTCTCTACCCTACCACAGAACCAGCCAACCCAGCCCTCTAGACATCTCTCAAACCTGCCACTCATAGCAGAGAAGTTGGGGCACTGCTGAGCACCTAATTAAGGCAAACTAATCTCTGATTCCAGCATAGTCCAAAACAGTGCTACCATTACCCAGCCTGAGTTAACATTGGTACTCTCTGGAGTGAACTTTGCCCTCCCTCCTGCCACTATGTTCTGATCTCCTCATTTAGGGCAGACCACCTTTAAAGGGTAGAGACTATATTATAAAAGCCATGGCTGCCACTTTATCCATGCTTCCTCTCACCCATGTACTGAGATGCCCAGATACTTCTGTCTTCTCAAACTACATGTGGCAGGCCCTCTAGACATGACCAGCTCTCTTTCTTTGCCTATCTATGCCCAGGGCTGATCCCCGGGGCTGGATGCTATCCCCCACAAGTAAGGGATGGGCACTGGTGATTGTTCTGATCCATGTGCCACTCACCCCCGGGCTCCAGGTATGAGATACCAGACACACAGATGGCCGATGAAAAGCAGCTGGAGATATTGCAGGACAAGGCCAACTTCCGCAGCTTCAAGCCCAAGCCCTTCAACATGCGTGAGTTCTATGACCGAGCAGGACACGACATTAGAGACATGCTGCTCTCCTGCCACTTCCGGGGGGAGGTCTGCAGCGCTGAAGACTTCAAGGTGGTGAGTCCTCTGCTGTGGGGTGTGTGTCAGCCTGGCCTTCAGTGGAGGAGGAGACAGGGAGCAGGCCAGGGCTCTCAATGCTTGCTGCTCTGGGAAAGAAAGTGTGTGTTCTGGGATTTGCTTCTGGAGTACATTTATACCGTGTGAGGGCCTGAGCCACAACCTTGCACCCATTTAGGCAGGAAAGAGAACCTACAGTGAATATCATATACTCACACACACCACACATGCATACATGGCCAGGCATGGCCCTGAGCCCACTATTTACCTTCTGGACCACGGGTGTCAAAGTTAGGAGTAGTGATGGGTAAGTTACAACCTTGTTACTCAAAGTGAGGTCTGATGACTGTCACCTGAGAGCTTGAAAGAAATATAGTACCTTGCCACCCCACTTCCCAGACCTACTGATTCAAAATCTGCATTCTAAAAAGGTCCCAAAGTGATGTGAGTATACAGTAAGTTTGAGCATTGTGAAGTATGGGGATTAAGGGAAGCTTCCCTATAAATAGCCAGACAGGGCCAGGTGAGGTGGCACATGCCTGTATCCCAATGACTAGGGAGGCAGAGGCAGGAGGATTGCAAGTTTAAGGGCAGCCTCAGAAACTTAGTGAGGCAGGCCTTCAGCAACTTAGCAAGGGATTGGGGAGGTAGCTTAGTGATAAAGTACCACTGAGTTCAATTCCTAGTACCAAAAAAAGAAGAAAAGAAATAAGTAATTTTCTCTGTGTCATTCTCACCCTCATCCCAACCCCATATACACATGTGCACACACACATGCATGCACACACACACGCACACACACACACATACACACACATGCTGTCCAGTTAGGTGTCCCCTTGCCAGCAAGAACCACAGAGCCAGAGTCAGAGGTGATCAGGATGCATAGTCATAAACTGGAGGTTCTCTTTGCTTCTGAAAATGGAAATGCCCCACAAATGCTTGCACAGATGTGATGGCCTCAGGTCAGCACCTCAGGTGCTAGAAAACTGACTTTGGCATCTGATGTGCTAGGTTATCCTAGGCAAGTCACATATATTCTTTAGGGTAAAGACCCTCACAGAGAAGCCAGATGCGGGGGTTGCATTTTTGAAATCCCAGCTACTTGAGCAGCTAAAGCAAAAGGATTGCTTGAGCCTAGGAGTTGGAGGCCATCCTGAGAAGTATAATGAAACTCCCAGATCAAAACCAAGCAGCTAGCTGGGCACAGTGGTACTCATCTGTAGTCCTAGAAGGAGCTTGAGGAGCTTGAGGAAGGAAGATCGCAGGTTTAAGGCTAGCCTGGGCAATTTAGTGAGACCCTATCTCAGAATAAAAAATAAAAAGGACTGAGGATATAGTTCAAGGGTAAAGCACCCATGGGTTCAATCCTAAGTACCAAAACAAACAAACAAACAAATGAACAAAAAGATACACACAGAAGCTGGAAAGAGGCCAAAGGACCTGGAGGCATCTATGTATAACCATAATCCCAAATGGAAGGACAATGCTTGTAACTCTTCAGAATGCTTGCTAGGCTCTCCCAATCCCTTTGATAAATAACCATATTATCTGTGTTTTACAAATTCACAATCTGAGATACAAAGAGGTAGGATAATTTGCCCGACCTCACTAGCTGATTAATGACAGATTCAGGATTGGAACTCATGTCTCATTAAGTACTAGTGCAGTGTGCTTTTCTCATTAGTGTTGCTGAACCTGAAGTTCTGTCCACCTCCAATTCTGGCATTGTTCTTTCAAAACCCAGGCTTGGGGCTGAGGTTGTGGCTCAGTGGTAGAGCACTTGCCTTGCACATGTGAAGCACTGGGTTCGGTCCTTAGCACCACATAAAATAAATAAATAACTAAAACAAAGGTACTGTGTCCATGTTCAACTAAAAAAAAAAAAAAAATTAAAAAAAAAACAGTCTCCCTAGGATCCCCTGCTCTCATGCCTCCTCCTAATTCTCCATTCTCATATCTTCCCCTTTCTCCCAACCCGTTTCCTCCCCCACTTCCTTGCTTCCTTCTAGCATTAAGGAAACATAGGATGCATATGTTTATGTAAAAAGGTTAGAGCTATGGTCATGTGTAGTGTTTCCTGCTGAGGTTACACAGGCTTCCCACTCTCTTTTTTGTTTGTTTGGTACTGGGAATTTAACCCAGGGGCACTCAACCACTGAGCCACATCCCCAGCCTTTTCTATTTTTTCTTTTGAGACAATGTCTCTCTAAATTGCTCAAGGCCAGGTTAAATTGCTTTTAGGCTGGCTTTGAACTTTCAATCCTCCTGCTTCATCCCCAGAGTGGCTGGGATTATGTGTGTGCACTGCACCTGGCACTTCCCAATCTCTTTAAGTCCTGTTCTGCAGACCAATTTCATGGGCCTTTGTCAGTCCTGTTGGCCAAGGGCTATATGACCACACTCCTTGTTAAACCAAGCTGAAAGGGAACTTAGCCCAGGTACAAGAGCACTTCTTTCTCTCTTTTCCTTCTTCATAACAAGAGAGTCCTAGATTTCCCAGAGCTTCAGACCAGAGGGTTTCTAAGCTCACAAACTTTGTTACAAGAACCCTAGAACTGGACTGGGGTTATGGCTCAGCAGTAGAACACTCGCCTCGCACGTGCAAGGCCCTGGGTTTGACCCTCAGCACTAATGAAATAAACAAATAAAATAAAAAGTTGAAAGAAAGAAAGAAAGAAAGAAAGAAAGAAAGAAAGAAAGAAAGAAAGAAAGAAAGAAACCTAGAACTATAGGTGAAGGTGGAAGCAAAATCCAGAATCCTACCCTTTTCCAACACACCCAACATACAACAGAAGGGACTACCAGGAAAGAAAAAACCTATCAGCAGGATGGTTTATAATGTTAGATATAGGAGGGAAGTGCTTGACTAGACTTGGGAAGGTGTTAAGGTATAAAGTTGGAATACTGTTAATCCAGTGAAAGTATTCAGTTGAATATCCATTTGTCTGTCTTGTCCAGAAAAATTCCAAGTGGCAATGCTAAGATGTTTGGTTCATAGTAATGGAGATACTAAACTGTAATTGGTCCATGTTGTCTGAGGGGGAAAATTCCAAGCAGTCAGATGGAGATATGATTGGTTCACAGAGTCCTGTAGCAATCTGAGTTCTTCCTTCTCCTGAGGAAAAACCCCTACAGGGTAGCACTCTGCAGGTCCAACTGTGGCACTTGTTGATTCTGGGTTGTAAGGGAAGATCAAGTTTTTTGTTTCTCAGTCCATGTATCAAAGACCTAACCCTGGTCTGGCCGGACCCAAAATCCTCAGCCTATCCTTCTACCCTTTCTGGTTGCCCTCAATGCCAGCCCTTTTCTATGTCAAGAGTTCTACCACTTCTGCTTATATGAATATTTCTACACAAACAGGAGTCTGGTTTTGAGTACCTGTCTAACATCTCTGAGGTGAGAAGGGACTGACAAGCCTTCTTCTCTGGATCCCCAATCCTAAGGGATTCACACATTCTTTGCTTTGTGTTCCACCCTCTCTCCTCTCCTTGGTCTCATAATTAGCATGTTTCCTCATTCATGCCATTCTCTGCCAGGCCCAGATATCGGGATGTGAATCTAGCCTCTGGATAAATGTGGCACTGACAGAAATCATCTGATTATAGGGTCAGAGTTTAGGGGAGACTGTCTTGGCATCTTCTGCAGCCTTAATAGCAGAGGGCCTTAACTGGGGGTCCCTTGCTCAAAATGTTTTCAAAATACAGTATGCATGGGCACATGCAGACTCTTCTGTGATGTTTCTAAGGGCAACACTCACCCAAACAGTAAGAACTTGCTCCAGGAGAATGTTTTGAGAGATAATAGAGGATATCTTCTCTGGTCCCCAAAGACCCCAGCTTCCTTGATGAGAATCTGTAGTAACATTTTCCCAGATTTGCTTTGAAATCCAGCTCAATCTCAGGGAATAGGGGTCACAGACTGTTGGACCAGTGTCCATCCCCCAGGTGTGGTTAATTGTGGGGAACCTGAGCTAAATCTGGGAGAAATGAGTTGGAAATCTTTTGTGAATGAGGGGGTAGAGGGAAGTAGGGGAAGTATCCCCAAGAAATCCCTTTGGGTGGGCCTCAGTAGCTCCCTCCTGAGCTACCAAAAGAGCCAGAAAGCCCAACCACAAGGACCCCTCTTTCTGGGCCACCTCCTTTTCTTCCCAGTGGGGTGTCTGGTTGCCAGGGCAACAGGGTCTGAGGCTCCTTTCCCACCTTGAGGCTAGCCAGGCCAATGCAAGGCAGGGGTCCTATGGAGGGGGGCCAGGGGCGCAGATGTCTGCTGGTGTATGGGCGGGGGCTGGGGAGTGAGCACAGTCGCAGCTGGTGCCAGCCTCCAGCTGCACCTTATCTGTCCCTGGCAGTGGGAGCAGCGATGTGGCTGGAATGCTGAGCAGCATGGAGGGGAGGGGGCTGGCAGATGGTTGCCCAGTCTGCCCTATGCCACCCCCCTCCTTCCAGCTGAGACCCAGAGATTTTGCCTGGGTTGCAGGGATGATGAGAGAAGCAGGACTGCATGTCTGGACCTTGAAAGAGGACTAGGAGGGTAATCAGTGCAAATTGTCAGGATGGGGGGTATTGTAAGAACTGCAATCTTTTTAAAAGGGCATGGAACTGGGGGACAAGAATCTAGAGGGGACAGAGGAGTACCCCAGGACCCTGGAGTGAGGAGCAGAATCTTCCAGAGAAAATATGGAATAAAGGGGGTGGATGCAGGGGGCAGGGGCAGGAATCTCCTGGAGCACCTAAAGAGGGGAGATACTGACACAAGAGGCTATGTAGTTGGGTGATCTTAGGGTCCTGTAGGGAAAGAGAAAGGTCATCAATAAATTAATCAGAGCCAGGGATGTCAGGGCCCAGGGCTGTGCCCTTCATTGACACTCCTCACCCCCATCCCTACCCCCATAGTAGCTCAGACCAAGATTCAAGAAGGCCCAACCTTATTACCTGGTCCTGTTCTCTCTTGCTAAGCAGAGGGTGTAGGAGCTGTGGAGGGGAAAGGCTACTGTTGGACTGCAGTGCAGAGAGGAGGACCTGACTACCCTACCCATGGGTGTGGTGGTTTTCAAGGGGGTGATTTGGGAGGGAAGATGTGCAGAGGCTCAAGTGGAGGAGAGGTGCTCTGCCCTAGGAGTTTGTGGATACTAATTCCCTCCTGCCCTATCCTTCCCATCTCTCTCTCCTCCCTGGGAAATGCCTGAAGTGAATAGAAGGGGTTGGAGAAGAGCTGAGCAGAGCCAGTTGCAGAAATCCAGGGACCCTGGGCTGGTGTCTCTTTCTTTTTCCTACACAGATTTCCACAAACATCCTTTAGGTAACTAAGTTTCCTCTTCTTTCTCCCCTCCTCCTGCTTCCCCACCCCAGCCAGTTCTTTTAGGCTGCTATCAGCTAAGAGGCTACTCTAAGCTAATTGATCTCTTGGCTGTTGGCTAAAGTAATAGAGAATTGATGTAAGTAAGTAAGTGTCTCTGGAGGCAGAGACGGAAGTGGAGGGCTCCGGAGGGAAGTGATTCTGGCTGCCTAGCCAGAGGACAACTCACTTTTTAGGTGTGACTACTATCCCCATTGTGTCCAAGAGGCAGAGGGGAGTCTTCAGAGAAGTCAGGAACATTCTGCTGTGGGTGGAGTTTGCTTCTGAGTGTGCTTCAACTTTTTGGAAAGCAATTGCAATTCTGGGGGGAATGTGAGGGAGAGTGAAGATTCCTGTGAGGAGCTGGGATTGTGGGAGTGTCAAGCTGCACACGATTCGTTCCTATGATGGACAGGGCCATTTCTAAGTGCCAGGTTCTATGGTGGGGTGTGGTGGTGACAGGCAGACCCAACCTCTACTCTCAGGGACTTAGAAATATTCAGGTGGAATCCATCCAGTTTCCCCAGCCACTCTCAGCTACTCAGACAATTCCAGCATTAAAGAATATGCTGGAAGCTGAATTGTGAGGGCGCATGCCTGTAGTGTCAGTGACTTGGGAGGCTGAGGCAGGAGGATTTGCAAGTGCAAGGACAGCCTGGGCCACTTAGTGAGACCCTGTCTCAAAATAAAAAGTAAGGGGTGGCAGTTTTGGCTCAGTGGTAAAGTGCTTGCCTAGCATGTGTGAAGCACTGTGTTCGATCCTCAGCAACACTAAAAATACATAAAATAAAGGTATTTTGTCCATCTACAACCAAAAAAAAATTTTAAGTAAAATAGGGGTCTGGGGTTGTGGCTCAGTGGTAGCCTAGTACATGTGAGGCACTGGGTTCCATCCCCAGCACCACATAACAATAAATAAATAAACAAAATAAAAGTACTGTGTTCATTCAGAAAATGATGAAAATGAAAAATAAAAAGGGCTGGGAATATAGCTCAGTGATAAAGTGCCCCTGAGTTCAATCCCTGGTACCATGAAAAAATAAATAAAACTGCCCATGCCTGCCCCACTCTGCCCTTCCCAAACAATGAACCTGCCAATTCTCTCCAGCAAGGCAGGATCATTTTCCTGCCTTTGAACAGACCCTTCGGGCATAAATCTTCCCTCTTTTTTCTGAGTGTGGCTGCTCCAGAAGTTTCTATCCTCTGATACAGGACTTTCCCAGTCAGGACCTTTGGGTAAGCATTCCAAGAGACTGGGAGGGAGGCAGCAAGAACAAGAAATGAAGACTACTTAGCTGGAGAATGGAGGTAGACATTAGGAATCCTGGGTTCTTTTCTTTGGGTACAGTTCCAGGTGACTTCATTTCTCAGCTTCTATACCCAAATTCCTATGAGGAGGAGAGCCTAAGGGAGTTGTTAAAGTATTCTTTGTCCAGGGGCACCCTCTCTTTCAACCTCCAGGAGGGAGAACCTCTAGGGCACTCTGGCCAAGCCCATCCTAACCAGTATGTATTATGGATGAGCTGTGCCAAATCACCTGAACACATGTATCAGCTATCTTCCCCACAGGATATTTAAAAAGTGAGCATTAAACTTCTGTGTTCACTTAGAAAACTGTAAGAACAAGCCAGGTGCAGTGGCATATGCCTATAATCCCAGTGATTCAGGAGAATCTCAAGTTTGAGGCCAGCTTCAGCAACTTAGCAAAATCTTTAGCAGCTTAGTGAGACTCTGTCTCAAAATAAATAAATAAATAAATAAGGGTTGGTAATGTAACTTGGTGATAGAGTACCACAAGTTCAATTCCCAGTACCATGGAAATAAAAGAAACTGTGAGAACAGAGACTCTGCTGCTCCAGGCTCTCCATACCCACTCTAGGGGGAAAGGAAGGGCAAACTGTGATCTCTTGGAGATTCTATGAGTTTTCAGAAAGAATACCCATGCCCACCCCTCTCATCTGCACACCCTCTTTGTGGCTTACAGTCCTGGGACCTGAGGGTAGGGTTTTGTTGCTTAGTGTTTTATAGTTTAGTTGGTGTGTTATATCAGTGTGCCAGGCTAGGAAGTCTTCCAGGGGGAAGACTGGTGCAGTGGCCTTGACCATATACAGCAGCCAATTCAGCCTTTTCAAATCATACTCGTTGCATGTGTGCCCCAAGGGAACAAGCACACATGTGCACCTCCATGTGCATGACTGGGGGAGAACATAGATGTAGACTAGCATGTGAAGTGGATGTATGTGGCTGTACATAGAAAATATGCAGCTTGGTGCATGGAGCTGTGGGAGAAAGCTTTTGTGCAGACAAACCTCTTGTATGCAGAGCACATACCAGCAAAATTAATCATCTCTTTCAGCCATGCTTTCAAATTTCACAGATTCCCTTTATTTTTGCTATTCATCATTCTGGAAGGTAGGATGATATTTAATATCTTCATTGGAAAGATAAAGAAACTGAGGCTCAGAGGCATGTTATGTGAGTTGTCTAAGACCACGCAGCCAGTATATAACAAAGTGGGGCCTCAACTTCTGATCTTCCAAATCCGAGTTCCCTGTATGTGGATTCAGGAACAGGAATGCATGTGGTGGATGAGGTTGCTCTGGGCTCTCCAGCTGCTCAAGCTGTGTGGCGAGACAGGAAGGGAAAGAAAAATGCAGAGAAAAAGACCCTAGGAATCCCAGTCCCTGGGTTGAGTATGCCAAGTCTTTGGAGTCCTTTGACTTTTCATTGCACCATCTGGCCAAGTCCCAACCACTGACTTTTTCCAGGGTGACACCAAGGCAGCCAGGATCTACTGGAGGAAGTTGCACACCCAGGGTAGCAGATATCACATTTCAATCATGATCAACATCCCTAAAAGGGTCTGCAATGCTGCCTGGCAACCTCAGTGTGTTGTTCTGGTCAACTTGCTCTCCCCAGTGATTACTGTAAATTTCTCCACTCTTCTCAAACAGCCAGTCTTCCTAGCTTCTCTCTCACACTCATTAGACAACCTTGCTTTCTACTTTGCTGAGCAAACAGAAGCCTCAGACACAATCTCCTTCTTCCTCTGGGTACCAGTGCCTACAAGGGAACATGCATCTTATCTAAGATAAAATCATCCTACTCTTTTCTGATCTCCTCTGCCTTTTTAGAAACTTTATCCAACTGATTCTGCCTCTCCGTCCTCTACAGACAGACCCTCCTTCTCAAGTGAAACCATCCCATCAACAACGAAACATGATTAAGATACTCCCATTTAAAAATAGATGCCTAAGTCAAGTGTAATGGCACACCTGGAGTCTCAGCCATTTGGGAGACTGAGGCAGGAGAATCACCTGAACCTAGGAGGATGAGACCAGCTTGGGAATGCAGCAAGACTCCATCTCAAACAAACAAAATCTTCAACAACAGCTACCACTTATTGAGCACTTACTATGTATTAGGCTTTGGGCTAAGATTAAAACTCAAACTCATAGGGCTTTCAATTGCCCTCTCTCTCTGCTTCCCATCACAAAGTTCTAAAAAGTGATGTGTATGGTCATGGTCCCATGTCCTAATCTCCAACTCACTTTCTGATCTATTCCAGGCTGCCTTTTCACCCACCATTCCTCCTAAATGGTTCTATCTAAGGCCATTAGTGTTTTATCTTTGATCTTTAATAGCATTTGAAATAGTTGACACCACCCTCTTTTTGAACTACTCTTTTGACAACCAACTTTGATTTTCCTCTTACTTAGAGTCATTCCTCTGTCTCTTTGCCAATTAAGTGTTGTCTCTATTCAAGGCTCAGCCTCAAGTTTTCTTCTTCTTTCAAATCATAGGTGTAGTGGTTCATGCCTATAATCTCAGCAACTCAGGAGGCTGAGGCAGGAAGATCACAAATTTGACGCCATCTTCAGCAACTTAGCAAGGCCCTCAGAAACTTAGTGAAACCCTGTCTACGTGGCTGTAAAACCAATGTGATACTGCAATCTGTACACGTGGAAAAAAAAGAATTCATACCCCACTTGAATCAAATGTATGATATGTCAAGATCATTGTAATGTTTTGAGCAACTAATAATAATAATAATAATAAAAGAAACCCTGTCTAAAAAGAAAAGAAAAGAAAATTAAAAGGACTGGGAATGTATCTCAGTAGTAAAGTCCTGGGTTAGATTTCCAGTACCAAAATGATGATGAGGAGGATAATGATGAATTTGATGATGATGATAAATCAATGTAAAAGTACAGCCTGAAGAATTTTTACACTAGTATATCTTACAATGTAACATCTACAAATTATGTTGGTGTGTATTTACATTCATGCCAGAAAGTTCCTTCAGGCTCTTTCCTAGTCAATACCAACCCACAAGAATTAGCCACTATTCTATCAGGATAGATGTTTCACTTATTCTTGAGCTTCTTGGAGTATATGTATCTCCATCCAATATCTACTCTTTTAAATTTTTTTTTAGTTGTAGTTGGACACAATTTATTTATTTATTTATTTATTTATTTATTTATTTATTTATTTTATGGTGCTGAGGATTGAACCCAGTGCCTTGCACGTGCTAGACGAGTGTTCTACTGCTCAGCCACAACCCCAGACCTCCAGTATCTACTCTTTTGTGTGTCTGTTTTTGCTCATCATTATGCCTGAGATTTAGTCATGTTGTGTGTAGCAAAAATTGGCTCTTTTTAAACACTGTGTAATATCTCATTATATGTATACCCCACAATTTATTTATGCATTCTATAGTTTGGGTTGTTAGCAGTTTGGGGCTCTTATTAATGAAGCTATTGTGAACACACTTGTTTATGTTTTTTGGTTGACATATACACTCACTTCTTTTGGCTGTAGAACTGGTTAAGTTATAAGCTATGATTCTATTTAGTTTTAGTGGATGTTGCCAAATAAGTCCTTTTTTCTATTTTTTAAAAACTTTTTATTCTATTCTTGGGCAGTCTCATCTTCACTCATGACTCCAATTATCTTTTACATACTGACAACTGCCAAATATATGTCTCAGTCCAATTCTCCCTTCCTAGCATCAGCCCCAATGGCCAATTTTCCACTTAATCTCTCTATTTGGATGTCCTCAAGGTTTCTCAAAACCAGCATGTGCAAAACTAAACTTGTCTTCTTATCTCTCAAACAGGTCCTTTATCTTGTCCCTGATCAGTCTAGTAAGCCACCTCACTGTTTCAGGTACATAAACTCCAACTCTCTGTCTCCCTTACCTGCCTTGGTAGGACCTGCCAAGTCTTGACAAGAGCCGACAGTTTTGCCTCCTAAATATCTCCCCTCTGCCACTCTGTTCCACACCACCCCTCAAATCCATCTCACTGGACCCCTGCAATAGTTTCCTAACGAGTCTTCAGCAGCCCCTCTGGCTCTTCTACTCAGCTGCCAGAACTGTCTTTTTAAAACACAGCTTTGATTGTTTGATATCTCCATAGGGAGGTCCTCCATTGTTATTGGACCAGAATCCTTACCTTAAAGACCTGGATGATCTGAGTGCTGCCTACTTCAACCCAATTCTCCAGATATACTTGCCTCCTCTCAGCTATCTTTTCCTGAGACCTTTGTACACATTCCATTTTCCTTTTGGAACCTCCGGCCCCTTCTTTATTCTTTAGCTTGCAATTCAAATATCACTCTTAGAGAAGCTTTCCTTGATTTCCACAGTCTGGGTCAGGTCCCTCTATTCTTTGCCTCATTGAACTACATAATTATATTTATTGTATTTATCATAGTTTTCAATTAAATATTTATATTTGTGACTTTTTAAACTGATATCTCTCTCATTAGACAGTGAGCTCCATGAAGGCAGGATGTGGGCCCATTATATCAATGAGTAAATGAAGAAGGAAGGAATTTAGAGAGAGATGACCTAATTCTAATATTAAGCCCATTACTTGTTGTCATGAGACTTGAATTGGTTTCTGTGACTCAGCTTCCTCACTTGTCCAAAAGTTATGAAGTTACTCAACCAACTTCTTTGGTAGATTGTATAAGGATCTATACAATCTACCAATCTTCCATTCTGGTGAAGCCCCAAGAAATGTCAGTTGAATACTCTGAAACACTGCACAGATCAGAAAGAAGCTGGGTATCGTGGCATATGCCTGTAATTTCAGTGGCTCAGGAGGCTGAGGCAGGAGGATCACAAGTTTAAAGCCAGCCTCAGCAATTTAGTGAGACTCTGTCTCAAAATAAAAAGGGCTGGGCTGGGGCTGTAGTTCAGTGGCAGAGCACTTGCCTAGCACGTGTGAGGCACTGGGTTCAAGCCTCAGCACCACATAAAAATAAATAAAATAAATGCATTCTGTCCATCTACAACTACAAAAAATACTAAAAACATAAAATAAAAAGGGCTAGTGGGGGCTGGGGTCATGACTTAGTGGTGGGTGCTTGCCTAGAATGTATGAAGCACTGGGTTCAATTCTCAGCACTGCTTATAAATAAATAAAATAAAAGTCCATTTTTAACAACTAAATAAATATAGAAAAAAATATATAATAAGGGCTGGGGATGTGGCTTGGTGGTTAAGTGCCCCTGGGTTTAATCTCCAATATATATATGTTGGGGCCTCACCAGAAGAAAGATCAGACAGCACAGTTCAGCCTCCAAGGGCTGTGAGTTTGTTATGACTGTATACCTTTTCCCAACACCAACACCAAGATCTACCATGCACTCTCTCTCTCTCTCTCTCTCTCTCTCTCTCTCTCTATATATATATATATATATATATATATATATAGAGAGAGAGAGAGAGAGAGAGAGAGAGAAGGAGAGGAGTGGGGAGAGGGAGACAGGGAGGGAAAGAAATTCAGAAAAAGACATAGTAAGTCAGAAACCACTTAGTTGTCACTCATAGCTGAAGAGTACTGACAAGGAGTGATATAGGGAAAGGACACAACCTTGGACAGAGAGTTCAGAATTGAGTGTAGCTCTGTGTGTGTGTATGTGGGTGGGTGTGTGTGCTTGTGCACAATTGAGCACCACTCCTGGGGCCCTTTGTGTTGCCTGGGGTTTGGGTATGCCCCCTGACAATTTCCTCACCTCTCCTTTCCTGTAAAACTTTGGCTTTGTCTCCTTGGTTAAGGTTAGGGTGAGAGAGAACCTTAGAAGAACAAGAATACCGAGTATGGAGGAGGAAGCAGCTGTGTGTGCAAGTATGCATTTGTGTAGCAATGTGCAGGAGTGTGTGGTGAATCTTCTTGTTAGTGTTGGGGAAAGGTATACAGTTAGACCAAATTCACAGTCCTTGGAGGCTAAACTGTGTCTTTCTGGCCTCCATTCTGGTGAAGCCCCAAGCTGGAAGCTCTCCTGCCTTAGTTTCCTCCCTCTGGAAGTCCAATCTATATCCACTTCCAGGACATCTCAAGGGGACAATGCCCTCTAGTGGTCAAGGAACACATGGGCAGCTGCAACCTTCCCAGCCCAAGCCTCAGCCTCCCCCAAAAATCCACTTACCCCTGAAACACTTCCTGAGAAGATACAAGGCAGGAAGACTCTATCCTCTGAGAGCGAAGGTGTGGCGGGCAGGAAGAAAATGCTCACAGAGCAGGAAACAGAAAAGCAGCCCATGAATCCATATAGGAGAAACCTGAGGACAACAGCTGAAGGTGTGTTTGTGTGTGTGTGTGTGTGTGTGTGTGTGTGTATGTGTGTGTGTGTCTTCCTCTCTGCAGTGACTTATCTCTGGTTACTCTGGTGTCCTTGGTCTTTCTCACTTCCTGTTCCTCTGCATGGTCTCTGAGTCTTGATCTTTTACTCTTCATAGGCTCTGCTCTCAAGGAGCTCCTGATCACTATGCATGCCAGATGGGCCCTGAGCAGAACTTGACCCTTCTGTTTATTCCCTTGGCAGGTACTAACTAATCCCTGTAGAGTCAGAGAAGGCTTCTTGGAGGAGGTAATATATAAGCAGGTCTTGAAAAAGGAGTTGGAAGCCAGGTACAGTGCTTTGTGCCTGTAATCCCAAATTCTTGGGAAGCTGAGGCAGGAGAATGGCTTGAGTCCAGTTCAGGGCCCACATGGCAATATATTGAGACCCTTTCTGGATAGGAAAAGAAAGGAAAATAAGTAGAAACTCTCCAGATGGAGTCCAGGGAAGACACGGGACTGCAGATAAGCTTAGTGTGGTCTGGGAAAGGTCATGATGGGTGGATGTGGGCTGAGGTGGAGGGACAGTGGTAGAAAGTAAGGCTGAAGCTTTACTGTCAGCTTTGCAGGTCCACCTGGGGGAGTGAATTTTACCAAGAGGCACTGGGGAGTGAAAGAAGGTCTTTAAGCAAGAGAATAGTCAGAGTCTATTAGTTTAGTCCATAGCATGGACTAAAAACAGGGAGAAACTGTTGAGAGGCAGGGAGGTCACTTAGGAGGCTATTGTTTAGGAGAAAGAGTTTGAGGTTAGTCTGAGGACAGTGTCATAAGACTGGAGAGGGGCCAGACCTCAAGCCTCCTCTTCTGGGGCCTCTGTGTCCCTGGCAACAAAGCTAAGGCCAAAGGTTGCACAATAGTCAATTCTGCTATAGCTTGGAAACCTGCCTCCCATCCCCAACTCACTCCAGGGGCCATCTGGCAAATGGGGAAGAGGCTATTAGATAGTTAAGGGATGGGAACTCCCAGGTAGACCTGTCTAGCTCCCACTACTCCTCCTCTGGCCCCGAAGAGGAAGGGTTAATCTGCTGTCTCTCTCTCTCTCTCTCTCTCTCTCTCTCTCTCTCTCTCTCTCCCTCCCTCCCTCCCTCCCTCCCTCCCTACCCTTCCCTCAGGTCACCTTCTTGGCCCTGGAGACTAGGCCTGAGGCTCAAGTTCCTCAACCAGTGGCCCTGGGTAATCAGAGCACAGAGGGGCCAGCGGATTGGGGGAAGAGGGCACCTCAGAGATAGAGGGATTGGGAATCTGCAAGGCTGAGGGTTTGTAGGTTGTTTCCCAAAACTCCCTACCTGACCCAAGACCTTCTATCTCTGCATTTACCTCAAATTTTTCCATGCACTGGAGAACTCCTGGAACCCCTCTTCTGTACTGTTTTGGGGTGGGCAAGCTGGGAATATAGTGATGATCTGCCAGCGAGCTTTTCAGCTGTAAGAGAGAGGATACCTTCCTCCAGTGCTGGGAAGTGGCCACAAATGAGTCTGTGGTCAGGGAGAGACTTCTGCTAATGGAACCTGAGTTAGCCCCACAATCCACAAAATGAGGTAGGAGAAGGAAAGGGACCTAAGTGCAATTCAGCATGGGGGAGGGGGTGCTGGCCTGAAGTAGAGCTGGAGGTCAAGGGATAAAGGGGGTCCAGTACTAGCTGGAGGGAATTTGGGGTTAAGGGGGTGATTACAGGGAAATTGGGGGCTTGGGAATAAGTAAACTGGGATCAGGACAGTGATTGGAAGGTAACTGAGGATCAAAGGATTGATTAGAGAGGAACTGGGGTTTAAGGGTAGATTGAGAGAATAGGGGATCAATGAAATGGGGGGAAATTATGGGTCAAAGGGAATTAGAGAGGAAGTAGAAGCCTGAGAGAATATCTACAGAGCATGAGAAGCTTGGATATTCCAGAGAAGTAACTGGACTTGGGACAATAAGGGAGAGAGCTGGAATTGGAATGGGGAAAGTGAGAGACATGCTGGGGAATAGACTGGAGGGTGAGAGAGCATGCATGTGTGTCCTGGGGAAGGGTGGGGACTGTTACCAGCTGAGATCATCCTGCAGTGGGAACAAAGGACTGTGCTGGGTCCCACCTCACCTGGGGAGGGGATATCAAGAGCTCCAGCCCTAGGCTTTTCCAGGGTTTCCACTCTGTCTTAACCCTCTAGGTCCTGCTGGAGCCAGTGACAGGAAAGGGGCTCTCGCTCCCCTCCTGTCTATCAGCCTTCCTTTCTCACTGCCATCAATTATTCATTAGCCCTCCCTGGTTGGGCAAGCTGGTCCTCCTCTCCATGCCCCGCCCAGCTTAGCTACACTGCCACAGAGGCCCCAGTGAGAAAGGACAGCCAGCCAGGCAGTGCAGAACTAGCTGAAGGACTAAGTGGCTGGCCCCGACGGACCCTGCCTGGGGTCATATCTCCTTTCCTCTGGCACCTCCCTCTTTCCTTCTGCCAATCCTCTGGTGTCAGAAAGTCCCTGGAGAAGATGCCAATCCAGATCTTCTGCTCTGTGTCATTCTCCTCTGGAGAGGAAGTCCCAGGGTCCTTGGGAGATGTCTGGGGTCCCCATCATCACCACCAGCAACAGCGGAGCAGCTCAGAATCCGAAGAGGAGGAAGAGAAGGAAAAGGATGCATCAAGGAAGGAAGCCATCAAGGGGGATTCACCCGTGGATTTGGTGGCCTTTGCCAATAGCTGCACCCTCCATGGTGCCAGCCATGTCTTTGTGGAAGGGGGTCCAGGACCAAGGCAGGCTTTGTGGGCTGTGGCCTTTGTCCTGGCATTGGGTGCCTTCCTGTGCCAGGTAGGGGACCGTGTTGCTTATTACCTCAGCTACCCTCATGTGACCCTGCTAGACGAAGTGGCCACCACGGAGCTGGCCTTCCCAGCTGTCACCCTCTGCAACACCAATGCTGTGCGGCTGTCCCAGCTCAGCTATCCTGACTTGCTCTACCTGGCCCCCATGCTGGGGCTGGATGAAAGTGATGATCCTGGGGTGCCCCTTGCTCCACCTGGGCCAGAGGCTTTTTCTGGGGAGCCCTTTAATCTTCACCGTTTCTACAATCGCTCCTGCCACCGGCTGGAGGACATGCTGCTCTATTGCTCCTACCGCGGGGGGCCCTGTGGCCCTCACAACTTCTCCGTGGTGAGTGGGGGTCCATGCCTAGCATAACACCCTGAGATTGTCTGCTATGGCTCTCCTTGACTGTCACCTCCTGGGGCTGAGGCTGGTATCTGTGCAGTGCTCCCATCTGGGCCAGAGCTCACTTGGGAGTCCAGGGTCTGGAACTGGAAATATTCCCAGGTCCACACCAGTACTGCTCTTCCTGTTAGAATCTTGAAATATATCTGTCCTAGTCAGTAATTAGCTGGTACCCTGAGGCCCCTGATATTTTCCTGAATATCCTCCAGCCTCACTTGCCCTTCCCCAGATCCCTTCAGGGTCTAGCAATGCCCAGACCTTGCTCTGTGAGGACAACATTTGATCTGTTGGCGGGTGGCTATATCTAGCTATTTTGATTATCACCCCTGGACTTATGCTGGGGAAGGAGCCACCTGACCTCTGGAGGTGCAGAAGTGGGTGGTAAGGAGTTGGTATAGGGGTGGAGGAAGCCCCCATGTCCACCTGATGAACCACTTGTCAGCATCTTCCTCCTTAATTGCATCCTCACTTGGTCTTCTATGCTTCTATGGAAGCCCATCCTCCACCCACTGTGTGTGTGTGTGTGTGTGTGTGTGTGTGTGTGTGTGTCTGAGAGAGAGAGAGAGAGAGAGAGAGAGAGAGAGAGAGAGAGAATAACAGGTCACCTCTAAATTAAACCCCCTTCCTCTCAGTTCTAAGTGGTAGGGACCTTCTTCCCAGAAGAAGCCCTCACTGAGAGTTAGCTTCCCCCTTGGACCTCACACCCAGAAGTCTGGGGCCTTCCCTGATGAAGGACCACCTGCCACACCGCCATTTCTGCCCTCTGACTCACCAGCCATCTTCCAGTTCTTTCTGACTTAACTCTTCTCTGGCTTCTCCAGGTTACAGATAAGATACCTGGCTTTTCCTCCCCACACCCTTATCCCTGATTCCCCACCTCCTCCCTAGTGTAAGAGCAGGTGGGTGCCATCTCTTACTATGTAATGACTGAACACACATAGGGACCTTGATATTTTGGCCACTTGACCTCAGGAAGTCCAGGAGATACAGGACTGGGACAAGAAAAGAGTCAACCTCTCTCCTGGGAGCCCAGAGGTAGAGCAGACACTTCTTATCCAAAACCACTAGGTGGCAGCAGGAATCCATTGCTCTGTAACCCTGCCCTTTCAGCCAGGCAAGGTTGGGGCTCCCAAGTGACCTCAATCAAGGTATGTGCATGTGTGTCCAGCTAAGAGCTTGTAGCTTCATGTCACAAGAGCTGGTGGCAGATTTGGGGAATGAGGAGCCCTCATAATTCTCTCTGTGCTTTATCATTAGATCTCACCCACAAAATGGGGGAGAGCAACATGTTCTCTCTTCTGGAAGAGGTGACAAAGGCTATATGAGGAAGGGGCAAAGACTATTTTCTAGTGACTCCCACTAGACCTGGTGCTGGAATCTGGCCTGACACTCTTGTCTCCCCCTTATCCGGCCTTCTCTGAATCTTTGTGACTCACTTTGTGGACTTTGTCACCATCCAGCAGTAGTAAAAGAACACCCATCCAATTTATGGTAACATTCAGGGAGGCCACTCTACTTTCCACATCTGTGTAATCAGAGGTATGAAAAAGGTTGTAAGGGGATGAGGAGTCAGGAGCTCCCAGGGCTGAGATTTCTTCTAAGGCCCTCATAGCTCTATAAGAGCATTGCCAATATGCCATGCCTTGGGGCTTAGTCCTGAGTGCTGGGTGACCATGGTCCTTAGCATGGTAACTGGGGCTTTCAGGTTCTAATGATAATAAATAGGACAGTGATGGACATAGGGGGCTGATGGCTAGAGGAAACAGAAAAGCTTTGGTTTGGGGGTCTTGGGTTTGGGGGCAGGTCTTGGGGGAGAACAGGATTTCTAATGTCTGGGGTGAAATCCAGAAGAAAAGAAGATCTATTCTCAGAAGGCCCCAAGGATCTGGCAATGAGAAGATCCTGGTGATGGACGTGCACATGGCAGAATCCTAATCAGAAAAAAAAATTGCCACTTGATGGTTCAAGTGCTACACATTGAAAAGACTTTAATAAAGAGACTGTTTATGGAGCTGTGGGACGGATTAAGAAAACCAATAAGGGTTGGGGATATAGCGCAGTTGGTAGAGTGCTTGCCTCTCATGCACAAATCCCTGAGTTCAATCCCCAGCACCACACACACACGCACATGCACAAACATACACAGAGGAAAAGAAAGAAAGAAAACCAATAAGAGGGCTGAGGCAGCTAGCAATAGTGGGAAGTTGTTATCACTTCTAGGCTAAAGGGCCATAAAAGGAAATAGTTCCATCCTTCCTTGCAGGATTTATAGTCGCGGAAGGTCTAAGCCACTGGAAGCATTACAGAGGGGTGAGGGATGGGGAAAGATCAGTACCCCAGTCCTCTCTCCTCCTGCCTTCTTCTTATCCCTTACTTGTGGTTCTCATTGACCAAGCCTAACTGAAGCCCATTCAGGTGGTAAAGGAGCTCAGACCATGTACCCCACAAAGGTTAGCTTCCCACTGCACATAGCAGGGAAAAGAAGGGTGGAGAATAGATGGCAGAAGGGGACAAATGGAGAATGGCCTACATAGGAGGAACTGTTCCTGGAGGGTGTTGGGATTCCAGCTGGGATGGGGGTTGTTTGGGGACACTCCTCAGTTGGTAGTAGGTACTGGCAGGACTCTCAGATTCTCTATTCTCCCCCCACCAGGTCTTCACACGGTATGGAAAGTGCTACACATTCAACTCGGGTAGAGATGGGCGGCCCCGGCTGAAGACCATGAAGGGTGGGACAGGAAATGGGCTGGAGATCATGCTGGACATCCAGCAGGACGAGTACTTACCTGTATGGGGAGAGACTGGTATGTTGCACCCCTCATACTCCCCATACTTCCTGGCTCCAGCCTCCACTAGGGCTCAGGGCACAGGCTCCTTCCCCTTCCTCCAAGGATCTCACCATCTGTATCTCTGACTTTACCTGACATCCCACACTCACATTTCCCTCGCTCCCCCTTCCTGGCTCAGTTACTCTCCAAGGTAACCAGCCATCCTCTTCCATCAGCGGCCGCCACTCACTCTATAAATAACTCCCTCTCTTCTTGGGCTGCCTGCTTGTCTGGTCTCAGGGGGCCGTGGGGCAGAGAGAGATGGGAAGAAGGGGAAAAAGGGAGGAGGAGAAATGAAGAGTATCTGAAACAGTGACACTTTAGGAAAAAGAATGTGAAACACCAAGATGTATAGCAAACACCAGGTAAGAAAAGAAGCATGTAGGAGGCGGGGGTCATTGCAACAGCATGGAGCTGGTAAACCCAGAAAGCAGCTAGGGGTGGCCTAGGACCCCATAGAGAGCCTACCTACCAAATAGACACTGTGCTTATTCCCAGGAGAGGCAGGATGTCCTCAACTCTGAAGGGGATAGGAACTCAGAAGCCCTCTCAACTCACATACCCCTCATTCCTATAGACGAGACGTCCTTTGAAGCAGGAATCAAAGTACAGATACACAGTCAGGATGAACCTCCTTTCATCGACCAGCTGGGCTTTGGTGTGGCCCCAGGCTTCCAGACCTTTGTGGCCTGCCAGGAGCAGCGGGTGAGAGGGCCATTGAAGGCTGGTCCTAGGGTGGGGTGTTGAGGGGTCAAGATGGAGTGGTGGGTGGTCAATAATGGGAGGAACAGGTGAGGCAGGACCTTTATGGTAATTGGGCTAGTTAGAAACATGAATGATCTAATGAATGGGTATATTCTACAAACTGCAAAACTTCATGGGCTGCGGAGGGAGAGGGGCAGAACTCCTGAGTTCTGCATCTTGCCAAAGAAGTACAAGGTGACTCAGGGAGAAGTCATCACATTCCCCCAGCTCCCCGGCTCTCCCAGCAGCTCATCTACCTGCCCCCACCCTGGGGCACCTGCAAAGCTGTTACCATGGACTCGGATTTCTTCGACTCCTACAGCATCACTGCCTGCCGCATTGACTGTGAGACACGTTATCTGGTGGAAAACTGCAACTGCCGCATGGTACACATGCCAGGTCAGGCACCAAGTCTTCAAGCACAATCCTGGGGGCTTGCCCCTCACCTGCTCCCCATCTATATCAATCTCTCTAGCCTACTGCATTCTTTACCCTCTAGCTCTTATCTCTCCAATCTCAGTTCCAGCCTTTTCCAAAAAAAGTGGGTGAAAGGGTCTAGAAAGGATGGACTATCATGGAGGGTCATTTCCAGGTCACACTGGGGACTGGCTAATCCTACTGTCCCATCCTATCCATCTTCCACCTTATATGCCACTACCATCTCATGCCCCCTAATCTCCATCCTGCCCACTGTCTTCTCTTCTCTGTAGGGGATGCACCATACTGCACTCCAGAGCAGTATAAGGAGTGTGCAGATCCTGCCCTGGGTGAGTGCCCCTACCCTGGGGTAGTCACAGAAAGGGAAGGAGGTGCTACCAGCCATATGCACAGGGTTTTCAGACCAAACTCCAGAAGCTTCCAGTAACTACTGCACCACGTTGCACCCTTACATGTATCTGATTTTAAAGTTAAGAATAGTATCTTCAGAAACCCCTATGAAAAATAAATGGAGATCACCTGGGAGGGGCCTTTACATTCTTTCATCAGCACTTCAGCTGGTTGACCCTAAAGGGCCCTCATGGAATGACCTATAGGATTTAGAAATACTCATGCGAAGGCTGGGTGAGGATCAGCACAGAGCAGTCACAAGACCAAGGTGAAGAGCAGATCAGGAAATGGGGGGTGGGTGGCAGGGTTCCTTTGGGCAGGACCAGGATTTTCATGCTGGGAAACTCAATCAATGCCTCTCACCTGGCTGGGTACAGACTTCCTGGTGGAGAAGGACCAGGAGTACTGCGTATGTGAAATGCCCTGCAACTTGACCCGATATGGCAAGGAGCTGTCCATGGTTAAGATCCCCAGCAAAGCCTCAGCCAAGTACCTGGCCAAGAAGTTCAACAAGTCTGAACAGTACATAGGGTAAGGGATCTACTGTACAGGGAAAGGCTCTTGGGCAGGGACTGTGGAAGGTAAGAATGGGCTTTGATGGGGGACCAGCAGGCAAGAAGGAGCTAAGGTAATCTGAGGACGGTCCAAGAATTATCAGAGTATGAGAGTGAGAGTGTGGAGTGGAGATGGAGGGAAGATCAAGCCAGAATAAGCAATGGAAATACCCCTTTTTCCTCCCTCCTTGTTTTATCCTCTGTATTCATCCTCATTTCTGTAACTAAGATCATATCACACTTGCCAGTACATAGAGCATCTTTTCTTATATGCCATTTAATTTAATCCTCATAATAATTACAAAAGGCAGGTATCTCCATCAGCATCTCATCTTATGGACATGGAAACAGGTTTGGAGAGGGTAACTTGTAAGGTTTCCTAGCTAGTAAAGGGCAGAGATATGACTTAGGTCTTCTCCCCCAATCTTTATGCAGGGAGAACATCCTCGTGTTGGACATTTTCTTTGAAGTCCTCAACTATGAGACCATTGAGCAGAAGAAGGCCTATGAGATTGCAGGGCTCCTGGGTGAGCTGCTCATGATACCTGTCCCCTTCCCATACCACAGGCATGGCGTGGCTCCCTAATACTCAAAGTAGGGTGCTCACTCGTCCCATCCTCAGGTGCTTTCCCCCAAACCCTGTTGTCTTGGTATGTAGTGGGGGAAGGTAGTTGAGCCTTCTCTTAGGGCAAAGTGGAAAAGACAAGCCGTGGGTATAAGGGAGGGGTAGGGGTGGAGGTGCAAACTATTTCACATGCCTCTGAAATTGATCCAGACACTAAGAGTGTTGGTGTGTTTTTGTAAACAATTCTTTTTCCTGAATAATACCTGTTTATATTAGAAAAGTAGGAAAAGACAGAAAAGCATGGAGAAGAAAATAAAAATCCTGCCAGAATATGGCTTTGTGATCCTTCTGTATGAAGGCTGCCACTCCCTTTGAGAATATGGCTGGCCTGCCCCACTCCAAGCCTTACTGCCCTCACCAAGTCCTGACTCTCTAACCCCCGCTCCTACTCCACCACCCCACCCTGCAGGTGACATCGGGGGTCAGATGGGGCTGTTCATCGGGGCCAGCATCCTCACGGTGCTGGAGCTCTTTGACTACGCCTATGAGGTAAGGGGGCGAGGTAGGGTGGGAGCCAGGCGAGAGGCGGGGTTCCAGCCCGCCCACCCCACCCCACCCCTCGTAGGTTATAAAGCACAAATTGTGCCGAAGAGGGAAGTGCCAGAAGGAGGCCAAGAGGAGCAGTGCAGACAAGGGCGTGGCCCTCAGCCTGGATGACGTCAAAAGACATGTGAGGAGCCAGCAAGGAGGCGCCCTCCAGGCCTTCCCTTCCCCCACAGCCCAGAGCCATCACCCCCCCTTTGCCTCCACAGCACCTGTAGCAACTTATGGCCCTTCCCGTAACCCCTTCCTGTTTTGCCCCTTTCCCTAGAACCCGTGCGAGAGCCTCCGGGGCCACCCTGCTGGGATGACTTACGCTGCCAACATCCTACCTCACCATCCGGCCCGAGGCACGTTTGAGGACTTTACCTGCTGAGCGCAGGCCACTCTACCAAACGCCTAGGCGGGGAGGGCTAGGAGAGCAAGGGGCCCCCTAGCTGCCCCCGCATCTGTCCTGGAGACTCACCCACACTTCTGGGGCAGTCCTTTCCTCTTGTCTCTGACGAGGAAGGGTGTTGACTATAGCGTCCTCTCCCTGCCTCTTATCCCATTCTTTTTATTTTAACAAAATTAAACTAATCTAAAAACCTGAGAGAAAGGGGCAAAAGACCTTGGGCTGCCCCCTCTCTGCTCCATGCTGCCTCCCCTAGCTCCCAGCCTAAATTCTTGTCTGTCTGGCTGTCTGTCATCTGAGTGTCTGCCTACATTCTGCTGCCTCCAGTCACCAAAGCCCCCTCCTATTGAGGGGTGGAGGGGATCCTTGGGGTCTGGAATTTGGCCCCAAATCAGAGAATGTACCTTAAGGGGAAGGGCTAGTGGGAGGGCTTCCCCAGCCTTAAGAGACCCTCTCAGCCCAGTTATTCCCCCGAAACCCAAGTTTCCAGGCAGGAACTAAAACCCCAGCCTCACTCCCTCACATAATATGGAATCTCTAGCAGGTGGGGGATTCCCCTAAAGAAGTGGAGATGGGGACAAAATGTGGCCCTGGTGCTGTAGGCCACATCCTGATACAAGTTCAACCCCACCCCAAAGCTGCTGGAGAGAAATCCCAAGAGGTAGCCTTCCTCTACATCCCATAGAAGACCTGGCTGGTTAGCTTCCAGCTCAGGGAGAGGGGCACTGGTGCCTGACCTCACTGGTCCCTCTCCCAGAGGCCCTTGCAGAGGGCCACATCCATAAATTTTCTTATGGAACTCTCCCAAGTCCTCTGCCCCAGCTTCATTTGCTTCTTTCAACAACCTCATCTGCATTTTCTATTTCTATATGATACAGACTCTATATTGCTATATCTCTGTATATACTTTCCTCTAACCCTGTCTGTCTTCACCCATTCCCTCTTGTCTCTGAGATCCATCCTCCTACCCAAAGTTCCCCCTTCTGTGTTTATCCCCCCCTCCCCAGTCTTTGAATGCCTTCGCCTGTATAAAGAGTTGGACTCTCTCCCCTGGTGTCTGTACTGTGTACACACATCCCTCTGAGAAGCACAAGGAGACGACACGCGCATTGTAACCTTCGCACTGTCTCGGTGGCGACATAAAGGAAGCTGTGAATCACAAGCTCTGCCTCGTTCTGGCCTCACCCTTTCCCCCCAACCTGGGCACCCTCTGCCCTCCCTGTAGCCTTAACATTCCCTTCCCCTGTTCCACCTATCCCAGTGCCCTTTGCTTGACTGACTGTGGCCTCCCCAGGCAAGAGGTTGCTAAAGAGGTAGCCTCCACCCAGGGAATGGAGAGCTGGGCTGGATATAGAGCCAACAGTGTCAGACACAGAGGGAGGTGGGGATTGGTGACTCTCACAGCTGGGGCAGTGGATGTCCACAGGTAGAAGCTGAGGTCCTCGGTCAGTGACCCAGTCCTGTTCCCTCACCTTATGCCCAAGCCAATCACCTACATTTTCTGATGAGGCAGGGTTTGGTAGTGGGAGGAAAGAGGCAGGCCTAGAAGAGAATTTGAAAGCTCTGCTCTTCTGTCCCTCCCTACCTTAATGAGAGACAAGTGAGGTAAAGGGCCTGCCCCTACCCCCTCAACCAGGCACTCCTTCTAGGCCAGAGCACCAACCCATTTCCAGGCCTTCTCTGCCCAGCTGTCTCTTGGTCTCCAATCCCAGAACAAGATCTGTGTGCAGGTCACCTGTGCATTGGCCTGGAGATGGAATGTTTCTTAGAGATTTGACCTGCCCCGAGGGAAGCAGTAGCAAGGCCAAGAAGTGTACACTGGATAGGGGAACAGCAGGCAGGGCTGGGTGACGCATGCCTCTGGTCTAATAAATTGGGTTTCAACCACGTCCTCTTCAGTGTTGTTCTTTTTGTTGAAAGAATTTAGGTATTCCCGTTAAGTGTCTAGACCTGAACTTGGCATGTGGTCACACAATCAGAGGAGGAGTAAGGAGTTTTGAATAGGGAGACAGGCTAATCATCACACCAGGAATGGTTTACATCACTAAGCAGGGAAAAAGGGAGGGAACCAAAGGCAATTAATTTCCAAAATAGAAGTCCCAATACAAAGGATTATTTGGAGAGAGGGCAGGGCCAAAATTCAATATAAGCTGGAACTTAAAATCTGGAAGCAGGTTAGGTTAAAGGTTTAGGTTGAAGTTTCCACCTGAGGTAGTTACTGAGGAATAAGTCCCGCGCTATGAACCAGAAGACTTGTAATTTAGGATTTGCCATCAGTGCCAATTTATCTGGTACGTCTTTGCCAAGCCACTTATCTCCTTTGAGTTTAGCTTTCCCGTTTGTAAAACGGAATAAACAGTGTGCCCCGCTCCTCACACACCCAGGGTTAAAGAAGTTCGAGAATGAAACGAAAAATAATTAACGCGCCTTGAAAAGTTTAATGTACTGCACAAACATGATGCGATACTCCAAACTCAGAGGGCTGGAATCAGGGTTGGGGCTGGGGCGGGGACTGTGGTCCCTTCCCAGAGCCTAGGCTTCCTCCCGTCGGCCTGGTGGCGCCCGCTCGCGCCGCCTCTCTGTCCTACAGTTCTTCTCTATGGTTTTCCCTCCCGGACCCTGAAGGCGGGAGGGAGTGGTCAGCACGCCTTTTCCGCTAGTCGCCCCCTCTAGCCTACAGTCTCGCTGTCCCAAGCTTCCCATGCCCGCCGGTCAGCCGGGCGCACAAACAGGCAGGCTCTTGGGGGGCGCGCGGGGGGCAGGGGGAGTTCCGGTTCCGGTTCTTTGTGCAGCTGCAGCGGCGGCTCCGGGAAGATGGCGGCCCGGGCGGGTTTCCAGTCTGTGGCTCCGAGCGGCGGTGCCGGAGCCTCCGGAGGGGCGGGTGCGGCGGCTGCTCTGGGCCCGGGCGGAACCCCAGGACCTCCCGTGCGAATGGGCCCGGCGCCGGGTCAAGGGCTGTACCGCTCCCCGATGCCCGGAGCGGCCTATCCGGTGAGTGAGGCAGGAGGAGGGGCGCACAGGCCGGGGGCGGGGCCCTGGGAGTGACAAGGGTGGGGGAGAAGTAGGAGGGACTCCCTTGGGAGGGGTTCTGTGCCCCGGGTGGGGGTTAGGGAGAGGCGTTTAGCATCCCCACCTGCTCCCAGAGGCATTGTTTCTTTGAGGAGTCGGTGTAGAACCAGGGTGGGTTAAGTGGCACTTGGCATGGTTATGGAGTGCAAAGGGGCTTGAGCAGTTCCAGTGCTCACAGGAAAACCCAAGGTTTAGCTGCAAATTGAGGTCAGCACCTAAGGAGATAGCAGAGAAAATATGGAATTAGAGGAGATGTGGGAAGAGTCAGATCCAATATAACCTGGGGATAATTTGAATATAATCATATGATATGTTAGCTTTTGGGTCCTGTTTTTCTATGAAATCACTACTAGAACAGAAGAAGCTCCAGATATCTATATTCCAAAGAGGCAGAGAACTCTTCTCTCATTGACCTGGAACCTCCCTATCTTGTTTCATTCAAAGAACTCAGATGTCCCCCACTTTTTTTATGGGGTTAGCTAGGGAAGCCATTACATCTTTGGGTTCTCTCTCTATTTTTGTAGAGACCAGGTATGCTGCCAGGCAGCCGAATGACACCTCAGGGACCTTCCATGGGACCTCCTGGCTATGGGGGAAACCCTTCTGTCCGACCTGGCCTGGCCCAGTCAGGGATGGACCAGTCCCGCAAGAGACCTGCACCTCAGCAGATCCAGCAGGTCCAACAGCAGGCGGTCCAAAATCGAAACCACAAGTAAGATGACTTGGGGAGGGAGGAAGGGAAGAGTAGAAGTGGTAAATCAGATGTTGTTATGGGGGCTCATCCTTGAGAATGCCTCATGGTTGTGGTGGTGATGGAGTTGATGGTGTCGGGGGAGAGGGTTTTCTTTGATTTGAGACTTTGCAGGCCCTTACTTTATTATAAATGGAAGTGCTGACAGCTTATCTTCATGTTCTGACTAGTTCTATTCCAACCTGATAACAGTATTTATTCCAAACAGTGCAAAGAAAAAGAAGATGGCTGACAAAATTCTACCTCAAAGGGTGAGTCCAAGCTGTAGATTTTCCTGAAGATGTGGTGAGTCTGAGAATAGAGATGGTCAGCTCTAGATCCCAATTATATATCTTTTCTGTTTCTAAGATTCGTGAACTGGTTCCAGAATCCCAGGCCTATATGGATCTTTTGGCTTTTGAAAGGAAACTGGACCAGACTATCATGAGGAAACGGCTAGATATCCAGGAGGCCTTGAAACGTCCCATCAAGGTAACACAGGACAGCATTAGGCAGAGAGCCAAAGGAGAGGACTTGGGAACCTTCACCAGGCTTAAGATGAGAAATCAAAGGCACAGCACAGCTCTCCTTGGCATTTAAATTGCATCTTTCCCTTCCGCCTACAAACCAAGAATTTCATTAGGAGCATTTAGGAACATAAGAACAGCCAAGGGGGAGGGGCTTTTGATGTCTCTTGCATTAGAAATATACCCTGTCCATGTTTTTGCTGTAATGGCTCTGCTACCTTGGGAACCTGGCAACTTGCATGACTCTCCACCTGGCATCATGGTGTATGCACTTGTACTTAGATCAGTGGCTTGTGCTTCTCTTTTAAATGGAATCTTCATCTACCGACTGGAGGGACTGGGTAGACAGTAAGCCAGTCTGTTAGGATTAATTTTGGGGTTTGGGGAGACCCTTGTCTTTAACATCAAACCACTGAAGCCCCACCATCAATCCTGTTTCTGCCTTCCTCAGCAAAAACGGAAGCTGCGAATTTTCATTTCTAACACTTTCAATCCGGCTAAGTCAGATGCCGAGGATGGGGAAGGGACGGTGGCTTCCTGGGAGCTTCGGGTAGAAGGACGGCTCCTGGAGGATGTGAGTTAAAGGTCCACTGTGGTCGGCATCCAGGGTGGGAGCTGCTGGGAATGAGCAGTGTTGTCCAATCAGCACGAAGCCTAACTGGTGCTCATAGCTCCTGCTGGGAGCATCAGAGAGAGGGAGACTTTTCCCTGTACAGAAAGACAGTAGTCCTTTGTATCTGCTTCCACAGCATTGACCCTCACTGGTATCATATTGTCCTGGGATCTGATTTGTTGTGTACCTTTCTCCTGGTGCTGCTGGTCTTTGAATTTAACAATATTTTAAGATTAGTTTGTTTTTGTTTTTGTTTTTAAGTCAAGTGAGTTTGTGCTTAGCATTTGAGGCCATGTTTCCTCTTGGAGTCCTTATGGTCCTTGATTCCCATTGTGGTATCTCCATTTTCACTGAAGATACCCCTGGTTTAAGTGTAATAGATTCCTCCAGCAGGCTCTTTGTGGCTTCACAGGGAACATCAGGTGACAGATGATAGCCTCCAAACTTCCCACACCAGCAGCTCTTTGGGGAAACTCACCTTTCTCTCATTCCTTACACTCTCTGGCTCTCTATTTTTAGCTGCTTGCAGGCAAGCTAATTTGAATGCATTTTTGCAGGAGAACCAGGGTTCAGTGTTGTAGAGTCTTCTCTTCTATATAGGTCCAGTCCATCTGCTGATTGTGTTGTTCTGTCCAAATAAAGCTGTTTTTGTTCTGGCTGCTTATTCCCTGTGATTCATTTCCTCTCTACAGTCAGACTATTTTCTATTCAAACTTGCTTTGTTATGTGCAGAAGTTTGGCTTAACTTGCCTCATTTCCCAAAGGGAAATGAGGTGGGTAAGTCAATGATCCTGTCCATGTAATAGGCTGCTTCTTCAGGGTTCTGTTGCTACCAGGACTTGTTTAATACCCACAGATTCTTTGCCATCTCTTAAGAGATATTCAGAAGGCATTTTTTAGTTTTTTTTTTTTTCCCATTGCTGTTGTGGACTCTTTTTAAAAAACATTGTTGTGGGAAATTTATTCTAGCCTTTTCTAACATTACCGTTTCTTTTTCTTCTAGTCAGCCTTGTCCAAATATGATGCCACAAAACAAAAGAGGAAATTTTCTTCCTTTTTTAAGTCCTTAGTGATCGAATTGGACAAAGACTTGTATGGGCCAGACAACCATCTGGTAGAAGTGAGTAGTTCTGCTTTCTAGATTTTGACTCTTTATGACTGGAGTATGATGGACTTGGGAGCCAAACTTTAACCTCTAGGGTAAGGGGGAGGTATAAAATAAAGGGTAACCCCAGGTGTATGGTTCTGTCATTGCAGTTTGTAAACTGACCTCCAGGTGGCACTAGCTGTGTTTAGTTTGCAATCTAACTTGTCCCACCTTTTTAATGTTATCCTGGCCACTGTCCCCACTTCAAGGGAAATTCTAATGGAGGCCTCGTTTACATGCCAGGCTATCTCTGCTCTGCATCTTGCTTATTAATACTGGTGAGTCATTAGTTACCACACACCATTCATATGTTTTCATGATAGTAGTTACTATAGTTAAATGGGTTGACTAATAGGATATTAGTACTTGCCTTCGTTACCTTTATAGTTATGGGGCTTCCTTTTGGTTCCTGTTCCCTTAGATTCACATCCAAATCACCAGAAATCCTTTATTTTAATGCCCAGTAGCTCAGTGTTTTGAAGACTCTGTTAGCAATAATATTCTTTGGGATACAATCAGAACCAGAATGAGAGTCCAGCACTCCATGTGAACTTAACTTGCTCCTTTCTTTGCCAGTGTAGCTGCAGCCCCTTAACCTCAACCACTAAGAGACATGGAAAGGTCTTTACCATCTAATAAGGGAAGTAAGTCATAGAATCAATAGAAATTTGTAAATCTATTTAATCTAATTTTATAGAAGTAGAGTATAGTGTCTAAAAATGTGAAATATAGAATCAGATACACTAGATCTCAAATTGTAGCTCCACCACTTTCTGGCTCTTTGACCTAAGCAAGTTATTTCATTCTCCTAAGCATTAGTTTTCTCATCTATAAAATAGGTATTAGTGCCTATCTCATATGGATGTTTGGGAATTAAGTGACAATCCAGGTAAATGTCTTAGAACACTTTGCATATAATAAATATTCAGTAAATAGTAACTACATATTTCTGTTCTTTTTGTGGATAAAATTATCACTAGAAATTCATGCTAATTTAAATGTGATCCCAAACACTTAGGATTAAAAGGTTGATCTCCTTACATACAGACAATAATCACAAAGTCATATGCAGTTTTTAAGAGATGCATCATGTTATTGCTCTTCTTCAGTAGCCTCAGTAATCAGAGTTGAATGAATGTTCAGACATTACAGAAGCTCTTCCCTCCCACCCTAGCTCTTCCTCTGGGAGAGCACCCCCTGACATCTTCCTCTCTGTAGTGGCACAGGACCGCCACTACCCAGGAGACCGATGGCTTCCAGGTGAAGCGACCAGGAGATGTGAATGTACGGTGTACTGTCCTACTGATGCTGGATTATCAGGTATTCTGTGGAGGTGTGAGGGAGTCCAACTTTCATAGTCATGTTCCATTAGTGGTCTGACTTTAAGGGTTTAAGTCTGTTTGTGAATAATTTGTCACTTTAGTATGAAGATAGTTCTTAGTCATGAGTTCTTTTTTTTTTAATATTTTTTTAATTGTAGATGGACACAATGTGTGTATTTTATTTATTTTTATGTGGCGCTGAGGACCGAACCCAGTGCCTCACGCGTGCAAGGCAAGTGCTCTGCCACTGAGCTACAGCTCCAGACCATGAGTTCTTCCTTATATTTTCCTATCCTCAAGAAAACACTTTGTCAATATTTTCTGACTAGATTGAATGTTCTTCTGTACTAAGAATCCTGAAGTATACATAGACCCAAATCATTAGTTTTATCGCCTTTATCTGATTCTGTGCAGCCTCCTCAGTTTAAATTAGACCCTCGTTTGGCTCGGCTCCTTGGCATTCACACCCAGACTCGTCCAGTGATCATTCAAGCACTATGGCAATATATTAAGACACATAAGCTCCAAGATCCTCATGAGCGGGAGTTTGTCATCTGTGACAAGTACCTCCAGCAGGTAGGTAAAGAACTCATTCTTTTTTTAAGAAAAAAAATTTATTTATTTATTAGTTGTAATTGGACACAAATGTTTGTTTATTTTTATGTGGTGCTGAGGATCAAACCCAGGGCCTCAAATGTGCTAGGCGAGTGGTCTACCACTGAGCCACAACTCCAGCCCCTAAAGAACCCATTCTTTTGTTAGAATCTACTCAAGCACTAATTATACTCAAAATGCAAATTTGTAGCTGCTTCTTTTTCCCACAGATCTTTGAGTCTCAGCGTATGAAGTTTTCAGAGATCCCTCAAAGGCTGCATGCCTTGCTTATGCCACCAGAACCCATTATCATTAATCACGTCATCAGGTAAGCCTATGCATGGGAGGCTGTGGTATGTGCTGCTGGCACAGCCAGTTGTCAGATTTTTCAAGGATTTTTACAAGCAGGTTGTTAGACATAGCTACTACTTAAGTTACATAAGATAAAAATTAAATTATCATACTAAAAGTGAGAGTGATATATTCTCAAAATTTACTGTTTCCTGGTTATTTTATTACATTTTTCTAGTATTTGTTTTCTTGAGATTACTTGTGTCTTGCTGGGTATGGTGGCACATGTCTGTAATTCCAGTGGCTTGGGTAGCTGAGACAGGAGGATTGCTAGTTCACATTCAGCCTCAGCAACTTAATGAGATCCTATGCAACTTGGGGAGACCCTGTCTCAAAATAAAAAATAAAAGGGGCTTTGGATGTGGCTCAGTGGTTAAGCACCCCTGGGTTCAATCCCTGGTACCAAAAAAAAAAAAAAAAAGATGTGTCTATATGGTGGAAATGCTACTGTATAATAATTTTTGGTTGCACAACTTTTTCCCATTCCAGAATATTGGAGGCTGGAATTGAGCAAAAACTACACATCAGTGTAGTATTGCTGCCCCCTTGGAGGGTTAATTGTTAAACTTTTATGAGCTGATCACTGATGTGAAGGATCAGCAGCCATGTCTAAATGGTGGGACATTCCAATCTGAGACTAACTCCATTGCTTCTATTTGCTTTTTAGTTCAGAAGATAGAGAGCAAGGCATCTCTAGGCAGATAGAGAGTGAAGAAAGGTACTTTCTCCTCAAAGCAGCATGTCCCTGTAGTTAGATATTGTTCCTTTTCACTCCTTTCTTTGCTTTATATTAAGTCTGGAAAAGCCTGCCATTCCTTATGCCCCGATTTATCATTCATTGAGTAGTAACTCCTACAGTCTATATGTTGGGTCCATGAAAGGTATTGTCTGGATTCCTGAGCTTAGGTTAGGCCAATTTTTCTTTTCTTTTCCTCCCCCACCCCTTGGTGCTGGGGATCAAACCCAGGACTTCACACATTGTAGGCAAACACTGTACAAACTGAACCACATTCCTAGCCCTAGGTCGTGTGTGTGTGTGTAGGTGTGTGTGTGTGTGTGTGTGTGAGAGAGAGAGAGAGAGAGAGAGAGAGAGAGAAAGAGAGAGAGAGAGAGGGAGAGGGAGAGGGAGGGAGGGAGGTAGCAGTACTGGGAAAAACAAGTTAAGACTTGAGACAGGGTCTTACTAGGTTGCTAGGGCCTTGATGAGTTGCTAAGGTTGGCCTTGGACTTGGGATCTCCCTGCCTTAGTCTTCTGCTGGGATTAAAGACATGTACCTTACCCAGTGTTTATTTTTGTTTTTCTTGATACTGGGGTACAGGAGATTGAACCCAGGTGTGTTTAACATCTGAGCTGTATCCTCAGCACTCCTCCCCCCCCTTTATTTTGAGATTGGGTCTTGTTAAGTTGGCTTTAAAGTTGTGATCCTCCTGCCTTGGCCTCCCTAGTTGCTGAGATCACAGGCGTATACCACCACACCCTGGCTTAATTTTAGTTTAAAAGGGGAAAAGATAAATAAAATTCTATAGCAGTGGTTTCCTCTAGAGAGGAAGGAACTTACTTTTCACTGGATACATTTTGTACTATTTAAATTTTTATCATTGACTCTTAAAAAAAATTAACCTCATTGAGATAGAATTCGTATATAATAAATTATATACACTTAAAGTACAGTTTGAAGGGAGCTGGGTTGTGGCTCAGTGGCAGAGAGTTTGCCTGGCATGTGTGAGGCACTGGGTTGATTCTCAGCACCACATATAAATAAAGGTCTATCAACATCTTAAAAAAAAAACAAAAAACAGTTTGAAGACATATGGTAGATGTATATACCACATGGCTACCACTTCAATGAGGATACAGAATATTTCTGTTGCACCCAAAAGTTCTTGGGCCCTTTTGCAGAGAACACCCTTTCCCTTCATCCCTGGGCCATCATTTTGACACTGTATTTAGTTATCGGGAGATAAGCCCTTTACCAGATCCCTTTGGTTTCCTTCCCAGTGTTGATCCAAATGATCAGAAAAAGACAGCTTGTTATGACATTGATGTGGAAGTGGATGATACCTTGAAGACTCAGATGAATTCTTTCCTGCTGTCCACTGCTAGTCAACAGGAGATTGCTACTCTAGACAACAAGGTAGGGTTTCTGCCCTAGTTAATTTGGGTGTTACCACTTCCCTATCACAGCTTCTAGACTGCTTTTTTTTCTTTTTCTTTTTTGACTGCCTTTTATTTCTTGTTTTTAAATCAAAATAAATGGATACCCAGTATTTGTCAGGTACTGTGCTTGGTACTGCCTAGAGCCAGACTCACATGAGTTCTGCCTCAGGCTATACTTTTAAAGTGTTGAGCCTCAGTTTCTGATCTGTGAAATAGAGACCATAATACCCATTTTTATAAAGGTACTCTGAGAATGAAATGAGACAGTGTTTAACATTGGCCAGGCATAGTGGTGTACAACTGTAAACCCAGCAACTCAGAGGCTCAGGTGGAAGAATTGCAAGTTCAAAGCCAGCCTCTGCAACTTAGCAAGACCCTGTCTCAAAATAAAAAGGTCTGGTAGCATCAGTCATTAGTACCACCAAAAAAAAAAAAAATTACAAACTGGGTTAGGAGTATACCTCAGTGGTATAGAGCACTTGCCTACCATGTGTGAGGGCTGAGTTCAATCCCAGAACCACACACAAACACACAAAAAGAAGTGGTACACACTGGTAAATACTATTGTCCACCTATGACAGAAACTTAGAATAGAATCATCATTGTTCCTCCTTCTCTGGTGTGTTAGATACATCACAGGTGCCAGAGGATGGGATATTTGGGAAAAGGAAGCTAGATGGGGAAGTTGGAGCCTTATCACAAGGTTTTTTTTTTGTTTGTTTGTTTGTTTTTTAAATACTTTATTTTATTTATTTATTTTTTGGGGTGCTGCGGATCAAACCCAGCACCTTGGACATGCTAGGCGAGCCCTCTACCACTGAGCCCCATTCCTAGGCCCTTTGTCACAAGGTTTTTAGGCAGATAACACTAGTTTATATTCCATCCTGTAGGTAAAGTAAGGGATTAGCCTGGTAAGAAGTTTTTACTGGTGGATGCACTGTTGCTATTTGCATTTAGAATGATCACTGGCTGGAAGGTGGAGATTAGAAGGGGGAAGATGTGGAAGCAAGAAGCCCAGCTAGACAGCTGTTATAGTAATCCATGGAAGATAATGTCAAAGCCCTAAACTGAAGTTACAGACAGTGAAGATGGAAATAAGTAAATTGATTTTGAGAGGTGTCACAAGAATTAAGGGATTTGACCACTGTTTGGATGGAGGTGAGAGAGAAGGAGGAACAATGATGATTCTATTCTAAGTTTCTGGCATAGGTGGACAATAGTATTTACTACGATTGGCAAGAAGAGGAATAGGCATTAGGGAAAGGGTACTGGATTTAGTTTTGGGAATGTTGAGTTTGAAGTATCTTGAGATGTCAAGAAAACATTTGAATTGTTTGTAGTTTAGAAAACGGACCCTGCACTGCAAAGCAGGAACTCATGACCCTGTCAGTGATGTGGATGAAGTATTCACCATGTAGTGCTGGGCAACTGAGGAGACTAAAAGGAAAACTTCCCCTTACTTAGAATACACAGAGACAAACAAGTGCAAAGAATGCTGAGGGCCAAAATCAGTGGGAGCTTCACACAGCATCCTAGCTCTGGGCAGCAGAACCCTGTGCCTAGATTGAAAGTGACATACAGAGACTTCATGCACTGTCTGCCATCTAACTTTGTGTTTCTGTAGTGTGAAAATTGCATGTGCGTCCTTCATTTCAGATCCACGAAACAATAGAAACTATCAACCAGCTGAAGACCCAGCGGGAGTTCATGCTGAGCTTTGCCAGAGACCCTCAGGGTTTCATCAATGATTGGCTTCAGTCCCAGTGCCGGGACCTCAAGGTAAAGAACTTAGTAAAGGATCAGGGAGAATTGAGGAGCCGATTTTTCTTCAGTATATCCCATTTTCATTTGAGTAGGGACACTGAGTGTCAATTTAGTATTTATTCAGTGCTGTCATTGTGCTTCATATTGTCAGGGATGCAAAATGGAAGACCTGATTTCTGCAACGTACATTTTATTTGGAAAAACAAAGCTAATATGATTAAAAATAGTATGCCATATAGTACATTATCAGAACTCACCAGTAAAATAATTCAAAATAAGGCTAGAGTCACTGGGTAAGGCTTCATGGAAAATTTGGGACTTGAAGATATTTCTCAGAGAGGAGAACACTAAGGCAAGAAGATAGGCACGGACATAGAGTGTGTGAAATCCACCTAAGTTTTCACCCAGCCTGCCACTGCTGTGACTAGAGTTAGGAAGGAATGCACAGAGGAGCAGGGGGAAAGAGCACCAGGCAGGTTTTTAGACAAGGCAATGACTTGTGGATAACAGGAGGCTACTAGGTGTTACATTAGTTCATTGGGACTACAACAGCAAACTAACACAAACTGGGTGCTCAAACAACAGAAAACTCACAGTTGTGGAGGCTGAAAGTCTGAGATCAAGATCAAGAAGGTTGGTTCCTTCTGAAGGCCGTAAGGAGAATGTGTTTCAGGCCTCCTAGTTTCTGGTGGCCTCAGGCATCCCTGGGGTTATAGCTGGTTTTCTCTGTGTCTTCACATCATCTTCCTTCTGTACCTGTTTTGTCTCTATGTCCACATTTCCCCTTTGTAAGGATACCAGTCATATTGGATTAGGGCCAACCTAATGACCTCATCTTAACTTGATCATCTGCAGAGACCCTATTTCCAAATGAGGTCACATTCACAGGCACTGGGGGATTAGGATTTCAGCATCTTTTGGGAGGATACAGTTGGACCAGTAGGAGGTATAAAGGCAGAAAGCAAGTCTCTTCTCTCCTTTCCCCTGCCTTTCGCTTAGACCATGACTGATGTGGTGGGTAACCCAGAGGAGGAGCGCCGAGCTGAGTTCTATTTCCAGCCTTGGGCTCAGGAGGCCGTGTGCCGATACTTTTACTCCAAGGTAGGTGCTTGAGATGCACTGGGAAATTGACCAAAAAACAAGGGGTATGTACCTCCGATGGGGTCAGTGATTTTAGGTACCAATTTCTGATCAACTGTCTCATTTTCCACTCTTTTCTCCTTAGGTGCAGCAGAGACGACAAGAATTAGAGCAAGCCCTGGGAATCCGGAATACATAGGGCTTCTCTGACAGTCCTGATTTGGCTGCTCCAGTTATTTGTGCTGTGCTGCCTGCCTCATAGCACCTGCCTTGGTCTTGCTTGGGGCCTTTCAGGGGATGCTGTTGGTTCAAGGACAACACCAGAATGAAGAGGGTCTCACATTTCTGTCTCACAAGACACCTCTTATCCTCTTCTCCCACCCCATCCCTTCCCACCCCTCAGCTTCCCTTTGCCCCACAGTTCCTATGTGCCTCTATCCTCCCCTGGTCTACATAGGACCTCTAGATAGTGGTAGAGAGAGAACCTGTAGTGGTAATCAGTGCTCTGAATGGACTGGGCCTAAGGCCAGATGGTCTTTAATGGGACCAGCTACACTGATCCTGCCCTTCAGAGACCCAGGAGTTGGGAGTTGTAGCCCCTCCTCCAAGACTCAGGCCTTGGGGCGCTCTATAAGCTAGTTTATTTTGGCCCTCCTAATAACAGAATCCAATTTCCTTCCTTCCCTCCACAGGTTTGGAGCAAACTCTCCCTTCACTTGTTGCCCTCTAGCACTAAAGGAACCCTGGCTCTTGGGCTCCACTGAGCCCCAGGTCAGTCCCCAGTCCTCTGCTGTCTCAGTGCTTCTCTGACTCCTTAGTAGGGGTCTTCTTACATCAGTATTGGAATTTGTTCTTGAACTATTGCTCCCTCCTGCACACTCCTTATAGCTGCCCTTTGTAGGATTCCTTCATATCTGCCCTAACCCATGGCATTTGGGTGGGGGAATCTTGCCTTTTCCTGTCAGAGCCCCAGGGATCTAACCTAGGGTACTGTCATTGCCAGCAGAGGCTGTTCCTTCCTGCTGTTGCTTGGAAGAGTGATTTATTCATTCACTCTCCCTTGCCCACTCCTTTAATGGAGAAATAGGCCTAAAATCAAACGGGTAAAGCCCTAGGCTATCCCTGTCTTCCTGTCCCTCATCTGCCCAGTTGATACTTATTGGTGACTTCTAGGGTACCAAGGAGTGAAAGCGCCTAGGGCTGGAGAACAGCTCTGATTTGGGTTTGTGACTCTTCCCTCTCCCTGCCTCACAGGATTGTGACTCCCCAGCCCTTGCCCTCAAAGCTTCAGACCCCTCAGGTAGCAGCAGGACCTTGTGATCTTGGCCCCTTGGAACTGAGATGGTTTTGCATCTTTCCAGGAGAGCCTCAGATTCTTCTTCCAGGTTGTATCACCCCCCGAGTTAGCATATCCCAGGCTCGCAGAAAAACACAGCAGGGTGGGAGACAGCTGGGCACAGAGGGGAATTCTGCCAGAATGGGCTCTGAACCCACAAAACTGACAAAGCCCCTGCTTCCCCACCCCTCCTCAGGCTCCTGCGAGCATATCCCCTTGTCCCTTGTCCCTGCCTGTTCTACACTGGGGACAGCAGAGTTTTCTCCCCATCTTCCCCTTCCTGCCATATTCCCATCCCTCCTTCAAAAGGTTCTCCCCACAGTGACACTGGACAACCCTGGGGCAGCTGAGCCCTGGCCTGGCTCCTGGCTGGAACCATGAGGAGGAAGTTCAGCACTCCTATACAGTGTCCCTACTGAAGATAACTGTTTTTATTAACTGAATTATTATGTTTTTTTCATGGACCAAAATTTTTTTTGTACTGTCCCCTTATGGATGTCACCCAGTTTTAATAAAAGAATCTTCTGAAGGGTGAGTCCCCTGCCTCCTGTGGGAGAGCTTCTTCTAAGCTCTTTGTTCTTCACCACCATCAGCCCTGCTCACAATGTCAATGTATTTGACAGATATTTATTGAGCACCTGCTATGTGCCAGCTATGATGCCAGGCACTGGGATTCTAAGGAAAATGAGGTTTTTCCCTGGTGGGCTTGGTCTCACCTGAGAGGCTGGTGACCCAGAGACCAAGAAGGCAAGTTGCTGCTTGGGGTTGTTGGGCTTTACCACTGGATCTTTAGAGTCCTGGCTTCAGTTCCCCTGTTTATTATGTACTAATAGGTGAGTGGCACTGCCATCTTTTCTCTTGACCCTCTGGCTCCTCAGGCCACTTCCTGGCTGGAGTCCTTAGATACTGTAGTGTGTTAGGTTTGACAGAAATTCCTTTAGAGGTTCCATTTCTTTCTGCAGCACCAAGGCCTGGGCAGCAGCAGACATTTTTATTTCCTGAGCTGTTCTCTTTCTACTGGAGCCCCAGAGTGAGCTATCAGTTCTTAAGATTGGCATGGAAGTGCATTAACTTTACAAGTGTAACAAGCCAGGGTACACCTGTGATCCCAGCTACTTTAGCTGCTGAGGCAGGGGATTGTAAGTTTAAGGACAGCCTGGGCAATTTAGTGATACCCTGTCTCAAAAAGGGCTTAGGATGTAGCTCAGCAGTAAAGCCTCTCCCTGCTCCCCTAGTCCAATCCCCAGTTCCATACACAGTATAGATGGGCAGCTTGCAAACTGTAGGAGTCCTCATTAGCAAGACCATGAAATTTTGCAGTTCTTCCTGCTCCCCACTTGGTGGCTCGCTGCTTTCCTCTGCTACTGTTAAAGAAGAGGGAGTAGAACATTGGATGAGTGTAACTGCATCTAAAGTTGCAGTTAAAAAAAAAAAATCCTTTGCCTCTATGGATGGGAATACTCCAGCATCGCTTGTGTTAAGTGAGACCCACCAAAGATAATGACTGTTCCTAATCTGGAACTTGACGTTTCTCAGACTTGATAGGGAAAGCAGAGGAGTTGTGGGGGTGATAACAGAGTGGAGAAAATTGATGTCAAGGACATTGAAATGGCATCTGTTTTTACCCAGGCTAATTACATGTGTAATGAATGGCTGATGAATCATTAATTTCAAGCAAATAATCCACAGTTGGTGCTCAGGAAAAGAGCTCTAGTGATACAGATAGCTTCCTGTGACAAGCCATTTCTGAATCTTGGCACCCTCTTTATTCCTATGTAAATGAACAAATTCTTTGTCTCCACACTACCTAAAATGTTAATAGGGGCAAAATGAGAAATGAAGCATTTAGGCAAAAACAAGGGGATTATTTTTATGCATAAATGTCCATTCTTTTGGAGTTCCTAATGTGTGCCAGGGACAGAAACATCTTTTTCATCACCCATAATCAGTGCTCCCAGCTGGCAGCCTGGCACTGGTACCTTCTTCTCAGTGCCAATGCAATGAACGAGTGGTCTGTGGGAGGCTAGCCCTGTATTGGGCCTAACTTTGTTTTAAGGAAGACAACCCCTACCGATTTCTTGTATGTTCCCCTTATAGGAACTCCCTGTTCATAAGTGAATATAGCAGGCTCTTACTGGGCTATCCCTGGACAACCCACACTCTTGACCTCCTGCCCACTTACCCTTACCCACTAGTTTCACCCAGACTCCCCTCTAGCCCACAGCTTATTACTGTCACTAACCAGTGGCAGCCTAGAGGTTTGGCAACTCCCACTGAGCATTCTGCCAAGCCAGGAGGTCAGCATGTGAGCACACAGTGTCGTCTGCCCTCTAGGCCAAGGTGCAGAGATTGGAGGGTTAGGAGCCTCTTGCTCCACTCTCTAGACAAGCCTGGAAACTGGAGCTCCTCCTCCTCTTGGTCAAACAGATGGCTGTGGGTAATGTAGAACCTGAACTGCTGAAGGTATTCCTGCCATTCTCTCTGTCCCCCAGTGATACCTGCTTTCTTTCACAGCATCTGAGACCAAAAAACTCCAGCTATTCCTGAGTTTTGGAAACTGGTGCTCCAGGTCACATCTCCCTCTCCATTTCTGGTCTCTGCAAACTATGTATTAACCTGCAGAAGCCCCTAATGTGGTACTTGAAAACCCAAGAGGAGAAATTGTAGCAATCTCAAAGCCTTGATCTCAAAAGCAGTGTACACTTTGGGTTGCCCTCAAAGAAAGCAGGCCCTTACTTATATGTGGTTTCATCCTTAGAAGTGGACCCACATTCACCAACCCCCTCATATCCCTGCAATAGAGCTACTGTAGGGTTGCTTGAGGATAAAACTAGAGCAACTCTGGTCCTAGGAGGGTATGTGCTGGGAGTGGGGGTTAGGTTCTTTTCCTACCTTTGAAAAGAAAACATTCTCAAATCTGCTACTAGGGCTAAATACAATTTATTTCAGTGCTGGGAAAAGAAGGGAGTGAGGGGGGACAATCACTTTGTCCTTATCTGGGCAATTTCTTGACAGAACTCAAAATGAGACCATTGCAAAGGGGGTGGAAAAGTGGGCTGGGGCCAAAGAAATTCGCGAGCAATGTCATCTGCAAAGCCAAGAGGAAAACCAGCCTGGCCTCTGCCCCATTGCCATTCCCCCCCACCTGTCTCTACCCTTTCCCTGGTTCTGTCAGACTCTCTATCTCCCTGGGCGCCAGCTTCTCAGCCACCCCTGGAGGCGGGGCTTGGCTGCACCCATGCGTGGTAGCGGAGTTAAATGCTCTGAGCCGGCACTGCTTGGGCAGAGAAGTGACACCATGGCCAGCAAGAAAGTCTGCATTGTAGGCTCTGGCAACTGGTAAGTGGCTGTCAAGGACCATGGGGGAAGGGTGGCTTCCCCCAAGAAGAGAGGGCTTAAGGAAGGAAGCTGGGTGGGCAGGAGGCAAAGTGGTTGGAAAATTTATCTGGTTCCTGTTCGTCCCCTGCTGCTGTCCTCATTGCCTACATGCACATGACAGATGACCCACCTCCCAGGCTGTGCCTGCCTGGGCAGTTACACCTGTTCATCAATGGAAGTGAACAGAATGCTCCCTTCTCTGCCTGAAGAGCTGCTTGGGTTTGGGGAGTGGAACCAGAAGGCTGCTCCTCTTCTCCAGCAGCAAAGTGTGAGACTGACTTGAGTCTCCTTTATTGCCAGGTCACAAGAGACTCACTTGTCATAGGAGTGGGGTGGGGGGTGATGAAAAAAATAATCTGGAGTGCTGCTATAAGGCCCTGTAGTGGGTAGGTGTTACCCCATCTCCTGCGCTGTTTCCTCCCTCACACCCCACTCCTCACTTTCCTGTACTTTCCCTAAACCCCCAGGGGCTCAGCCATTGCCAAGATTGTGGGCGCGAATGCTGCCCAGCTAGCACACTTTGACGCCCGGGTGACCATGTGGGTGTTTGAGGAAGATGTTGGGGGCAGAAAGCTGACAGAGATCATCAACACTCAGCATGAGAATGTCAAATACCTGCCAGGGCACAAGCTGCCCCCAAACGTGGTAAGCCTCAACCTCCTGCAAGGAAGGGAGGAAGTCCAGATGGTCAGTGCCCAGATTTTATCTACAGGAGCCTCCTGCTGAAAGAGAACACTTCAGGTACAAGTTGGACTTGAAAAGTGTCTCAGAAGGGCTTCTGTGGGCACAGGGCACTCCCATGTAGACTCCAAACTGTTCCCTGGGCACTTTCTGGGATTGAGGAGAATTTGCACAGTTCCTCTTTCTTACAGGATTCCAGGGGGAAGAGTCAGGGAAGAGGTGCCTAAGTTGGTTTCCATGACAACCAAAGACTGGTTCTCAGACTCCCAGATTTAGGGTCCCAGCAGTGCCTGCCTCAGGCTCTAATCCTGTTACTCATTCACTGGATTATTAGCAGATTTGGAAGCTGCTCCTTGGACTTTTGGTCTTTGGTCAAATTGATATAGCTCTCTTCCCCACCTGGAAATGGGGGAGCAAGAGAGGAAAAGGGCTCTCTCTTCCCGGTTGGGGCCCCAGGATGATGAAATCTTACTTGGCTTCTCCTCCTGCCAAGCCCAGGCTGCCTTTGGCCTCCCTCACAGTCCCATAGCCAAGGGCCAGGAGCGTGCTGGGGGGAGAGTTCCAGAAATCCAGGTCAGCTGAAGCAGAGGGGCAGTGAAGGTTGGATTTTCCTAAGTTCAATCCTCCCAGATTCAGTCCCAAACTACTCTTTGTTCTCCCTCTTCTTAGTCTCACTCTGGCTCCTAGACTGCTGAATAGAGTTCCCTGGGGGCTAGCAGTGGTCTGCCAAACCCACAAGCACCCACCTGGTTACCCCACAGGTGGCTATACCAGATGTGGTCCAGGCTGCAGCAGATGCTGACATCCTCATCTTTGTGGTGCCCCACCAGTTCATCGGCAAGATCTGCGACCAGCTCAAGGGCCACCTGAAGGCCAACGCCATTGGCATGTCTCTTATTAAGGTGCCAGGGACACCTTCATGTGGATGGGGGCGTGCAGCTAACTATTGTGGGGTTCAAGGTGGATGAAGCAAGTAGAAAAGAAAATGGCAGAAGTAAGCCAAAAGTTCCCAGAGAGAAGAGAGGAGTTGGCTTTGGAGAGGATTAAGAAAGTAGTGAGTTACAGCTGAAGGAAAGCTGGGAAGTAGATAAGGATTCATTTGGAGGCAGAAGCCTTAGGGATAAAGGGATGCTTCAAGGATATGAGAAGTGGGGAGGATTGAGGAGTATGCAAGGGAGCTGGTTTGGAGCAGTGACTGGGCTAGCAGTTGGTTCGGGACAGTAAAGGAGGGAGGTATTTAGGGATTTAGAGGAGAAACATTGCCTTGGAGAGGTAGGTTATTGAAGGTGCATGGAAGGGCTTTTCTGATGAATTGGTTTTTCACCACTGTCTACCTTCCTCACAGCAAACTGTATTGGAATGGGGCAGGACTGGTGGGGAGGTACACTGATAAACAGTGTATTTGTAAGGGGTAGGATTTCTGGGTGGAAAGCCCTCAAATGGTTTATCAAGGGCAGCTGGTCTGAGCTTCATCCTGTGCCCAGGGGGTAGACGAGGGCCCCAATGGGCTGAAGCTCATCTCTGAAGTGATTGGGGAACGCCTTGACATCCCCATGAGCGTGCTGATGGGGGCCAACATTGCCAACGAGGTGGCTGATGAGAAGTTCTGTGAGACTACCATTGGTGAGAGCCTTCCCCAACCCATGCATCACAAAGCTCTAGTGCTTCCTCTCCCCAAATTCCCTGCCAGTCCCTTAGCCATCTCTTTCTACCAGGCAGGAAAAGGAAGATACATAAGAGGTGAGGGAGGGTTGGGACACCCCCAGGGAAGGGGTTGCAGATCCTGCCTCAGACAGGTGTGGAAAGAATAGTCAAGAGTCCTCCCCTCCCTGGGTGTGGTGGCACATGCCAGCAGTCCCAGCTACTTGGGAGGCTGTGGCAAGAGGATCACTTGAGCCCAGGAGTCTGAGGTCAGCCTGAGCAACATAGTGACACCTTGTCTCAAAAAACAAAACCAAAAATGAGCCCCCTCTGAAAGTCTTGCTCTCTCCTCATTTTAGGCTGCAAGGACCCAGTCCAAGGACAGCTTCTGAAAGAGCTCATGCAGACACCCAATTTCCGTATCACAGTGGTACAAGAGGTTGACACAGTAGAGATCTGTGGGGCCTTAAAGGTGAGAGGGGCACAGAAGTAACTACTGAGATGGGAAGAAGGTTCCAAAGGAAGGCCCAGCTTAGCTCTAAAAGACTGCCAGTATTCTAGATCTCACTCATAGGCAGCTGTTCCCTTTCCCCACCAAATCTCACATACATAGGAGGAACTGCAGAAGTAAAACCAGGGGCACTCAGGCCTGCTGATTTTCACCATCAGGCTATGGAGCCCTCTTCCTTTCTCCAGAGAGCCCCTTGTGGGACAGGCTGCAGGGGGTGGTCCAAGGGGAAGAAGAGATGCCCAAGCCAATGGGAGACAAGAGATCCTAACTAAACAAGGAGCTGCATGCCTGTAATACCAGCGGCGACTTGGGAGACTGAGGCAGGAGGATCACAAATCCAAGAGCAGCCTCAGCAATATAGTAAGATCCTACCTCAAAATAATATTAAAAAATAAAAAAAAAAAGGTTTGGGGATGTAGCTCAGTGGTAGAATACTTGTCTAGCACATGTGAGACCCTGAGTTCAATCCCTAGTATCAAAAAAAAAAAAAAAAGCAATAACTATGAATCAACAACTATGTATATGACTATGGAATAGAAAAGAATGGTCATGGATGAAAGGGTCCCCTGGAGAAAAAATGGCTTTCAGAAAATGTCTTCAGGGATGTAACATGGGGTGGGGCTAAGAGGTACAGCAAGTGGACCAGGTGGGGTGGCTCATGCCTGTAATTCCAGTAACTCTGGAGGCTGAGGCAGGAGGATTATAAATTTGAGGTCAGTCTCAGCAATTTAGCCAGAACCTGTCTTAAAAAAAAAAAAAATTAGTAGGCCGGGAGCAGTGGCCCACACCTGTAATCCTAGCAGCTCAGGAGGCTGAGACAGGAAGATCAAAGTTCAAAGCCAGCAATGGCCAGGCACTAAGTGACTCAGTGAGACCCTGTCTGAAATGCAGCTCACTAGTTCAGCACCTCTGAGTTCAATCACTGGTACTGGAAAAAAAAGGTGTAGCAAGTAGGAAAACCAGAACGTGGACATGGTTCAGGAACCCTTATTCTTCCTTCATTTACTTGGTGGGTGTGTTATAGCTAATGTGGGGAGCATGAGGCAGGTGCTGAGGGCTCCAGATGGGCCACTGGAAGGTGTCCTTCCTCACTCATGCCTTCTACTCCCCAAAGAATATAGTGGCTGTTGGGGCTGGCTTCTGTGATGGGCTAGGCTTTGGAGACAACACCAAGGCAGCAGTGATCCGGCTGGGGCTCATGGAGATGATTGCCTTTGCTAAGCTCTTCTGCCAAGGCCCAGTGTCATCTGCCACCTTCTTGGAGAGTTGTGGCGTTGCTGACCTCATCACTACCTGCTACGGAGGGCGGAACCGCAAGGTGGCTGAGGCCTTTGCTCGCACTGGAAAGGTGGGCCCTGGGAACAGGGGGAATAGAGGGTGGTCCCTGCTGGCATCAAGGTAGAAGCACTTAGCTGGCAGCTCCTGAGCACAAACATTAATATTGTTGTAGACATTCCTACCCGTTTTTCCCCCGTATAACCCCACAGCCCATTTGAGCCCAACTTTCCATATGGATGACCTGCTCTCCCACCTCCATACATGTGGCCTGTTTTCTTTACAGTCCATTGAACAGCTTGAGAAAGAGATGCTGAATGGGCAGAAGCTGCAGGGGCCCCAGACAGCCCGAGAGCTACACAGCATCCTCCAGCATAAGGGCCTGGTTGACAAGTAAGTGTGCTATATAGCCTTCCTGGCTGAGGGAGCCACAAGCCAAGAGCGGTCCCTGTTCTTGAACCACCTTCTTGAACTTTGCACTGTCTGTGAAGTGGATAGAGAAGGAACCCTAACCTTCTGTTTCAAGGTTAAAATCTGGACTACCTATTCTCCCCAGCCAGTTCACGGCCTTGGAGTTCATTCTGGTCTAGTGCTCTTTTATACTTCATTACTTGGACCTCTCTGAATAGCCTCCTTTTTTTATCCTTTCTTCCTTGTCCTCTGCTTTAAGGGTTAGAGCCCTGGGGCAGGAATAAGCTCATCTGATTGTCTCACCTCTTTGTCCAACTCCCCATCAGCCCTCTGTCCTCTGCATCGCATCCTTGGTATTGATTGAGAATGGGTTCTGCTTCAAGATTCTCCTTTCCAGGGAGCATAGACAGTGGGTTGAGCAGAACAGAGTTCAGTTGGCCTGGGAAATAATCATAGAAAAAGAGAAAATGAAATAGGATCAGCACAGTTCATGGCTTTGGGTAAAGGTGATGGGAGGGGAGGACAAGAAGGAAAATGGCATTTATTGACACCTTCACATAATGCATATCAAATCTTCATGTATATAATCATATCTTTAACTACTTTGGCTGGGCACTATGGTGCATGCCTTTAATCCCAGCAGCCAGGGAGACTGAGGCAGGAGGACTGTAAGTTCAAGGCTAGCTTCAACAACTTATTGAGACCCTCAGCAACTTAGCAAGATCCTGTCTCAAAATAAAAAATAAAAAGGACTGGAGATGTAGTTCCGTGGTAAAAACAGCCCTGAGTTCAAGCCCTAGTGTCAAAGGCGGGAAAAACTCTCATATTTTTACTACTTGTCATATTATCCCCATTTTACAGTAGAGGACACTGAAGCTCAGAGAGGTGGGGGATGGGGGGAAATCACTTAAAGCCAAGGAAGCATGTAGACAAGTTCAATATGAAACAGAGCAGGGCAGGTAGTAACCTGACCCTATAACGCAGGGCTGGGGAGTTCAGATACTCAGCAGGTAGAAATTCAGAGCCAGAGTCAGCCTGAGCTCTGAGGCGGAAGGGTAGAGGAGTGCAGGTTAGGCAGTGAATGTTGAGTGGGGGAGGAAGGGTGAAGAGTGGGAGACTAAGCCTTGCCTTTCCCCACAACTCTAGGTTCCCCCTGTTCATGGCTGTCTACAAGGTATGCTATGAGGGCCAGCCAGTGGGTGAATTTATCCGCTGCCTGCAGAATCATCCAGAACACATGTGAATGGGGCGAAGACCCAGAACAGGCAGCTCCTTTTTCCCATTTGACACAAGTAGAAGTTGGGGCACCTGGTTACCAGGATCTCCAGGACTCCTCACCAAGCAGTTTTCTCAGCTTTTCACTGGAAGACAAAAGGCAGTGGGTCAGCTACGCACCTGGAGATCCTAACTGCCTGAAGCCTAGAGCCTCTTGCCAGAAATGGAGCTGCCCTGTCCTTCTGCAGATGTGGAGCTTTCTCCTTGTCTTCTGGGAGGCACAGAATCAAGTCTCAGTGCTGCCTGCTCTAGGAATGTGTACGGGGGAGGGTGGGAGGAGAGTGTGTCAGGGCAAGGGCTGCCAGTTGTTGCCTCACACAGACCAGGAACCTGCCCCCAAGCCGAATTAAGTGGCTAAAGAAGTACCTTAGCATAGGAGGGATGAGGCAAGGGCTGCCAGGGAGGGGTCTGGGTGTTTGAACTGATATAGGTGCCATAGATCCTTTGGCTGACCTCTGCCAGGCCCCACACAGCATCAACAGATCTCGGTATTTGTTAACAAAATACAAAGATCTCAAGCAACCCCTTTCTAGCTTCTCCTAGCAACAACTACATCCTCAGAAACCTCTGGTCATCCCTCTTCCCCCTCCCTTAGGCTGCCCTGGCACAAGAGTTGCTTCATGCTGGCATCTCTGGCCCTGGGACTTGCTACTAGCCCCAGGGACTTCCTGGGTCCTAGATCTTTGCCAGCTCCTCCCCACCTTGTGTGACCTTTCCAAGCTTTCCCTCACTGGCCCTAACTGCCAGAACCCTCTTTGGGGAGCAGGAACTTAAATCTGCTGACAGAGCTATACCTTTTCATAGCCAGCTCAGATCACTGGGCTCTGGCTTTTTGTGACCTTTGTATTTGCCCAGCCTCCCTGTCAAGAGCTCTAGCTGGGGGAGGTGTCATCTGGGTCCCTCCTGCTGTTTATCTCTCCAGAGAACATCCCTGCCTCTACCCTCTCCTCCTCCTCCTCCTCCTCAATCCTGTAGTTCTTTCTCAGCTGCCCCAGAGCAGCCAGGACAGCTAGCCAGCACGAGGCATCTAGAAGCCTGGGGTCAGATTGGCCCAAAGGCTAAACAAGGTTCCCATGCTGGTGGGTTCTTGATATTCCAAAGCCAGCTCTCCTTCCTCCAGTGAAAGCCTCCTCATGAGGCACTGACCATATCAGCACTTCAGTTGGGAAATTCAAGGAGGAAGAAGAAAATAAAAACCACCCTGTGCCCTGGGGTAAGGGAAGAACAGGAGGGGGAGGGAGAGGAGTATGCTTTGCACTGGCCTTGTTCCAGGACTGGGTGGCTGCAGGGGAATGTCACAGGTCAGCAGCAGTTCCCCTAGCTATAAATAGTCCCTGAGGGCTGAGAGGCTCCTGTGTCCAACAGTGGTCTCCGCTTCCTGTGTGGCAGCACCTGGCACATTGTGATTCTGGCCAGCTTCATGTTAATCCTCCCAACAAACTAGGGAGTCAGGCTCCTCTTGGCTCCTAAAATTTGAGAATTCAGACTTACCAAGTGTAGGGCACAGCTGCCTGTATCAGGCCAGAAAAGTGCAGGCAGTCATCCCAGGTCTGGCTGGGCCCACGTCTGGGTACTGTGTGAATCCAGAGCTGCCCTTGAGGAGGTTATGGTGCAGCAAAGACAGCTTCCAATACCTTTGCCTACTTCTGTTCAGTCCATAGTCAATTGTGAATCTGAGGTTTTCTATCAGGCCACTTGACCACCCAATAAAGCATTGTTTTTTTCCAGAAAGAGTACGAGTTGGGGAAGGGGCTTCAGTGGATGTGGTAATGCGTTCCCTGTCCTGTATCACCACATATGTGTTTTCACTCTTACCACGGGACAAATGAAAAAGAAAATCCCTCGTCGATAATCAGTTATTCCAGGGCCCCAGCAATGGGGCCTACTCAGTCCTCTCCTCTGTCCTCCTCACCGGCAAAGCCCCTCACACCCATCTCTCCCTAAGCAGTCATCCAGACTTCCCAGAGCTTCTTAGGGGCTTTAGCATGCCACCTACAAACGGGATCACGCAAGGGGCAGAAACATTATAGAGTCACCCCTCATGCTCACTTCATGGTCAAGGCCTTGCGGCGCGGGTCACGTCCCTACCTGAGCTTGGTCCGCAGCCCGACCGCCCAGGAGAGGGACGCTCCAGGCTCTAGGGGGCGCGCGGTCCACCTGCCGGGGCGGGGCTGGCTCTGAGCGAATCCTCCTAGCTACCAGAGACGTCACCGCACCAAAGGCTGGGATTGGTTGCGTCTGGGCATTCTAAATTCCGGTTCCCGAGTTTAAGCCACCAAAGACAGTCTCTCAATGGAGCATTATCCACAACTCCCATAATTCATAACGAGAGGAAAGCTCGTCTGAGGATGCGGAGCAAGAGCGACTTGACCCGGAAGCCGAATTTCAAAACTGGCCACCAGCGTGAGGCGTGGCAGGCGAGGGTTCCCGCCTCAGTGGGCGGGGTTGTGCGGGTCCGGCGCCGATCCGCTTTCCGGCTTCGGGGAACTAACCCTAGAGGCCCAGCCGGGCGAGTGGGCGGGAAGAAGGGCGGCTTTCCTCACCAATAGCTGAGGCGTTGGAAGTGGTTCCTGGGCCTTCACCCGCACGAGTCTGGTTCTGGGCGTCGCTTTCGGCGTTGCTTAGGCGTTGTGCAGGCCGTGGCAGCGAGACGTAGCCTGCGGAGGTCTGGGTTGCACTCGTGGGAGCTGCAGCATCCAGGTACGCCTTTGGCCAGGGTTGAGCAGGGGCCGCCGATCCCACGGAAGACGCGGTCACCTGGGCCGGCGCTTGCTAACTCCACCGCCCCACCCGCCTGTTTGTGGGCTTCTGTGCCCTTGAGATCCTACGCGCGTTTGCTGTGCGGCTGCTTGCCCAATCCCCTTGAAGCCGTAGGTCAACCTTGCTACTCGTAGGGCTAGCCCTGTCAAACCTCAGTTATTGCCTGGCGCATGGGCCCTCAGGCTGCGACTACAAGTGCTACCTGAATCACAGTCCCTCTTCGCTGGTGTAAATCTTCCCCACTTTTCTAAGAAGATAGCTCCACCCCTACACCTTTCTGCCTCTTCGCATAGTGCCTCTTCGCATCTGCTCACACACCGTCTTCTACCTTGAGTGACAGAATATATAGGATTCATAGCAAATCTGCATGAGCTCCTTTAGACAAAAGCTGGGTTTTATTTGCGGCCTTCCATAGCATGTGTGCTCCATGTTTCTAGTAGGAGATAAACAAGTGCATTTAAGTCTAGGTGATAGATCCATTCGAGGGAATGAGTTTACCGGAGGAGAAATCTGAACCTTGAAATCCTCCTATGTTTAGAGGGCAGAAAGAGAAGAGCCTTTGCAAATTGCATCCCTATGGCATTTTCCTTAATGATTCTTCGGATAGTTTTTTCCTAGTTTTCTGAAATCTGCGTCCATCTCCACCATTTCAGAACAGACCTAGCTTTGTGATTTATTGAAAAAATGGATTCCCCTTACATGAGAACATTACCCTGCTAGTTTCGAAAGTTTCCTTCATTTCCAAGGTTAATCCTACTGCATAGGCTTCTGATTTCATTTTCCTCCACCATTCTCAATCTAGTTCTCTTTCTACCACTTCACTTTTTTTATCCTTAGTTAAGCCACCACCTTTTCACTCTTTAAAACATATTCAAACCTAACTTACCAATAAAAACAAAACTAGAATTTTCTTAATCTTATTGCCTTTGTGAGTACTGCTCTGTAATTCCCATTCCCTAAGGAGCAAACCACAAGAACATCAGTTCTTATCTTTGGGGCAAATCCTTCTAATTATCTGTTTTTCTCTGATCCTTCTAATTATCTGTTTTTCTCTGTTCAGGAAAAATGCTAGACATTTGAATGTTGAGGGGTTCATAGGCCTGTTGGGGCCATGACTGAGAATTTGTGCTCTCGATGCCTATACTGTCTATTCCAGTTCATTGACTAAAGTGACTTCTGCCATAGGCTTACCAGTGACCTAGTTGCCTGTTCCCAAGCAGTGGTCCCTCCTGATCAGTCTTCATGGTTTTTGTTGTTTGGTACTGGGGATTGAACCTAACATAGAAGCACTTAACCACTGAGCCACATCCCTAGCCCTTTTTATTATTTTTTTATTTTTAGACACTAAGTTGCTGAGAGTCAAGCTAAATTGCTGAAGCTGGCTTTGAACTCACAAGCCTCCAGTTGCAGCCTCCCTAGCTGCTAGGATTAGAGGCATGTGCCACCAAGCCCCAGTCTTTTTTTTTTTTTTTTTTTTGGTACCGGGGATTGAACTTAGGGGCACTGGACCACTGAGCCACATCCCCAGCCCTATTTTTTATATTTTATTCAGAGACAGAGTATCACTGATTTGTTTAGTGCCTGGCTTTTGCTGAGGCTGGCTTTGAATTCACATCCTCCTGTCTCAGCCTCCCGACCCACTGGGATCACAGGCATGTGCCACCACGCAGGCTCATTCACGGCTCCCTCACGGCTCCTCCTGGTGTTTTGCAGTAGTGGTTTCCAACTATTATTCTGGTCAAATACATTGGAAAGATATAGCACACTTCTGCCAGTGGCAATAATTTTGATATATCAGTAATTTTCAACCTTGAAGGGAGATGTAGATATTTCTAGAATTTCCTATATACCTTATCTTCTTAATTGTTTCTTTCATCAAACTTGCTTCCTTGGCCTATTTCTTTCTGGTCTTATCCCCTGCTTTGGTATCACTTGTTACCTTCATCTGCATCTCATATATAGCCTTCTCTCCCAAGATCTATCCAGATTCTTATTTACATTTGCCTGATACTCAAAGAAAAAAAGAACATAAACATCATCACATGAAAATTACATTTTAATTTTATTATGTTCAAACCAGCTCAGGATTTATTTATTTTATTTTTTTATGGTGCTGGACATTGGAATCCAGGGCTTTGCATATGCTAGGCAATCATCATTAAGACACAAGCCTCCAGCCCCTTTGATCTTGACTGACACCACCACCTCTCACTGTTAATACACAATATGCGTACCCCTTTCTCCTCTTTTTAATTTTTTTTTTTGGTGCTGGGGATTGAACCCAGGGTCTTGTGCATGCAAGGCAAGCAGCTGAGCTATATCCTTAGATATACCAGCTGAGCTGTATCCTCAGCCCCTCTTGTGCTTATTTCTGTGAACAATATCCCAATCTACAGAGTTTCTTAACTTGGAGATATTTTCAGTTTTGCCGTATTCCATTCAGTTGCTAAATCCTGTATTTATAAAGTAGCTTTTGCATCTGTCCTATCCATTCTTTTGCATTAGTTTGGTGAAGAGTTTTTGCTAATTTGAAAATGGGAGCAGCCTCAGGATGGATTAGACCAGAGAATTAAGTGAGACTCTAGATAACAGGTTTGTGTTTGTTAGTTGGTCTTATATTACTCTCTAGGAGGAGCCACACCATCCTATTCCTTTGTTGGCTGATGAATGCTTCCAGCTCTTTCCCTCCAGCCCCTCAAAGAGACTGAGCTTCTGGCCAGGTTAGGGGAGATAGCAGGAGAAAGATTAAGTGCACCCTGGTTCAGTGGCCTACACCTGTAATCTTAGCTACTTGGAAGACTTGAGGCAGGAGGATTACAAATTTGAGACCAATCTCAGTAATTTAGTGAGACCCTGCCTCAAATAAATAAATAAATGGGATGTAGCTTAGTGGTAAAGCTCCCCTGAGTTCAATCCCAGTACAAAAAAAAAAAAGTTTGAGACCAACCAGGGCAATTTAGCGAGACCATGTCTCAAAAACTAAAAACAGTGGTTGGGGTTGTAGCTTAGTGGTAGAGCACTTGCCTAGCACTTGTGAGGCACTGGGTTTGATCCTCAGCACCACATAAAAATAAATAAATAAAATAAAGGTATGTGTCCATCTATAACTAAAAATATTTCTTAAAAAAAGAGAGAAAGAAAAAGGGCTGGGGAAATAGCTCAGTGGTTAAGTGTCCCTGGATTCAGTCCCCATTATTGCAATAAATAAACAAACAGGTAGATAAGTAAATAAATAATTGAAGTAAAGATTGAGTGAAACCTGCTGGCTGCAGTCTCTGTCAGGTCCTTGTTTACTACCTTAGAGTAGTGGCCTATGCGCTTATGTTTCTTCACTGTTTCATGCACAGTTTGAGGTCATAATCTGAACACATCCCTTTGTCATTTTGAACTTTTGTCATTTGGTTTTCTTCCTCTGATCTTCTTTAATGTCTCTTGCCATAGTGGAATTGTAATTCTAAGAAGCTGTGCCTCAGCTCATCTTGGGATCTGTCCTCAAGTCAATGTTCATTCCTTAGGACTCACCCTGAGAAGCATGCACTTGTCTCTTACCTTACCTTAGGCTCCCTAAACCAGCTAATTTTGAGTTTATTTTATTTCAGATTTTTGACTTTTTGTTTGTTTGATATGGAGTCTCAATGTTTCCCAGGTAGGCCCTAAATCCCTGGGCTCAAGTAATCCTCCTGCCTCAGCTTCCCGATTAGTTAGGATTACAGGCACATTCTACCACACGTGGCCCCCAATTTTTTGTTGAAAGAAACTTATCCTAGCCGAGCATGGTGGCGCATTCTCATAATCCCAATGACTCTGGAGGCTAAGGTAGAAAGATTCCAAGTTCAGGGCCAGCCTCAGCAATTTAGCAAGCCCCTGTGCAATTTAGTGAGACCCTGTCTCAAAAAATAATTTTAAAAAGGTGGTAGGGACTTGGGATTTAGCTTATCAGTAAAGTGTCCCTGGATCCAACCTCTAGTGCCAAAACAAAACAAAACCAAAAAAAACCTGCTTTAAGACTTAACTTGGAAACCTAACCACTGTATGGAGATGTGTATGTGTGTGTGTATACTTTTTTTTTTTTTTTGCAGTACTGGAGATTGAATTCAGGGGCCCTTTTCCAGTGAGCATCATCCTCAGCCCTTTTTTAATCTTTTATTTTGAGACTGGGTCTTTCTAAGTTCTTGAGTCTGACCTTGAACATGCAATCCTCATGCCTTAGCTTTCCGATTAGCTTGGATTACAGGCATGTGTCACTATGCCCAGCCTAAGATTTTTTAATTTTTTTGTAGCTGTAGATGAACAGAATGCCTTTATTTTAATTGTCTGTTTTTATGTGGCACAGTGGATCGAACCCAGTGTCTCACACATGCAAGGCAAGCACTCTGCCGCTGAGCTACAGCCCCAGCCCCTAAGATTGTTTTTATAGGGGAAAAAAAATTGGATATTGCCTGAAAGATTCCCATTTGATCCTCCTAAGAGAATAATTTACTGCAAATATTTAAACCCTGGCTATTTCCATTAGTTTTCTATAAGCCAGAAAAAAAACAAAAACAAAAACTGGTGCATGCTTTAAGTAATGTACCAGTTAAGAAGAGTTCTGGGTGGATCAGTCACTTCTCTCCACAGATATGGAGGGCCATTAGCTGTGATAGTATTCATATGCACCCAGTTCTAGCCTGGTGTCTGTATCTCTCTTTTTGCAGTATTGGGGATTGAACCTGTGGCCTTGTGTGTACTAGGCAAATGCTCTGCCACTAAGCAACATTCCCTAGCAATGTCTGTTTATATGAAAATATCTGCCCTTTTGAATCAGAGTTCCCAAGTGATGTCTAGTATCCTTATTAGACTGCTTACACTTGGTGGCCTTTCCATATAGAGTACAGACAGACTAAGCAAGGCCCATAAGTTATGGAATGCCCTACACAGGGAGATGGACTGGGTAGATAAGACCTTATCCTGGGGTTTAAATCCAATTTGTCTTTGTAGGGGACAACATGCCAACTGCCAAGCAGCTAGCTGACATTGGCTACAAGACCTTTTCTACCTCCATGATGCTTCTCACTGTGTATGGGGGCTACCTCTGCAGTGTCCGAGCTTACCGCTACTTCCAGCTGCGCAGTGCCCGGCGCCAGGCTGCGGAAGAACAGAAGACCTCAGGAGTCCTATAGAGCTGGAGGCACTTTTACTCTTGAACACAGAGGCCTGAGGCTTGCTTTGGAAAGAACTTTCCTATAATCATTTTCAGATTGAGAGGACTAGAGCCCTGATGGTTTTCAGTCTCTGCTGAAGAAAGTACCCATGATTTCTCTAGTACTGACAGTTTGACAGTTGTGGTGGAGGCTATTGAATCATAATAGGAATGTAAGAGTGAAGTATATCCACAGAATTAAATATGTTGTCATATCTGTGTCTTGGCATTTTTGTTTACCCAAATAAATGTATGGACCACAGAAGTAGAGTGTTGACTACTGGTTTTCATAGACTAGAGAGCTCAATATTCATTTCATGAATAATGAGAGAGAGTTTTTAGCAACAGTAGCATTAACCCTCATGATCTCAGAAATCTAAGACTGTCCCAGTATTTGTTTATAGTTTTTATTTATTTATTTTTGGTGCTTAAGATTGAATCCAGGCCTTGTGCATGCTAAGTTTGCACTCTACCACTGAGGTATGCCTTCAGCCCCTGTCCCAGAATTTATATAAATCCCCTGAAAAAAAAACTAAGCTCTTTGGACTGTGACTATTCGTGGACCAATAACTGTCTAGGGAATGGGATACTGTGGTCAGCATGAGTATACTTGTACCTACCTCTTTGTTAGGAAGACAGAGTCCCTTGTTTGACAGTCCCAATAAAACTGTATGAAGTGAAAGAAGGATAGTTCCCAAAATAAAAGGCTTTCAGGAAGCATATATAGTAAATATCCCATCGGGTGCAGAATTAGTAGAAGTTTTGAACTATGCTACTGCACAGGGAATCAACTTCTAAGTCTTCCAGAAATGTAAAGATTTGAAAGAAAATGTACTGCATTTAAGTAAAACCTCACTATGAAGAGAGAGATTCTTGCCATTATTCCATTTAGAATTTTATTTTTTATTTTGAAATAGCTTCTCACCAAGTTGCTGAAACTGACCTCTAATTTGTAATCTTCTGACTTCAGTCTCCCAAGTCCCTGGGATTACCATGGTGTGTGCCACCATGCCCAGCTATAAACCTCCTTCTTGACTAAAACAAAAAAACAGCTTTGGTGGCTAAGGATGTAGCTCAGTGGTAGAGCACTTACCCAGTATGTGTGGCCCTGAGTTCAATCCCAGCACAATAAACCTCCACCCCTACTCCAAAGCCTTCTATATCCTTAGCTACTTTACTCTCTTCTTTGGTATGTTAACTGGGGACTCTGCTGCCTCCTGTTTTCTCATTTGCTGTATGTTAAGTAGGATCACCATTCTCCCAGTTCCCCAGTGCCACTTTGAAGTAGTGACTAGGATTTCCTTATCCAAGTAGAAAAATTAGTCCTTTTAAAATTGTACTGAGGATTGAACCAGGGCCTTGCATGTGCTAGGCAAGCGATCTATCACTGTACTACATCCCTAGCCCTAAAATGAGCCCTTTTTTTTTTTTTTTGGTGGGGGGTACTGGGGATTGAACTCAGCCATTGAGCCATATCCCCTGCTCTATTTTGTATTTTATTTAGAGACAGGGTTTTACTTAGTTGGTTAGCATCTTACTTTTGCTAAGGCTGGCTTTTAACTCAAGATTCTGCCTCAGCCTCCTGAGTCACTGGGATTACAAGCACTCACCACCACACCCAGCTTTTTTTCTTTTTTTTTTTTTATACCAGGGATTGAACCCAGGGGTGCTTAACCACTGAGCCACATCCCCAGCCCTTTATATTTTTTTATTTAGCAGCCGGGTCTCATGAATTTGTTTAAGGCCTTGCTAAATTGTTGAGGTTGGCCTTGAACTTGAGATCCTCCTGTCTCAGCCCTCCCTGAGTCATTGTGGTTATATGTGTGTGCCACCACACCTGACTTTATGATAGTCTTGTACCAATGTTATTCTTGCTCTCTATTCAAACTTGTAGCATTCTAGATTTCAATCCTAATCCAATAGTATGAACATAATTCCATCTCAAAACAAGATCCTAATTCCTGTGATTGATTCTCAATTCATTATCATCTAAGGCAAACTATAGTCTATGCCTTTGGGCTAAACATTTTTTCACTATCTCCTATTTCTCATTATGAAGTCTTCGGTAGTATAGCGATTAATACAGAGCATAATAGATATTACAGTGGTTAAAAATACAGATAATAAGGCTGGGGTTGTGACTCAGAGCAATCACCTACGATACGTGAGGCACTGGGTTCGATCCTCAGCACCACATAAAAATAAAGATATTGTGTGTACCTATAACTAAAAAAATATTTTAAAAAACAGATAATATGCCAGCTGAGGAAGGAGGATCACAAATTCTAGGGCATCCCGGGCAACTTGAAGACTGACCCTGCCTCAAAATAAAAAATGAAAAGGGCTGGGGATGTAGCTCAGTGGTTAAGCACCCCTGGGGGTTTAATTCCTGGTACCAAAAAAAGGTTGGAGATGTAGCTCAGGGCAGGGTTCAATCCCCAGTACCACAAAAAAGAGAAAAAAGAAAGACAATAGGTTGGACTCCTTACTAGTTATTTGACCTCCAGTAGGTTAACCTCTTTTTGCCTCATCCTTGTTACATGTATTTAATAATAGTGCCTGGCATATAAGAGTTGTGTTGGCTTCTGCTTTTAAAAAATTTGGTCACTTGGTTGCACCTTTTGTCAGATAAACTGGGCCAACCAATTCAGACTATATTAACAAAGCAATTGTTCATATTCCAGAAAGACAAAATATATATCTGACTTTTTAAAGCATTTTCATTTATATTTCACACTAATCTATTCAACAATATGGCAAGTTGAGGAGCTAAACATAAGACATGTCATTTAGTTTTTCCAATTAGCTGTAACCAAATGATTAGAACTTCAAGTTCCCCTTAATGATGCATATTAAGTCTTTAAAATCCAGTTGCTCAGTAAGGTTAGTAGTGTCAATAGCCTTAATAATTTTTATGAACATTAAGTTGGGTATCTATCTCATTCCTTTTTTTAAAAAATATTTTTTTAGTTGTAGTTGGATTCAATAACTTTATTTCACTTATTTATTTTTATGTGATGCTGAGGATCGAACCCAGGATCTCAAATGTGCGAGTCATGCGCTCTACCATAACCCCAGCCCTGTATCCCATTCTTAACATCTACTCAATCTTAAAATGTAACTTGAAGTTTCTGTGGTTAATAAAATGAGAAACACAAATATCTAACTAAAGGTGTCTTAGCTTTTGGGCTGAAGATATGGTTCAAAGAACTTTCCCACCATGTGCTAGGACCAGAGTTTAATATTCAGCACTGAAAAACAAACACAGGAAGGGGTAGGTGGGCTGACAGCTCTCAACCAAAGGCTTTGGTTTCACTATACATGCTCCCCCTTCAGTATTGGAAATTGAATTCGGGGGCGCTTTACCACTGAGCTACATCCCCATTCCGTTTTATTTATTTTGAGATAAATCTAGCCTTAAAGTTCAATCCTCCTGCCTCACAGGCATGTGCCCAGCTAGTGTGTATGTGCTTTTATCTTCACAGCATTGTTCTTGTGACCCATCAAATATGTTTACTTTTTTAAAAAAACATAAAGCCCTAAAATGTGGGTACATTTGACTTTCCCCAGCATGAACAGAAAGGAAAATTTTGGTTTCAGCTTCTCTTGAATCAGACCTAAAGATATTCTTAATTAGCTTATAATTTGAAATTAGTGACAGGAGTTACTAAAAAGGTTGAGACAGTAGGAGGAGACTTGAAGCACTTTAATCACAGACAAGTAAACAATAGTATAAAACCGTTAACAGCACACCCAGTGGCTGTTGTCCTCCTCCAGCCCCTCAGCTCACCCTCTCCCACCCACCTCCCTGTGTACCATTGAGTAAAGAGTAGGGATTCAGCAGTTGTTTGTTCCTGTCATCAGGTGGTAGAAAGGGGATCTAGCTAGGGGCCAGAGCAATCTTGGCATCCATCCAATGTTTTCTGTTTCTATACAACTTCATCATATGAAATATTTCTGCTCCAAAAGAGGAACAGTGCAGAAACCTGGAGCTGAACCTGGTTCAGATGGTCCAGGAATTTGGAATCTCAAAAACCATGATCCAAAATGGAGGAGACAGTCCAGAGATAACATAATTCAAGATGCAGCCAAATCTGGGATTGAGGTGAGTTCAAAAGGGACCAGGCAAGGCTAAGGGGACCCAGTCCAGGCAGGATTGTGCCCCAGGAAAGAAAACTCACGCATATGCAAAATGCACATGCACAAACACACAAACACAAACAGCAAATAATAACATTACTAGAAAGGACTTGAAGGCTATTAAATACAAAATGGAAGAGTTTTTTTTTTAAGTGAATATTCGTTTCTTTGATTCTCCTCAATGGCTGACAGTCTCTTTAGTCATAGGAGTGTAGATGTAGGGAGGCCCAAGAGGAGTAGATTGCCAGTGGTCCTATAAGTCCATGTGTACTGAAGTTCCCATGCCAACCATCTTATTCTCCAGCCCAGTAACTTCTTCCCATGTGACCATTCACCCAGTTGGCACCATTGCTGGAGCTGCTGCCAGAGAGGGTTTTTTTGCAGGTGGTCTCATCTTCCTCCTCTGAGCTACTTTCCACATCACTTCGATCATCTTTGGAAACCTGGTGGAATGGGACCAAAGTCAGGAAAGTGAGGCCAGAATATTTCTTGAAAGAATCATAAGAATAAACTCAGAGCCCATTTTGGCACACTATTCCCAATCTTATCTACTTTCTAGTGACATCTGACTCAAAGTATTATCTGCACCCTGGTTACTATTATGAATATACTTTGCCTGCTTTCTGATCTTCTCTTGTTATCTCTGATTGTGTTCTTTACAGAATAGAAGTTTTTTGGTAGAAAGGTATATGCTTTAAGACTGGTTTAAAAGAACTGACACCATCCACTGAGTCCTGGTTTAAGCTTGAGGGAAACTCTAGTCACTTATTCCTCTTCAAGAACAAAGGAGGCTGGGTGTGGTGACACACACCAGTAATCCAGCTATTCAGGAAGCTGAGGCAAAAGGATCCTAAGTCCAAGGCCAGCTTTGGCAATTTAGCAAGACTAAAATATCTCAGTGGTAGAATATCTGGGTTCAATCTCGAGAACTAGGGCAGAGATTAGAACCCAGATGACTAATTGATTACCCGATATTCAGAAAATTTCCACCAGGAGGCAGACTGTCTCTAGATTTGAGATAAAGGGAGGCTCAAAAGTCAAAATTAAAAAAAAAAACAAAACAAAAGAACAACAAAAAAACTCTGCTCTTTTTGAGTAGACTCAACTCTTGTCTCAATTTAGGAAAATAATTTGGTAACTTCAGCTCTTCATCAGGAGAGAGAATACGCTCTAAGACAAGCACAGGAGAACAGAAAGGACAGCAAGAAGAAAAAGAAACTGAGACAGACATGCTTCCCTGAATACTAAAAGCACAGGTACACTTACATGCAAGAGATGAAACTGTCCAATTCCCACCAGGCATAGAAAAAAAGAAGGAGGTGAGAAAAGAGTGAAGAGTACAGAGTCTGGGTCTAATCCTTACTTGGCAGGTCACCTGGTCAGGAAAGAAAAGCAGGGGAAAAAAGAGATGTCTTGCTAGCTATAGCAAGATGCATAGGTACACTGAGCTAGATCTAAAACTAATCACAGCCTTAAAGCACAAAGACCCAAGAGCATAAATACCTAGGTTATATTCTATTTGTCTGTCCCAGAATCAACACCTCCTCTAGCAGAGCCCTTCCCACCTGAATTCTATTATATTACTGAAGGCTCTTCACAGTCTGACTGCTTTAGAACTTACTGAAATTCAATTGTGAGTTTTATCATTAAATGGTACCTTTCAGGACTAGGGGTATAGCTTGTAACTTAGTGGTAGAGTGTTTACCTAGTATGTACAAGGCCCTGTGTTTGATCCACAGCACCAAAACCAAACCAACCAACCAAACTAAATAAAACAAAACCTTTCTGGTACTTGGCATAAGATAGATGGGTATTAGAAACACTAAACACCTATTCATTTAAGACCCTTGCCCCATAGAATGATGAGGTGAAACTTAATTCTTCATATAAATCACATCTTGAGTATCATCACAGCATTGTCATTTAGGGATGCTTTTGAACTCCCACACCATACCTACGTAGCCCAAAAATCTGTTTTTACTTGTGGTGCTGCATATGATTTCCTTAAAAAAAAAAAAAAAAGGCTCCCATAATAAAACTCAAAATAGGAAGTCAATAGGTAGGTGAGGGATAGGGAATGGTTGAGGCTGCCTCAAAACACTTAACCCTATTTGTCATTTAACAGCCATTCTTAAGGGACAGGAAGAAGATACTAGATCCTCCTGCATCTAAGTCACATCTTAAAAGGCTAAAGACACTCATAGTCAAGGCAAAAACTTTGGAAACCTAAGTTTTTTGCTTAGCCTAGTTTGTAAATGGGGGCTCATAATGGAAAAAGAAGATCTATTGAGTAATACCCATCTACCCAAAGAAAGAGGTCATCCTTCCTTACCTTTCCCCTGATCAAGGCTTTGAAGGCAATTCGTGCAATAAGGTAGGACCAGATGACATGCAAAACCTGTAGGATCAGGAGAAGGCCATTGAAGAGCCACCAGGAAGGATAAGGCCCAATCATTTCCCAACTCTCAAAGAGGGTTGTGTTCAGAATCCTAGAAAAGGGAGTCCAATGGTTAGATTCTAGAGTCAAAGCCAGGCAGACAAGGATGAAGCTGAGTTCCCTGGGATGTAGAGCCCCATCTGTTCTTTCTCAGGCTTTGTGTGAGCTGAAATTCCAAAGATACTCATCTATTGTAAGAAAAGAATAAAGAAACAGGGGCCATGAGACATAAATCTCAGGAACCAGTGAAATAAATTACTCTTAATTATTTTAAATATGCATAGTGTCACAAAATTGAGACAGCAGTCAGACTATAATCTTAGGAATCATTTAGATCCTCAGGTACAAAGAGGACAGACCAAGCAAACTCTTCAAACTCAATCACTATGCACCATAGGGTTGTGAGTATAGAAGTGAAATGGGGCTGGGTGTGGTGGTGCATGCCTGTAATCCTAGCAACTCAGAAGACTAAGGCAGGAGTTCAAAGTCAGACTTACCAACTTAACAAGAACTTATCTCAAAATAAAAAGAAACAAAAAAGGATTGGCTCAGTAGTTAAGGACCCTTGGGTTCAATCCTCAGTATATCCCCTATCCCAAAAATAAAGAAGTGAAATGGGTGCATCTGTGCACATGTGCACATGTTGGTTAGGATGTGGAAAAAGAGTATAGAGAACATAAACAAGAAGAGCCTGAAATTCCAGTAATAAGTGCAAAAGAAGGCAAAAGGATTACTTAAGCAAAAGATGAACATTATTACATGGAAATAAGTAAAGAAAGCCAAAGTCAAATGACCTGGTATACTTTGAGTCTAGATAACCTCACAAGAAATATTGTGTAAGGCAGCTGAGGTTCTATGAGAGTCCATAAATGATTATAAGCTTAGAGGTCAAGGAAAAGGCAGGGTGATATGGTTCATAATGTTCTACTGATAAGAATAGAATATAAAAACTGAATTAGTAAAAAGATATCATTAGCTACATACCTACCACACTTCATTGTACTTACCAAAATGGATAGATTCCTAGACGAGTTACCATAAAAACAGCACTGAAGATCACAAAAAGAGTGTCACAGAGTCGCTGATACTTGGCATAATTGGCCAGCTTGGCAGCCTGGATAAAGGAAGATAATAATTGAGTTGGGGAGAAAGTCAGTTCTCACATAAAAACAGAAGGAAAGACAGAGAAAAAAAGATGAAGAAAGAGGGGTTGAATTCTTACTTCCAGCAAGAAGTCTGAGGCATCATGTAGACACAGGACCAGAGTTCCTACCCGAACCATATTGTTGATATAAGAGAAGGTGATAAGCCCGATGGTGGCCAAGTGATGTACAAACATGATCAGGAAGTCCTAGCAAGGAATGGAAATAGAAGATGCAGGTAAAGGCAAGGCTGTAGAAATACTATCAACTCTATGCCTTGCATTATTCTCTGAGGATCTTAGCTCACTGCTTAAATGGTCCATTCTGGATAGACTTTACCTTAGGGAGTTGCCTAACATTTTATATCAATATTCCCTATATCAGTGACTGATCAGTCTACATTAATATTGCTTGAAGCACAGAAAAAAGCATGGGTGATGACACTTACGAGTAATTTCCCAGAGGCAGTGGGACATACAAAGCCTTAGATATTCCTAAAATTTTTCTGCTATAATGAAAGACATTTCAAACAAAGGGACTTCAGAAAGGAGAGATCTGTGGAGAGGCAAAGCTAAACATTTCCAAAAAGTTTCAGAGAAATACTTATTACTGAACAAGCCATTTTACTACAAGTATTTCCTGCTTTCAGATTTAAGGCTTTAATTTCCTCTTGGATTCAAACATCAGGGTTATACCTGGAGAAATCTTTTTTATGGGGGGTGGGGTGGGGACCAGGAACTGGACTCAGGGGCACTCGACTACTGAGCCACATCCCCAGCCCTATTTTGTATTTTATTTAGAGACAGGGTCTTACTGAGCTGCTTAGTTCCTCACTTTTGCTGAGGCTGGCTTTGAACTTGTGATCTTCTTGCCTCAGCCTCCCAAGTTGCTGTGATTATAGGCGTGTGCCACCACACTTGGCTGAGAAATCTTTAAATACTTAAGTTATCAGACATATCTAACAAACACTTCTTAGCCCAGTGTGGGGGTGGGGGAGTGGGTGGAAGAAGGCAGGTGAATTTGGGTCAGAGAAACAAGAAGGATGAAGATTATGTGTTCTCTACAAAGAATGATGTGCTAGTTCTCCAGCCGAGTAATGTGTTCACAAGTATAATTTATTTTATTTTAAAACATGTATTTTGCTGGGTATGATTACACATGCCTATAATCCCAGTGGCTTGGGAGGCTGAGGCAGGAGGATCACAAGTTCAAGGCTAGCCTCAGCAACTTAGTAAGGATCTAAGCAACTTAGCAAGACCCTGTCTCAAAATGAAAAATAAGAAAGGCTGGGGATGTGGCTCGGTGATAAAGCAACCCATGGGTTCAATCTCTGGTACCATATAGATAACAGATAGACTTTTATTTCAAGTTTCTGTATTAAGATAACATTAACAATCCAGGTTAGTTTCAATCCATTCCCATAAATAGATAGAAACTTGATACTCAATTCCAATGCCTTTCATTTTCTTAGGTCCACTTACTAAAATTTTATTTTAATATATGACACATAAACAATGTGAAGCTGGGCACAGTGGCACATGCTTGTAATCCCAGCCGCTTGGGAGGTTGAACAGCAGGATTTCAAGTTCAAAGCCAGACTTAGCAAAATTGAGGTGCTAAGCAGCTCAGTGAGATCCTGTCTCTAAATAAAATACAAAATAGGGTGGGGGATGTGGCTCAGTGGTTGGGTATCCCTGAGTTCAATCCCCAATACCAAAAAAAAAAAAAAAACCTGAAATACATACAGGTTTAAAAAAATTGTTTTGATAGTTATAGATGGATAGAATGCCTTTATTCTATTTGTTTATTTTTATGTGATGCTAAGGATTAAACCCAGTGCCTCACACATGCTAGGCAAGTGCTCTGCCACTGAGCTACAGCCTCAGCCCAAAATACATGTTTTAAAACAAAACAGACTATACTTGTGAACCCATTCTCAGCTCAAGAACTAGAACATCATTAATACCATTAATCATTATACCATTAATGCCACTGTATCTGTGAGAGGAGCACAGAGTCTTCATCTAAATTTGAAACAGTGTTCCCTAACCCCATCCTGAACCCAGAAGTGCTTTACAATGAATATATCCTTATCCCTTTAAAAAATTTTGTCGAGACAGGGTCTTGCTAAGTTTCTGAGGTCAACTTTGAACTTGTGAATCTTTTTTTTTTTTTTTTGGGGGGGGGCTAACCACAGGGATTAAACCCAGGTGTGCTTAACTACTGAGCCACATTCCTAGCCCCTCCATGCTCCCCCGACTCTTTTTTTGAGAAGGGATCTTGTTATGTTGCTTAGGACCTCACTAAGTTGCTGAGGATGGTCTTGAACTTGTGATGTTCCTTCCTCAGCCTACTAAGCCACTGGGATTATAGGCATGCACACCACACCCAGCATGGCTCTTTATTAAACTTCCTTACAAGTATGTGCCACCATACACAGCTTTCAAATTACTTTTCTGAATCTTTGTTTCCTAAACAATAGCAGGTAAAAGAGTACACAAAATCATGTAAAACCCCTTCCAGTGTTATTCTTTGATTAAGTGCAGTAACCAAAAAAAGAGAATAGAGAGAAAGAGTGTGCAGCAAGTGTCTCTAATGCCACAAAAAAAAAAAAAAAAAGATCCAAAGGAAGCATGGGGGCAGGAAAGATGGTGGAATGAGATGGACATCATTACCCTAGATACACGTATGACTTCACATAGGGTATGATGCTACATCAGGTACAACCATAGAAATGTAAAGTTGTGCTGCAATTGTATAAGATGAATCAAAATGCATTCTGCTGTCATATAAACCTAATTAAAATAAATAAACTAATAATAAAAAAAATTGGGCTGGGGGTATAGCTCAGTGGTTGAGTGCTTGCTTTGCATGTGTGAGGCACTGGGTTCAATCCTCAGCACCAAATAAAAAATAAATAAATAAATAAAACGAATATATTGTGTTCATCTACAATTAAAAAGTATTGAAAACAACAATAACAAAACCATATCCTACATTTTGGGAATTGAGCCTTTTTATGAATCAGGCCTTCATATCTCCAAGTTCTAACTAATTTCTTGAGCTTCAAACATGTAAGAATGTGGGAGAAGAATAAGAGTATGCTCCTAAGTTGGTTAACTGTTCTCATCCTGGACTGCCCTGAATGTCTTCAATATATCTCATCGTCATTGTGCATAATACATCTCATCATTAAGTCTCATTTCTGGGAATATTACAAAGAGCTAATAGTCCCATTACGCCTACTTTCACGTTTTTTTGTGGTACCAGTCAGGGAAGAGAATCTATCACAATAGCAGTAATGGTAGCTGCTAAAAAGGAATTGAGGGAATCAAGTTCTCACCTTTCTTTTGATGTCTATAAACTGAGAAAACATAAGAGACCAATAGAAAGCCAATTCCATGATGTAATAGTAGTAAAGCTCTCTTGTGAGAGGCTGGAATAGAGACAGTAGTAGTTAGAAATCAGCTAGTCAAAGGTACATTCCATCTCTTTGACTTTCTCTATCTTAGAGGATCAATAACCCAAATTACTTGACATTTTTTCTTCTCATTTGAAGAAAGATCTGCAATAATTCAGACTCTGATTCTGTGAAGATCTGAATATCTTCCCTCTGCTCCTCCACATACAAATCTTTAACTGTCATCTTTCAGATATGAGACAAGGTTAACGCATATTGTATAACACAATCAAGTGACTGTCTAGAATTCTGGGCAATTACTGTTTATCACAGAATTAAATATACTCAGATCTTCCCTTCTTCTACCCCTGACATTTTTCTAGTACAGAAAATGTACAGTAAGTGGCTAGATTTTTCTTCTAGAAGAAAAATAGAAATAAACTAGGCTTTGTGCTGTTAATAAGAGCAGGAAGAACTCCTGGATAGCTTTAAGAAATATCACCACATGGAATATGAAAACCAACATGCTTTTAAGGAAATTCCAAATTGCCTGAACCAGAAAGCACACCATTAAGTGCCAGTGAACTGCTTTTCCTTCTGATTCAATTTGGGTAAATATAATGTAGAACCTAGAATAAAGAGCTCATTGGACTTCAGTGCTACAGGGGCCCCCCAATAGACAACCCAAATATATGACTCAAAGGGACTCAGTACCTAATTACTGAAGAAATCAAAGAAACGTGCCACTGGTCCTAGGAATGATAATGTACTCTTACCCACCCTGCCTTACACACATACAAGGCCCATTTGAAAATACTCAGATCCTACCTGATATGGATAACTATGCCAGCACTGTCGGGTGTCCCAGAACCAAGGTGACTAAGAAAAAAGAGATAACCCAGGTTAGTATTCAGGATTCTCACCCATCTTGTTTCAAGATCTACCCTATAATAATCTCTCTCTCTCTTTTTTTTTTTTTCTGGGCTAGGGGCAAAAGACAAGAAAAAAAGAATCCCTCTTGACAGATTTTAGGAATCCTTAAAGGATCAATAAGTGGCTAGATTTTTCTTCTACAAGAAGCATTATAAATAGAAAAACTAGGCTTTGTGGTGTTGAATACGAGCAGGAAGAGCTCCTGGATAGCTTTAAGAAATATCACCACATGGAATATAAGAAACAAGGAGTCAGAAAGATAATGATCCGGGCTGGGGATGTGGCTCAAGTGGTAGCGCGCTTGCCTGGCATGCGTGCGGCCCGGGTTCGATCCTCAGCACCACATACAAACAAAGATGTTGTGCCCGCCGAAAACTATAAATAAATAAATATTAAAAAAAAAAAAAGAAAGATAATGATCCCATTTGATAACTGAGAGAAAGAAAGAGAGAGAGAAATCTACATATTAGATATTAGGCTCAAAAGTCAAAAGTAATAATCTCTAATGAAGTTACAATTACATCTTTTACATCCTTTAATGTAAAGAGTTTGTCCATTTCACTTCTGCAGTTGAAATTATTACCATAAAATTATAATACTGCCTCATTATCCTTTCAATAATGTCTATGCGGGTCTGGGGTTGTGGCTCAGTGGTAGAGCGCTTGCCTAGCATATGTGAAGCACTGGGTTCCATCCTCAGCACTACATAAAAATAAATAAATAAAATAAAGGTATTGTGTCCATCTACAACTAAAAAAAAAAACTGTTTTAAAAAGGTCTATAGGCCTTGTAGTAATAACCCTACTCCATACTGATAATTTCTATTCTCTTTTTTCCCTTAGGAGCTTATCAATTTTATCCATTGTTTGTTTAATAAATATTTCATTCACTTCTTTTGTTTTTCTTTTCTTGTTGTGCCAGGGATCAAACCCAGGGCCTTGTATATTCTAGGCCCTACCTCTAAAATAAATCTCCAGTCTCTACTTTTTATTATCTCCTTCAACTGACTTTTTTTTTTTCTGTAGATCCTAAGTAGAAAATAAGTTCATTGACTTTAAACTTCTTTTCAAATATATACATTTAAAGCCATAAATATCAAAGAATGTATGAGATGCATCCCACAAATTCTGGTATTTTAGTACACTCAGTGTAATTCAATTATGAATATTTTCTTCCTTCTTTTTTTCCTTCCTCCCTCCCTCACTTCTTTCTGTCTTTTAACTGGTGACTAAATTCAGTGTTTTATACATGTTAAGCAAGGGCTCTACTGCTGAGTTACATTCCCAGTCTTTCTTATTTTAAGACAGGGTTTTGCTAAATTGCTTAGGCTGGCCTTGAGCATGTAATCCTCCTTCCTGGCTCAAAATATTGTCTAATTTCCCTTGTGATTCATCACTGGCTCGATAGGTTATTTAGTTGTTTCATGTGTACTTGGAAATTACGTGTATTCTTCAGTTGCTGATGTAGTATTCAATAACTATCAATAAGGTGACTATATATTTTTATATTTCCTCCCTTTAGTTCTGCCATTTTTGCTTCATCTATTTTGAAGATTCATATTATTTGAAGAAAAATATTGTAGTACAAGAAAAAAAAACATGTAACCAGGAGTCAAAAAGCCTGAAATTCCTCCTTGATAATTAATTAGAAAGCAGGAATAATGTCTATCTCATCTGCTTTTTTTTTTTTTTTTTTTTGGAATTGAGGATTGAACTCAGGGGCACTCAACCACTGAGTCACATCTCTAGGCCTATTTTGTATTTTATTTAGAGACAGTGTCTCACAGAGTTGCTTAGTACCTTGCCATTGCTGAGGCTGGCTTTGAACTCACAATCCTCCTGCCTCAGCCTCCCAAGCTGCTGGGATTACTGGCGTGCGCCACCATACCCGGCTTCTCATCAGCTTTAAAGAGTTATTTATTGCCCTTCTTGGAAGAAGAGGATTTTTGTCAGCAGCCTTGTGAATCATTAAATATTATTCTTAGGTTAGGGAAAAGAAACCCCAGGCAGAAGACAATTTATTAGCATATAAACTGGGGCTTTGGGCATCACGGAGAAAAACTAAAGGAAAGATAAATATCTAAAGATATTTAGTTTTTATCTCTAGAGATCTAAGCATGATTAGAACCCAAAGACCAGAGAAAGTTCAGACTCACCGACCAGAGAAATCTAATTCCATAGCAGAATACACACAAATAAAAAGTGAATCTCCACCTGGGAGGGCAAAGAGTAGAGGTTAGACAAATGTCCACTCAAAACAAAGTCTTTGAGGCTACGGAAATCAAAATAACGTATCTGGTGATAAGACAATTACTGGTAAGAAATAGGATATGTTCCCAAAATAGGAACATGTACTTTTTACCTAGAAAGCCAAAGAGAGTCATCTTCTAGTCTTTTGTTTAAAATAGATTTTTCGGGGCTGGGGTTGTGGCTCAGCAGTAGAGCACTTGCCTAGCATGTGCAAGGCCTTGGGTTCAATCCTCAGCACCACATATAAATAAATAAAACAAAAGTATTAAAAAAAATAGATTTTTCACGACTGTAATCAACTTTTCTTCCTTATCTTTTTCCTTCATAAGAGTGCCTGCTTTTTTTCATTGCATGACAGGGGCCAATACACTGTTTTCTTTAGAGAATAATTCGTAAAACACTAGTAAACTGAAGTATAGTATTTTGCAGAAAAGGAATACTTCTCATGAAAATGTCAATCTAGAGCAAACTGGTACCATTTCTATCAAGGTATACGGGGTGTGCATATACCTACCTACATAAGTGCACTTATAAGAATTAACTCCCACTATATTTGGAAAAGGGGAACAAAAAAGAATCACACCTAACTTAATGACAAAAAGTCTAAGAAACTAGGGTGACCAGTTTTCCAATTTTCTTCTTTCCTATTTATAATAGATTAGCCTTCCACATCCATCACTGTTCTGATAATATAATTTTCCAAAAATGAAAACCTCAGTCATTTATATCCCCACCCTCCTCCTCATTCCCTACCTCCCTCTGCATACCTACATGCTTTCACAGAATTTAGTGAGCGTTGGGGGTTTGTCCTGATTCCTCCGATGGCGAAACCAGCGTTGGATTTTTCGGACATCGCAGTCCAGTTGCTTTGACAGGCCCTCCAGCCTTTTCTCATCAGGATACTGTAGATGTATTATCAGAATCAGAATACTCCTTTCTCCTCAAACCCCTCATTAAATCCCTTTGACCAGCTGAGTAGCACAGGGATGATAACCACAGTGGCTCAAGTGATGGTGTCTTCCTAGGTTTCACCCCAAAATAATATTTAGTAAAACATTCTATCTTACACATCAAGAACCTTTACTGCTCACCCATACATGTCCTTGTTTTGTCTTCTAATTCAGGCTGAGTAAAAGAGGGCATTAAAAACCCAAACTAAAAAGTTGATTAGAACTATTCCTTGCTGGAGCAAGGAAAAAAAGATACAAATGGTGTATCTGTGCTGGGGCTATAGTTCAGTGGTAAAACACTTGCCTCACAGGTGTGAGGCACTGGGTTCAATCCTCAGTACCACATAAAATTTTAAGAGACTGTGTGTTCATCTATAACTACAAAAAAAAAGGTGTATCTAGGGTAAGAGGGGTGGGGGTGACTGCTAGGCCTAAAATGCAAAGATGTGTAACCTGACTTTTTACGGACCATGACTGAAAGGTATTTACCCAAAGGACTGAAAGTTCTCCTTATAGGCATATAAACTATCCAAAAGTGAAAAATCATCCCATCCTATTCTTATCCCCTCTTACATGTTTTCTTTTTGTTTTTTAGTTATAGATGGACACAATACCTTTATTTTATTTATTTATGTGGTGCTGAGGATTAAACCCAGGGCCTCACACATGCTAGGCAAGAGCTCTACCACTGAGCCACAACCGCAGCCCTCTTCCGTGTTTTCTAGATCAATGCTTCATGTGAATTTTCCCGTTTCTTGGCTCACTCACCTTGGTAATAGATATGAACACTTTTTCAAGGATGGCATTGGGTTGAGCCAGATGAAGATCACTGTCCTCAATGCCAACATGGAGTGCACAGGGTTTGGCAATAAACCTGTAATGGAGAAAAATCCAAAGACCGATTCTAAATATGGTTTGATAAGCATGAAGGGAAAAAGCTGATTAGTAGATAAGTGGGAGGAAAATGGGGAAACACATAAGGCTGGGAGCCAGAATATTTTTATTTAGTCTTAGATTCTGCCATTGACTCACTTGAAAAGAGACCTATTTAAGAAATGCTGGAACATAAAGCTCTCTTTTTCATTTTTTCTCTGGCTTCTCTTATCACATCTCAAGCTTTAGAGTCAGACATATCTGGGCCAAATCACTACCACTTATTGGATATATAAATGTGGGAAAGTTATTTAATCTCTGCAAGCCTCAATTTTTTTCCCTATAATATCAACATCCTTGCTACTCGATACACGGTCCACAGATCAACAACCATTATCGGCATTTTCTTGGAAGCTTTTTAAAAATGCATACTGCTATCCCAGACTTGGCATTTTAACAAGACTCCCAAAAGATTCATATGCCTGTTAAAATGTGAGAAGCTGGTCTATTTCACAAGAATCTTAAAAGTATTCAATGAGATAATATATATGAGCAACCTGGTCCAAGGGAAGTGCTTAATAAATTGTAATTTTCCTTAGATCACTGGGGTGAAGCTCAGTGGTTAAGCATGTGCTCCATACATTGAGGCCTAACATGGGCTGGTGGAAGTTTTCTTGGTGTTGTTTTATTGTTGCTGTTATCATTTTATTTTTTGGTGCTGGGGACTGAATCCAGAGTCTCACATATACTAAGTATGTTATGTCCCAGCAAAGATCCTAGTTCTGTTGGAAAAATGAAGTGAGACCGAGTTGTTCCTAAGATATCTTGATCATCTTCCAGCCTAATCAAAAGATTACGGAAATACTTATAACATTCAGGAGTCTGAAAAAAGAAATCAGGAAGCTAAGAAGGGTGAGAAAAAAATTACCCCTTAATATTTGATTCTAGTCCCATATCTGCCACTAATCAGTCATATAAATGGGGTTATGCCATTTAATCTATGGGATCTAAACCAGGTGCTGTAATCCCAACTACTTGGGAGGCTGTAGATAGGTCAAAAGTTCTAAGTCATCCTGGGTAACTTAGCAGGACCCCGTTTCTCAAAATTTTACAAAAAGGCTGGGGATGCACCTCAGAAATAGAAAGCCCCTGGGTTCAATCCCCAGTAACATAAAACACAAAACAAAACAAAATACTTCTTGGGTCTGTTTCATCATCAGAAAGAAGGGTTAACAGACGATTTCTAAGATTTTTTTTCTCTGCATCTAAGATTCTATGATGTTATCATTTGGTTACAATTAATTTCTAAATTTGAGATCTTTGAAAATTGAGGAACTATTTCTTGGTTCTTCAGGAAAGGTGTATAAACTCTCAGAAAAGCTCTACTTAAAAAAGAGAGAGGGAGAGAGAGAAAGAAAAGCTCTATATAGTCACTTTGAGTATATATCAAAACCAGTTTTACATGGAGACTATAAAAGCAGAGATACTGATAACCCCAATTGAATAAATGAGTAAATGTGGATGCTATAGATAAAACAAAAGTTTTAGCCCTCTTAGTATTTTAGGGAATTCCATGATGAAAATATGACTGGGAGGGCTGGGATTGTGGCTCAGTGGTAAAGCACTTGTCTAATATATGTGAGGCACTGGGTTAGAGTCTCAGCATCACATATAAATAAATGAATAAAATAAAGGTCCATTAACATCCCAAAAGAAATTTAAAAAGAAAATATGACTGGGGTGTCCTTGACCTGTTTTATTTTTTGAACTGCATTTGAAACCAGAATTTATTATCTTAAAGGGAGGGATTAAGGATAAGGAACTTTATTATCTGCCTTTTATCACCAAAGTTCCTAAGCCTTAGGGAAACATTTATTTAGAGTACAAAATTAGTCACATCTGTAACCAATTCTCTGTTTCACAGGTGGCAAAAAAATTTCAGAGGCCAAAGCCCGTAGTCCCTTATTTTATATTTGCTGATGTATACTATTTTGTGCACTAGTTATATTTTTTAATCCCCCACTTATGTTTAAACTCCTTGTTCATGGCTGGGGATGTGGCTCAAGCGGTAGCGAGTTCGCCTGGCATGCGTGCGGCCCGGGTTTGATCCTCAGCACCACATACCAACAAAGATGTTGTGTCCGCCGAGAACTAAAATAAATAAATATTAAAAATTTTCTCTCTCTCTCTCTCCCCTCTCTCACTCTCTCTTTAAAAAAAAAAAAGAAAAGAAAAAAAAAGTGAATTTAGGGAAGAGAAGGCCAGAGGTTGAAGTTGTATCAAAAAGGGCAGAGATCATTTAAGGCAAGGATTTCAGTATCCAGTAGATTTGGTAATTTGTAGATACGTAGAAAAAGCCAAGATTCTCAAAAATTTGGGGTAGGAAGGGAGGAGACTGCCTTCAACTTCCTGCAACAGAACCACTAGATCTAAAGCTAATCACATCAAAAATGAAATCTCTCTGGGCCTTGAAGCTATTCTCTCCCACCTACCCCCTTTTTTTTGGTGGTGCTGGGGGTTGAACCCAGGACCTTGTACATGTGAGGCAAGCACTCTACTAACTGAGCTATATCACCTCTTCCATCCCATTTTATATATATATATATATATATATATATATATATATATATATATATATATATATATATATAGAGAGAGAGAGAGAGAGAGAGAGAGTGTTAGTTGTAGATGGACAGCATGCCTTTTAGTTTTTTTATGTGGTGCTAAGGATTGAATCCAGTGCCTCACACAAGCTAGGCAAGAGCTCTGCCACTGATCTACAGTCCCAGCCTCGCCCCATATTTTTTAATTGATGCTTTATAATTGTATACAACAGTGAGATTCATTGTTATATATTAGTACATACACATGGTATAACAATATAATTTGGCCAATATAATTTTTCCTTTCGCTTCCTTCCTCCATCCCTTTCCTCTACTCTATTGATCTATTTTTAATTTTCATGAGATTCCCCACCATTCTTTTCATTTTTCCTCTTCAGCTTTCACAGGAGAGAAATACTGTATTCTTCTTTCTTCTTCTTTTTTGCACTGAGGAAGCTGTCCTTGAACTTGAGTTCCTCCTTCCTCAGCCTTCTAAGTAGCTAGGATTACAGGAATGCACCACTGCACCCAGCTCCTCCTCTTCTTGATCAGAAATTTCATTTTCTTTCTTTCTTTTTTTTCTGTTATCTTCTCATCAGATTTTAAACACATTCAAGTTTTTCCCAGAGCCTAGCACCCTCTGGCTTTCTCACTGCATAACTAAAGTTCCTGAAAAAGTTCTTTCCTCATGATTTCTCGTCCAACTCCCACTCATTCCTCAACTCTCTGACCTCCCTACTTATGTCCCTACACTTAACTGAAGTGACTCTTGCCAAATTCATCAATGATCTACTTATTGTGAAACCAAATGAATGTCTTATATCTTGACTTCTCAGCAGCATTTTACATTACTGACCATGCCCTCCCTCTTGAAAGGCTTTTTTTCTTTTGGTTTCCTTACTGCTGTTCTTTCCCTAGTTTTCTCTACCTCTTAGGTAGAACTACACTGTCTGGTACATATACACTGTTAATTAAATCACCTAAGACATGTTACTTTCTCTGAACTTCACTTTTCTGTAAAATGAGAATAACGATAGTAAAAACCTACCTCACTTAATTATTATAATTCAACGTTTAGAACTTAAAGAACAGTACCTAGGACAAAGCAAACACTTATTAAATGCTAAGTACTAGTATTATCAAATACTATATGGTTGTCTTACTTCTATCTCCATTTGGGTTTATTTTTCCTCTGCCTTTTCCTAAAGTATGATGATTCCTTAGCATTCTTTCCAGGTACTCTACACACTCACCCTTGGCAATCTCATTCAATTAAATCAGAGGACCTCAAAGCATAGTTTGCAGATCTCAGAGGTTCCCTGAACATACAAAACTTTATAATAATATGAAGACATTAATTTGTCTTTTTAACTGTGATGACATTTGCAATGATGATGCAAAGTAAGGATAGATAAAACTTACAGCACCTTAGCTCACATCAAGGCAGTGGCACCAAACTGCACTAGTAGTTATTGTACTGCTATGTCCTTTCAATTTAAAAAATGCCTGGGGCTGGATGTGTAACTCAGTGGTAAAGCATACGCTTAGCATGCATGAGGCTCTGGGTTTAGTACCTATACACACACACACACACACACACACACACACACAAAGCCTTTTTGTATAAAATGTCCTTGATGAAACAATACAAATTTTTAACTATATGATATCTTGACCCTTGAGTATATTTTTTAAAAGTATTCTGTGATAAAATGGAATGATACTCAAAGTACTTCTGTATACCAAAATTTGTGGTTGTCTCAAGGAAATGTATTTGTTCCCAGCAGCTCAGGAGGCTGAGGCAAGACAGCAAGTTTGAGGCCACCCTCAGTAGCTTAGCAAGGCTCTAAACAATTTAGCAAAACCCTGTCTCAGAATAAAATATTAAAAGGGCTAGGGATGTATTTCAGTGGTAAAATGCCCCTGGGGGTCAGTTTCCAGAAAATAAAAAAAGAAAGGCACTTCTATGACTGATTTGCTGAGTTGTGAGCTATGACTGAGTTGTGAGCTGAACGAAATCCTTTTTATACACCACTATTTTTACCTAAAAAAATGACTGACAGAAAAACTAATGTCATTAGCATATGTTTTCTGGAAAAGAAATATGAGTCTGTCACTTCAAGAAAAACATTGTTACCAATGATAAAATTCAAGCTCTCAAGTGAAAATTAGAATTTTAGAAAACTTACTATCTGCCTCTGAAGTGACAACTTCCTAAAACTTCAAAACTTTACTGATGAGATTGGTTATAAAATTAATTTGATCTTTCAATATTGTATAATGAAATGTTTTAACATGTAGGAGATTTGTATAGCTCCGTGAATCAGTAATCATTATTTTCTTTCTCTTTTTTGGGTACCGGAGTTTGAACTTGGGGGTACTCAACCACTGAACCACATTCCCACCCCTATTTTGAATTTTATTTACAGACAGGGTCTCACTGAGTTGCTTAGCACCTCACTTTTGATGGGCTGGCTTTGAACAAGATCTTGATCCTCCTGCCTCAGCTCCAGAGCTGCTGGGATTACAGGCATGTGCCACCGCACCCAGCTGAACCAGTATTTTCAAAATGACCCACCATGTCCGTTCAAACATAATATAGGATCCCATGTGCAGGAACCAAATAGGATCTAGGATGCAAAAACCTAGTGACTTACTGGGCTCCCCACTTCCCCTTGCCCCACATTTCCCCCTTCGTGTGTCCCCCAGGGGCCTCAGGCTCATCAGTGCCCCATAGCCTCCAAGTGCATCCAGTTCTTCCAGACCTCCCAGTGCTTACACTGCCCCTAGTACTCCTAGGTCCTCCAAGGGAGAAGCAAGCTGCCTATATAAGGAATAGTGGTGCCAACTGCAAAAAGTTCCAAAGGACCAAATATTTGACTTACTAGGATGAGATGGCCCTATCTGAAAGGCTCAAATGGAAGAAGTGCCAAGTTCAGGTCTGGTTCAAGAACCTCTAGGCCAAATCATCTTGACAGCAACTTTAGCAAAGGGGCCGGAGCAGCTACCACAGAACCCCTGGCCAGATTCTTGCCTCTGCTATCCCTGACCTGATGTTCCTGGTGGCCCCAGGTTTCTGCAGCCTCCCTATACCCAAGCCCTTGGGTATCTTCTCAGCAGCAAATCCCACCTTCTCCAGCCATGTCAGACTTTGGTGGGCCCTGAATCAGCATCCAGGAGGATCTCCCAGCAACCACAGCTGCAGACTGGCCTCAGGGCCCTTACATTTTGGACCTCTTGCCCAACACTGCATTATACCCATACTTCAGAAGTCCTCTCATCCTCAGAGTCCTTAGAGGAGCCCTTGGTCTCTGCCATGACATATACAAACCCAGAGGGTGGTGGCACTGCAGAGAAGGACAAATGAGGTTCAGGACATTAATGAATATGCATGGGCTCTATGGCTGCCGGTCCTGCAGATCCTGTGGAGCCTTTGAGGAGGCCAGTGGGTCCTTTGCTGGCTACCTTTGACCTGCTGAACATATGGTCTCCCCAGCCTGCAGGACGGAGGTGGGCACTTGCTGTTCTCACTGAGCAGAACCTGCTACAAATGTCCCCACCTTGACATTTGGGTTACATGGGAGCATGTCTGTGGGTTTCCAGTCTAGGAATGGAACTGCAGTTCCCAGGTTCTGCCCATGAGCCTCTGTAGGGCCTGTGTGCTGCACCCTTGCTAGTCTGTGTCTTTGTTATACTCAGTATCATGGGGTTTACGTAACATTTGCTCCTTTGTAGGCTTTGCCCTAGATTGGATTCTAATATTAACTTTTCTAATGTTTTACAGGTTAAACATTCTTACACAGACATTTGGAATTCTTGTTGAGTATCTTTAAAAAAATAAATTTTGAACAGACTTTATTTAATATAACATTCTTTTGGCAATTAATATAACTATCCTATTTTGTGCCTTGTTCTTTCACTGAATAAATTTTTGGAGGATTAAAAAAAAAAAAAAACACTGGGCTGAGATTGTGGCTCAGTGGTAGAACACTTGCCTATCATGTGTGAGGCACTGGGTTTGATCTCAGCACCATGTATTAATAAATAAAATAAAGGTCCACTGACAACTAAATATTAAAAAAAGAAAAACACTCATAATATAGACCAAAAGATTTTAACATAAGAGTACAAATAGCTCATTGGTATGATTTCAGATCCCACACTCCAACCAACCTTTAAGAAAAACTACTGCCAAGCTCCTTATCACTCACTTGTAATTCTCACTACTTGGAAGCTGAGGCAGGAAGATTGCATTTGGGGTCCAACTTGGGCAACTTAGAATTCCTGTCTCAAAATAAAAAGACTGGGGATGTAGCTCATCGGTAAAGCAACATGCCTAGCACGCGTGAGGTTCTGGGTTTAATCCTCTGTACCACAAAAAAACAAATATTCCCAAAACAACAACAACAACAACAAAACCCTACTATTTAAGCTTTGGTGTAGTATCAAAGAAAAACATCAAATTATCTGAAATGGCAATTAAAATTCTTTTCCCCTTTCAACAATATATCAACAATATATCTGGGTAAACTCAGATTTTATTCATCTACTTCAATAAAAACAACATTCTAAAAAGGATAGAATACAGAAGCCAGTGAAGAGAATCCACTGTCTTCTATTAAACCAGACATTAAAAAGATTTACAGTGTTGTTCTCAGTAAATATTTTTCCTTTTGAAAACTATCTTCCTGGAGCTGGGGTTGTGGCTCAGCAGTAGCGTGCTGGCCTAGCATGTGTGGGGCCCTGGGTTCAATTCTCAGCACCACATAAAAATAAATAAACAAGGGCTGGGGATGTGGCTCAAGCGGTAGCGTGCTCGCCTGGCATGCGTGCGGCCCGGGTTCGATCCTCAGCACCACATACCAACTTTGTTGTGTCCGCCGAGAACTAAAAAATAAATATTAAAAATTCTCTCTCTCTCTCCCCTCTCTCACTCTCTCTTTAAAAAAAAATAATAAAAATAAAAATATAAATAAATAAATAAATAAACAAACAAAATAAAGGTGTTGTGTCTAACTACAACTTAAAAAAAAAAAAACCAAAAAACCAAAAAAACTATCTTCCTTTCTATCTTTTTGTGGTACTAGGAATTGAGCTCAGGTGTGTACTCTACCACTAAGCCACATTCCCATCTCTAGCCCTTTTAATTTTTTATTTTGAGGCTGGCCTCAAACTTGTGATCCTGCCTTGGTCTCCCAAGTAGCTGGGATTATATGCATGTGCCACTATATCCAGCTTAAGGGAATCTTAATAGATTAAAAAAATTAACAGGGATTGGGAGTGTAGCTCAGTGGTACAGCACTTGCCTCACATGTGCATGAGGCCCTGTGTTTAATCCTTAACACTTTAAAAAAATAAAAAAATTTTAAAAAATCTGGGCTGGGGGTGTAGCTCAGTGGTAGAACTTGTCTAGCATGTATGAGGCCCTGGGTTCAATCACCAGCACCACATAAAACTAAATAAACAAAATAAAGTTATTAAAAAAATAATAAAAAAATCAAACCTGAAACAATTGAGATTATCTAGATAGAAGCAAAAGGATCTACAGTAATAGATGTGTTTTTCTCAAGGAATGTTTATATATTAAATCCAATCATTCTAATATACATTAAGACTTCTATTGAAAAGAACATTAGTCCGGTGCAGTGGCACACACCTGTAATCCCAGCTACTCCGGAGGCTGAGGCAGAAGGATATCAAGTTTGAGGCCAGCCCGGGCAACTTTTATGAGACCCTGTCTCAAAATAAAAGAAAAAAATGGGTTGTGGATGTAGCTCAGCAGTACAGTGCTCACTTAGCACAAACAAAACCCTAGATTCAATCCCCAGTACCATACACACACAAAGATAAGTGCCAAAATAATAGGAAAAATACATTCCTTCCTTTCATGAAACATATTTACCATTTCTTAAGTAGTTGATTATACAACTTAATGCATTTACTTAAAATTGAAACTACATTCACACACACACTTGCACATACACGAACCAAATAAATAGATTAAACAGGTAACAAAAGCTATTTCTGAAGACATTTTATTATCCTTTATAGTCCAAGAAATAACTGTTTTTCATTGAGACACTAAACCTATACTTAACAACCGTTTAAAATAATTGAATCCACTTTCTCCAAACTCCCATATCATCTTGTGCCTAACTTATTACACTATATTTTAACCATGGATTTTCTGGCTCTCTTCTAGAGGGTATAAACCATGACTATTCACCTTTTTATACTGAAGCCACAGTTTGAAGGAGAAGGTGACTGATTTTGGAGAATCAGTAGAAATTCAAGTTAACTAATTTCAGTCTATGATTAGAGATTTCCCTAAAAAGAATTAAACATAACTGCAACAATCTGACATTGTTTGAGACCCCCTCCCCCCCGCCTATGATTGACACTTCTAATACAGACACTATCCAAAATTTAAAGTCTACAAGGAATATCTTCTTTAAGAAATCCTGTATTTGGGACTGGGATTGTGGCTCAGCAGTAGAGTGCTTGCCTAGCATGGGCGGGACCCGGGTTCAATCCTCAGCACCACATAAAAAAATAAAGGCATTGTGTTGTGTCCCTCTACACCTAAAAAAATAAATATTAAAAAAAAGAAATACCATATTTTATTTATAAAAGAGATACAATAGTGATTATTCTCATTGACTTCTCAGGGCTATGCAGTTTCCTATGTATATTTAAGTACTTGAAAAACTTGTATGTTTATAGAGCATTAATTACTGAGAAAAGAGCTAGGGATGTGGCTCAATTATACAGCACTTGCCTAGTATGTGCAAGGTCCCTAGTTCAATCCCCAGCACTGCCGATAAATAAATAAACAGATAGATAAATAAATAAATCCATTAAATACTGAGAAGATATACAGGGAAAAGCAAAATACACAGCAAAGGTTGGTTAGAAGTCACTGTCAAGGGCTGAGGATATAGCTCAGCTGGTAGAGTGTTTGCCTTGAATGTACAAGGCCCTGGGTTCAATGTCCCCCCCCCCCACCACTGTCAATCAAATATTATTCAAAACAGAATAGCTGGTTATTTACAAGAATCAATAAATAATTTACATTTTAAAATCTCATTTTTACTACAATCTCTCAGAAGTCATATTGTTTAAAGCAATATCCAACACCTTTTGGTCCTAAAAACTGAATCAAATATGTATTTTCATTAAAGTTTCTTCTCATCTAATTTTTGTGGAATCATTATAATCGATACTGTCCAACAGAAATATGTGAAGCACCTAAATAATTTTTAAAAAATATGCAGTACTAGGGATTGAACCTAGGACCTCTCACACACTAGGCATGTACTCTACTACTGAGCTACCCCCAGCTCTTTAGGTAGGATTATAGGCATATGCCACCATGCCCAGCAATGGAAAATTTTCTAGTAGTCACATTTTATGAAAGTAAAAAAGAAACAAGTAAAATTAATTTTGATTATATTTCATTTAACCTGATATATCCAAAATATCATGTCAATATGTAAACACTGTAAAAATTTAAAAAAATATATAAAAATTAAAAATTTCAATTCTGACTTGTCACATTTGGATTCTCCAGGAGCCACACATAGCTAGTGGTTACTGTGCTAGACAGTATAATTCAAGGTACTTCAGAGAGAATTATTCTTTCTATCTAGGAAAATCTGCTTCAGTTTTTTTGTTTTATTTTTAAAGTTAGAAATGGTTAGCGTTAAATCCTTTTACAGTAATAATTATATTTCCTAAAAATAAAAGAGAAACAGATTACGGTACAAAGAGGTTACAACCTGGTAGATTCTTTAGAAGTCGGCTTTGAAAATATGTTTGGAGAGGAAGTCAAAATAGTATATCTTCCCCTTTTTACTCTTTAAGGAAAGTATAAATTTCACTACTGTTTTCCTTTATTAATCTCCACTTTACTTATCTAGAAGACCCCAGTTTTCTGAATCAGGAAGTGGCAACAGCAAAAATAGCTGACATATTTCTTTTCAGTAACAAATATATTGTCTCTAGGGATAACTCAGGAACCTGATCTCAGGCTTGATAGTACTGAGTTGTCTACAGAGCATCAACACCCACTGTGCAGAAAAGGCTGGGGAAAAATTTTTTCCCAGACAGGAGAGACACAGAAGGCCTCTGACCATCTGGAACTTATTAAGAGGTGCGCTCTTTGGGGCTGGGGATGTGGCTCAAGCGGTAGCGTGCTTGCCTGGCATGCGTGCGACCCAGGTTCGATCCTCAGCACCACTTACAAACAAAGATGTTGTGTCCGCTGAAAACTAAACAATAAGTATTAAAAAAAAAAAAAAAAAGAGGTGCGCTCTTAGATAAAGGCAGGCCATGTGGCCATCTTTTCCAATTTTGCTCTGCTGAATTTGCAAATCTCATTTAATTCTGTGATTTACAATTCATTAAAGTCCAACAGAATACTTTTAGGAATGCAGTGGAATGGGCTGTGTCTGTGCCACTTACAATCTAGTCAGCATTTATGACCATTCTTCCCAAAGCCTTTCTTCTGTCTGAAGGACCTACTGATACTGGGTCACAATGTTTGGCAAGATACAAATCTGGGAGGAAGGCAGCAGTCCTATCAGGAAGAGGAAATAAGTTCTTCCTTCACTTAGCAGAAGTGGGGAGAAAAGAGAGAGGTGGAGAGGCAGTATGCAGCAGAGGAAGCAAGGCTTAAGAGGAAGATGAAATGAGCGGTTAAGAAACATGCATAAGGGTTGGGATTGTGGCTTAGTGATAGAACACCGCCTAGCATGTGTGAGGCAAGGGGTTCGATCCTCAGTACCATATATAAATAAATAAAATGAAGTCTATTGATAACTAAAAAAAATATTAAAAAGAAAAAAGATGCATAAGCTGGGTGATGTGGCATAAACCTACAATCCTCAAAACTCAAGAGGCTCAGGCAGGAGGATTTCAAGTTCGATACGAAATTCTGCAACATAGTGAGGTCCTAAACAACTTAGGGAGACCCTGTCTCAAAATAAAAAATAAAAAGGGCTGGGGATGTGGCTCAGGAGTTGAGCACCCCTGGGCTAAATCACTAGTACATGCTCCCCCCCACACACAAAAAAAACATGCATAAGAAAATGAGTCACTACTCTTGTTGTCAGTTATATGACAGCCAAAAAGTAAGCCTGTACAGTCCCCTAGTGACAGAAAATGGTATTGAGAAGATTATTTAGACATCTCAGTGAGATGCCTTGAAGTGAGGAGAGAAGAGAGAATTAGAATAAGCAGCAGTGTCCCAGGTGTAGTGGGCATGCCTGTAATTCCCGCAGCTTGGGAGGCTGAGGCAGGAGGAGCACAAATTCAAAGCCAAATGAACAAACAAAAATAAGCAGCAGTAAGATTATATATCTACTGAATAATTTACAAAAAAACTTTCTTCCAGCAACATAAAGTTCCTATTTCAATAATGTATTCAAGGGCTGGGGATGTGGCTCAAGCAGTAGCGCGCTCGCCTGGCATGCGTGCGGCCCGGGTTCGATCCTTAGCACCACATACCAACAAAGATGTTGTGTCCGCCGAGAACTGAAAAATAAATATTAAAAAATTCTCTCTCTCTCTCTCACTCTCTCTTAAAAAAAATAAATTAAAAAAAATAATGTATTCAAAAATACATGAGCCTATATAGATCTGATGGTATCAATATTATTAATCTCCTACTTGATCCCAAGGACCAAGTGCTCAAGTAAGTGGATATTAAGTTTCAAACAGTTTATGATTTAGTTTAAGGCAGGCTTGGTGATGAAGACCTGTAATCCCAGATACTCAGGAGGCTGAGGCAGAAGGATCTCAAATTCAGGGTCAGCCAATTTAGGGAGATCCTCTTTTGAAATAAAGTAAAAAGGGATGAAGATGTAGCTCAGTGATACAATGCATGTCTAGTATGAACAAGACCCTAAGAGTTTGATCCCCAGTACTTTAAAAAAAAAAAAATTAAGTCAAATTCAACAGATCTACCTTGGATCACTCTTTCTCTAAGATTTCAATTAGCTACATAATATTAAAGGAAGCAAAAAGTGGAAGAGTTTGTTTCTTTTGTGGTAGGAAACAGGGGTAACATAAGTATGTGTATGAGGAGGAAAAGGAAAGATAAGAGATGTAGAAAAGTACACAATATGCAAATACCATACGGTGAAATTTAACAACAGAGACAAATTCTAATCTCATCTCTCTCAATGAAACCAACCATCTAAATTATAGATTACTTCTCTGATGAGCGGAACCTTTCAATAATTCAGTAAGTACATACATCTGAGACATTGTGTATGATACAGACTGCCAAAGTACAACCAGTCAACAGAGGTCCACAAAAGAAAATCTTTTTTGGTAGGTAATAATTGCTGCTATACTTCTTTTTTTTGTTTTATTTTTGTTTTGGTTCCAGTGCTGAGGATGGGACATATGGCCTCACGTAAGTTTAGACAAGCACTCTACCACTGAGCTATACCCTAGTACCACCAAGACAAATAGCTAAGACAGAGTTTGTTTGTGGTCAGAAGGCTGCAGTTCTCTAGGAAATATGGAAGCAAAAAATAAATGCTCAGTGTGGTTTATGAGATGAGAAAGTAAAACTAATCATAATTCTATATTCTTTGAGAAAGTCCTAAAATGATACAAATTTCAAGGAGAATAGTTTAAGACTCAATAGGAACAGTAGGTTAAATCTTAGCACCTGCAAGAGGGCTAAAGGAATCAGAAAAGATAGCAAATTATAAAGTATAAAGAACACTGACCTGGGGAAAATGAACTGAATCCTGGTTCTAACTCCTCCTCCAGGTGAGTTTGCAATCTCTGCAAACCTGAATGCTATCTTTCCTTCACTTTATTTTTGCAGCATTGGGGATTGAACCTAGGGCCTCACACATGCTAGGTAAATGCTCTACCACTGAGCTAATACCTCAGCCCTTTTAAAGTTCTGAGACAGATGTCCCTAAATAAATTGCCAGTTTGGCCTTAAATTTACAATCACTCTGCATAGGCCTTGCAATTATCTGTGATTACAGGCATGTGTCACCTGATAGCTATAAGATATTTCTAAGATTTAGTTTACAGTCTGTACACTGTAACAGTTTACAACTATTATATGAAATTATTTACTTCTAGAAACTAGGTAGGGATTTGAGAAATAAGAAAATGTAGAAAAAAACTAATTTTTCTAATATTTTGGGTAAGTTTTTAAAATTACATTCAAAAGAGTGGTTTCTATTACCTATATAGAACACCAGTACAAAAAAGAGGAATTAGTAACTCGTCAATTAAAATTATTAACTACGGTAGCAGATTTTAAAAGGTACTAAAATAGCTAGACTGTTTGTTTCTAGGGTTAAATCTTCCTAAGTGCAAAGATGAAACAAAGTGTCTGTCCTTATTAGCCAAGAAATATACTAGAATGCTTTTAGCTCTGTATTCCTATCTACCATTATTCCCTTGACACTGGAGCACCATAGAAACATTCAGATAGAATTCCCACAGAAAAAAGATCCTTTCCAGCAGCTCTGTCAGGGGATATATGTCCTTAGCCATCTGCGGGAACCCTTTGGAATCTGAAGAGATACATAAATGTATATAAAATGAGGTGTTTATAAGCAACAATTATATTACTAATAACAAAGGGGAATTACCACATTTATGTGAAAAGCAAATCATCTTTTCTGATGACAATGAACTTTACTTTCCTGTCTTGAATTCTTTATTTTCCTTTATAGTCACTGCATTTCCTTTCTAGTTTTTTTTTTTTTTTTTTTTTTTTTAAGCACCTCTATACAGATTTTGAGGAAAAGAATACCTGGATCTAGTTTACTCCTAACAGAGACAAATGTGCCTCCACCCCATGAATACTATTACAATGTCTATATTCTTTTTTTTTTTTAATATTTATTTTTTAGTTTTCGGCGGACACAACATCTTTGTTTGTATGTGGTGCTGAGGATGGAACCTGGGCCGCACGCATGCCAGGCAAGCACGCTAGCGCTTGAGCCACATCCCCAGCCCAATGTCTATATTCTTAAAAAACTGCAACATAAGTTTCTGAGGGACCTACAAAAAGCACTTAGATCTTTGGGTTTCATTTGCTTCAACTAAAAAGCATCTATATTTTGCAATCGAACGTCTGGTAGAGCATTTTTGATAATAAAAGATAAATAATATGAATAAATAGATGAATGACTAGCTTCATATAAGTAAATTTTCAAAAAAGATTTTTTGTGTCAGAAATAGGCAAATTAAGGGCTGGGGCTGGGGCTCAGTGGTAGATCGCTCGCCTTGCAAGTGTGAGGCACTGAGTTTGAGCCTCAGCACCACATAAAAAATAATAAAATAAAACTATTATGTTCATCTGCAACTAAAAAAAATCTTTAAAAAAAGAAAGAGGCAAATTAAAGTACTAATAAAAAGCAGATATTAATCTTTCAAAGAATAACAGATTGTTGGGTCTGAAACATATTCCCATTCTAGAAAGGGCACTACTGCATTACAGTCATTTCTGCTGTGGATAAAGGTAAAACGGACAGAAGACGTCAAAGTGTCACTTTCATTACTTGATACCTATGTAAAAAGTCGTCTTCTTTCCTGGAGCCTGAACAGGTTTGATCAAAATTACACACAGCTATAAATCCACATTATAAAATCACCACATCAAATCCTCGGTGAATATCTTCATTTTACCCAACAGATACAATCTACCACTCAAAGAAAGGTGAAATCACTTTTACCAAGAGCACATGACTGGACGAACTATGTTGTGATTTTTCTAAACTCACTTAGAAGTTGGCTCAACACAGATGTCTTCTAATGAACCCTATGGCTCCCATCCCTTCAAGACGACTGACCACTCCTCCTTCCAGCTGAGGCCTCCAAGGCCCAGATACTGCAGCTCGCTTGACACCTTCCCGTACTTCGGAAGCCTCGGGCTTCACCACACCCTATCCCAACTAGATTTCTTCTATCATACCAACAAATAAAACGTCCATGAGCTGACAAATCAGGGGCCTAACCTCGTTTTCCTCAACTCAGAAGCTAAAGTGTCCTCACAAATTTTGAGTCTCATGAACTCACTCCTTTTGCTTGGAACGTCTGGTGCTTGCGGTGACCCTCGGCTTCCACTTCCCCAACTAGCTCGGGCTCTCCTAGCCATTTCCAGTTATCCATGTCAGGGTCTCTGCCGGACTCACACTCAACCTGTTTCCTGTAGGAGCGGTGGAGGTCAGCAGAAGGCCCACAAGATCTCCCAAGAAAACACTGGGGCCTAAACTTGCAGGGGCCCAGCGTTTCCCTCAACCCTCAACTCTTTCACTTGCCCACGCCTCAAATTCCCGGTCTCAACTCAGGCTCCACGACCACTTCAGCCAAGCTCCGAGCATCTCCGCCGCGGCCCCGGCTTCTCCAGCTTCCGGGCTTTCTCTTCAGTTCTGCTTCCGGCCCTCGGTCTTTGGCCCCGCGGCTTCCCGGGCCTGCGCGCCCCCGGCCCACCCTCGGGCCGTCCCCAGCCCTCCACGCCTCGGGCTCTCACCGCTCGAAGAGCAGCCTCACGGAGAAGAGGCCCGCCGCTAGCGGGAACACCGAGAGGATGTGTCGGGCGCGCGGGTAGCCGTAGCCGTCTCCCGGACCTTCCAGATCGGCCCAGCTCACATTCTGAGGCAACCAGAAGCGCTCACTCCACAGCCAGCCCCACAGAAGGCCCAGGGCTCCCGCCGCCGCAGACGCCATCTTACGCCTGCCCCGCGGCCACCGCCGCCACAGCCTTAGCTACCGCCACTGCCAACGGAACCCGCGGAGAGGCGGTCCTGGGGCGGGCCCAGCCGGCGGCCACCCCCTTCCGGCCCCTTCTTGTCCTCTACCCCGCCCAGCCTAACTCCTTCGCAGAGCAGGGCCTTTTCTCCGCCCATCTCGCCTCCCCGCCCACCTACCTCTCCACTGCCGGCTGGGGCACTCTCCCAGGGTCCTTGCCCGCCGGCCCTGGCCACGCCCACAATGCCCACGCCCATTCGCGCCTTTGCAGCCCCGGCTCCACCCACCACAGGCCCCTTAACTCTGGCCCCGCCTCTTATCGCGGCCGGTCTGAGTCCAGCGTCCCTCACCAAGGCAAGCACGGCCACACCCCTTATTACCGGCTTAGTTTCCTTATGGGGACATTTCTCTTTCCGAGTCCAGCCGATACAAGTCCATTCCCGCTCCCAGCCAGGATATACCTGTGTCTCCACTCCCAGGGTCCCTCCGGCCAGGGCTTATTTTGCCATCTCATCGGTCCCACCTACTCTTAATTCTCAACCACAAGCATTGTTTTTACTCCCAATCTCTTCTTCACTTCGTGCCCCTCCAAGATCTCCATCCCTTTTCACTACTTGAAAGTTATCGTCTCTTTTCCTCCGGAAAAAAAAATGGACTTTAAATAGTTATTTTATTCTTCTCATTGGGGAAAGGGAATAGAAGAAAAGCCGTGTGGAAATCGAGAAGTCCAGAGGAAAAATATAAAAGCAAAGAGAAATATGGACGGAGGGAATACATAAACTCAGAGATCCAGCACGCGCTTAGTATGAGGCAGGCTCCAGGTTCAATCACCAGCGCCCCTCCAAAAAGGCAGTATTTAATGAGGTTTTACTATGTGCCAGGTACTGCACGGTACGTTTTACACAGGAGTTTCACACACTGGAGTAGATATTGTTATCCCCAGTATTTTATGGAGGAGGAAACTGAAGGCCAACAGCTTGTTCAAGGTTATATAGATAAGAAGTGGTAATGAGAAAGTCTTTAGACTCCAGAACCTTGAACCTTTATCCTATAAACTGCATTAATTTTAGGTTTTCACAGTGAACATTGAACTCTGCATAAATCTACACAAAAGAGGGGAGAAATAGACTAGTCCTCTCCAAAAGACTCAATTGTCCCTCAAGTACCTTAGAACCCTAATTCGGTCTATTAAAAACCTGGCTTCATGGTTAAATTGCCAGAGGTTAAATAGAATGATGGGGTGGGGGGCATTAAGCGAATCAAATCTCTCTTATCTGGGAACAGATAAAGTAACTTTATAGCTAGTAAGGCATGCTTACAGCAGAATAACTTTGGCCCTGCCTCTGATCTGGGTTCCCAAAGGAGAGGAAGGGGGGCACGGGGCGGGGAAAAGCCATTCCAAGGAGTAGACTAGAAGATTTGCTTTTTTTCAGTTTCTCAAACTCTAACATGTATCAACTCAAATATTAGCTTTCTCATATCCCACACGGAGGGAGTTTTTTTCTCTGAGCCCCAGCCAGAGATTCTGAGTTCAGAAGGTTGGGAGTAGAGCTCATGAATTTGCATTTCTTTCCTTTTGGGGTGGGGGGTGTCTAGGATTGAACCCAGGGCCTCAAGCATGATGTATGGCTTAGCTACATCCCCAGCCCTGATTTCTCCTAACAAATTAATAGGTGATGCCATTGCTTCTGCTCTGCGTACCTCCACCTAAAGCCCTTTTCACCCAAACCTAGCAATAATTTAATGGTAACTACCTTATATTTAAAATACATATTAAGGGCTGGGGATGCGGCTCAAGCGGTAGTGCGCTCCTCTGGCATGCGTGCGGCCAGGGTTCGAATCTCAGCACCACATACAAAGATGTTGTGTCCGCTGAAAACTAAAAAAAAAAAAAAAGAATACTTTAAATTTACAATTGGCTTACCAGGCTATAACCCTATTGAAAGTCAAGAAGCATCTGCATTTGAGATAATGTATCCCTCCAGAAATTTTTACAAATAAACCGGAAAGGCTTTGCACTATCCTTAAGTACTTTAAAAATAAATAAATAAAATAAAAATACATATTAAAAGGAAGTAAAATCCCTCTCTGGTCCTATGGGAATTTAAATCAGAGCTTCAAGGAACACAGAACATGCTAACTTGGCATGCAGGAACCAGTGCACAATAATCTTGGTCTAAGACTATTCAAAATGGTTTCCCTCAAAATGCATTTGTACCAGTTCTGAACCTCTTGGCCATTAGAAAACATATTGATAATGAAATATGTGATGAAGCAAACTAAGTTGGGCTTTCACTTTGGCTAGGTATAATCCAACCAGCAAATTACTGAATCAAGCCTGTTTTCTAGCAGTCATAACCAGAATCTCCTTGTACATCTCAAGTCCTAAACTTGGTCTGTTTTGTTCTTTCCCAACAGAAAAACTTACCTCTTCCAATTGTCACCATTGACATACCAAAACCAAACAAAGTTGCCTTCATTTAGACAGCTGAAAGAACAAATGATTAACTTTTTATTGGCTGTAGATTTTTAAAAAATTTTTCCCTTGAAATGCTTGTGTTATCTGATCATTCTCTAGACAAGGACATCCTATTATTATATTGAACGTGGAGCTACTCTTTGTTTCTTCTCTCTGTGCCTGTATATTAATGATATGTCTAATAGACCTTGAAAGTTATAGAAAAGGATTGTAAGGGTAATTTTAGTTCCCAAATGCCTGACATATGGTGACATACTCAACTGATATCAAAGGCAAACAGATTTTTTTGAATAAGGTCAGTAAATGAATATCATGTGGACAGTTAGAATAGCAAACAAACACATACCAGTGGTAAGCTCAAACCAGGTTTGGATATTTTATGTCAGGTACTCCTGGATTATTTGTACAGTGAATAGAGATTTCTAAATCATTTCAGTTTGGAGTGGAAGCAAGAGCAGAAGTACCCTGCCATATAGTTAGAAGGCTAGAAAAAACCCTTAGAACATACACTGACCCTGGAAATGTAAAAGCCAAGCCTAGTAGCACATGCCACTGTGGACAATTAGAAATTTGAGGATAGCCTGGGCAACTTAGACCCTGTCTCAAAATATAATAAGAAAGGGCTGGGGATGTACCTCAGTGGTGGAGGTAAAGTGCCCCTGGACTTAATCTTTCCAATACTGCAACAAACAAATACCCCCCCAAAAAAAAATTTTTAAAAACCCTCTTCATCTGCAATGAAGTCTACATTTCCAACCTATTAAAACAAACAAACAAACACGCAAAAACTTTAACAACTGGAACAGTTATCTCTATATCAAACAACCAAAAATGTTTCTGCCTGGAGTGGAATACAGATATTTTCAGCAGAGGCATTTGGAAATTCTATTTAGAAGGTCAGGCATAATTGTAAGGTGAATTATTTGGTTTGGTACTGGGGCCTGGGGTACCTTATCACTGAACTACACCCCTAGAACTTTTTATTTTTTAAAATTTTGAGATAGGGTCTAAGTTGCAGAGGGCCTTGCTAAGTTGCCCAGGCTGGCCTCGAACTTGTGATCTTCCTGCCTGAGTTGCTGGAATTACAGGTATTCACCACTGCGCCCAGCAGAATTAATAAATGTTGAATACAATAAACCATAAAAACCACCACTGGATTTTTGCATTTGTAAAGCAAACATCTCATTTGGAAGGCACACATTAATATCTCTTGCCAAGTTGCTTGCAGTTTTCTAGAAAAATTTGTCTTCCTTCAGAGGATCAAAGTCCAAACTTGGCCCAACATTACCACCTAGTGGTGATATATTCATAGCTTGTCTCTTCAACTAAAATGGGTTCTTTCCAAATTACTAGTCTGAAAAACTGTAACAATCTAAATAAATAATGGAAAAGAAACATGAAAAGTTAAAATGTAAATTAAAATCTTTATTGAATAAAAATGTTTCAGACTATGAAAGATGGTAAGAAAGCAGATTATTTTACATCTCTAAAAAATATTAGAGCTAAATCTCTATAAATGCAGTAAAAAGAAAAGGCTATATCTTTAAAACACCTTTAACTCTCATACATACAATTTGGAATATCAATTATGTACAACAAATCTTGTAAAGTTTATAATGTTCTAAAGCCTTAATACTAAAGAAAACCATCCCAAGAAAAAGGCCTAGGGTTGGTTTAATTCAACCTGGGAATATTGTCTGCAATAAAAATCAATGCACTTCAGAGCTGATAAGTATTAAAAAATTACTGCCTCAGAAAGGGGATATCAGAAGTGAAATACAGGTTTTGGAGGTCTGAGCTCATGTCATTTAAGGCGGTTCTTTCTGTTATTCTTCTTCCTTTTGCATGGTGAACAGTGATCAACAGTTCTCACAAAAAAGATGTAGTTTTCAGTGAATTGTGAGAAACACAGACACCACCAGGAAAAAAAAAAAAAAAGCAATCACTTGGGATGTAATCAAACTCATTGGCAAATACATAGCTTATTTGGAGACAGTGGATCTCTCCAGGCACCAAAGCATGTAGGTTGGTTCTTTATTAGTCTCAAAAGGTGCTCTGAAAAGATGGCTGTATTGTACCTCAATAATTCAATTCCAGATTTAGAGCAGGATGTAAAGCAAAAAATTCCCCACATATATATGAGAATAAGAAAATTAACCTAATTTTAAAAAAAGACTAAATGTTTGATCTCTTAATAGTAGATACTAAAAAATTGATAATTGTTAAAAATATACAACTACGCCCTTTATGCTAAAGTGCATTTAATCATAACATGTCAGTCCCTAAATTCCTTCTGTATATTCTCTAATTCCACAATAGGATTTGTAGTGTAAAATGTATACTAATCATCCATTTACTTTAATATTGCCATTTGGTAATACAATGGAATTTGGACTAGATCACTTGGAATATTTCCCTGCTTATAAGCATTTATGCATTTTGTCACTATTAAAATGAAAGATTTAAGTAATGTTATTTCTAGTGTTTATAACTGGTTCACTTAAGCAGTAGTATGGGATTTTTTTTTTTTTTGGTAGCAGAAATTCATTTCCAAAGTTGCTTTAACATAAATGTCATTTCATAATCCAATACCTGTTTCTGTGCATCACTTTGATAAAGGGCAGTGGCTCACTAACACTAACATGAATTTAAGGCCTAACACCAATGCAATTTGTCATTCTTCATCCTCAACCTCATCTTCATCCTCATCGTAGTACCGATTTCTCTTTATCTGTTCTTCCACAGACAGCTCTTGCACTTCTTCTCCCTCCCAGAATTCCACATCCTGGGATTTCTGATTCTGAGTAGCAAATTCTTTAGTGGAGGTGTCATCTACAAAGCTGGACCTATTTGGAGACTTGGATTCTGGTGGAGACTGGTGTTTGAGGAGGTTGTTGTCATCTTCATCTATGTTTGCACCATTTTCTATGAGATTCTCACTCCCCATCTCAAAACTATTAATTTCCTTTCTTCTCTCTGCCTCTTCTCCTTTAGATTCCTTGTTTTGCCAGGCCATTTTTCCCACATTCCCATTCTTCTCTGAGACCCAGGCATTTTCCACTTGTTTCCTTTCTGGTACTATCTCTCCTGCAAACTCCTCGCTCTGCTCAGACATGCTCCAACCTTTCCTGATAGGTGGGGACAAAGCTTTTGGGCTCTTGACAGAAGATGTTCGAAATGAAGCTGCAACAGTGAATGGGCGGCTTCTTTCCTTCAATGAAGAAGATCTCCTCAGCTTCTTCAGATCCAGATCTACATCCTCAGGAGTTTCGGGCTTGCTGATTTCATCCTCTGGAGGCCATTTGGGCTTAGACACTTTGATCCCTTCCTCCAAGGCACTTCCTGAACTGCCAAGTTCAGATGGGGGTGGCCAGGCGATTCTCAACTTCTTGGTTTCAGCTGGCTTGTCTTCCTTTTCTCGCTGAGAGGAGGCCTTGGCTTCCATACTTGCAGCCAGCACACCCACCTTTGCAATGGGGGCATCTTCTACTCCTGAGCTCTGAGGGGTCTCCCCTGCATTCAGAAGCTGGTTTGATCTCTCCAAAGTCTCTTCATTTTCATTTTTGCTTGCCCATAGATCCTTGTGTGGTCTGTGCCCAAAGCCTTCATCATAGTTACCTTTAGATTTAAAGAGTTGGTTGAAGTGAGGTTTACAATAGATTCTCCCATGCAGAGATGCATATGTTCCTAGACTGTCATCAAAAGAAAAAGAACATAAAGTTAGAAAATCTTCATACTCTCATTTACACCTGCAGGCTAATAACAGGCATTTCCAGTATTTATTTACACTAAATGAGAAATTTATTTGAAAGTTCATCAATGACTTAGGATTCCCTACTCCATTTAAAACATATTAGCAATTCTTCTTTTTAAAATCCTTATACAAATGTGCTTACTTTCAAGATTAAACCTTCACAAGTCATTCTTCCACTTAGCATGAGTTCCCCATTTTCAAATGATTTCACTCTCCTCTGTGAAAATTTTTAAAAATTACTTCTTCCAGGAAATATTCCCTAGGTAATCATACCTAGCTCTGATCACTCATATTGCTTAGATATTTATAATCTATTAACTATTTACAATGATATTTCTTTGTAAAAAGCTGAATCTTTTTTGTGTTGTAATTTAAAAACTTAATTCTACAAGAATGATTACAATGCTCTGAAAACAGCTGGCACTCAATAGCTACTCCTGACTGAATAAATGTAAGATATGGTTAATAAGAGAACAGTGAGCAGTAGCCAGGAGGAAGGTCTTACCCAATGTTAGTGCTGGATAAGTCTTTAGATATGATCTCTTGCAGGATAATATATTTTATTTTTATTTTGTTATGGCACTGGGAATTGAACCCAGGCTCTCAAACATGCTAGGCAAGTTTGAGCTATATCCCCAATCCTGAACTCAGGGACACTCGACCACTGAGCCACATCCCTAGTCCTATTTTGTATTTTATTTAGAGACAGGGTCTCACTTAGTTGTCTAGCACCTCCCCATTGCTGAGGCTGGCTTTGAACTCTTGATTCTCCTGTTTCAACCTCCCAAACTGCTGGAATTACAGGTGTGCTCCATGGCATCTGGCCTACATACAGATTTATTTATTTTTTGAGATAACCTTTTTCTAAATTGTCCAGACTGGCCTCCAACTTGTGATCCTACTGCCTCAGCCTCCCAAGGACTATAGATGTGCTCCACTATACCTGGCTCAGAGTAACATTCCCCCGCTCCCCCCCACTACTGGTGATGGAACCCAAAGGTATTTTTACCCTGAGCTACATCCTTAGCCCTTTTTATTTTTTATTTTGAGACAGAGTCTCTGTAAGTTGCTTAGAGTTTGCTAATGTATGTTGCCATACCTGGATCAGTATTTTTTAGGGTATATTTTAGTATATGTTATTTTTTTAATTGTAGATTGACATAATACCTTTATTTATTTTTATGCCTCATGCTTGCTAAGTACATGTTCTACCACTGAGCTACATCCCCCAGCCCATATCTTAGTATATATTAAAGGGTTATAAAGGTGACAACTTTCCCCCTTCTCCAAGTAATGTGTTTTGAGAAAAAAATTAATTATGTGTGCAAAAAAAGAACTAATGCATGAAAATCTGTCAGATTTTGGCTCAATATAAGGGAAAGTTGTCTAGCTAGAGCTAACAATGGAACTAGCTGCGGTTAGGCATCTACCCCCTATAAATGTCATGCAGAAGGCAGGAGATCTTTCAAGAGTATTTTAGAAGGGATGCTTGCTCTGGAAGGAAAACTGGAGAAAGTAGCATCTTATAACTTCCTTCTCTAGGTCTGGATGATTAAAATAATTTAATGTGGACTAATACCCCAATCTGTCATATTTATGTCTTTGAGTTACTTAGAAGAATTATACATAATAATTATTTTCTCAGAAAATAAATAAAATGAAGCAACATGGAAAAATATACATGCTCATCAGGGGCTCTTTTTATTGCTATTTATTTACACAGTGCTTAGTACACTTTGAAGTAAGAGCTCAGGTAGGTAACATCTTGGGATTTGTTAACTTTATGATTCTATGACACCAAGGGAAAAAAATCCGCTAAATTAGGTCTTAATATGTAAAGGAACATATCAATGTATAATAGCCAGGAATGGTGGTGCATGGCTGTAATCCCAGTGGCTCAGGAGACTAAGGCAGGAGGATCACAAGTTCAAAGCCAGCCTCAGCAATTTAGCAAGGCCCTAAGCAACTTATAAAATGATGAAAATAATAAAAAATAAAAAGAACTTGGAATTATGTGGCTTAGTGGTTAAATGCCCCAAATATCATTATCATTTTATATGAAATACTTGTCGATAAGCAGGTATCTTTACTTTATTCAGGAGCCTTCAATACAATATCATCATCACAGTAGATTTTAATACCAATGATCCAAAAGCCAAAGATTGCCTCTGAAGCTCCAACTATACATAGAGAAGGACTGTCTTGGTCTGGCTTACCTAAGTTTGTTGTTGCAGTAAGAACAACGGAAGCAGCTGATGTGAAACACCTGCTGATTGGCCAAGAGACGCTCCATTGGGTAGACTGTTTTCTGACATTCCACGCAGGTCTCTCTTGCAGGTGCCTGAAACTTCTAGAAAAAGGAAAAGGACAACTTTAACTAGCATAGGCAGTGATGAGTTAGTACTCTGCTGAGATGGGCCTGGGATTTTCTTTATGTAGTAATTGGCTAGTCAGTCAATTCTCATAGGAATACTAAACTTATTTCTAATTCCATCAGCTGACTCTTCAAAGCCAAGAATCTCTCCTGAATTCCTTTCCCAAATTATCTGTCCTAAGTGTAGCAGCCTTTGAGGACAGATAGATGGGCTTGGGCTGGACTTCATAGAAGGGCACACAAAAGCCACCGCACACAAAAATTGCACACCAAATCACCAAATGTTAAGGGCAGGGGAGTAGGGGGAGGCGGGGCAGGGATCAGAAGACAATGTCATCACAGCCCAGAAGAAAGAAGTTTATTCGAGTGCCAAGTAAAAGCAGTACAAACTATAATAAGAACAAATTCTGAAGGGGATAACTTTCATGGAGAGGAAGAACATTTGGCTTTGAGAATTAGGTAAAAACATTTCAATTTCAGTAAAGCACCTTTTATTCCCCTTTGCTTATAATCTTAATTTGTGCTGGATGCAGTGACATACACCTATAATCCTAGTAATTTGGGAAACTGAGTCAAGAGGGTTGCAAGTTCGAGACCAGCCTCTGCAATTCAGTAAGAGCTTAAGCAACTTAGTGAGATCCTGTCTCAAAATAAAAAATTAAAAAAGGCTAGGAACTTAGAGGTAAAACACCTCTGGGTTCAATCCCCAATATAAACAAACAAAACACCTGATATATAAAGATACACAAACCATTTTATTATTTTATTAGGCTTCAATAAGGAAGTATTTCCCAATCAGGTTATAGATTCTATAATACTTCTTTTGTTCTTTTGTCTTCTTCTTCTTCTTCTTCTTCTTCTTTTTTTTTTTTTTTTGGTATTGGGGATTGAATTCAGGGGCACTTAAACATTGAACCACATCCCCAGCCCTTAAAAAAAAACAAAAAAACTTTTTTGTTGTTGTTGTTGTCTGTGGACTTTAATTTATTTATTTATATACAGGGATGAGAATTGAACCCAGTGCTTTACACATGGTAGGCAAGTGCTGTTACCACTTAGCTACAACCCCAGCCCACCCAGTCCTTTTTAATATTTTAGTTAGAGAAAGGGTCTCACTGAGTTGCTTAGCACCTCACTAAGTTGCTGAGGCTGGCTTTGAACTCACAATCCTCCTGCCTCAGCCTTCTGAGCTGGGATTACAGGTGTGTGCCACCATGCTTGGCAGGTTCTATAATATTTCTAAAATACCAATGGAGAATAAAACTAATGCAATGGGGAATGTATTAGTTAATGACCAGGAATGCATGCACTATTTGCAGCATGTGGAATAAAGGTAGGTACATTGGTTTAACTTGATAAAACTCAATCCTAAAAAAATTATTAAATAGTTGGTATTCAACCACTGATAAAAGCGAGGCTGCTAAAAATATCATAAGCCTTTACATGATAAGAAAAGGTTACATGGCTACAAAGGGTGGGGTAAGAAGTCCCTAGGTAAGTATGAGTTATCCTTGACTTGTCCCAACATAAACACCTCAACCAGTATATGCAGGCTTAGGCAGCCAGGAAGCTCTCGAAGGCACCTAAGTACCTTTGTACCCAAGAGTAGCTTGGGCTCTCACCAGAAAACATATGATGGTAAATAATGCAAATGAATCCCAAGGCCCAGGGCCTCAAAAGCCTAAAAGGACCAGAATATAAGCAAGATAGACTTTTGATTAAAAAACTTGAAAATAGGCCCATAAAAAAAGTTCAGACTCTGAATTCACTTGTTACATGATTCACTAGGAGGGAAAACAAAAAAAAAGTAGGAAGTGGATTTGGACAGGAAATGAGAGTAGAAAATGAACATAAAATGGAAGTAAAGGGATGGATCTATAAAAGGGAGTTTAATAAAATCAGTGGTAAACTTCCAAGGAGTACTCAAGGAATTTAAAAAAGAAGGAGTAAAACTGAGTGGAAATGACTAGGTAGCAAGAAACCCCTTCATTCTAGGGGCAGAATCCTAAAAAGAAAGATTTAAACAATCAAAAGACCACAGGCTACAACCTAGTTTACCAAGCATAAGGAAGGTATTTAAATGTGACCTAGTGTTATTATATTGAATGCTGATGAAGGTAATTAAGACATTACTTGGGGATTAAACCCAGGGCCTCACACTTGCCAGGCAAGTGCTCTACCACTGAGCCACCCTCCCCCAACCCCCCCCCCGCGCCCCTCCCCCGCACCCCCCTTTTTCTTTTATGGACATTCTAACAAGACTGGACCTAAATGGAGACATCTGCATTGTTTTAAAAGTTCTGAAAGAAGTATGTGGTCCCTGCATGGTAAACAGGAAATAGATTAAAATGCAGAATAAATTTAAAATGCAGAATAAATAATAGTGTAATTGAAGTCATTGGAGAATCTACCCAAATCACAATCCATGCAATGTAAAAGTAATAGGACAAATGTGTTTATCAGATTAAAAACGTCTTTCAGTTGTAGAGAAGGGATTCTGTATTTTTAACACTTAAAATAGGTTTAGAAGAATAAGTACTTACTCTGGTCAGTAAAGAGAGAGCAGGAGACAGAAACTTCACATGGTATAAGAGAAAATTGATACTACTTTGCTAGAGGAGAACAGAGGGATAGAGAACACACTTTCTTACACACACAGAGGGAAGGAACTCTGCAGAAGGGTGCAGCTTAGTGAACAGAGAGGAGGACCTGAGAGAAAGTGAAGGTTGAGCTCACATTAGGAGGAAAGTGGAAGGCAGGAGCAGAAATTAGGTACCAGGAGCAGGAAGCAGAAGCTGGAAGAGACAAATAGGAACCTTCAATGAATACACAGCGTTTGGCGTACCCTGGAGTGCTTGACTGAAGCTGAGCTGAAACTCAGAGGCTAGGTTCCAAGACCACTTTTTTTTTTTTTCCTTTCTTTTTCAGGTAACTGCTCATAGAGGCAAAAATCAGTCTCACTTACATCTACCTGAGGTTGGAACATATCCCAGCCCCAGAGAGTGAGCCCTTATGCACAAAAGGAGTATCTCATTAACAATTCTTTAGTGTCTTACTACCTCCCACCCCTGACCCACAAAGGCTCTCTCTTTAATGAAGCCTCACCCACACAAGTAGAAAGTCATCCTCCCACTTAACATCAAATTAATAAACTGCTGGCTCAAATGACTGACTAACCACAAGCTCTAGCTGGCCAGACCTACCAGATTCCCTATTCAGATTACTCCTATTCATTTCTCACATAATCACTTTTGATATTATTTAAGATTTATGCAGCAGCTGCCCAAGTGTCATAAAGACAAGAGAATCCCAACATGGTAACATGCCAAGTCATAGTGGCTGCGGCTGGGCCTTTCCTTTGTTTTCTCTGTCCTGGGCTCTCAGCCACTTTTCTGTAATTGCCCCCATGTCTATTCAGACAGCAGGAAGCATAGTCAGTGCCCAAAACTCTCTCCATTATCATAGACCTGGCAAACATCCTGCCCATGCCTTCATGGCATGCTCACACTTGGCATCACCACATTGAAAATACTGCCAATATGAGAATGGTAGATATTTTTTATCTTTACAATATATTTTTCTCAAAAATGAAAGGTTTTTCTACCCAGACCATCTTTCTCATGTGGGAGCTGAAGTGCCAGGATGTCAGGTGCCTTATCACAGTTACAAACACAACTGGGCACAGAATTAGAATTAAAGCCCGGAACTCCTACTCACAAACCAACAGAACATTTTCTAAATCGTCCTGGAATGTTAAATTTCCCTCACTAAAGGAAACTTTTTGGAGGAGAGAGCAGATGCTAACCCAAATGAAAATAATCTCACTACAGCACTTTGAACAAGCTTCACTTGGTTTCAAATTAAAATGTGTAGATAATGTCTTCAGGATATTCTGGAATGAATGAGGTAATATATAAATGATTGATGTACACAAACACTGTCTTTCCCATCTGATATTACAGATACTGTTGAAGAACAGCTACTTACAGCTGTTTTTCCAAAATATTTGCATAGCTTCATCTACACTCTTTCATTCTCTTCTCCTTCTTCTTTTTTTTTTTTTCGTGTGTGTGTGTGTGTGTGTGTGTGTGTGTGTGTGTGTGTACTGAGGATTGAACCCAGGAGTACTCAACCACTGAGCCACAGCCCTTTTTACATTTTATTTAGAGACAGGGTCTCGCTAACTTGCTTAGAGTCTCACTAAATTGCTGAGGCTGGCTTTGACTTCCTGATTCTCCTGCCTCAGCCTCCCATACTGCTGGGATTACAAGTGTGTACCACCATGCCTGGCTTTCACTCTCTTCTTTTACATATATTTTTTGGTCTAGTGAGGGATCGAAGATCCATTTGGGGTGTATATGTGTGTGATAGGGGCAAGAAGCAGTAGTTGGCAATAGGCACTGAAGCTAACTAGCCTTTGCATATAATGAAATCAGAAGAAAATTCTGTACTGATGTCAGACCTTCATTTCATAGACAGAACACCACAAAATGCCTTTCATTCTTTCCTTGCAATTTGTGCACAATATCTAGATAATAAAACTGAAATTCTTCACCACACAATAAATGGTTGGGCCAATTCTGTGCAGCTTTCATCCTTCTGTCTGTGTAGTCTTTGGGGAGAATATTCATATCTCAATTAGACTGTTCTACATGCAGAGGGAAAGGTGAGTGCTCTGGGAAAGCAGCAGTATATATACAGTGAGAAAGGATTGTAGGTGCCCTTATAGACTTATAATTCTAATAGCTTTGTAAAGCAGTATGACACAGGGGCTGGGGATGTAGTTCAGTGCTAGAGTGCATTCCTAGCATGTTCAAGACTCTGGGTTGGATCCTCAGCAATGGGGGGAAAAAAAGAAGTCTAAAACCTCTTATCATGTCCATAGGGGAACAGATGGCAGGTCACTTATAAGGACTCTGCAATGTATGGACGCTGTATGTCCTTTGATGCAGCCTGCTGTTTTCTTTTCACACCTACCGGCAGGACTAGCTGAAGAAGCTGGTGACTGGGCTGTCTAGGACACAGTGGGAGCAAGAAGGTATCCTTTAGGGCTAGCCACCTTCCCTTGCTTTTTCTTTCCCTATGGTCCCCTCTTAGAACATTTAGGTAATGACTTCTCTCAAATGGCAGGACATAAAGCTTATAGAGATCTGAGTTTCTTTTTTCCCTCTTTTAATCTGTTGAGGCATAGCTGAAAATTAAAATCTGAGACTCTTGAAGTAGAATGGGCTTGATCTCCTCACAGGCTCCGCTGAGCTCTATTATCAGAAACACATCCTTTTTTTTATGTGGTGCTGAGGATGGAACCCAGTGCCTCACACATGTGAGGTAAATGCTTTACCAATGAGCTACAGCCCCAGCCCAGAAACACATCTTTAAAATATATATATATTTATTTATTTTGCAGTGCTGGGAATGGAACTCAGAGCCTCACATATGCCAGACAAATGCTCTACCACTGAGTCACATCCCCAGCTCTGGAACACATCCTTTTTGAGAATGAACCTGCAACTTCATTAGTACCAATTCTCATCTACTAAGCTATGTGGCCAGTGTTCAAAATGTATGAAGTCCTTATTGTATCTTTTTTGTTTAAACTTCAAGCTACAATTTTAAATGAAATGAATCTCTACCTTAGATGACCTATTTTCAACTACAGACAGGCACTAAGGAACCATTTTGTTCCATGATGTGTGGGACCCAAAAATCTATTTTGAGTGAACATGTGTATTCTTAGCTGCATGTAATTTCCCAAAGTGGAGAAACAAGTTTTCTGCTGCAGAGTCTGTAGTCATAAGACCAGTTATGCCATCATGTTTTCCTGTACATATTTACTAAAATGCCTTGCTTGCCTGCAGACTGTAAAGGGAACTATGGGGAAGAGAAAATAAATTTCCCTTAAATAAAAGTGGAGATATAATTGGGTCCCACTCCAGGCTCTGGACACCATAATCTTTTGAGCTTTGGACTGCAGGCCAGTTGACTCATGTCTTCATACAATGTTCAAAACCTTAAGTGAGTGTCTGTGAATGCAGGGATATTTACATTCTATTGTGGATATGGAGTAACTAGGGACAAAAGAGGAAGCATAAGTCTGAAATTAGTGCAGAAAGCTTCACCTTTGTTTCTTCTCACTGGTGCCCAAAAGACCTATGTGAGAATTCGACTATTCCCAAGAATAGATTTTAGTGCTTAGATTAGCCAGGGAATTTCCCCAGACCCCTCAGTCACATGATCTATAACCAAGTTAGATTTGCTAGCCATTCTTTTGTTGTTAGTTGTAGTACTGGGGATGGAACCCAGGGCTTCATGTAGGCTACATAAGCACTCCAGCCATGACCTAAACCTCCAGCCCTTTTTGCCATACTTGATCAAGAACCACAACCCAAGGACTCACATCTGGGCAGGATTGATGCTGGATAAGAGTTAAGTAACCCTCTGGCATTTACTACTTTGTTGGATTCCAAATACTTGAAAAACAAAGTGCTGATGACTTCATGGACAGATCTTCAAAGCCAGAACACAGTTAGGTGGAACACATGTGCAGATTCAGTCACCATTACCCAGTTCTTTCTTCTCTCTCTCTTTTTTCTCTTTCTCCTCCACCCTTTTTCTTTCTTTCTGCCCAGGAATGAACCCAGGGCCTTGCACATGTAGGCACACGCATAGACTCTGAGGACTTTCTTGTACTTGCTTTCTCTTGCCTCTTTTTTCTTTTCCTTTCTCCACCCCCCACCCCCCACTACTTTCTTCAACTCTGTTACTTTTCAACAAAACTTATTTTCCCTGTAAATTTCTGCTACCTTTAAATTTTTCATGGTTATCTTCTTTACCCTGCCCTGCACCCCCCACCCCCGACACACACACTTGTGATCCACTTTTAACTTCTAGATCATGTGTATCCTCCTTCCCCCCACCCCCAAAACCTCACTTTCATCCTCTTCTCATTGTTTTGGTGCACTACAGTTTTCATCCAAGGACCAATCACACACAGTGAAGAGATATAGGCATAGAACATATGTGCGTGAAGTTGGGGCAGCTCAAACCACTTTAAACTAATTCTGCCTTTTTGAGTTTTTTTTCAAGCTAAAATCTTTGAAACAAAAGCTAGCTATGTAAGAGCACACCCAAGGAGAAAGACACTAAAGAAGTGTGGGTATGATTGGTTATTAATACAAATAGGTGAAGTAGCATTGCATTAGCAAAACATTCAATTAAAACAGGTCACAGTTAATAAGATTAAAATTGGAAAATCTATTTTTTACTTTTGGTTTATTTTTATGGGAATAAATGTTTGCTCCCAGAAATGGAAAGACTGTTTTTAAAAACTGAGGGATCAAAGAGATCAGAAGTTGAATAGCCTAATCAATTTTTCTTAGCATACAAAAATGTTGTGTATTCCTTAACATTTACAATTATCATCTAGCATAAGTATAGCTTAAATGCCAATTTTTATACTATATGAGTTGTTCAACTTCCACTCCAGCAGACATATTCTTTCTTTAAAAGTGCTAACAACCAATCAGGTTATAGCCAGACTCATCAGACCACTGAGCACTATCTTTAAGGTGGCTTTGTACATATCCATACAACATGCTAATTTTAGTTCAACAGATTTCCCATTTTGTGAGTTTTACCAACTCCAAATATTTATGTACTTGGATTTTTTAAGTCATATTATCTTATTTAACTTAAGGTTTTCTTAAAAATCTCACATATTATTCAGATTTCAAACTGAGACATATTATTGAGCCTTCTCCCTCCTGGCCCAACATCTGGGCAGAAGAAAGATTTGTAGGGACAATACACCCTTATTTGGCATTATAATCCCCAGGAAAGTAAAAGCAGATTATAATGAAGATGATACAAAGTGCAATTTGCTCTACCAGCATCTCAAGGCTTAGAGATAAACTGCCATCATACCTTCACTGCTTTCGGAGGAGAATTTTCAGAAAGGTTGGAGGCTCTGGCATCAGGACTCAGTGATTTGGTGGACACCGGCTGCTGGGCCTCACTCTTAACCTGGGCATTACCTGCTTGAGTTACAAAAGAAGGACATTTTATAGTATTTCATGGGAAATCTTAGAAAGAGCTTTTCCAAAAAAGCAAAGATTAAGCATTTTCTATCAAAGAATGGTAGTTTCAAGACCAAGAAAAACATTGTTCTTCTGATGAAGAATAAACTAAAACTTATGCTCCTTAGGTCCTCAGGTCCTCTTAAAAATCAAGTCATCAGCAAACTTTCTCACCCTGTTCCACAAAAAGTGGGAATCAAAACAACCCTGTATAGGGGCTGGGGATGTGGCTCAAGTGGTAGCCCGCTCGCCTGGCATGCCTGTAGCCCGGGTTCAATCCTCAGCACCACATACAAACAAAGATGTTGTTTCCGCCGAAAACTAAAAAATAAATAACTATTAAAAAATTCTCTCGGGCTGGGGATGCGGCTCAAGCGGTAGCCCGCTTGCCTGGCATGCGTGCAGCTCGGGTTCGATCCTCAGCACCACATACAAACCAAGATGTTGTGTCTGCCGAAAACTAAAAAATAAATATTAAAAAAAATTCTCTCTCTCTCTCTCTTTCTCTCTCTCTTAAAAAAAATTTTCTCTCTCTCTCTCTCTCTCTCTCTCTCTCTCCTCTCTCTCTCTAAAAAACAAAACAAAACAACCCTGCATAAAAAAATTGCTGCCCAGCAGTATTCATGTTTCTTAAGGACATTTATAGACTTTGCTGACTTTTTGATTGTTGGTATTCCCAATAACTTCTTGAGTGCTCCAACTAGAGCTGGGAAACTGAGGGAACACAAGGGCAAAAATATCATACCACATGTGTGCTCATGTGTGTTGTGCACATAATCTCACATTTTCTCCTTGGTTGGTCTTATAGCATATATCTATGAATAAAAATTGAGAAGAGGGCTCCATAAAGTTTTTTCATAATCACTGAAGTGTCAACTGCATAAGCAGATTTCCTGCCAGTACATCCCATGAACTCAGAAGAGGCATAGAAAAGCCATTGATACCGTTACTAAGGAATAATAATAAATTTTAAAATTCCTTAAAAATCTAGTGTTGAGTCAACAAAGTACTAAAAGATTACAGCTTATTTTTCAAAAAAAGTTTTGCCAACCTAGTCAGAAATATTTCTAGTCCAAGCAAAATAATTGCAAAAGGAATGTTCCTGGATTCAATCGGTTAAGTTTTTTTCTGAAATATTAAGGTAGGGTTTATTAAAGATCTGTTTAACTCATACTTCTACTTTATTTTTTCACTGAAGTCCTTTTTTTGGCCAGGTGCAATAGCACATACCTGGAATCCAAGCAACTTGAGAGACTAAGGTAAGAGGATTGTAAGTTCAAGGACAGCCTTGGCAATTCAGTGAGGCCCTAAGCAACCTTGCAAGACTCTGTCTTAAGATCCACATGTATTTTTAAATGACATGTTAAAAATCAGAATCAAAAGTGGGCATAGTAAAGTTAAAAGTCCAAACATTTTTGTCTTGGGATAAGCTAAGCTTAAAAGAAGTCCAAAACAAGATTTTATGATGACAAACTTTAGCACCAGCATTAAAATCCCTACAGACTATGGGGCTGGGATTGTGACTCAGTGGTAGAGGGCTCGTCTACTATGCATGAGGCACTGGGTTTGATCCTCAGCACCACATAAATGTAAAATAAACTAGCAAAACAAAACAAACAAACAAACAAAAAACCCTATAGACTAAAGAGGTTACTCAACTACCAGTTTTGTTTTGTTTTTTTTAAACAGAGAGTAGGGAGGGAGGGAGGGAGGGAGAGAGAGAGAGAGAGAGAGAGAGAGAGAGAGAGAGAGAGAGAGAATTTTTTAATATTTATTTTTTAGTTCTCGGCGGACACAACATCTTTGTATGTGGTGCTGAGGATTGAACCCAGGCCGCATGCATGCCAGGCGAGCGCGCTACCGCTTGAGCCACATCCCCAGCCCCTCAACTACCAGTTTTTATCCCTATAAGTAAATAAAATCCTTCTTGGACACACCTCTATTAAAATAAAACTTAAAAATTAGTTTACACAGCTTTAAGCCTGAAAGGGTTTAGTACAAAAGATAGGATAAGTTTGGTGAGCAAAGTATCAAAGGTATTTGTTTCAAGATAACCATATTTAATTGAATTCAACTGCTCCCTAAGCCATGAAATGTGTTAAGTGTATCCAAGCACCATTCCCCCAGCTGGGGACTGAACCCAGGGCTTCATGCATGCTAAGAAAGTGTTCTGCCACTGAGCTACATCTCCAGCCTAGCACCATTCCTTAAAACCAAGAGGAAGATTTCATTGGCTAAATTGTTGGATTTAGTACATTACTTTCTCAACATTAACAGTAATGGGGACACCTCTGAACCAAATATATGTGGAGAAGTAAGAACTTACCTTCAAGAGCTAAAGGCAAATGTTTACGAGAGTCATCTTCGGCAGGGGTGGAATGGACTGTCAGGCTATTCTCAGTTGTAGAAGCCTACAAAAAAAGTGGAAAGAGGGATTAAGAATCACATTAAAAATAAAAGAGCAAACTGCTGTTAATGCCATAAAAACCTGCTGACTCCAGTCAGTCACTGGCTGCCTGGGGAAATAACGGGCACCAGAACAGCTGAGCATTTAAACAAGAGGCAGCAAAATGTCTTTTATGAGGATATTAACATGCCTCTCAATTACAGAGTAACTCGAGAAACATACTGCACTCAACTGCCAAAAGTGTGCCTCATCTCCCTTTATAAAAGAACTTCTAAACCACATCATTCCACTCTCAAAAAACAAGCAAAACAAAAACTCCTATGTCAAGGAAAGCAAAGCTCTTCTCTATATAAACTAATACAATCTAGGCAAGATAAAGTATTTAAATACGAGAACTTTTTTTTTTTGTACTTAGTTATTGAAATCTGAGGGGCTTAACCACTGAGCTACATCTCCATCCTTTTAAATTTATTTATTTTGAGACAGGGTCTCATTAAGTTCAGTAACTTAGTGAGGCCTGGAACTTGAAATCCTGCCTCAGCCTCCTGAGTCACTGGAATTACAGGTGTGGACCACCATGCCCTGCTAGGAACCATTCTTGTTCTTTTATTTTCCTAATTGCCAATTCTCAACCAAATGCATTCCACTGAAAGAAACTTGCCCATAACTGAAGACCTTTTGATAACTAAAAAACAAATTTACCCCTACTATTATTTTCAAAGTTAGTTTCTTAAAAAGGCATTTAAAAAGCCCAGTCTCAAAATGGCAGTGTTTAACAAAATGGCAGATTCTTATGTATCAGGTGTATATCTTTTCCTCAGATCAAATTTAAATAAAAGTACTCTCTACTAATCTCTTCCTGATTTTTACTGGCCCCTAGGCCTTTCCAGTATCCCTTCCACATCCCAAATCATGAAGGGTCAACAGATGAGCCAATGTACACTCTTCAAGTAATATTGATTCATTCAGACGTTGGATTTTATTGGTAATACTAAGTGTTTATATCAGGATTTCTAAAGTACTGAATAAATTTACAATGGAGATTAAGTTGTTGGCAGACCTATACTTGAACACCATCAGGGTTTTTTAAAAAAAATATTAATTTTTTTAGTTGTAGGTGGACACAATAGCTTTATTTCATTTTTATGTGGTGGTAAGTTTTGAACCCAGTGCCTCACGTGTGCTTGGTGAGCACTCTATCACTGAGCCACAACCCCAGCCCACTGGTATTGTTTTTTAATATTTATTTTTTAGTTATAGTTGGACACAATACCTTTATTTTATTTATTTATTTTTATGTGGTGCTGAGGATCGAACCCAGGGCCTCGCACATGCTAGGCAAGCGCTCTACAGCTGAGCCACAACTCCAGCCCCAGCAGGGTTGTTTTTTCTACTCTCATTTCATTACAAGAATTTTGACAAGGCATAAAACAAACCAGCATGACAGCTGACATTTACTGAGTGTTTACTCTGTACCAGGTATTGGACTGATCACTTTACATACATTATTTCATTTAATGATATGAAATAATTTTTTGAAAGCTGTGCAATGGCTATAAAACACTCTTCAACTCTTGCTTAGAAGGTTCATCCATTCTAGGATGTTTTTCTTTCACCTCTAATTTGGTCACCTTGAACCTGTGGGGTATACCTAGTGCCAAGAATGACATCATTGCACATGGCCAACCAGATGACTTCACTGCAGGAACTTCCAGGCAGAAGCACATGAGATTTTGTTCAAATATTTCATTATAGGAAAGCACAAATTCATTTGCAAGAGGAGAAAGGGAAGAAAAATATCTTGACAAAATATTCCATTTCAAGAAAGTTCACCCTAGCATTAATGTTCTTTTGGAGCAAGACAAAGTTCAAATAGGCTTTAGGTACTATTTAACAAAAACTAGGCATGCAGCCAAAAGGATAGCTGTGGCTCTGAAATTTTTTGCTGACTTAACAGAAGCCAATAGCTTATAAACCTGCAGTAAATACTTGAAGAATATCTGCTGAATTTATCCTCTTTCTTTCCCGCCTACTCCCCGATTTGTGATTCAGCTGCACTAATGCCCTCTCAGGCTATAATTAAAATGTTCCGATCCTCCAGTTCAACCCAGAGTTCCAGTTTTAAATCAGCATGAAGACAATCAAGAAGGAAGCACAAGATCACATACAAGGACAACCCAAGCATTATTTTCCAAACTATGCTCCTGGGGTAAAAATGAAGGAACCTCAATGCTGGAATATTTTTCTCTTAAATGTTCTTTTTTATAGAGTATAAGGAAAATTCCAAGTATACTTACTTGAGGTTCTTAAGAAATAATCACCTATTTAAAATATGGGAAACCAGGCATTTTAAGGAGAGAACTCATTTGATACAAGACACAGACATGTGACCTACACTAATGCCTTAGCACACTGTTGTAAGGATGTACACAATTTATTTGACAACTTTATAATTTATAACCATGTAACACGTGAATATCAAGTATTTTGTCTTATTCCTTCAACACACACTTGTGTATTTTTTAATAAGAAAATAATTAAAAATTTATATTTTCTTTTCTGTTCTATGCTGTGAATTGAATTTTGTAGTCATTAATCTGAGATCATTTTTCTAGGTGCCTACTTTGATCTAAGTGTGTAGTGTACCTTACAAGTTCTTATGAGTGTTCTGTCAATAAACCATAATGTTTTTTTCTTGGTACCAGGGATTGAACCCAGAGGTGCTTAATCACTGAGCCACATCCCTAGGCCTTTTTAAAATATTTTATTTAGAGTCAGGGTCTCCCTGAGTTGCTTAGCCTCGATAATTTGCTGAGGCTGGCTTTGAACTCGAGCTCTTCCTATCTCAGCCTCCTGAGCCCCTGGGATTATAGGCATGCACATGGCGCCGGACTGGATAATGATTTGGAAAAAAATATGATAAACTCATCTGGCATAAATATTGTTACCTACTGCAACTAAGCCATTCATCTAATAATTAGGACATAAAATACAAATATGGTTTGCTTAAAGTCTTTTAGTGGCTTTCTGTTACTACCTGATTATATTCAAACTTCATGTCGTGTGTGTGTGTGTGTGTGTGTGTGTGTGTGTGTGTGTGTGTGTGTGTGTGTTCGTATGAGATTCTTGGAATTGAACCCAGGGCCTCATGTATGCTGGGCAAGTGCCCTACCACTGAGTCACTTCCCCAGGCCCCCTCCCCACCCTTTTTTGCTTTATTTTGAGATAGTCTTGTTAAATTGCCCAGACTAGCCTCAAATTTGCCATCTTCCTGCCTCAACCTCCTAAGTAACTGAGAATTTAGGCATGTTCCACCACACCCAATTTGCATCCAAATCAAGACTTTTTTTTTTTTGGTACTAGGGATTGAACCTGGGGCACTTAACTACTGAGCCATATCCCCAACCCTTTTTTGTATTTTATTGAGACAGGGTCTCACTGAGTTGCTTAGGGCCTTGCTAAGTTGCTAAGGCTGGCTTTGAACTCATGGTCCTCCTGACACAGCCTCCTAAACTGCTGGGATTACAGGCATGTACTACTGTGCCTGGCCAAATCCAAACCTTTAATGGTGACATATAAAGCCTTTCCAGACCATTCCCTGGTCCTCCATCTGTCTCTTACCCCTGCCTATATGTACATTGCTCAAGTCAAGACAACTAAACTGCAACTCCTAAGCAAGCTATGATCTCTGTTTTTCAAATCTGTTGTCTGCCTTCCCTTCCCTTTCTTACTCTACTTTTCCCTTATGCACTTGGCCTATGTCAGCATATTCTTCAAGATTTGGCTCACATATAACCTTTTTGAGGAACTCAGGTTAAGTATCCTTCATCTGAGCTTGCGTGGCCCTATACACTCTCTCATAGCACCAATCACATTTGTTTTACAGTAGCCAACCTGTTACCTACCCCACCCATTCTGTTAGTTTCCCTGCATATAAAGGCCATATAGTTTGTCTTTAGTTTTTAAACTCAGTATTTTCCTATACTTAGAATAGTGACTAGCTTTCAAATACTTTTGAGTTAAGGCTGGGATGTAGCTCAGTGGTAGGGTTCTTGCCTACTGTGTGCAAGATCTTGATACCAAGCACTGCAAAAACCAAAAACCAAAACCCAAAAATACCCTGGGAGAAAATATAGTATTTTCTTGAATAAAGTGTGTTAAACAAGTTAGTGGGGTGGTATGCAGCTGCAGTTCCAGTTATTTAGGAGGCTGAGAGAGACTTGCTTGGAGGAAGGAGCTAGAGATCAACATGGGCAACATAGCATATTTTAAAAAATACCCCCAAAACACCAACAAAAAATTATAAACCAATAAATTTTTAAAAGAAAAAAGAAATCTTACCCAAAATGTGTTAAGTATGAAGTTAAATTAAGAATATACAAGCATTTAAAATCCAACAGAGTTTTAAAAATCACTTTAGTTCTATGCCCTCTGAGCATTTGCTGAGCAAAAGAATTTTCCAGTGAAGGCTCATTATTTGGTCAGCTATAAGTTGCTGAAATTGTGTGGCCTGCAAAAATGACAATCTGTCCTGGCAGCTGCTACCAAATTCCCAGACACTCTACAGCCTACAGTTAGAGTTGTTTCTAATTTTAAGCATCTAATTCAGAACACATGCTCCCCTGGCAACTGGACATCAGACTGTTCAACCTACCTTTTCTCCCTCCTGATGGGAGACGCAGACCTCAGGACCTGGGGGCACATTCTCCTTTTGTTCCAATTTATGAGTTTTGATTTCACCACCACTGGTTTTCAACTCATTCTATAAAATAAAAATAACTTGTGAATTTTTAAAGAAAAGTTCTTGCCATTCCATTCTCTTCATCGCACATCTTTCAAATAAACTTGGAATGTGAAAAAATTCTTCTTAGAGGCTTCAGGTCAAATCAACCCCGTAATTCTCACAAGCAAAACCCATTGACTAGTGAAATGACAAAAGCAGCTGTGTGGACACATACCTCAGAGTTAAATATTTGTACGCTAGTCTCAAACTGGACACTCATTAGAATATAGACACATGGACATGGACACACACAAACCACCCCAGCACACAATGTTCTTGTGATTCACTCGTCTAGCAGCAGAGCTTGTGGAAATGCAAAGCTTGTGAGTTTTATCAGAAAGGACCATTCTGGAGCAGGGGAAAGGAGATGCCAAGTGCCAATAATTAAGAAAATATACTGACCATATATATAAATGCCCGGCCTGGAAAGAGAGACAGGGATGATGTATACATATAAAAACTGAAATTATATTTAATGATAACATAAAACAACCTTTTTCTGTGGGACTTTCAAAAACATATTTATCAAAAAAATTCATATAAGACATACCTTATTCTATTTCTCATATCAAAGCCTCAAAATAAAAAAGCATGCATTAACACAATCATAAGAAATAAACACAATCATGTTTTTTCCTTCCTACTATATCCAACAGGTAAGTTCATTTTAATATTCTGAGAATATTACCTGCTGTATCTAAAATCAACACAGAGACAGATGAATGTAGACATCTCCTACTGTTAGTCTGCTAGTAATTTAGTAATCTAGTACCTCTGTGATTCTTTAAGCATGGGAAGAAACAGCAATTTTTGGACCCAGAGTAATGAAGGGAAAGTGAGTATGACTGATTTACTCAGGTCTGGAATTCCTGATTAAGACACACTGCTCTTGAGGTGCAGACAAAACATGACAACCCTATTTACTTCTGACCCCATCTCAAAACCATACCTCCACAGCTACTGCCAGAGAAGATGGGCCTTGTAACAACCATATTCTGTGAGGGGCCTGAGAAATTCTTTTGGGACAAGATAAAATGTACTTCTTACAAGAACTCCTAGAGCCAGCCATGGTGGCTCACACCTGTAATCCCAGTTACATGGGAGGCTGAGGTAGGAGGATTATAAATTTGAGGCCAGCCTCCACAATTTATCAAGACCCTATCTCAAAATAAAAAAGGGCTGGTTTTATAGCTCAGTGGTAAAGCACCTCTGGTTCAATCTCATTATATATATATACAAAAAAAAAAAAATCTAAAGACTTCCTAACTCTTAAAATCTCCAGAGAAGAAAAACTGTAATGTAAAAACTCTATTAAGAGGGGGAAAAAAAGTCACTGAATAGATTTTCTCACTTATGGAATCAGTTAGATGGAATGTTTGCAGCAAGAGGACACAGAGAAGAAGCAACCTCCTCTAAAGGAGCAAAGTAAGCTTCCCAGATCACCTATTTGCTCTACCTCCTGATCTATCTTCTAAGTGACATCTAAATTTGCTTTATTATTCACATTGTCTATGAATAATGAGCCTGGAATTCCACATTACTTCTTATTAAATATTCTGTAAGAAGTTGAGATGAAATTATTCATTGCTCAGAGAATTAGTCCACCAATACTACTGGAAATACACAGTTAATTATTAGGGGGAAAAGAAAACTGAACTCCTGGAATAGATATTATGTAAAATATGAAGGGAAAGTGAGTATGACTGATTTACTCAGAGTTTGTGAAGAAATTTGGACATCAATAGATGAATGGTTTGTAATTTCAAATTTTAGAAGGAGCAAAATCTGAAAGAAAAACATTTATGCTTAAAAAATTAAAGAAGAAAAAAGAATAATACGGATGTGTTTATACCTATATGTAGGTGTAGGTACACATGAACATATGGGATATAAAAAGTAACTTTGGTCAGGCATGGTGGTGGGTGACTATAATCCCAGCTACTCAGGAGCAGGCTAAGGCAGGAGAATTGCAAGTTAAGGTCAACTTCAGCAATGTAGAGAGACCCTGTCTCAAAATAAAAAATAAAAAGGTTCAGGAGTAAAGTTCTCCAAGGATCAATCCCTATACTACTTTACAAAAAATAAAATAAAATAACAATTTCAATTCAGCCCTTATGTGGTGTCAATTTGCCAGTTAAGCATAGGAAAATGTAAAATAAAAGATCATTCATTCTCTCTGGAATATCAGATTTTTGAGCTTTTTAAGGATGTCATCTTTCCTGTCTTTTCTCCCCTTTTTAAAATACACTACTCTATTCTGTAGGAAATCATTACATCATAAGGATTAAAGACTAAGTGGACTGGGGCTGGACTTGTGGCTCAGTGGTACAGTGCTTGCCTCATTTGTGTGAGGCACTGGGTTTGATCCTCAGCACCACATAAAAATAAATAAATAAAATAAAGGTATAGTGTCCATCTACAACTAAAAAAAAAGATTAAGTGAACCATATATTTTATAATTCTTTTAATTTTTTTCTTTTTAAATATTTCTTTTAGTTGTCAATAGACCTTTATTTAATTTATTTATATGCAGTGCTGAGAATTGAACCCAAGGCCTCATACTTGCTAGACAAGCACTATACCACTGAGCCTCAATCCCAGCCCTGTATGATTCATTTTTATGGAATGGTTAGAATAGGCTGTTTCATAAAGACAAAAAGTAGATTAGTGGTTGCTAGGGCACTGGGGATGGGGTTTGGATTAACTGCAAAGTACAAGGTTTCTTTAGGGAATGACAAAAATATTCTGAAATTAGACAGTAGTGATAATTTTACAACCTTATAAATAAAAAATTACTTAAATGTATACTTTATTCTTTTATGTTGTTTTGTTTTGTTTTGTACCAGGGATTGGACCCAAGGGCACTCAACTACTGAGCCACATCCCCAGCCCTTTCTTATTTTTTATCTTGAGATAGGGTCTTACTGTGTTGCTTATAGCCTCTCTAAGTTGCTGGGGCTGGCTTTGAACCTGTGATTCTCCTGCCTCAGCCTCCCAAACTGCTGGGATTACAGGCATGCACCATCCACCCCCAGCTAAAATATATACTTTAAAATGGTGATTTTAGCTGGGTGAGGTGGCCCATGCCTGTAATCCCAGAGACTTGGAAGCTGAGGCAGGAGGGTTCAAAGCTAGCCTTAGCAACTTAGAAAGGCCCTAAGCAACTTAGTGAGACACTGTCTCAAAAAAATAAAAAATGAAAAAAAGGATTGGGGATGTTGCTCAGTAATTAAGCAGAACTGGGATCAATCCCTAGTTAATAATAATAATATAATAATAATAATAATAAAATGATGATTTTGTTGTGTGACTTACATAAATAAAAAAATTATAAAACATCTACATTCATGTTGAATACTGATATTTCTCTTTCTCTCTCTCTCTTTTTTTTTTTTTTAGTACTGGGAATGGAGCTCAGGAGCACTCAACCACTAAGCCACACCCCCAGCTCTATTTTGTATTTTATTTAGAGACAGAGTCTCACTGAGTTGCTTAGTGCCTTGCTTTTGTTGAGGCTGGTTTTGAACTCACGATCCTCCTGCCTCAGCCTCCCAAACTGCTGGGATTATAGGCATGTGCCACTGTGCCCAGCCACTGCTATTTCTCTTTAATATTATCTCTTCTTTCCTCAAAAAACAAAATAAGGGGGCTGGGGTTGTGGCTCAGTGGTAGAGCACTCTCCTCATATGTGCAAGGGCCTGGGTTTGATCCTCAGCACCACATAAAAATAAATAAATAAAAGTATTGTGTCCAACTAGAGCTAAAAAGTAAATATTAAAAAAATAAATAAATAAAGGTTAGAGATGTAGCTCAATGTCTGACCACTTGCCTAACATGTGCCAGGCCCTGGGTTTGATTCCAGGCAATGCAAATAAATAAATAAATAAATAAAATTAAGTTAAATCTTTTCTGTTAGCCAGGCATAGTAGTATATGCTTATTGTCTCAGCTACTCAGAAGGCCTGAGGCAGGAGGGTCACTTGAGTCCAGAGTGCAAGTCCAGCCTGAGGAATACAATGAAACCTCCTATCAAAAACAAACCAACTCTAGGGCTGGGGTTGTGGCTCAGCAGTAGTGCACTTGCCTGGCATGTGAGGCACTGGGTTCAATTCTCACGTATAAATAAATAAAATAAAGGTTTATCAACAACTAAGAAAAAAACAACTCTAAATAGCATTGTTAAAACGAATAAAACTATACCTCTTGGCAATGACAATGAAAACATTCATTAGGAGAATGAGGAAAACTCTGACATTACTGACTGGTAACATCATACAAAAAAATATGAATGTGAAAGAGCTAGAAGAATGAAGTCAGCGTTAGAACACAGTAAAGACTACAAATGAAGTGAGGGCAGGATTTATGTGAAGAGAGACTGACTAGTGGCAGAGAAAGGATCAGGGCCTAAGGGTTGGGAGACACTTCCTGGTTCCAGTGTTCAGTGACAGTGACAGGCTGGGGGAGCGAGTGAAGGAGAGATTCAGAACACATACTGTATAGTTGGTTGAACTACTTTGTTTGGACACAGCCGCCTGGTACTTGGCCATTCGATCCTTTATGGAGGTTTCTGAGAGGCGTGGGAGTTCCAGGTTTCGCTTACTTTCATTTTTCTCTGAGTTGAATGCAGAGGATGACAACTGACCTGGAAGCACGCAAACAACAGGCTTTGTTAGGTGATAACATGTGATTCCAGTGGTTTACTAATTTTACATTTGGGCTACTGAAATCTAAAGGTCAATTTCTTCTATTAAAAAGGACAAGGGCTGAGGTTGTAGCTCAGTGGTAGAGCGCTTGCCTGGCACGTGTGAGCGACTGGGTTCACTCCTCAGGACCACATAAAAGTAAATAAAGTATAAATGCACAACTTAAAAAAAAATTTAAAAAGGACAAAGAAGAAAATCAGAAACATATCTGTTATTTATAATATTCATTCACTTTCTTAACACTAAGAGGAGAAGCTTTACCAAAATTAAGCATGGTATATTTTAAAATTCTAGCTAATTTGACATATGGAAAAATAGAAGATCTCAATGCTCTCTTTTTTTAAAATGTTTTTTTCTTCTTTAGTTGTAGATGGACACAATGCATTTACTTTATTTATTTTTATGTGGTGCTGAGGATCGAACCCAGTGCCTCAGGCATGTGCCAGTTGAGCAATCTACCACTGAGCCACAACCTCCAGCTCTCAATGCTCTTTTAATTTGTATATCTTGGATTACCAGAAGTTTGATGATTTTCTTGTGCTTATTAATTTTTTTTTTGTGAAATGCTTATACCCTTTCCCCCAACATGATAACTGCACCATAATAATTTCAACAGTAACATAGGAAAACCAATCCTCTTTTTTGGTGGGTAGAAAGATACTAGGGATCAAATTTAGGGCTTGCTTATGCTAAGTATATGTTCTACCACTAAGCTACATCTCCAGCCCCAGGATCATCAATCTTGATTATAAGTAATACAGCCTATCTATTGAAGCCCTCAAGTCCCAGACAACTGTGGAGCCAAACTGTCGGTAGTATCTTACTTGTAATTCCTCAAAGGCTTCCTTTGGTTCTCACATTTTGACAAGGATAGATTAAAAACATAAGACAAGTGTGGACGTGGTGGCACACACCTATAAACCCAGCAGCTCAGGAGCCTGAGACAGGAGAATGGCGAGATTTCAAAGCCAGCAGCTAAGCAACTCAGTGAGACCCTGTCTCTAAATAAAATACAGAAAAGGGCTGGGGATGTGGCTCAGTGGTCAAGTGTCCCTGAGTTCAATCCCTAGTATCACCACACACACACAAAAAAAACCCAACAACACAAAAAAGCTGCCAGGTGCAGTAGCACACTCCTGTAATCCCAGTGACTTGGGAGGCTAAGGCAGGAGGACCATGAGTTCAAGACCAACCTCAGCAATTTAGTGAGTCCTGAAGCAATTTAGGTAAGTCTTAAGCAATTTAGTGAGATCCTGTCTCAAAATAAAAATAAAAAGGGCTGGGGATGTGACTCAGTGTAAAGCACCCCTGGGTTCAATCCCCAGTACCACTAAACAAAACAACAATAACAACAACAACAAAAAACACTCGAACAGGAAAAGCTTTAGAGAGCAATGAGATTTGTGAATGTACCTGACAGAATTCCTTTTAATTTGTGTGTTATTCTTCTTCTAGAAGCATTGGCCTTGAGTCCAAAAGTCATTACTTCTAATAAATGCTCTCTAAAAGATATCACACATAAGGAACTCTGCTTACCTGGACCTATTTCCAAGTCATCCAAAGAATAGCTGTTTTCAGAGATCCTCCTTCCACCTGTATTTCGGCTTTGGGCCCAAAGAATCTGTATAGAAAACAAATACACTTTGAATAGAAGATGGGATATCTTCATTAAATATTTAAGTCTTTTTTTTAGTAATATAATCCATAAGAGATTAGATTTTATATATTTTTTCACATTCTATAGATTTTTTTTCTTCTTCAGTGCTGGAAATGGAATCCAGGGGGCCTCATACATGTCAGGCAAGTGCTCTACCACAGAGCTACATCCCCAGCCCCATTCCAAAGATTTTTTAAAAATATTATAAATATCAAGCTCTACATTTCATAAGTGCTTAGAGTTTAAAAAAAAAGTAATTCTATATAGGTAATGCTTTCTGCTAAGGATTACTGCCTAATCAGTTATACCAGCAAGCAATGTAATTTAAATAGTCATTGAAGGGAAATCCTCATGTCCCAGATAACAGTGACATATCCCTCCTGACTGCCAAGGCCTCATGGCGGCATCTACTATTTCCTGTCTCCTGCTCACTTTACCCCTGCTGCTTCTGTCTTGGTCATGTCTTCATCAACTTTCCCCTGGACTACTGGATTACCTCATTATTATTATTATTAGTTTTGTACCAGGGATTGATCCCAGGGGGGCTTAACCACTGAGTCACGTCCCCAGCCCTTTTAGAGACAGGGTTTCACTGAGTTGCTTAGGGCCTAGCAAATGCCTGTTCCTTTAAGATTCAGTGTAAGCAAATGAAGTCTGACCTATCTCTTCCACATAAATGTGGTAGTTCTTTCTGTATTCTCAAGGTGTCTGATCACACTTCTGTACAAAGCTTACCATGATGTTGTGTGACTATCCTATGGGCCTGAAAACTCACTAAGGATATAGAGTCTGTGCTTTTTTAATTTTATTATTTTATTTTTTGGTTAGACACAATACCTTTATTTTGTTTATTTATTTATTTTTATGTGGTGTTGAGGATCGAACCCAGGGCCTCATGCATGCTAGGCGAGCGCTCTACCACTGAGCCACAGTCTGAAAACCCCAGCCCGAGTCTGTGCTTTTTCATCCATATATTTCCAGAATTCTTTATAGAAGAGGATGGTACATATTGTTGAATGAAGTATTTTGTGACTCCTGAAAATCCCTATATTATAACTCTCATATCTTGAGTAGATCTCTAACTAAAATTATAATTTTCAGGACTGGAAATGTAACTCAAGAGAAAGTCACTTAGTGTCATAGAATATTCCCATAGGGAGCATGTTTATTTAGTTTGAATGACAGCCTTCAACCTGATCCTATCATTCAAATCTCAGTTTATTTCTAGATAACCTGAAATAGGAAAGACAGTTGAAAGTCAGTATGATAGGAGATAAAATATTGAGCACCTTTTGAATTCAACATTAACAGAAGTCATTAAATCTTTAAATTCATCGGACTAATCAATTTAATGATGAAGATCAAGATTTACTATCACTTCTATAATTTTTTTTTTAACCATTCCCCTTCTCCTCAAAGATAGAAAGCATGTATTTCAGAAACCAGAGCTAGGGAGCTGGGGTTGTGGCTCAGTGGCAGAGCACTTGCCTAGCACAAGTGAGACACTGGGTTCAATCCCCAGCACGACATAACAATAAATAAATAAATACATAAATAAATAAATAAAATAAAGGCATTGTGTCCATCTACAAATAAATAAATAAATAAATAAATAAATAAATAAATAAATAAATAAATCAGAGCCAGGGATTAATTTGTACAACACCAATTAGGAATAGTTTCTTACAAATTCAGTATACATGTTATTTATCTTCAATCAACTTTGCTAATTATACTAGTAATTCTTTTTCTTTTTGGTGGTACTGGGGATTAAATCCAGGGGCACTCTACCACTGAGTTATATCCTCAGTCTTATTTTTTTAGATAGGGTCTTGCTAAGTTGCCTAGGCTGGCCTCAAACTTGTGACCCTCCTGCTTTCAGTTTCCCCAAGTATCTGGTTATTACAGGTTTGCCACCCTGCCCAGAATGAATCTACTCTTATTGTTTTTTGGTAGTAGGGATTGCTTAACCACTGAGCCACACCCCCAGCCCTTTTATTTTTTGTTTTGAGATAGGGTCTTGTTAAGTTGCTTAGAGCCTTGCTTAATCGCTGAAGCTGGTTTTGAACTTGCAATCCTATTGCCTCAGCCTTCCAAATTGCTGGGATTATAGGCATGTTGGGATTATGTCACCAAGCCCATCTTGAATCTATTTTTAACAAAACCCAAAATAAGCTCTACCAACCCTGATCTTGCCACACCATACATAGTTCAGCTTCACCAACATTAACAACATCCATGTGACTTATAGGGCTCAGTACACTCTGATTTGGTATGCAGACCCCCATTTGAAAGGAAGGTTATCAACAAGGTGAAGAGAAGGGCTAGTAGAATACCCTCCATCCACATTTTTTGTTTTTATTCTCAAAACAGTTCTCATTTGCTCATTGCTATAGTTTGGATCTAGACTGTCTCCCAAAGGCCCATGTATTGAAGGCTTGAGTTCCCCAGCTTAGTATAATTGGGAGGTGAAGCCTAATGGGAGGTTTTAGGTCATGGGAGATGCCATCAAAAGAGATTGTGGGATCCTGGTTTCTCCCCACTGCCACCCTTAATTCCTAGCCATGAGGAGATTGTGGGACCCTAGCCTCTCTTTTCTTTCTCTTGCTGCCCAGCTATAAAGGAGTGGTTTTGTTCCACTACATACTTCCTCTATGACGTGCTCCCCCTCAGCAGAGGCCTAAAAGAAATAGATCTGCCTGATCAGAATTGAAACTTCAAAACTGTGAGCCAAACTAAATCTTTTTCCTTTGTAAGTTGATTATCTTAGGTATTTGATATAATATCAGAAAGCTGACCATCAAATCATTCAAATAAATTCCACTGATTATTCCAAATGTTTCTGCACTTTAAGATAACCACTTAGAAAAGTTGCAAAAATTAGAATTTCCAGGACTAAAAAAAGGGAGAAACTCTGGAAATAATCCTTAAAGAAAAACATGAAAAGAGAACGGGTTCTGCATTCTTAACACAAATATTTACATTCTATTAAAGGTAAAATTCAAATACAATTCCAATAATATGTGTTACATGTTGCAACCTGCAGGGAGTTCAGTTTGGTTCAGTTCTCATTACACATCTCTGTCTTGTATGAAGTCCCTGCACTGGTGTTACTGAGAACAAGCCCAATTAGAATCAGAACAAATACCTGTCTAGGCAGAAACTTTCTTTGGTTTTAGATGTACAAAATTTCCCATCTTTGCTAACTTTTTATTTAAATGCCTGGGTTAAATAAGGGCCTTGAATCTATTATTATTATTATTATTATTATTATTATTTTATTTATCTATTTATCTGTTTATTTATTTATTTATTTTGGTACCAGGGATTGAACCCAGGGGTGCTTAACCACAGAGGTAACTACTAAAAAGAAATTTAAATGCCTGATCCAGGGCTGGGCTTGTGGCTCAGTGGTGGAGTGCTTGTCCAGCATATGTGAGGCACAGGGTTCAATACTCAAAGCATCACATAAAAAATAAATTAAATTAAATAAAGGCATTAGGTCCATCTACAACTAAAAAAAAATTAAAAATAAAAAAAACCCTGATCCATAAGGGTGGTAATGCTATGAATTATTTTAAGTATTAAAGAAAAGAATGAGCAGGGTTTTTTGTTGTTGTTGAATACTTTTTTTTTTTTTTTTGTGGTGCCAGGGATTGAACCCAGGGCTTTGTGCATGTGAGGCAAGCACTCTACTAACTGAGCTATATCCTCAGCCCTTGTTTAATACTTTTATCTTATTTATTAACTTTTATGTGGTACTGAGGATCAAACCCAGTGCCTCACATGTGCTAGGCAAGTGCTCCTCCATTGAGCCACAACCCCAGTCCATGAGATAGTTTTAATGAGAAGCTAGGTGAAGCACTGAGCATTACTTTCACTACCTTTTCACCTCCAGACCACTCAAACAGGAAGAATAATAAGATCTCAAATGTGTTTAAGATTAAATTTGCAATCCTCATTTTACAAGTGGTAATCTGGGTGCAGGAAGAAGGAGGGGTTTCCTCCAATATTTCTCAAGGAAGTAAAAAAGCAAAACAAAACAAAAACCTAAACCAAACTAACAAAACCTGTGTGTAAACCCATGCACACTAGGAATTTTAATACCAAAATATACTTCTGTAACAGACTTATAGTTCATTTTTTACTTAGACATTTGAGGGAGCCTTAGTTACCATAATCTGTCCAAAAAAAAAAAAAGAGAGAGAGAGAGAGAGAGAGAGAAAAGGCCAGATATTTTAAGACTTTCTGGAATTTCCTAAAGGCTTGGCCTTGCCCTAACCCACAAGTCCTCTTTCCTGTCAGCTGACTGTAATTCTCATTAGTGTGAATGCCCCTTAAATATTCTGTGAATCCATAAATCAAAAGCACCAGATATGTACCAATAAGAGGATAAGAGACTGGAGCTTTTAACCAGTTGTCTATGGAATTTTTTCTTCTGGAAAAAATATATGTAAAGTATATTAGATCCTAAATAAGTAACAAAGCAGGAATTTCTACTCTTTTACCCCTATTTTTTTTCTTTTCTTTGAAATATTTATTTTTTAGTTGTAGTTGGACATAATACCTTTATTTTATTTATTTTTATGTGGTGCTGAGGATCGAACCCAGGGCCTCCTCGCAGATGCTAGGCAAGTGCTCTACTGGTGAACCACAACCACAGCCCCTGTGCCACTATTTTCAAGAAAATTCTCTTTAAAACTGATTCTCAACATTTATTTCATATAGTCTCTTTCATTTCTCTGCCACTTCCTTCAGCCTTTTAACTTTAATCTTCCTTCAGACTCTTATCCTTCCAAAGTCAAGGGTGGAAGGAAGGGTGGCTATTAGGGAAAAGTGGGATTTTACTGAACTAAGCATAGGAATCAAGGAATACAGATGAAATTTAGCCTTCATTTCTCAAAGTATTAAGAGATAAAAATTTCCTTCTTTAGGGACTCTTAGAAAAAGCAGAGCTAGCCAGGCATGCTGGCACACACCTGTAATCCCAGCGGCTTGGAAGGCTGACACAGGAGGATTGCAGGTTCAAAGCCAGCCTCAGCAATTTAGTGAGGCCGGAAGCAATTTAGAAAGACCCTGTATCTAAATAAAATCCAAAAAGAGCTAGGGGTGTGGCTCAGTGGTTAAGTGCCCCTGGGTTCAATCCCTGGTTCCAAAACCAAAACCAAAAAACCCACAGACCTTATCTATATAAAACAATACACATAGAAGTTGCACTTATCTCTAAGTGGTAGAATTTCTCTATGCGGGGCACGGTGGCACATGCCTATAATCCCAGCAGCTCAGGAGCCTGAGACAGGAGACTCTGAGTTCAAAGCCAGCCTCAAGCAATAGGGAGGCACTAAGCAACTCAGCAAGACCCTGTCTCTAAATAAAATACAAAATGGGTCTGGGGAGGCTAAGTGGTTGAGTGCCCTGAGTTCAATCCCCAGTACAAAAAAAAAAAAAGGGGGGGCTGGGGATGTGGCTCAAGCGGTAGCGCGCTCGCCTAGCATGCGTGCGTGCGGCCCGGGTTCGATCCTCAGCAGCACCACATACCAACAAAGATGTTGTGTCCGCCAAGAACTAAGAAAAAATAAATAAATGTTAAAATTCTCTCTCTCTCTCTCTCTCTCTCTCTCTCTCTGTCCCCCCCTCTCTCTCACTCTCTCTTTAAAAAAAAAAAAAAAAGGCCATGAATATTGGAAAAAAGAAAAAAGGGAGAAATAAAAAAATGTTTTAATTCTATTACTCAGTTATGAATAAGCATCTCATTACGAACTCCTATTCTTGTGAGACTCTGAAGACTACGAATGTGTGTTTTAGGATTTTGGGTGAAAAGGCATTCTCTCTTCTCTCCTGTCTTCCTCTCTTTACCCAAATTCTCTCCCAGAAGATGAAAACACTGCATGAAAGAAGCAGTAGTCAATATCTGTGGGGAAGAATCAAGGGGAAGGGCCAGGGATGTAGATTAGTACTATAGTACTGTCCTCGAATGTGCAAGGCCCTGGGTTCGATCCCCAGCACCCTTCTCCCTTGCCCCAACACAAAAGAATCATGGCTATTCATATTCCAGCTTTATCGTCTTACATTACACTTAATTGCTTTAACCTTGGCCCAGGGAAAAATAATAATAATTTAAATAGGTTTATAAAGGTAGAAACACACCATTCAAATATTTGGTTTTTAGTCTCCTATGCAGGATTTGTGTGGACCAAATGTTAGGAACCAAACAGAAAAAATAAAAGCTTAAGGATCCTTTAATATGCTCTCTTCACTGTCTTCCTGGAATGAATAAAAGAATTTGTGGGAGGGAGGGGTGGGGGGGATAAAGGAGGGGTGGGGGTGGGGGTTGGGCCAAAAGGGATTGAACTCAGAAGTGTTTTACCACTCAGCTACATCACCATCCTCAGTCATTTTTACTTTTTACTTTGAGACAGGGTCTTGCTAAGTTGCTGAAGATGGCCTTGAACTTGCAAACCTCTTGCCTCAGCCAATTGAGTCACTGGGATTATAGGCATGTAACTGAGATTTCAGCCATGGTGCCATGGTGCCACAGCAGCTGGCTGAAGTACTTAACTTTTGACTAACCACATCCTGGTCTCCAAATTATGGATTCAAGTGTTAATTTGACAATAAATGAACATTAATTATAATGAGCTAATGAGTGAACTTTTTCATAAAAGGATGCCAAGAATAATTACATCTACTTAAAACCCGAATCAACACATACAGGAAATCAGGAATGCTAAACCATATTCAGTATATGTTCTCGTGGCATTTCTTTTTCCTAGTAAAAATTACAGGCTATATTAATCCATTTCATTCACTCATAGGAATTAGGACCACTGCATTCAATAAAGCCACACGATGAATAACCTATCTCCTCACCAAAGGTAGAGAACATGTGATGAATAGCCTTGAATCAAATCTCATTATTTATAAGTTATTTGAGTTTTAAGTTTCTTTTCTTTCTTTTATTAAGTAAGTCACTTACTAACCACTGGGAAATAAAAATACCCTCACTTTGAAAGAAATTAAAGACTGGGAAGTATACAAATTCATACATGACTATTAAAGAAATTATGGCATAGGCTGTGGTTGTGGCCCAGAGGTAGAGCACTTGCCTAGCACATGTGAGGCATTAGGTTCAATCTTCAGCACTACATAATAAAATAAAGTTATTATGTCCATCTAAAACTAAAAATGCTTTTAAAAAGAAAAATATAACATGAGGTTCAAAGTAAATTCTATAGAAGAGTGAAGTTAATTTCATCTGGGAGGATCTGAGGTAGGCTTTACAGTCTTTATAGATTTTTAAGAGTAAGATTCAAAGGTTAGCAACTGGGTGATGGGCACAAGATTTAGAGAATGAGGAATAATCCATGGTTCAGGTACAAGATTGTCTGTAAGACTAGAAAGGTAGATTGAGCTCAGACTGTGGAAAACGTGAATATTAGATACAAATTAATTTTGAGGAATCAACGATTTCTGATCAAGGCAATAACATATTTTAAACTATGTTTAGAGAAATAAATAGCAATAGTGAGAAGGATGGATAAGAAGAAATGAGATGTCAATTTAGGAGACTGAAAAACTATTTAGGCAAGGGGCTAGGAATTTGGTAGAGTGCTTGCCTAGCATGTATGAGGCACTGGGTTGGAGTCTCAGCATCACATAAAAATAAAGATATTGTGTCCATATAAAATATTTAAAAAAAATAATTAGGCAAGATGTTATAAATCTAACCATGGATCTAGATGTAGGATCAGTAGAATGCCCTGTACATGAGGTGTTGCTTAGAGGGTTAGACTTACAGGACTTAGGAAGTAACTGACCGGGCGCTAGAGAGCACAAGGAATAACTGGATTTATAATTTTATAAATCAAGAGACTGGGTGAATGGTGATGCTTTAAGGGAGACCAGGGGTAGAGCAAGTTTTTGCTAGAAAGACAATGAATTCTGGGCTGGGGATGTGGCTCAAGCGGTAGCGCGCTCGCCTGGCACGCGTGCGGCCCAGGTTCGATCCTCAGCACCACATACAAACAAAGATGTTGTGTCCGCTGAAAACTAAAAAATAAATAAATAAATATATTAGGAAAAAAAAAAAGACAATGAATTCTTTTTTAGCCTTCTTGAATCTGAGGGCTTAAGGGATATTCATAAAGAGATGTCTGATCTGACAGATAATCTGGCAGGACTGAAGCCTGGGTTAAGAGTTCAGGATCAGAATCTAGATTTGAGATTCACCTCCTGAAGTTGTGAAAACAAATGAGACTACACAAGGAACAGAAAAAGAAAGGAGGGCCAAGAAGAAACCAGCAAGAGAAGGGAAGAGAAGTGGATAAGAACAGAAGTCATCTAGATAAAAGGAAGCAAAAGAGGTGAAAAGGGGAAATCGAAGTTGGGTGCAGTGGTGCATGCCTATAATCCCAGTGACTCAGGAGGCTGAGGCAAGAGTATTGAAAGTTGGAAGCCAGCCTCAGCAACTTAGTGAGGCCCTAAGTAACTTAGTGAGACCTTGCCTCAAAAAGAAAATAAAAAGGGCTGGAGATGTGGGTCAGTGGGTCTGGATTCAACCCCTGGTACCAAAACAAAACAAAAAACAGAATGGAAATCGAGCCAGTTAACTTCATCTCCTATAAATAAATATGACAAAAAGATTAAGGAGGATATTAAAACATATTATTTCCATGTCCTATGTACTTCCTGACCCTGCTCAACATGTTGAGATTCAGTTTCATTCTATAAAATTCAATTATGGAATCAAAGATTCATACAATTTATATCCAATATTCATTTGATATACTGAAATACTAATTTTTGAGCTCCAAAATATATGTTCTTACTTGTATAATCTTGCTCCTAAAATGATTTCTAGTATTCCTACCATATTTCCTCAGGATTTCCTTCCAAAGATTCAAATATGTAGCTTCCTGATTAAAGCCATATACATGTTAATGCTGAAATTATATTAATAATAACTATAATCTAGTTTCAAACTGATTAATTATTCCTTTTTTTTTTTACAGTACTGGACTTTCACACATGCTAGGCAAGCCCTCTACCAGTGATGAGTAATTCCTCAACCTAAAGTAGACAAAACTTCCAAATAGTTTGGCTACTATACTGGACAAAATGTTTTAAAGTAGTCTAGACTGTCTCCAATATGGATAATGATGCTTGTTCAAAAAGAGCTATAAAACCAAGGATACCAAAGCTTTCTACTCTCTAAGCAGTCCATTAACAGACAAAGGACTGTTTAATCAGAAAATTTTAAAAAAATTTAAAAAGGAGAAGGAAAAGCATGAGGAAGAGGAGGAGGAGAAGGAGAAGGGGGAAAAAGAAGGAAGAGGAAAAGGAAAAAAAGAAATAATGCATACAAATACCTCAAAAAAAAAGCCAGTTAAATATCAGAACTGTTCCATCTTCCTATAAGTTTAGCTATCAGGTTGCCCAGTGTCATCAGTGATCTAGTAGAATCTTTCTTTATATGGAGTGGGAGGGGGCTTCTCTATTCTGAATAGACATAAAGAAATAAGCTTGTCCTAACCCATCTCTTACTAGATATTTATGAGAAGTCTCTCATCAGATCCTTACACATAATCAGCATTTTTGTTTGCAGCAGTCCCAGTCATTTCCTACCTTGGGCCAGTTTTGACATGCACAGACGCTTTTGCACTGAATCTACATTGTGTGTAATGGCATGACATCAGCTGTCCTACCCCTAGCAGGGTCTGTGAGGAGGAGACTTACAATGGTGCTTTGAGTCACAACAAAGACCCTTCCTCTCTAAGATTTCTGACATTTTTTCCTTCTATTTTAAATTCTCCTTCCCATTTAAATTAAAAAAAAAATTTATTAAGACCATAAAGGGAAAAAGAGGGAGTTGGCAGCCTAGGGGACTAAAAACTGAAAGGGAAGAGAGTTTAAGAAAAGTCATAAAACTACTTTGTGGTTACATCTCTTGCCAAATGGTTTCAATGTTAAAGCAGAGCTAACGCTCATGCACAGAAAAGTGTACAAACTGGTAGGTTTGGACTTCAAACATGATCCCCAAACAATTAAGAACTTTTTTGGGCAGGAAGGCAACAGGGACAGCAAGTGACGGGAAGAAATTGACAATGTTACATCAAACTAAATAAGGACTACAAAATGAAATTTCTAACTTTATTATATCTCTGAAAGAATGATTCATACTATTACTTCACAAACATAGGGATTTGGACCAAATATTTTGCTTAAAAAACAAACAAACCAGTTTTCCCATCTAAATGGAATCTAGAGTAAATGATGGCTTTGCTACCCGTCAGCTCTGTTTATCCCATTATAATGATTGTTGTAACAAACCATCCCTGTGCACAAAGCCAGATATGTAGGAAAGTATGAGAAAACTGGAAAAATTTACCAGCTCTGCAGCCCCTGGATTGTGTTATTAGTTACCAGCATATGCAACTCATTTTCTAGTTAAGTAATTCCCTCTGGGGACTCAGTCTGCAATCCACATGAAGGATCAAATTTCATTAGCAGTTGTAGGAAAATGCAACCCTGTGCATTTGCAAGTCAAAACTCCTGAAAGCTACAGCTAGTCTGGCTATCTTCATTGATTTTTCCTGGGAGAGGATTTTAGCTGATAGAAAACACTTGTTGGAAGGCACAGATGAGGAAGTTGAGAAGAAGAGAAGGGATTCAGCTAGCAAAGAGACAACTAAGCCTCAGTCTTAATTTTAAACTCTGGCCTTAACACTCTGTCTGCAGCTGTGTCCAAGCAGAGAGCTATTCAGCAATAATTCCACCCCCAAGGCTACAAATGACAAAAGGCACACAGGAAGACAAATTAAAAGGGCAAGTGTACAAAAATACATAATCCAATCAGTATCCAACTCTCTTCATTTCTAGATATCAATTTAAACCCCAGTGTGAACTTGATTTAATATGAAATGGAGTCAGAGACTCATAAATCTTAACATCAATGTAAATAACTCATTTGAGACTTTTTATGAACTCATTTAACTTCAATTAAGAAACATATTGATCACATATTCAACTCTACTCCGACTATTCAGATTAGTAAAACAACTTTGTTACTACCAGAATTGGCTTTCTCAAGTTTTAAATCTGCCCAGTTCTTACCTTGGTTTGAGTTGGTTCACCTTTCTCAAACATCATCTTAAGCCTGTTCAGTGGAACATTGTATTTCTCTATTTTGCCTGAAGTTTCTATGTTTTCACTGACTTCAGATCTCTCTATTTCATGCCTGGACTCTCCCAGACAATTTTCCATTTTTTTGCTTTCTGTTGTGCGGTCTTTAAGATCCTCACTGTCTTCAGTGCCGGGATATCGGCGCTGAGTAAGGGTTTCAGGACGTGATCCAAATCTGCGTCTGGACTGGGATTGTTCCTCGTGGTCAACTCCAGAAGCAGAGCTGCTTGTCACTTCAACAGGAGGGTGGGTGACTCTGTGTCTAACCTCAGTGCTGCTGTTTCGCAGAGGGTCTGTGTGCGACTCTGCTCCCGGTACTGGATTCTCCCACTTCTTCTTTAACACAGTCAGTGTCCCCCTTCTAAAGTGCTGGGGGAGATTTTCCGTGTTCTAGAAGAGCAAGAAGTAAGTGCCAGTTATAACTTGCCTGCTCTTTGTAAAATGAAAGTTAAAACTCTAAGCTGCTCCTAGTCCACACACAGCCCTTTCAGACAGCTGTGAACAGTTACAGCCCTGCCACATGGAGCAAGCATCCACCCCAGGGCAGGGAGAAGGAAAGAGAAAAAGTCGGGCGCTGAAGCAGGAAGTGATAAAACAGGATAGCCTTATAAGGACAAAATGAGAAGAAAAGACTGCCTGGATCTAATGATAGTTCCATAGGAGATGAGAGGTTTTTATCAAAAGATTCATGGGGAAATCAAGAAAGAAAAAGCAAAATACCAGGTACTTAAATATTATAACTATGCATTAATAAAAGTTCAAGAAATTATGTCACTATATGATGTGATTGATGTAATAAATTCTGCTTTTTTTAAAAATAGGAAATACATAGTATAGCTAAAACTATACTTGGATGATAGCATCAAGAACTGAAGCTATTTATAGAAACCTAAAGAAGTCACCAGACTTTTATAAGTATTTGCATAAATGATATTTAGTTATACCTGACATAATTTACATGCATAGAAATGATCTTTGTGTGTATATGTGTGTGTGTGTGTGTGTGTGTGTGTGTGTGGTCCCAGGGAGAGAACCCAAGGCCTTACACATACTAGGAAAACACTCTGTCACTGAGTTATGCCAGCCCTCAAATTTTATTTTTACATATGAATCTAATCCACTTTCCCTGCTCTCTACATGTTTACTTATTTTAAAATTCTTAATTATCAGAAAATTCACTTACAGATTCTTGGGATAATGAAACATGTAGACTTCATAAGAAAACATAACCACCACCCAGTCTCATGATCAAAGAATACACATTTACAGATCAAAGAGAATTTACTTTTATCTAGGCCAAAAATGGAATTTATACATATAAGACAGACTGAAAACAACCTGGAAATAGTCTGCTGTTATAGGATAATAAAGGAAATGTGCTGTTAGAATAAAATTAAATGTCCCATACTTTGAAAGTTCTCCTAAATAAACTAAACACCACCTTCCCAACAAATTGTGACCTCCAGTACCTTCTTACTCTCCATTCCTGTAGTCTGTGACTCCCCAGGCTTTCAATGAAGAAAGAAAGGACAAACAACCTAGGACTGAAAGACTTCAGGGAATTAAATGGGATTAGCAGCTATATTGGGAATTAAGTCTCTCACCCTATTACTCTTCTGAATATACTAAGAGCTATTCTATCAAGTAGCATCGGGCTTGAATAAATAAAGTTATAGAACAACTGCTTGATTCTAGTGTTTAAATTGTAGCTTATGGAACGATTTGCTGGAAGATGTATAGATGGATCAGAGACAGAAGAAGCATGAAAGATTTTTGTGGAGAATTTTTAAATGGCTCCTTCTGGGTGTGGAATATTAATATAAGCCTGTAATCCCACCACTCAGGAGGCTGAGGCAGGAGGATGGTTTGAGCCCAGGAGTTAGATACCAACCTGGACAACCTAGAGAGACCCCCATCTAATAAATGAATAATGGCCGGGGGGGTGACCCAGCTCCAGAAACAGGTGCTTCACTGTCAGAAGCATTTTTTGATTCTATGACCTCCTGCCACAGATGAGTCACCTATGCCTCCACCTTCACCTTCCCTACCATGCTCATATAGGTAGGGAAGCAGAGCAGCAGCTGGAAGTAGTAGTGTAAGCCTGTGATCCCAGTAGTTTGGGAGGCTGAGACAGGAGTAACTCAAACTCAAAGCCAAGTTCAGGAACTTAGTGAGGCCCTAAGCAACTTAGAGACATCCTGTCTCAAAATATAACATAAAAGGGCTGAGAATATGGCTCAGTGGTTTAACATCCCTGGTTAAAATAAAAAAATAAAAAAGCAGCATTTTGCATGGTAAGTACACACTACCTTCTTGGATAAATATCATGGGATCAAGATATATTTACTGATACTCATAAGATATTTTGGGGGGTACTGGGGGTCAAACACAGGGGTGCTTTAACACTGAGCTACATCTCCAGTCTTTTTTTATTTTTTATTTTGAGACAGGTTCTCACTAAGTTGTCAAGGCTGGCCTTAAATTTGCATTCCTCTTGAGCTGGAGTTTTGGCTTAGTGTTAGAGTGCTTACCTCACATGTGTGAGACACTGGGTTAGATTCTCAGCACAGTATATAAATAAATAAATAAAATAAAGGTCCATCAACAACTATACATATTAAAAAAAAAAACAAAACACTTGTGCTACAGTTGTGGCTCAGGGGTAGAGTGCTCGCCTAGCATGCACAAGGCACTGGGTTGAATCCTCAGCACCACATAAATGTAAAATAAAGATATTGTGTCCACCCTAAAACTTAAAAATAAATATTAAAAAAAAAAAAACTTGCAACCCTCCTGCTCCAGCCTCCCTAGTCACCAGGATTATAGGCAAGAGCCATTGTGCCTGAGTCATAAGATACTTTTTAAAAATTTGTTCCAATTAGTTATACATGACAGTAGAATATATGTATGCACTTTGATACATCACATATAAATGAAGTAAAATTCTTATTTTTCTCATTGCATATGTTGTAGAATCACATTGGTCATGTAGTCATATATGTACATAAGCTAATAATGTCTGTTTCATTCTACTATTATTCTTACCCCCATACTTCTACCCCTCCCTTTACGTCCCCTCTATCTAATCTAAGGTAACTCTATTCTTCCCTAGGCCCCCATAAGGTAATTTTTTTAATAATACATACATATATTTGTAAATATGAGCATAGAAAAGTAGTCTGGAAGAAACGGCTTCAGGGTATTAACAGTTTATCTTTGGATAATGGATTATGGCACTTGTATTTTCATTTTATAATAAACACATATTCATGATATAATAAACAGTGAATGCCAACTTATCCAGACCCTGTCTCAAAATAAAAAATAAAAAGGGCTGGGGATGTGGCTCAGTGGCTAAGTACCTATGGGTTTAATCCCTGGAATAATAATAATAATAATAATAATAATAATAATAAACAGTGACTGTAAAAACAAATTTATACATCATCTCCATATCACCAAAAATAGCTTTCACAGAATATTGAAAATTTTGATGTTACTTTAAGCAACACAAAAATTATCATTTCTATTTTACTTGTATTAAGCAGGAAGAGAGGGATTTGGGTGGAGGAGTATCAGCAGTGTCCCAAACAAGGACTGGGTGGAGGACATCCCCTTAGGGAGCATTTCAGAAGGAATAAATATGCTCTTTTATTAAAAAGAGCTCCTATGGATACAAGTTCAAGAGTGTTGAGGCGGGGGTGAGGGTATGTGGCATGGACACAAAGGGGAAGGGCCGGGTAATGTGGTCTGACAGCATTAAAACCCCACACCCTTAAATTTTCCTGGGACTGCTGCCTAGGTCATGGCAGTTGTCCAAGTCCTCAGGACCCGAGGCAAGCAAAGATAGAGAAGAAAAGAAGTTATATAACAAAAGCAATATTAAAAGCAACACAAAAGAATATTAGTGGGGCTGGGGTTGTGGCTCAGTGGTAGAGTGCTTGCCTCACACGTGTGAGGCACGGGGTTCAATTCTCAGCACCACATATGAATGAATGAGTAAAATAAAGGTCTATCAATACTAAAAAATATTTTTTAAAAAAGAATATTAGACAGAGAGGCCTGAGTTATCATTGACTAATAGACTACAGATTATTTATATTTTCTTCTTTTTCTTTGTATTACCTACAGGGAACATGTATTACTTGTGTAATGTACCTCTATCCAGTCAAACGACCTTGGACAAGTTTCTTGGTTTCTGGAAAATTACAATACAGGGCTACTATGGAGAATACAGGAGTCTATTAACATAGGTCATATAGTATTTGATACAAGTGGGTATCCAGTAAGTGGTGACAATTATTATTTAATGAATGGCCCTACCTACTCCTCTAGCCTCCCCTCAAATGGTGATCAACCATGATCAACTATATTGCCCAGTCATCTTCCAAGTCTTGAACTTGGGTTATAGCCTCTAATTGATCTTTCTATTTGCTCCACAGGGTGGGGGCAAGGGGTATAAAATTAGGTGAAATTCTGGGCTAGGTATAGCTCAGTAGTAGAATGCTTGTTTAGCATGTACAAGGCCTTGGGTTTTATCACCAACACCGTGCAAAAACTACGAGAAGGTGAAATTCTAACTGATGTCATTTGTATCATTTTCCTAAGTATTTTCCTAGAACAGGATGCTGGGAAGTCAAGAAAGCTAAAAGTTTTTAAGTACTACATTGGTCCCAACACTAGCACAGCCTCTTTTCTCCAGCACCCTATTCATTCTACCCAGCAAGCCTGAGAATCTTGATGCTGCCTCTGGATCGTAATTGGCTGTCTGAACCCATATCACACCCAGCAGATGTGATACAATGCCCTTCCTGCAGGAACATCTGGCTTGTAATTGGGATGAATCAAAGCTCTGTCACTCTGAGATATATGACCTTGGATAAGCCCCTTCCCTTCTTTGGGTTTCAATTATTCCACCTATAAAATGAAGAAGCTGGGTTAAAGGAGTGACAACATTGAAATCTTGGCAAGGAAACCTTCATTTTAAAAGCAGGAGAATATTTGGTAGATATAGCAGTTGGGTGGGAAACATGGACTACCTGGACATACAACCTCCATGGAAGGGAATAAACATCTCTGCTGAGAGTTTCTCAGAAAAGTAGTAGATAGTATTATGGAGTTCAATGTTCATGTGACACATATTTTCAAAATGTGGCACATTCCATGTTTGAAATGGACCTGAAAATATAACTGATTGTGGTATTACTGGTATATGTTCCAATATCTTGGGTTTAAATAGAGAGGGGAGGGAAAAGGAGTACATTTATGGGAATCCAGGATATCACATAACCCAGTTCCACCATTTGCTAATGGAGAAAATTTATCTAATTGCTCTTTTTTTTAAAAATTTTAATATTTTATTTTTTAGTTATCGGCGGACACAACATCTTTGTTTGTATGTGGCGCTGAGGATCGAACCCGGGCCGCATGCATGCCAGGTGAGCGCGCTACCGCTTGAGCCACATCCCCAGCCCCTCCATTTGCTCTTGAATGTTTCTTTGACTTATGTTTCATGGTAAAATGTAGGTATTCTTTTTTTTTAATATACTTTTTTTAGTAGATAAATGCAATACCTTTATTTTTATTTATTAATAATTTAAATACACATACTTATAATTATAATATATTTGTATTTATAAACTATTTGACACCATGACACTTAATCCATAAAGCTTCAGCATGTACCTGTGAGAATAAGGACATTCTCCAAAATAAGCATTTTTACTATTTTTTTTTCTCTTGGTACTGAATATTGAACCAAGGGGCACTTTGCCACTGAGCTATATCCCCAGCACCCCCTTTTTTAAAAAAGTTACTTACTCTAATTTGTTATACATGATGGCAGAATGCAATTCATTTCATATTACACATATAGTGCACACCTTTATTTATTTAATGTGGTGCCGAAAATCGAACCCAGTGCTTCACATGTGTGAGGCAAGCATTCCACCACTGAGCCACAACCCCAGCCCCAAATGTAGGTACTCTTTAACCTGGTCAATCACTTCATAAATTTATGTGAACATTTCCCTTTGCTCTTCAGAAGGAAAAAAAATCCTCTGTCATGAGTAAAAAACTGATAAAAGTTCAATAACATCTGTTTTAGTTTAGATAATAGCATTTTACCAATATTATCATTATTATTATTTGGTTTTGAGAAAGGTACCATAGGTATGTAAGACGTTAACATTAGGGGAAGCAAGATAAAGGAATATAAGAGCTCTACCTCAATTATCCTAAATCTAAATTACAAAATAAAAAGCTACCAAAAAAAAAGTAAACCTAACTTGCGCTGTCCCTTGTATTTCACAGTAAAAGGTTTTGAAAGCATAGGCTGTAGTTGTTATTTCTATTTCCATTTCCTCTTTAGTTCTGCTACCAAAATATTTCTGTAATTTTTTTTTTTTTTTTTTTTTTGGTGATACTGGGGATTGACCTTAGAAGTGCTTTCCTACTGAGCTACATCCTCAGCCTGCCTATGGGGATTGAACCCATGCCAAGTTCAAGTGCTCTACCACTGAGCTACATCTCCAGCCCTTTTAAAATTTTATTTTGAGATAAGATCTTGCTAAGTTGTCCAGGCTGGCCTCAAACTGGTGATCCTCCTGCCTCAATGCCCCCAAGGAGCTGAAATTGCAGGCATGCAACACCATGCCCAACTAGATACATCCAGTTTATCTTCAGGCAGGATCTCTTCCAATGCCAGATTTGGATATTCAAGTTCCTACTTGGCATTTCCACTTGGATGACTTAATAAAGTATTTCACATTTAATATGTCCAAAACTGTGCCTCAATTAATTCTCTCCTCCAAACCTGCTTTTATTGCAGTCTCCATTTCAATTAATGCCATTTAAATTTGAATTTAATGGTGTTTGGGCCAAAAACCACTGTTGCCATTTTTTATTTTTCTCTTTCTACCTTCAATATAAATCCTGACTACTTCCCATCACCTACTCCACTATTAATCCAGTCCAACCAATTATCATTTCTTTCCTTAATCATCACATATTGCTCCTCTACAGTTTTTATCTCTTTGTAGACTTTAAGTCAGACCACATTGGTTTTGTGCACACAAACCCTCTAAAGGCCTCCTTTCCTTCAGAGTTAAGGTCTAGTTCTTCTCAATGACCCCATGTAAACTTTTCTCTTCCCAGTCCTCAAATAGACATCGGCTGCTTTTGCCTCTGGGCATTTGCACATGCTGTTCCTTTAGTTTAAATCTTTCTTCTCCCTAGCTCATGTTCTCAGATCTCCACCCAAATGCCACCTCATCAGAGGCCTACACCTAAACTCTATTCATCACTACTGCTATGTAGCACTGTCACTGTTGTGTCACTACCTGACGCAACTCCTCTATCATCTGTGTCTCCCAGTAGAATGTAAACTCCATGAGGGAGAAGATGAAGTCCATATTCTTAACACCTAAAACAGTGCTTGAAATATAGTAGGTGTGTTATGAAAACTTGCTAAATGAATAAGTAAAAGAAGGAGGGAGGAAGGGGAATAAGGCAGGAGAATGATAGAAGAAACAAGCAACTGAGTGAAATAATGGTAGCTTTTTTCTTATAATGTACCAAAGAAGATCCCTTTTCAAATTACAGGGAAATTAAGCCAAAGACCTGGTCAGTATAACTTCCTTAGAGAGAACAAATTGGGGCATGTTGTACACTAATTTTAATAGACAAGGTACTAAAAACTGCCATGAGGATGCTTTTTTGTTTTGTTTTGAATATTTTTAGTTGTAGATGAACACAATACCTTTATTTTATTTTATTTTTACATTTTCTTTTAGTTGTAGATAGACACAATAACTTTATTTGATTTATTTATTTTTATGTGGTGCTGAGGATCGAACCCAGTGCCTCATGTGTGTGAGGCAAATTCTCTACCACTGAGCCACAACCCCAACCCCATGAAGATGTTTTTGTAATGCCAGCCAAATTAAAGAATTCTTGCCCAAATATGTGAGGTTTATTCCTCAGGAGATTAAATCAAGGAGCCAGGCACAGTAGCCAGCTACTTGGGAAGCTGAGGCAGGAGGATCACTAGAGCTCATGAACTTGAAATCAACCTGGGCAACATACCAAGATCCCATCTCAAAAAACACAAGGCAAAATTTTAAAAAAAATAAAGAAATTAAGTAAGATTTCAAAGAAATATATTATCCAACCCAGCTGGAAGTTTGCAAGCAGGGAGAGCAGACAATGGGTACTATCTGGGAGCTTATTCTGGAAATGTTTGTCTTTGATGAATCCTGCAACTAGGAAACTTTCTTACTAGATTGAGTCAAGAAGTTCACTTTAAACAAAGAATCAGAGGAAAATAACAGCTGTGTAGCTTCTACCATTTAAATGCATAGATACAGAAATTCTGGTTGTTTGATTTGGAAAAAAGTATGGCAGCCTAGGAAACCCTATGTTCTCAATTTTGCTGAAGTGAGAACCTTAGGCAAAGCACTTGGCCTTATATCCTTCATTCAGCATAGGAAAGAAAAGTGGTCCAGAAGGAGAACCTCAGTGAAAAAAATAAGATTTCCTGCACCTGAGCCAAGTTCTCCTGGGCAAATGGCTCATGAATCAGACCAGTTGGCACAAATGTCCAGCTCAGCTGACACGGCACACAAGCCCCACAGAGCTGCAGGTGGCTTGGCCACATGGGCTTTACACATGAAGTTCCACATACCCCAGGGCTTCAGAATACTTACACTTTTCTTCTTTTCCATGTTGGCCTCTTCAGCTGCTTTCTGATACCTTCAGAGAAGAGAGAAAAAAAGAAAACGTCCTCAATTTATACTTTCACTGTTTCAACTTTTAAGAAAAATACTTCTACATCTCTATTGAAAACAGCCCCCGGGCTGGGGATGTGGCTCAAACGGTAGAGCGCTCGCCTGGCATGCGTGCGGCCAGGGTTCGATCCTCAGCACCACATACAAACAAAGATGTTGTGTCTGCCAAAAACTAAAAAATAAATATTAAAAAAATTCTCTCTCTCTCTCTCTGTCTCTCTCACTCTTTAAAAAAAAAAAAAAAAAAAGAAAGAAAACAGCCCTCACTTCCTGGGGCTGGTACATTCAGCTGCTCTCATATAACAGAAAAATTGATGTGGGTGAGATCAAATGCTGGAAAACTGGATAGAATACAATGTCTGAGGTTTAAGTTGCTGTTTTGTCCCCTTTTTTTTTTTTTTTTAAAGTATTGTGGATTGTACCGAGGGGTGCTTTACCACTGAACTGCATCCCCAGCTCTTTTTATTTTGTGAGACAGGGCCTCACTAAGTTTCTGAGGCTGGCTTTGAACTTGCCATCCTCCTGCTTCAGCCTCCCAAGTCATAGGAATGCACCACAGTTCTGGGCGAGGATGTCTCTTTGGGGATAAAGAAGGCCTTAGGAAGTAAAATTGTTCCTGGTAATAAGTATCCCACTGAGAAAAGAACAGGAGAAACAGAGAAAGTTAAAATGTATGTTACACACACACACACACACACACACACACACACACACAATATTTTACCACAATTAAACAAAACAGTGAGGTACTGACATGAAGACAGATACATAGACAAACAGAATAGAAAAGCCCATAAATAAATCCTCACATATACAGTCAAGTGATCTTCAACAAGACTTTCACAACCATTTCAAAGAAGGACAGCCTTTTTAAATAAATGGTGCAGGAAAAAATAGATAACTACATGCAAAAGAATGAAGTTGAATCCTTACCTTATACAATGTACAAATATTAAGTAAAAAATTGATCAGAGATCTAAATGTAAGAACTAAAACTTTAAAACTCTAGTAGAAAAAGAGAAAGAAAAGCTTCACAACTTTGGATTTGGGAATGACTTTCAGGATATAAAACCAAAAGCACAGCGAACAAAAGGAAAAAAATAAGCCTGGTTTGGTGACACACTCCGTAATCCCAGTGATTTGGGAGACTGAGTCAGGAGGCTCACAAGTTCCAATTTAGCAACACCCTGTCTCAAAATAAAATAAATTTTAAAAAGAGCTATGGTTATAGCTTAGTAGTAAAATGCTTGCCTATTGAACGTATGAGGCCCTGGGTTCAATCCCCAGTAGTGTCCAAAAAAAAAAAAAAAAGAAAAGAAAAAAATAGATAAAGTGAACATCAACAAAATTAAAAATTTATGTGCATCAAAGGACACACTACCAGAGCTGGGGACATAGTTCAGTTGGTTGAGTGCTTGCCTCGCATGCATAACACCTGGGTTCAATCCCCAGTACTGCCAAAAATTAAAAAAAAAAAAAAAAAAAAAAAGACACTACCAACAGAGTGGAAAGTTCCCTGGAATGAAAGAAAATATTTGGAACTCATATACCTAATAAAAGATTAATATCCAGATTGTACAAATTCTTAAAGAATAACACAAATATGATGATATACATAGTATTCTGTATCTTCCTTTCTCCACTTCAGAGAAATTCAAAACAACTTAAGTTTTGTTTTCCTTTAATAATTTTATTTTATTTATTTTTATGTGGTGCTGAGGATCGAATCCAGTGCCTCACACCTGCTAGGCGAGCACTCTAACACTGAGCCACACCCCAGCCCTACTTTAGCCTCCCAAGTCATTGGGGTTACAGGAGTATACCACACTTAGGTTTTTATTCACGAAATATTTACTGGTTCCTACTATATTCCAAGCACGAAAGAAAAAGAAGTGAAAGAAATTACTAAATCAAACATAATATCTGCCCTCAGAGAGCTTATAGTTTAGACATTAAAACACATAAGCACATGTGCATATACACACATACACATGTGTGCAATCATAGGTACAGAGACTGATTAGACCTTCAAAATTGGAGCATTATTAAACAATTTAATAAAAGAACAAAACTAAGAAAAGGGGAGGTGGTAAAGGAAAGCTTCAATATGGTAATCATCCTGATCAGTTTTACAATGTATTTAAATATCATATTGTACCCCATAAATATACAATTAAATATACAAAAATTATCTGTCACCTTAAAAAAAAATCCCGATGAAGAAATGACCTTTAGGCTGAGCCCTGAAGTTGGACCACAAGGAGTTAGCCAAGCAAAAAGAGGTGGGAAAGCATTCCAGGCACAGGAAAATAGCACACATACCAGCCTCAAGGCAAGAAAGTGTCTGATGTGTATTAGGTACACAAAGAACTCCAGTGTTGCTGAAGCACACCGAGAAACGGCAAAGGCAGGAGATGAGGCTGGGATGTTGGGGCAGACTGGGTAGAGCTTTGCAGGTCATGCTAAGGATTTTGAATTTAATCCTAGGTACAATGGATGGCCATTGATCCAATTAATGTTTTAAAGGAGCACAGAAAATGCACTGGTAAGTGCTAATAATGGAGGTAGCATTAGTGTTAAGATACTGCTGGCTTGCTTGGCCCAGGATGGCAGCACTGGAGATAAAGAAAAGTGAATAGATTTGAGATATATTTCAGAGGTAGAATCAACAGTGTGCTAATGAGGAGAGGGAGAAGAGGAAAAAGGTCAAGAATAATTTCCAGGTTGGGTATGGTGGCTCACATCTATAATCCCAGCACCTCTGGAGGCTGAGGCAGGAGGATTTCAAGTTCAAAGCCAGCCTCAGCAACTTAGCGAGGCCCTAAGCAACTCAGTGAGACCCTGTCTCTAAATAAAATATAAAAAACAGTCTGGGGATGTTACACAGTGGTTAAGAACGTCCCTTGGTTCAATTCCCAGTACAAAAAAAAAAAAAAAAAAAAAAGAATGATTTCCAGGTCTCTGGCAACTGAATCAACAAGAAATAATGTTTACTGAGTTGGGGAATTTGTTTTTCTTTCTTTCTTTCTTTCTTTTTTTTCAGGGCCTTGTGCCTTGCTCATGCTAGGCAAGAACTCTACCACTGAGCTACAACTCCATCCCTGGGATGTGAAATTCTGAAGGAGAAACAAATCCAGTGGGAAGATCAAGAGTTCGGTGTCAGCCATGTTAAATAAAACATTCATTTGGTGGTACAGTAGAAACAAATATCAAGAGTTCAGAAAAGAGGTTGAAACTAGACACATACATGTAGGAAAAGTTTGCCCATACATGGTATTAAAGCTATGACTGTAAAAGATATCTAATATTAGTGTTTTGGTGAATTTCCATCATTTTTTCCCACTTATAGCTATACCTGTCTGAGAGATTATCTCAAAGTGGGAATTCAGACACAGTGAATTACAGCAAAACAGAAACTTAAGAATGGTCCTTGATCATGGGTTTCCACACCCCTTGGACAATCATCTACAGTATATTACAGCAATAACTCAATATATGAAAGCCAGAGCCAATCAGCAGGCAGAATTATAGTTAGTCAATTGTTCTCCAAAGAAAGGTATTTCACTGTGGTTAGATGAGTAAACAGGCTGAGGTTCCCCTCCCTTTAAAGTCCTAACAGAAACATGGATTTTTAAAAGATTAAAATAGTTTTTATCTTCAGCCCTATTTTTTTAGCACTGAGGCATATGAAGATCAGGTGTATGCACCAATGGCTGTAATGAACCCTGTTTTGAAATTCAGAGGCAACTATTACAGCCCCTTATTTTATTTTATTTTTTTGGTACCGGGGATTGAACTCAGGGGCACTTGACCACTGAGCCACATCCCCAGTCCTTTTTTATTTATTATTATTATTTTTTTAGCTGTATATGGACACAATATCTTTATTTTTATGTGGTGCTGAGTATCAAACCCAGTGCCTCATGCATGCGAGGCAAGCACTCCACCACTGAGCTATAATCCCAGCCCACCCCAGCCCTTTTTTAATATTTTATTTAGAGACAGGGTCTCACTGAATTGCTTGGCACCTTGCAGTTGCTGGGGCTGGTTTTGAACTTGCAATTCTCCTGCCTCAACTTCCCAAACAGCTGGGGTTACAGGCATGTACCACCGTGCCCGGCTGCAGCCCCTTACTTTTAATGAGATACTTGATAAATAGTGGGCACACAGGGAGAAAGGCTCTACACCACTACTCCTTCCTAGTTTGGTCCTTGATATTTTTTTTTTTATTTTCTCTTTTTTTTTTTTTTTGAGAGTGAGAGAGAGAATTTTTAATATTTTATTTAGTTTTCAGCAGAAACAACATCCTTGTTTTTATGTGGCGCTGAGGATCGAACTGGGGCCGCACGCATGCCAGGCAAGCACACTACCGCTTGAGCCACATCCCCAGCCCCTTGGTCCTTGGTATTTACCTTTTGTACTCTGAGTGTTAAGATACTCTGAATCTCAGCAATTTTTGTTTGTTTTGTTTAAGATGGGATCCCACTATATTACTTAGTCTGGTCTCCAACTCCTAGGCTCAAGTGATCCTCCTGTCCAGCCTGAAGCTGGGACTACAAGTACATGTCACCATGCATGCCCAGCTATCGAGGCTTAGTACTTCTGAATTCAGTGTTCCACCAGGATTCAGCCCTCAGATTTTCCTCAAAGGCACTTAGAACAACTGGCATTATTCTGACATAAACTGTGAAGGGCATCTGTTTTTGGGGGGAGGTGTCATTTTGAAGATCCAATTTGAGGGAAAATTTTTTTCAATGAAATCTCTATAATTAAAATCTCATCCCTATTCCCTTCCTAGATTTTCTTCTGGTTCAGTCTCTTTTTTCTCACATATGGAATTTAATCTTGCAACTGCTCATTAATGCACAGCTGTGAGGCAGGCAGCTGATGGAGGATACTAAAATCATCTGGGGAATAATAATAGTGTCTCAAATTTTTCTTAGGTCAGAAAATAGAGTTCCTGAGCCATGACTTGCTTGAATGTCCTCAAATAGAGCAAAGGGAACACAGAGCCAAAAAAGGGAAAATGGAAACTCCCAAGGTTTAGGCAATGTATTTTCTTCTTGAACAAATTCACCACTAAAATGTTACAGAGAAGTAAAAAAAGAGGAAGTTAACCAGGGAAATCTGACGATATTTTTCTCCCCAGTACTGGGGACAAAACCCAGGGGCATAGGCATGTTACATAAGCACTCTACTACTAAATAATGTCCCAGCACTATTTTGGGGGTATGGTGGGGGTAGTGGGAGAAAGGGTCTCATTAGATAGCACAGGTTGCTGACCTCAGACTTGCAATTCTCCTGCCTCAGTCTCTCAAGTAGCTGGGATTACAAATGTGTACCACTACATTCAGTTCAATTTTTTTTCTTATGAGGGAAGAATAGTCATAAAAAAAAAAACTAAATACAAACCTTTTTATCTCTTGGGACTTAGAATAATTAAAGTTATACCAGCGTAGGAGGGACTGTGATAAGGTGGAGACACCCTGGCACTGGGTGAGGTATCAGTGTGCTGGGTTCATCAAATCTCCCATCTCCAGGAATGACCTTCAGTCCCAATTGCTGAACCTCAAGTTCCTTATCTTCAAAGGAGTGGGACAAAGGTTAGCCAAATCAGTGATTTCTAGCATTTTTAGGTGTAGAACCCTCTCATTTTATTTAGAACCTAAAATATAAAAGAGATCAAGCTTGGTACAGTTGCTCACGACTGTAATCCCAGGCTTGGGAAGCTGAGGCAGGAGGATTGCAAATTCAAATCCAACCTATGCAACTTAGTGAGGCCATAAGTAACTCAGTGAGACTCTGTCTCGAAATAAAATATAAAAAAGGGTTGGTGATATGGCTCAGTGGTAGAGTGCCCCTGGGTTCAATCCTTGGCACCAAAAATAAATAAATAAATAATAAAAGAGACCAAAACAGGACAGCTGGGGTGGAAGGTCCCTGGCTCTATCCTAAGATCTTTCCATCTTTCCAGAACTGGCCCCTGAGGTTCCTTTGAAAAATTAAAAAAATATATATATATCAAATAAGACCTTCTTGCAAAGAAACCAAATGCTCCCCAGTCAACTTTTATCAAGTAAAGGATCATGTTATGCTGAAGTCACAGGGGAGCGAAACCAAAGCTAGTTGTTCAAACTGACCCATTGATAGAACCTTCTTTACCTCAAATTTATCAATTTACAAAGTACAGAGGTTTAGTCAAAGAAATAAGCTATGAAGGACCCATAGTTGCCAGAAAACTAATCTTTTGTACGTATAAATGTAAATTGTATTAACAATTAGAAAATAAAGCCCAACTAACCTACAAACATTGGCCAGACCAAGCTTCCTCCAAATACCACTTTTTTTTTTTTTTAAGTTGGGGATTAAACCCAGGTCTCCTTAAGCATGTGCTTTACCACTGACCCACATCCAGGTCAAATACCACTTTTATTTTTTTTGGTACTGATGAATGAACCTGGAATGTTTTAACACTGAGCTATATTCCCAGCCATTTTTATTTTGAGACAGTCTTGCTAAATTGCTTAGGCCTGGCTAAATTGCTGAGGCTGGCCTTGAATCCACAATCTTCCTCCTGCCTCAGCCTCTGGGATTACAGGCATGTGCCACTACATCCAGAGGAAATAAAATGACTTTAATCAAGGTTATATAATTACTGAATGGTAGAACCAAAATTTGCATGATAATCCGCTGACTCCAAGGCTTATATTCTTATGGGTTTAAGATTAATTAATCATTTTCTATCACTGCCATTTACCCTTATGACTTTCATGAACAAAAGAAGCCAGCCATGCCTGTAATCCCAGTGGCTCTGGAGGCTGAGTGTGAAGATAGCAGGTTCAAAGTCAGCCTTAGCAATTTAGCAAGGTGCTAAGAAACTCATTGAGACTCTGACTCTAAAATACAAAATAGGGCTGCTGATATGACTCAGTGGTTGAGTGCCCATGTAGCACTCAGTGGTTCAACCCCCGTACCAAAAAAAAAAAAAAAAAAAAAAGGCAGTTAACCCATCATGCTATAAGAAGGGGCTGGGATTGTGGCTCAGAGATAGAGTGCTCGCCTAGCATGGGTGAGGTCCTGGGTTTGATCCTCAGCACTACATAAAAAAATAAAATAAAGTTATGTGTCCACCTATAAGTAAAAAATAAATATTGAAGATAAACAAAAAGAAGGGGACCTCTAAGGTCCGTTGTACTTTCTTCAAGAGTAAAAAGACCCCTAAGATGAATTGCCTTTTCCAATTTCCAATTTCCTAACTCTCATGAGTTATTAAAAGACCCAAGGGGCTGGGATTGTGGCTCAGTGGTAGAGGGGGCTCACCTAGCATGTGCGAGGCCCTGGGTTCAATCCTCAGCACCACATAAAAATAAATAAATAAAACAAAGGCATTAAAAAAAAAAAAAAAGACCCAAATCCTTATGAGATTTGACTGGGGCTGGACAATGACAGAGGGAGGAGATGAGACAGTTGCCCAGGAGAAGGTGAGAGCTTCATTGGAGTGACTGACCAATGTTGGGTAGAGTAGAAAGTGAAACCAGGAAGGAGACTGACATCCAGGGCCTGAGTTTCCTGGTGATGTCAAAGCACAGAGTGAGCAGGAATAAGAGAGTGGCACATACAGAAGGACAGGCTCTAACCAGAGAGCAGGTTTTCCAAATATTCTCTTTCTGGATGACAATAAGGATGTGGCTGGAGGCAGGGGTTCACAAGATAAAGTGCAGGCTAAGAAGTAGAGAAGATCAACAATTTTTTTGTTGTTGTTGTTTGTTCCAGGGATTGAACCCAAGGGTGCTAAACAACTGAGCCACATCCCCCAGCCCTTTTTTAATGTTTTATTTTCAGAAGGGTCTCACTAAGTTGCTTAGCACCTTACTAAATTGCTGAAGCTGGCCTTGAACTTGTAATCCTCCGGCCTTAGCCTCTGGAGTTATTGGGATTATAGGCATGCACCACCATACCTGGAAAGATTAAGAAAATATGAAGAAATTTCAAAGTATTAGACAGGTCATTGATATGGACCAGTGACTCTTCACTGGGGGCTTCATTGGCCCCATCGGGCAATTGCAAACATATGAAGATCTTGTTGGGTTCTCTCTCCCATCCCTTTATTCCTTTTGTAGTTGTCACAGTGTCATAGGTTACTACCAGCATTTGGAGGAGCTATCCTACACAAGGAAGAGGTACACCCAGAATGCCAATAACACCCCAATGAGAAACAGAGAAGCAAATGATACAGGAAGCTGGTGTTTCCAGTGAAAGTAAGGAGCTTGGCCAGAAGCTGGCACACCACTGTGACACAGGAGAGAAGTGTGAGGTGTAGTCAGATGTGAGCCTCAGAACTCAGGTTTAGGACATTAGAACCAGGCACTTAAAACAATGAATGGGAACGGTATTGCAGTTGCAGGAAAGCAGCAAGACTGACTCCTGACCCTAGAATATTTCAGGATCCCATGTGCAGAAAGAGTACTACTCAGACATGGGAATGCATGGCAAGGGAAAGCCAAGTTTAGTTAAGGCAGGTGGGGCTAAGGAGGGTGAAAAGGCTAAGAATGTACAGAAGTTTCTCTGCAGAACAGGGGGTTTCCAACTCTCATTAATCACATCTCAACACGGTCTCAGATCCCTTCACTTTCTTTCCATTCCTGTTGCTCCCCACCCTCACAGCAGCTTTCACTTGGTTTCCTGAGAGAGCCTCATAAATTGTCTCCATGCTATCAATCTCTCACCTTTTCCAATATGACTTTTACAATATTGCCAGAAGCATCTTTCCAAAACAAGTCTGATCATGTCACTCTCTCAGTTGCATTCACCGCTGAACTAACTAAATCTGAAACTTAGCATAGCATTGGAGGCCTCTCATCTTCTAGCCCTAATTGAACCGTACTAGTCCCTTCTCACTTTTGTTTTTGCCCTGCTTGACTGCTCGCTTTCTATTCCCTTTGCTTGTGTTAGGCTCCCACAATCCTTTCCTTATTCACTTTGCTTTATGTTCAGGTTCACTTCTTGAAAATCACCAGACTATCTCTTCCAATTACCAATAATTCCTAAATTTCCCTAAAGGCAAAAATCACCCAGGATACTTGTTAAGAGCACAAATTCCTGAGCCCCAATGCAGATACAGAATCAGAATCTTTGGAGGACCTGGGAAGCCATCCATGTAGGAAGGTTTTAAAACATGTTCAAAAAAACTTTGATATTCCACCCATCAGGAGGTAGAGTCAAGTTCCCCTCTCCCTAAATATAAGTCAGCCTTGGTTATTTACTTCCTTTTCTTTTTTTTTTTTTAAGGTACTGGAGATTGAATTCACAGCCTTGCACATATTAGGCAAGCACTCTACCCTTGAGTTATATCTTCAGGCTTAGTGACTCACTTCTATGAAGAGAATGTGGTAAAAGTGATAGCATATGACTTCCAAGGCTAAGGTCATGAAAGGGAACCAACTTCTAGCTTCTTTCTTCTTTTGTTCCCTCCCTCCCTCTGTTTCTGGCTGCTTGCCTTAGAACCCAGCCACGAAGCCAAAGAGTCACATGGACTGGCCATGTGTAAGTGTTCCAATCATGACCCCAGCTGAGTTCCCAGATGACAGCCAGCATCAACTGCCTGACTTGGGAGTGAGTGAGCCTTTAGACAACTAAGGCTCCCAGTTTTTGAGCCACCCTGGCTGATGCTAAGTAGAGCAGAGACAACCCTGTCCAAATTGGAGATTCATAAGCAAAATAAACATTGTAATTATTTTATGCCTCTAAATTTTAGAGGTCTCTGTCTTTGTGATGCTGAGCATCTAACACAAGGCTTTATGCATGTAAGCAGGCACTCTGCCACTGAGGTACATCCCCTAGCCCAAGATTTTTTTTTTTTTAATTTATTATAAAAGAGAGGAGTGAGAGAGGAGAGAGAGAATTTTCTTAATATTTATTTTTTTAGTTCTCAGCGGACACAACATCTTTGTTGGTATGTGGTGCTGAGGATCGAACCCGGGCCGCACGCATATCAGGCGAGCGCGCTACCGCATGAGCCACATCCCCAGCCCGCCCAAGATTTTTTTATTTTCTTAATTAAAAATTTTTTGTTTTTGTATCAGGGACTGAACCCAGGGGCTCTTAACCACTGAGCCATATTCCCATTCCTTTTTATTTTTTGAGATACGTTCTCGCTAAATTACTTAGGGACTCCCTAAGTTGCTGAGATTGACTTTGAACTTGCAATCCTTCTGCCTCAGCCTCTCAAAACACTGGGAATAAAGACATGTGCCACCATGTCAAGCTCCTAAGATTATTTTAATCAAAATTATTAATTCATACTAATTATATAGATTATTGTTTTGTCTTGGGGGTTGAACTCAGAAGTGCTTTTATACTGAGCTACATCCCCAGCGTTCTTTTAATTTTGGGACAAGGTCTCACTAATTTGCTGCGGGTCTTACTAAATTGCTGAGGCTTGCCTCAACTTCTAATCCCTCCTCCTGCCTCAGCCTCCCAAATTTCTAGGATAATAAAAGGTGTGCCATAGTGCCTGGCTAATTGTACAGATTAATGTGACATTTACTTATATGCATATATCATGCTTTGCTTGAATCCACCCTCCCTAATGCCCTCTATTACTCTCCCTTCTTTTGCCCTCACTCTTATCTCTCTTCTCAATGTGTTTAGTTTCAGGTCATCATTTTTTCTTTAATTACCACATATAGAGAAACACATGATACTTGTCTTTCTGTATCTGGTTTAGTTCATGTACTATCATGATCCTCAGTTCCATCTATTTTCCTGCAAATGATGTGATTTAATTCTTTTTTTTTAAGCTGAATAATACTCCATCATGTATATATACCATAATTTCTTTATTCATCTTTCAATGCCAGTCTAAGATTTTCTTTAGGGTACTATAGATTGAACCAAGGACCTTGTATATTCTGGGCAAAGGCTCTACCACTAAGCTAAATCCCCAGTGCTTAGGATCTTCTAAAACAGAAATAGAGGTTGGGGATTTAGCTCAGTGACAGAGCACTTGTCTTGTATGTGTAAGGCCCTGAGTTTGGTCCTCAGCCCTGAAAAAAATAAATAAAACACAACAATAGATAACTGGAACACCATATTATTAGTAATACTAATAAGTACTCCAGATAAATCTTAAGATCACAAAGGTTGGGCTGGGCACTGTGGTGCATGCCTTTAATCCCAGTGACTTGGGAGTCTGAGACAGGAACATCACAAGTTCAAGGCCAGCCTGAGCAACTTAGCAAGGCCCTCAGCAACTTAGTGAGACCCTGTCTCAAAAAATAAAAAATGCAGGGCTGGAATTGTAGCTACAGTGGTAGAGCACTTGCCTAGCATGTGTGAGGCACTGCATTCAATCCTCAGCACCACATAATAAATAAATAAACAAACAAACAAACAAAATAAAGGTATTGTGTCCATCTACAATTTAAAAAATATAAAAAAAAATAGGGTCAGGGTTGTGGCTCAGTGGTAGAGCACTTACCTAGCATGCTTGAGGCACTGGGTTCAATCCCCAGCACCACATAAAAATAAAAACAAATAAAGGTATTGTGTCCATCTACAATTAAAAAATATATTTTAAAAAAATAAAAAATAAGAAGAACTGGGGATATATTTCAATGGTAAATCACCCTGGGTTAAATCCCCAGTACCTGCCCCCCGCCCAAAAAAAGCTCCTGGTTTAATTCCTCTGTACTGCTGAATACATACATACATACATACATACATACATGTCTCCTGATTATTATCATCCTTCTTCTCCATGGTACTGTGTATGGTACTCAGTAAGTCATTTCATAATCTCCCTGACAGGTGGTATTATGTGCTTAAGACAAATGGTGTTTTTGGAACCAAGATCAGCACTTACTTGGAGAATATTTCCACGATAGTTGATGACTTGTTCTTGTTGACAAGAGAAAGTTCTTTAGCTGTTACCCTCAAAGATAGTGAAGTCCATTGCCGTCTGTTAAATGCAGTTGATTCCATCTTGTCTACAGATACTGAAACACCTACACAATAAAGAGAGTCAGAATATTAGATGTAGGAGAGGGATAGCCAGCATCCAAGGATTGACAGTGGGGTATGAAAAGTAAGAGAGCAGAGAGCCTGAACCAACACACTCTACTCTTCTACCACTTCTCCCAAAAACTGTGTAACCTTAGTCAAATGAGTCAATATCTTTGGGTTGCAGCCTCCTATAGAAGGGGGTTAGATCAGATCATTTATAAGGTCTCTTCCAGGTCCAACATTTTATGACTGATCTATGGGGCAAAAGTCAACTGGCCTTTCCCTGAATTTAAGCCTGTTCCAAAGTCACATTTAGAGTGAAATGTTCCCCTCTTCTGAATTACATCCCAGGGGAGGTACAATCAGCATCTCAGCAGAGTCAGATTCAAGTTAGATTCTACCTACATCCAAGCTTCTTTTGGCTGGCCTCGCTCCCCACACTCTGCAGCATTAGCCATTCAGCCTTGGAAGGACAGCTAGGGACTCTGCATGGTCCACTTGAAAGAGCAAGGGCTTTCAGGCTAGGCAGTCTTCAGTAAAACCATAACTTTGTTATCTTGAAAAAATTACATAACTTTGGGGCTGGGGGGGTGAAGCTCAGCAATAGAGATTTGCCTAACATGGGCGAGGCTCTGGGTGAGAGGGTGGAGTAACATTTAAAAAAAATGTTTTTAGTTGTAGATGGACACAATACCTTTATTCCATTTATTTATTTTTATGTGGTGCTGAGGATCGAACCCAGTGCCTCACACATGCGAGGCAAGTGTTCTGCCACTGAGCCACAATCCCAGCCTGGGAGGAATAATCTTTCCAGTTTTAGTTTTTTTCTTTTCTTTTTAATTTATTTTTCAGTTGTAGGTGAGCACAATATCCTTATTTTATTTTATGTGATGCTGAGGATTGAATCCAGTGCTTCATGCATGCTAGGTAAGCACTCTACCTCTGAGCCACAACCCCAGCCCCAGTTTTAGTTTCTTCAGCTAAAAAAAAATGAGGAAAACGAGGATTATACTTAAACTACGGTTTTAATGTAGATTTATGGCAACAATACATTTAAAATACTAGGCACGTTAGAGTAGTATAAAGAGCATTTTAAGCATGACATGTTAGCTTTGGCACTTGTTATATTCTTACTATGATTAGCAATCAGTAAAATATACTTTTTTTTTTTTTTTTTTTTTTTTTTTTAGTAAAATATACTTAAATTCAGAGGCCACAGCCTCCATACTTAAATTCTTTTCTGATGGTACACTGGTGCACACCTGTAACTCCAGTGACTTGGCAGGCTGAGGCAGGAGGACTGCAAGTTCAAGACCTGCTGGGGCTGTAGCTCAGTGGTAGAGTGCCTGCCTCGCAGGTGTGAGGCACTGGATTCGATCCTCAGCACCACATATAAATAAATAAATAAAGATATTGTGCCCATCTACAACTAAAAAAAAAAAAAAGACCAGCCTCAGCAATTTAGTATGGCCCTGTCTCAAAATAAATAGGGATAGGGATGTGGTTCAGGGCCCCCTGGGTTCAATCAAAAATTATTTTCTATTGTCCCTTCAAGCCAAAAAATACCCAAAGCCATTCTCTTGACATCAGTTAATCTCTACCCATTAACCTGGATTTTTTTTTCACCAGTAATTATCAAAGGAGTTCCAACTTTTGTCCAGAAGAAGTAAGATTAGATTAGTTGGGGCTCGGGATGTGGCTCAAGTAGTAGCATGCTCGCCTGGCATGCATGAGGCACTGGGTTCAATCCTCAGCACCACATAAAAATAAAATAAAGATATTGTGTCCATCTAAAACTAAAAAATAAATATTTTTTAAAAAAAGATTAGATTAGTCAATAGTTTCCTTATTTGAAGAGCGAAAGTAAAAATTAAAGTCCTGCTTGCAGCTCTCTTGACAACTGCAGAGCATAGGTCATCTGATAAAAGAAATGGTTCCTGGAATATTGCAACGCACAGCCCTGACAACAGTGGAATACATGGGGCACTGGGCTGCCCTTTCACACTAAAAGTACCAAGATGAAAAGTAGGTGATGGGCAACTCTAACAAACCATGCTACTTCTCCATACATAGCACTTTGTTTTTTATGACTAAAGCCTTGTCTGAAAATAATACTAGTTTTGTTGATTTGTCTTAATCCCTATACTGGAAGGTAGCGGAGTTCACAGCAATGGTAAGACCTCTGGCATTAGCGTCAGATAGGCCCAAGTATGAGTGTTGGCCTCACCATTCAATGCTATGTACTGTTCCTAAAACTTAGATTTCTCACCAGCAATAACAGGTATGTTTGTTTTGGTCTGGAATTGAACACAGGGGTGCTCTACCACTGAGCTATACCCCTAGCACATTTTAGTTTTATTTTGAGACAGTGGCTCACTAAGCTGCCCAGGCTAGCCTTAAACTTGCAATTCTTCTGCCTCCCAAGTCACTGGAGTTACAGGAGTGTGTTAACACACTCGGCACAATAACAGTATTCCTTTTCTTAAAAAATTTTTTTGATGTTGATCGACTTTTATTTTATTCATTCGTTTATATGCGGTGTTGAGAATCGAACCTAATGCCTCACATGTGCTAGACAAGTGCTCTACCACTGAACCACAACCCTAGCCCCCCAAATAGTATTATTTTGAGGAATAAATAAGATAAAAAAGAACACTCTAATCCAGAATCAGTAAACAATAAATGTTAGAGTTTTTTAAATGTTATATCTTCTTTCTGAATAAAATAATCTCAATATTACTCATGCTTTCTAAATAAACCTGAATGTACCAAATAAAACATGACACCTATTTGTGTATCTACTTCCCAATTTGTAACTGACAGACTCACCACTGTCAGCTTTTTTACTAACGAGAACAAGGTGTACAAGTAACAAACAATTTGGCCAAACTTAATTATGTAAAACCACAATATTCATCCTTTAAAATAAATTTAGGAAACACTGACCAACACTTTAAGAGATTATTTGGCAAAATTATGCTTCCAACATAGGTGTGGGTATAAATGTTGTCAGTTCTTCTACCGTGATGATTTTTGGATGAAAGAGAAAACACATACCCACACAAACACAAGGTTATAAGGTTTGTTCTCAAATCTGTTCATAAAAAAAGGAACAGTGGACCTGGGTGTGTGGCATGTGCCTATAGTCCCAGCTACTTGGAATAATGAAGCAGGAGAGTTCAAGATCAGCCTAGGCAATGTAGGGAGACACTATCTTAACAACAACAACAAAAAAAAAAGTGGGAGGAAAGTACTGGTTATATGAGGGACTGAGCATGATAAAGAAAAAGGAGTTGATTCCACATCTGGTTTTGAGTACTCCCGGCTAGAATGCTATGGAAAGTTAGAACATCTACTTTGGTATAAGTGCACCATATATACGAGGAATAAATTGTTCACCCCAAAATATGGAGAGACCCCTATCTAAATGGTGTTCATAATCTATTGAACTTACTAGCATATAACAAATTGTTACAGCACAAGGCAGAATGTGGTTAGAGGCAATGCATGGTCTAGGAGAGTGGGATTTTTGGCTGGAGGGAAGAGAAAGAAAAACATACTGGATTAACTTGGAATGGGCAGAATTTCACAATGAGAGTAGGAGGAATAAAGTACAGGAGAATACCTTTAGGGGATGAGTTAGATTTTGGTTGCAAAAGAAGTTGAAAATAAGGTAGGAAAAGGCAGGATAAGGCCAGACTAGGAAGAGCCTTGAAAACCTTGTTAAGGAAGTTAGGACACATTCCAAAAGTACAAATATTTAGCCTGTGAGTTAGCAGAAATGTAGTCCTTTTTCTTTTTCTTTTCTTTTTTCTTTTGGTACCAGGAATTAAACCCAGGATACTTAGACACTGAGCCACATCTCTGGCCCTTTTTATTTTATTTATTTTTTTATTTTGAGACAATGTCTCCCTAAATTGCTTAGGACCTCACTAATTTGCTGAGGCTGACTTTGAACTCATGATCTTCCTGCCTCCTCCTCCAGAGCTGCTGGGATTACAGGTGTGCACCAACAGGCCAGGCTTAAAGTCTAGTCTTAATGTGCTATTCCTCAGCACAAGCATGACATTTATGGCAAATTTTTTAAGAATTTCCCCTGAGGGCTGGGGTTGTGGCTCAGAGGTAAAGCACTTGCCTATCATGTGTGAGGCATTGGGTTTGATCCTTAGCACCACATAAAAATAAAATAAAGCTATTGTGTCCACCTATAACTAAAAACTAAATATAAAGAAAAATTTCCCTGAGCCTCAATAGTCACATCTGTAAGATAAAAGCTCTACATTGGATTACCCACAGTCTCTACAGTGAAACAAATAAAGTTTCTGAAAAACCACAATGAACGCCATGTCTTAAAAAAGATTATTCTGCAACAGTGTGTAACTTGTTAAGAGAAGAAACTGGAGTCTAAAGTTACTAAAAGATCCTAAAACTGTCTAAATGAGAGATAATCAAGGTTTTCATTTTGTTTGGTACTGGGGACTGAACCTAGGCTTTACTACTTAGGTACATCCCACTCCTATTAAATTTTTTGAGACAGGGTCTCACACAGTTGCTGAGGCTGGCCTCCAACTTGCCATCCTTTTGCCTCAGCCTCCAGAATGGCTGGGATTATAAGTGTGGACGATCACACTCAGCACCATCAAGGTTTAAAGTAGGAATGAAAGATATGTAGAGAGAACTGATAGTTTTCAGAATAAAAGGGACTTAAGGTAAGAGAAGGAATCAAAGCTGGCATCACCAAACATAAACGATTAAAAGTTTAAGGGTAAATATAGAATGACAAGAGAGGGTTTTATTATTTCATGTTGAAATATACACATAATCAAGAAAAATCCAAGTGATACACAAGAAACTTCAAATTCAAAACTACCATTAGAAACCAGACTCTTAGAAGAAAAAAAGTTTTGAAACACCTACTTTATTCAAAGCACAAATCTCCTCACAACCCTACTACAAGTTTGGTTTTATTAACTTAAATTTATTTTTATTTTTATTTTTATTTTTTTAGTTGTAGATGGACACAATGCCTTTATTTTATATATTCACTTATTTTTTTATGTGGTGCTGAGGAATGAACCCAGTGCTTCTCATGTGCCAGGCAAGCGTTCTACCATTGAGCCACAACCCCAGCTATTATGCTATTATCTTATATTTATGATGAAGATAAGTTAAATAACTTTACAAAAATTACTTCAATATAAAGTAGCAGAGTTGAGATTCTTACCTATATTGTTTTTTTTTTGTTTGTTTGTTTGTTTGTTTGTTTTTTGTGTGTGTGTTTTAACCAGGGATTGAACCCAGGGATACTTTACTACCAAACCACATCCATATTCCTTTTTATTTTTTTATTTTGAGACAGGGTCTTGCTAAGCTGCTTAGAGTCTCACTAAATTGCTGGGGCTGACTTTGAAAATGCAATCCTCCTGCCTCCTAAATCACTGGGATTAAATGTGACCCACCACACCTGGCCAAATTTATATTCTGTTTAATTCCAAAGTCCATTTTCTTTCTACTACAAGTAGTGAACAATGATCAAAAACATCAAATTTTAACCAAAACTGGGAAGAAAAATTTCGGAACCATCTAGCTGCAAAACCATATAAATTATCTTCCAGTAGCAGCAAGTACAGTTGGGACCTCCATATCCTTTTCGCATCCATGGAATAAACCAACCATAGATTGAAAGAAAAATTTGTTCAGGGGGTACCAGGGATTGAACTCAGGGGCACTCGACCACTGAGCCACATCCCCAGCCCTATTTTGTATTTTATTTAGAGACAGGGTCTCACTGAGTTGCTTAGTGCCTCACTTTTGCTGAGGCTGGCTTTGAACTAGCAATCCTCCTGTCTCCACCTCAGCCTCCTGAGCTACTGGGATTATAGATGTCTACCACCAAGCCTGGCTTGAAAATATCTGAAAAAATATTGTGCTGAATATGGTGCCACTTGCCTGTAATCCCAGCACTTTGGAAGACTGTCCTGAACACACACAGACTTTTTTATTGGTTATTATTTCCTTAAAAATATAGTATAACAAGTATTTATATAGCATTTACATTGTTTTAGTCATTTTAAGTAATCTAGAGGTAATTTAAAGTATATGGGAGGATGTATGTAAGTTATAGGTTAAGACTGCATGCACCATTTTATAAAAGGGACTTGAACATATACAGATTTTTTTTTTTTTTTTTTTTTTTGGTGCTGGGGATTGAACCCAGAGGCTTGCACATGCCAGGCAGACACTCCACCACTGAGCCACATCCCAGCCCAATACAGATTTGGGCATCTGCAGCAGTCCTGGAACCAACCCCAGTACCCCGATGGATACCCAGGGAAGGACAACTATATTTTCCCAGAATGGTGAGCACCAGAGGTAATCATTCCTACTTCCAGGAAACTTAAAGTTGTCCAAGGCCAACTTGAAATACTCTCCACTGTAAATAAATATCTTGGTTTTTATGGGCCGTGTTAAAAGTGTGGTATTGCTCCTCACCCACCCAGTCTCTCTTAGATCAGAGTCCCATTTTCAGACTTCAAACTTTAAAACTCATCCTCATAGGTCATATTCATTCTACTAGCACTTCAACTGTGAAGGCAAAACTGCTGGATCAGGGGCTGGGGTTGTAGCTCAGTGGTAGAGCACTTGCCTAGCATGTGTGAGGCACTTGGTTTGATCCTCAGCACCACATAAAAAATAAAATAAAGGCACTGAGTTAATCTACAACTGAAAACAAAATAATTAAAAAAACTGCTGGATTGGCAGATGGATGAATGCAAGAGTTAAAGGAAATAGATAATAACAAAAATAAGATTTTAGCCTCAGAAACTAGAATAAAACAAATAATAATTGGATATAAGAAAGCAACTGATTGCTAAACAAGGAAAATACCTTCATATTTAGATATACGCTGGAGATCTTGACATCAGAAGAGAGGCTTAGAAAGCAATAACTCCCTTTTATACAATGAAGGAATTGAGCCACATAAAAGTCTAAAAATTTCCCCAAAATCACCATCTAGTTAGTATTAGAACTCTTTAGCTCTAACTCCCAGTTCAATGTTCTTTAATCAGACCAGATAGCTTGAGGTGGGACAGCTAATCTGTCCTAAGGGTGATCTGGGGCTTAGAGACAAGATCTCTTGCAAAGGTCCTTGAAAAGCAAGGGTTGGGCACACAGTGACTCACTGGGAAATTTGGCCCCAGGTATCAGCTTCCTCAAGCTACTGCTTAAGGTGAGAGCTGCAGCTGCTCCAGGGAACCCATTCTAATAAACTCATTTATTGGTTCATCTGACCAAGGGAATTGTCTATCAGAAACCAGGTTGGGATAAAAGCAGATGAACTTCTACCACAATCAGCTCTTTCCAAAGCTTCTAAAAAAATCCTAGCCTTATAAATACAATCTCAATTGCCCTTCTCTTTTTCTCTAGCCTCCTGAAAGAATGCATGAGCAAGCAGTATAAGTTATTGAAAGCAGCCTCAAAAAACTAGAGAACAGGGCTGGGATGTAGCCCAGTGGTATAATAATTGTTTAGCATATGCAAGGTCTTAGGTTCTGTCCCCAGCACAGCAAACCAACCTGGGAAATTTAACAAGATCCTGTCTCAAAATAAAAAATAAAAAGGATTAGAGTTTATAGTTCATTGGCAGTACACCCCTGGTTCCATTCCCAGCCTCCCACATATACATTAAAAAAACCTAGAGAAAAAATTCTAAAAACACATATTGAGAGAAAATGTCATTTTTTAGAAATGAAGGTTGAGTTTTACACTTTTTCTACAACTCTTCTCAGTTTGAATGTCAAAACGTAAAAAGAAGAAACTAATTAAAAGGAAAAACAAAAACAACCTAAAAATGTCAAGGTGCAAAAGGGAATTAAAAAAAAAAGCAATATGAAATACATTTCCACATAATGACTTTTCAGAATGCAAGTTATATTTCTTTTTTTTTTCTCTTCTTTTTTTCATTTTTTAAAAAATTTTTGAGAGATGGTCTCACTAAGTTGCCAAGGCCTCAAACTTGACAATCCTCCTGCCTCACCTTCCCCAGTTGCTGGGATTATAGACACACTCCACTGTACCAGCGAAGTTATGAATTGTTTAGAAGACAATATAAAACTGATGTGCCTTTTTCATTTCTCCATATCAGAGGGTACATGGTGATGATGTTGTATTGCTGGTGATGTTAACATTGACCACCAGGTTGAGGTGGTATCAGGTAGGTTTTTCTACTGTAAAGTGTTGGTAAAGATGGCGCCCAGCTGCTCAGGTCCATGACGCACTGAATGGCACACGAACTGTCACCTCCAATCCCTGAAGTGGCACGAACTCTCAGCCAATGAAGAAGTAACAGCCCACTCGCCTTGCTCCTCCTCATCCTGCGTTAAGCCCATAAATATCAACACCCTGTTGGTGCTCTCTCTCTTACTCTCCCCTCTCTCTCCCCCTCCCCTCCCCTCTCCCTCCCTTCTCTCTTCCCCCTCCCCTCCCCTTCCCCCCCTCTTCTCTCTTCCCCCTCTCCTCCTTCTCCCCCTCTCCTCCCTCTCCCCTTCTCTCTTCTCTCTCTCTCCCCCCCCCTTCTCTTCTGCAACTGCCCTCTTGCTAATGGTAAATGGTTGTTTTGGCTTGTTGAGTTTACAGAGCTTTTCCATCGTCCTTTACATAAAGTTTATTTTTTCTTCTCTTTGTAACTCATACATATTTGGGGAGAGACACTTTGATACTGTTTCTTAAGCTTTTTCCCACTAATTTTAGCATTTATGGTGGGAGATGTTGTCTACAGCAATTATTAATGTTTTAATGGTAATTTTCTATTGCCCTCATCCTTTCTGCATTATTAACTGTAATTCTTCTGAGGAAGATTTGTCCTTTCCTTTTTAACGATTTATTTATATTAGTATGAACTCACTGATATTTATTTTATCCCCTGGATACAAATATAAACCGAGCATTCCTAATCCAAAAATCTGAAATCAGAAATGCTCCAAAGTCCAAAACTTTTTGGGTACTGACATGATGCCACAAATGGAAAATCCCATACCTGACCTCACATGACAAGATGTAGTCAAAACACAAGCACAGGGCTGGATTTGTGGCTCAGTGGTAGAGTGCTTGCCTAGCATGGGTGAGGCACTGGGCTCGATTCTCAGCACTGCATATAAATAAATAAAATAAAGGTCCATTGACAACTAAAAAAAATTTTAAAAAACACAGACACAAAACTAAAAATATTGTGTAAATTTATCTTTAAGGCTATACCTATATAAGGTGTATATGAAATATAAATGAATTTCATGTTTAGATTTGCGTCCCACCTCCAAGGTATCTAACTACATATATGCAAGTATTCTAAAATATTGGAAAATTTCCAGCTCCAAGCATTTTGGACAAGGGATATTCAACCCTTATTATCATTGTTTTGTTGCTTAAATTTTTCTAGCTTTGGTCATTTGGAACTTTGGTAGTTTTGTTTCTATGTTCCTTCAATATTCATTCTCTCTCTCTCTCTCTCTCTCTCTCACACACACACACACACACACACACACACACACACACACACACACACACACACACACGCAAAGCACTTCCTTTCTTTCTAGCATTATAAGATGTTCCAGGTTCATCTTGTGTTTGCCATACCCTCCCCTGGAGTCATTCAACTATTTATCTAAGGAGCCGTGTTTGTTTTATGGTTTTGGTACAAGGGATTGAACTCAGGGGCACTCTCACACTGAGCCACATGCTCACATCTCCCAGCCCTTTTTCATATTTTAAATAGAGAGAGGGCTCCCTAAATAGCTGAGGCTGGCTTTTAACTTGTAATCCTCCAACCCCTGGGATAACAGGCATGAGCCAGGGCACCCAGCCTGTTTGTTTCCCTTCAGGGAAAAATCAAGATCTGGGCACTAGGAACTTTCATTACTACAGATAAGTCACTGCTTCTAGGTTTGCTCAGTGGCCAGAACCAGGAAATATATGCACGTATACTAACACATGTATATACACATTTCTATATTCACCTCCAAATCTATCTATTTATAAACTAAAATTCTGACTCTAATCTAGCATCATAAGATTAATTCTAATATTCCCTTTGCTTATTTGTAACTTCTTTCTCTGATAGTAAAAAGTTAAGCTCCATAGAACTTCGACTTCTGAAAAGAGATCTAGAATTTTTAAAATTATTCTCCTCCCTTGATACACCATATACTTTTTCATTGCATTTGGAATGTTATCTCCTACTCAATCTACCCACCTTTAAAAATTCAACTGAGAGACTACCTCCCCACAGAACCTTTTCCTCAAGGGCCCCAGCCCTATCTCCCATCAGCAGAGGTCACTCCCACCACTTTATCAAAATTTTATGAATTCTACTCAACAGAAAGATTCTTGAGGTCAGAGTACATACCTACTTTGCCTCTTGCCCTTCTGGTATTGCTTTCTTAAATAAAAGGAACTTTATTGATATGTCTTAAATGAAACTGCATGAAGCTTTGAATTTTATCTGAAACACAATTAGTAAGGAAAGATAAATGCTCCTCATTGCAGTTCCAAAACTAGGTGTTGAGAAAGCATATACTGTATTTCAGAACTGTGAATGATTCAGTAATTTCAGTTGCTTCTTCTGAAAGGGTAAAGTTTCTAAGCTGGAAGGCTTGAATTAAAATGTAAAAGATTAGGTATTATTGAGTTCCACTGTTACACCCAGATTCCTGAGATAGTTAAGACAACGCCCTACTGGCCATTTAACCTAGGGCCCTGTGCAGTTTGTCACAGGGCCCGAACCAATCAGTTTGAATGTGTACCCCGCTTAGGAATGACCAATCACCCCTGCCCGAGCTGTTCCCGCCAATGAATTTGCCAATCACATCTCAGAGTTGTTGTTCAATTTCCCCGTGCCTCATGATGATTTGTTCTGATGTATGCAAAGCCCACCACCCTCTCCAGAAAGTGTACTTAAGCTCTGCTTGACCTTGGCTCTGGGCTCTGGGCTGCTCTCCCTTCTTGAGTGGGCACAGAGTCCCAGCGCGCTGGAATGGATCCCCAATAAATCCCCTTTTGCCAATTGCATGGAGTAAGTCTCTTGTGTGGTCTCTCCCTCCGATGATCCGCCGGACACCCCTTACACTTCAAACTCTTTGTGGGGGGCAGGGGTACCAGATACACTGAACCACTGAGCCACCCCTTGCCCTTTTTATTTTTTATTTTGAGACAGGGTCTCACTAAGTTGCTTAGGCCAACTCTGAACTTACAATCCTCCTGCTTTAGCCTCCATTACAGGTGTGCACCACTGTGCTTGGCTCCTTTTTTTTTTTTCTAACTCTCCTTTTAAGGATATTTTGTGCCTAAAAAAAAACCCACTAAGATTCACAGCAAGAGCAATGAAAAAGAGACTGTGAAATTGACAAGCAATTTCACTTGAAATTGACAAGCAATTTGTGGAAAGTGCTCACCAAAGAATCATGGAATAAGATTAAGCTTTCTGAGAGATGTTCACTAAGTGTTTATAAACATTCACCCTTGTTGATTCATACTTCATCACTCCAGGGAAAAAGATGGAAAAAAGCAAGCATCCTCAGATATAATCTTTGTTTTTTAATATTTTTAAGTGTAGATGGACACAACACAATGCCTTTATTTTTATGTGGTGCTGAGGATCAAACCCGGGTTCCGCTCGTGCTAGGCGAGCGCTCTACCACTGAGCCACAATGCCAGCCCCCTCAGATATAATCTTTCCCCCTTCATGCCTATGAGGCAGGCAGAAAATAAGTGCCACAATATTTCATCTGGACTCTTTTGTTTCGGGCAATGCTGGGGATAGAACCCAGGGACTTATCACTCAGAGCAAACACTTTACCGCTGCCTTGTACCTGAGTTATACCTCCAGCTCCCAGCTGGACTACTAATTTTCCCTAGGACCTCACTATATTCCCACCTCTGACTTTGCCTCTACCTAAAATAGGCTGACATTTTGGACAAGTATGTATATACTCATATATATATACACACAGCTAAGGTTTGTATACATATTTTTTAAAAAAATATTTATTTTTAGTTGTAGTTGTACACAATACCTTTATTTCACTTATTTATTTTTTTAGTGGTGCTGAGAATCGAACCCAGTGCCTTATGCATGCCAGGCGAGTGCACTACCACTTAAGCCACATCCCTAGTCTCCTTAATTTTTAAAAATTCTTTTTTCTCTTAAGTTTTTTTCCTCTCAACCTATTATCTCATTTTGCTCCTATGTCATAGCCAAACCATAATCTCCACATATTCATTATTTCTGCTTCTTCATCTTCCATCCATTCCTCTAAGCCTTTGGTGTGGCTTCTACTCCTGCTACTCTATTGTAATTGTTCTCCTGAAGATCACTAAAGAACTCTTATTGTCATATCCAAGGACCATGTCTCAGTTGTTATCGTCCTCAGCCATCTGAATTGTTGACCGATCCTACAGGAAAGCTATATTTTCTTTTCTTTCTTTTTTTTTTTAATAAAATGAAACTCCTTCTGATTCCTTTCCTATCTTTCAAATCATTCTCAATTATCTCACAGAATCCTTTCTTCTCACCACTCACCCCTGTTCCCAGGCATTAGTCAAGAATTAAAGTAACCCTCTCTCTGAGTGAGCTTACCTATCTCAAGTAATCAAAGGTCACTTATATCAGACAATTCCCAAAGCCAAGTTGTAATCCCTACCTAACCTTTTTAAAATTTTTTGGTACTGGGGCTTGAACTCAAGGGCTAACTACTAAGTCACATCCCAGCCTTTGTGGGTTTTTTTTGGTTTTTGGTTTTTGGTTTTTTTTTTTTTTTTTTTTTTGAGACAGGTTCTTGCTAAGTTGCTGAGGGCCTAGCTAAATTGTGAAGGATGACTTTGAACTTGTGATCCTCCTGCCTCAGCCTCCTGAAGTGCTGGGATTACAGGCATGCATCGCCATAACCTTCTTGAGGTTAAGAAGCTCTAACCTTCTTGACTTTAGTCTTAAAATCTCCACTACATGCTGGATAGCTTCATATGTCCCATGAATACACAACATACAGTCCAAATCATATGTATTATTCTATCTTAATTTCTACCCTTAAAATTGAATTTATTTAACCAGAAATTATTTTTCTCCAGAGGTGCTGGCATATGAATTTTTATTTGTATTGAACAAAATAATAGAAAGTGGAAGACAGTAGGATATAACAATGTACACAGGATTTGAAGTAAAAAAGAGAATTTACTGGTACTTACTCTGCCTCTTCTAAGTTTGTCATGTGCAATTTATTTACCTTTCTGAAGCACACACTATCACCTACCTTAGCTAGTTAAGTAAAAAATTCCATATAAAATGATACCTGGGGAGAATGAATAGTAAGGGGCTAAGAGGTAGGACACGAATTTGAATCTAATTGAGTCTTACACCTCTTAGTAGCTGCGTGACCTTGGGCAAATTACTAAACTCCAGCTGGGTTTCCTCCTCTATAAATTGGGGATAAAAGAATCCACCTCATTGTTGTGCAAATTAAGTTCTTAAGCATCATATATGATAACACTGTTTATTATAACACTGCCTAACACCTAATAAGTACTCAGTACATCTTTATCATCATTAATATTAATAAACTTTATTCTACATCCCCCGTGCTATATTATTTCACATAAGGACTTTGCACAAACTTGCCCTAGAATCCTTTTTTGGTGCTGAGGATTGAACTCAGGTGTGCTCAACCATTGAGACACATCCCCAGCCCTTTTTTATATTTTATTTAGAGACAGGGTCTCACTGAGTTGCTAGAGTGCGTTGCTAAATTGCTGAGGCTGGCTTTGAACTCGAGATCCTCCTGCCTCAGCCTCCCATGTTGCTGGGATTATAGGCATGCATCACTGCACCCAGTTTGCCCTTGAATCTTTAGGTGGGCCCACTTATCTCTTGATCCTGGGCTTTCCTCTGAGCATGCTGCCCCTACCAACACACTACTACACACTGTCTAGAAATGTTTCAATCCTTTCCTGGCCTTATGCTATAAGACCTAGCTTCCTTGGTCCTCCAAGCCTAGGTTAGGAGGTTATTTGTGGTGCCAGGGACCCAATTCAGTAGGCAAGTGCTCTATCACTGAATCACACTTCCAGCTAAAGAGGTTCTTCTTAATTTCTCCAAGTACTAGAGCTACCCCTAACTTGATGATTTTGTAATTTTTTTTTCTACTGGAGATTGAACCCAGGGGGCACTTAACCACTGAGCCACATTCTCCATCCCTTTTTGTATTTTATTTAGAGACAGGTTCTTGCCAAGTTGCTTAGGGCCTCGCTAAATTACTGAGGCTGGCTTTGAACTCATAATCCTCCTGCCTCAGCCTCCCAAAACACTAAGATTACATATGTGCACCACCACACCCAACAGTCACACTGTGTAACAGTGCCTGACACACAGTAAACATTCAAATATTTAAGGAAAGATGTTCAGATAGCTGAAATCGTTGGTTAGATTCTAGTGCTAGTGCTTTGAGGGAAAAGAAAATGAAACAAGATGGTAGGTTGTTTTTATTCCTAAATAAATCATTCAAATTATGGGAAACCAATGTAATTCAGCATAAAAAAAGAAAAATGTCTTTAGTACTAAACTCAGGTAGAACAAACCTAAACTTCATCAATATAGGCTGTTTAAGTCAACTTCCTTTGTTGACATAATTCAGGTGTTTTCTTACAAATGCTAATGAATAACCATTTGGCTCCATAGGTAACAAGCCAAACAGTAATTTAGAAATCAAAGGAAGTTAAGATGAGACATAAAAGAGGGGAAAAACTGAATTGGTAGGTTACAAACTTGACTATACATAGGAATCATCTAGGAAACTTGTTTAAAATACTGATTTCCAGGTCCCATCCCATGATTCTGATTCACCAGGTCTGGAATAGGGTCCAAGAAGACCACAATTTTTAAAAAATATTTTTTAAATTGTAGATGGATACAATACCTTTATTTATTTATTTTTATGCGGTGCTAAGGATCAAACCCAGGGCTTCACACATGCATGGTGAGCACTTCACCACTGAGCCACAACCTCAGCCCAGAAGACCACATTTTAACAAGAACTTTGAAGTGCTTCTAGTGTACAATGTTTTCCCCCATTAAATGCTGACAACTCTGAATTTAAGGGTTAAGAGCTATAATGTACTCCAAGAAAAATGGGTCAATCTCACCACCCCATACATACATACATACACACACACACACACACACACACACACGTAATCAGGTTATTTTCATTATTTCCCCTCTAATCCAGTTTGTCCCTGAATTTAAAATGCTGCTAAAGAGCTGAGTGCAGTGGTGCACGCCTGTCATCCCATCCACTCTTCATCTCTGAAGAGTGAGGTAAGAGGATAAAAAAAAAAAAAAAGATTTTAATTCTGGTTATTTATTTATTTATTTATTTGGGAAATACTGGGAATTAAACCCTGGGGTACTTAACCACTGACCTATATCCCCAGCCCTTTTTATATTTTATTTAGAGACAGGGTCTCACTGAGTTGCTTAGAGCCTCATTAAGTTGCTAAGACTTGCTTTGAACTTGAGATTCTTCTGTCTCAGTCTCCCAAATTGCTGGGATTACAGTATGCACCACTGTACCTGGCAAGGACTACAAATTTGAGGCCAGCCTGGGCAATTTAGCAAGATCCTGTACCCCTCCTCCAAAAAAAAGAGCTAGAGATGTAGCTCAGTGGTAGAGCACCCCTGAGTTCAATCTCCAAATACCACAAAATAAGTAAGTAAGTAAATAAATAAACTGATTAAGGGCTGAGGATGTAACTTAGTGGTAGAATGATTACCTATCATGCATGAAGCCCTGGGTTCAATTTCCAGTTTGGCAAAATAAATATACAAAGAATAAAAAATGGTGTTTGAATGTAAATTATATTTTATTTTTATCTACTGAATGTGAAGGCAACTATAATTTATTGAGATATTAACGTTAAAACAGGGAACCAACAGGCTTAGGCTCTAATCTTGAATCTGCCCCTAATTAGGCATGTTTCCTTGAATAAGACACCTGTCAGGGCCTTGCCTTCTTCTTGTGCAAAATGAAGAGGTTACAATAGCCTACTGTTTTTCTAATTGCAAGTCACAATTAGTAAGTTATGAAATCAGTTTTAATAGTTAGAACCAGCATGTTTGTTTGTAGTACTGGGGATTACACTCAGAGCCTCACACCTGCTAGGCAAGCACTCTACCACTCAGCTACATTCTCTGCCTGTTTGTTTTAATGAAAAAGAATAAAAAGCAATAGAAAATGTCAGAGTGCATCACACATACTGTAGTTAAATATTCTTTTATAAGGCTTTTGTTTCAGTTATTTGTGCGCATGTAAACTGGATAGGAATGCAAAATATTTCTTACTGTGGGGGTATGTTTTATAGAATTATAGTTTGACAAGTGTTAGCAAGAATATAGAGAATCCAGAACCCTCATACACTGCTGGTGGAAATGTAAAAAGGTGCAGCCTCTCTAAAATAGTCTGGCAGGCTGGGCACATGGTGGCATACACCTGTAATCCCAGAGGTTGGGAGGCTGAGGCAGGAGGACCATGAGTTCAAAGTCAGCCTCAGCAGAAGCAAGGTGCTAAACAACTCAGTGAGTCCCTGTCTATACAAAAAATAGGGCTTGGGATGTGCCTCAGTAATTGAGTGCCTCTGAGTTCAATCCACAACACACACACACACACACACACACACACACACACACAAGAAAATATTCTGGCAGTTTGATAAAAGGTTAAACAGTTTCCATATGATCCAGCAGTAGTACTCAAGTGTGTGTGTGTGTGTGTGTGTGTGTGTGTGTGTGTAAACACTTAAGAGAAATGTTGTATACATGTGTCAAATGATCACACTGTAGCCCATAATGTGTACAATTATTATGTGTCAATTAAAAATAAAAATAAGTCTGGAGATAGAGCTCAGTGGTAGAGTGCTTGCCTCATACATGTGAAACCCTGGATTTGATCCCCAGTACTACAAAAATAAAAATTAAGAAAGAGAAATGGAAACCCAGGTCCAAACAAAAAACTTGCTTATGAATGTTCATAACAGCATTACTCATAATAACCCAAAAGTGGAACAACCCAAAAGTCCATCAAATAATGAGTGGAAAACAAAATGTGGAATATGTATACAATGGAATATTTTTCTGCCATAAGAAAGAATAAAGTGCTAATATATGCTATAACACAGGTATATTTAGAAAATACAATGTTAAGTGAAAGAAGCCAACAACAAAAGACAACATATTGTATGAATCTATTTGTATGAAATGTATATAATAGTTAAATGCTTAGTGCCTCATTTTTGCTGAGAAAGTAGATTAGTGATTGTCTGGCACTGGAGAAGGAAGGAAAGGGGAATGACTACTAGTGGGTATATAGTTTCTCTGGGAGGTGATAAAGATATAAAGTTGATTGCATAATTGTGTGAATACATTAAAACCCACTGAACTGCCAACTTAAAATAGGTAAACCAAGTATAGCATGTCAATTATATATCAATAAAATTATTATATAAAAGTCAATTCTTTTTTAAAAGTTACAGTTTCAGGGCCATGGATATAGCTGAGTGGTAGAGCACATACTTAGCATTTTCTAGGCCCTGGGTTCCATGGTCAGCATAAAGACAAAAAAAAAAAAAAAAAAAAAAAACATAGTTTAAGAATCACTAGACTAGATGATGGACAGTCACTAAGGTCCCTAAGAATTTTCAGTACCCTCCCCACAGGGTCCACAATACCCTCCCTCTGGCCATGGTTATCTGGAGGTAGGGCAGCATAATGGAAACACCAGAGGTCCCAATTCCGGTTCCAGAGCTTATCAGATGCATGGCAACCTCTTTGTATTTCACCTTCCTTCTATGTAAATTGAGGATGATAAACCTGCCCTACAGGATGGTTTTAAACATAAAAGGCAAAACAGGGCCTGGCACAATACTTGAGTCAGAATCAAAATCTGTCAGTCTTTGTGTGCACAATCTAAGACATGTGCAACACTCATCATTTGAAAGGGCTAGTTAACAGAATACATATTTGGGCTTGATTTATATATCATATTGTCTTAACAAAGCCTGTGTCTGTCATAGGCTCTCATTAAACATGATTCATAAACGTAACATTTGCTTTAGCTGTTTGACCTTTTAATGCAGATTGTTCTCTTCATAATATAATAGAGGTAGTAACACCAGTTGAAAAGAAATTAATGGTCTCTATAGAACATCAACATTTTAATTTCATAGTTTTTTGGAAAAATTATCTGTGTTTTTCTATTCTTTTTTCTTTTTCTTTTTTTTCTTTGCAATGGTAGGGATTGAACCCAGGGTCTCGAGCATGCTAAGCAAGCATTCTGCCATTTAGCTACACCCCCAGGTCCTCATTTCTTTTTAAAATGTCTATTTGGGACACTTAGAGCAATTTGTATAGCTTTTACTCAGAAGACAAATTAAACTCATCACTTTTTTTTTTTTTTTTGGTACTGGGGATTGAACTCAGGGTTATTCGAACACTGAGCCACATCCCCAGCCCTATTTTGTATTTTATTTAGAGATAGGGTCTCACTGAGTTGCTTAGTGCCTCATTTTTGCTGAGGCTGGCTTTGAACTCGAGGGCCTCCTGACTTGGTCTCCCGAGCCACGGAGACTATAGACATGTACCACCGTACCTGGCCACAAATCAATGCTGGCATTCATAAGGGTTTTGTGAACATTAACACTGCTGTGTGGAATCCACCAGCATCTTTCCCATCTCCCACACCTCCACCTTTTTTCACCCTCCTCTTTCCATTTGGGGAAATCTCTCTTCCACAGGTCTCAACAGGAGTGCCAAGCCTGAGCTGTCATTTTCTTTACTGTCTAGGCTCCTTGGTCAGAGTGATTTATCAAAGGATGGGCCTCTTTACCGTAAACAGTTATGTGGAAATATACAATAAATAGAAGTCTCTGTCTGCTCTTGTTCACCCCTTCCCCCGAGCCAATTCCATTTCTCAAAGATAACCTCTGTCATAGTTTGGAGTATAAACTTTCTTATATGTCCTATAACAACAGCAAATGCATACCACTATGCTTCCGTCACTTTCCTAAGCACTTATGAATGTTATCTCATTTTATTTTTGCAAACAACTTATGAGATAGATACCATTACTACACCCTGTTTTACAGATGAGAAAATTGAAGCACAGAGAAGCTAATGCACATCACACATAAATACAAACATTTTTTTTAAAAACACAATGGTTTTATGTTAATATGCTATTCATCAATTTTTTATTTTCTCCTGGACCTCTTTATGTCAGGACATAAAGATCTATCTCAGCCTTTCAGGACCACATAATATTACACTCTATAATATCTTATAGAAATTAATGGTCTCTATAGAACATAATATCTTATAACTAATTTATGTTAATGAACATTTAGGTTGCTTTGGGTTCTTCATCATTATGGACAAGATTGCAGTGAATATGCTTGTATTCTTGCTTAGTTGGAGGTGTTCGTTTCTGGTATAAATTCATAGAAGTAGCATTTCTAATTCAAAAAGCTTATACATTCAACATTGTAATAGCCATACCCAAATTTCCCTCTAAAAACATGTGCATATATGTGTGTGTGTATGTGTGTGTGTGTGTGTGTGTGTGTGTGTGTGTGTGTGTATAAACACACACACACACACATCTATGTACACAACCGGCCTATAGTATTTTTATTTTTTCTAGTTTGAAAAGAGATGTGAAAAAAACAGTACCTTATTTCATTAGTTTCTATTCCTATAATCATGAGTGAGGAGGGTTAAGCATATTTTCAAATGTGTATTGGCCACTCAATACATTTCCTTTTAGAAACTACATTTATTTTTTAAATGTTGTTCATAAATTGTTTATTATCACTACAACTTAATTACTTTTTTTAATTGCACAAGGACTTTCTGAATATCATGTGTGTCTACTTTTACAATTAAAATTGCCTCTGACAGCAGCTGTCCTTTCCTGGTGTCTGATTCTTATCCAGATCTCATTAATATTCTTCCCAAACAGAAATGGTGCTTGACTGTAAGGATGAGAGCCTTGTTTCTGTAGATGTCCCTTTTGCGGGGCACCTACCCCTTACTGCTCATTAATATTCTTTCTAGAGCACAGCCCTGAGAGAAGCCTGACTGACACTAGATGACAATCCTGTACTAAGAGAAGGTCACTGTAGGGGTTGTGCTTTAGCTGTTACCCACTTCTAGTCAGTCTAGTGCTTCCAAGTTGGGTGTGGGTCACTTTTAATATCTGTAGATATACAGAAGCTGAACACACAGGTGAAGCCTAAACATATCTAATTTTTCTGAAAATTAAATTCCAGTGGGAAAAAAAACCTTGGGAATTCAGTTCTAGTTTGCTCTCAGGGTTACTGGGACATAGTAGAGAAGCAGACATAAACCTAATTGCCCACCATCTGGACAGACTATGTCAAGTTAAAAAAAAAAAAGTTTGGGCCACTGCAGCATAAGCCTGGGGATTGGTTATTAAGTACTGGACATATGCCAGGTAGTTTATTATGTTTATTTATTTATTTTTGGTACAGGATTGAACTCTGAGGTGCTAAACCACTGAGCCACATCCCCAGGCCTTTTTATTTTTAATTTTGAGTTGAGATCTTGCTAAATTGCTGAGATTGGCCTTGAACTTATGATCCTCCTATCTCAGATTCCCAAGCAACTGGGATTATAGGCATGTGCCACTGCGCTTCGCATGAGGTGCTTTATGTATCTCATACCATTTGATCTTGTTAACCTAATCATCACAATACCACAAAGCAAATATTATTATTCTCATCTCACAGAGGAAGAAACTGAGGTTCAGAGAAGTAATTTGCTCAAGGTCACACATGTAGAAAGTGGTAGAACCAGCATTTGAAACAGCCTGACAAACTCTAAATATTCATGCTTTAACAACATACTGCAAAAAAACAGTTACCAATATTTAGGGGTGATCTGAGCCAGTTTTCTATTTAAGAGTCTCAAAACTAGAGATGACCAGAAGCCCCAGCCTGGTTCACATCTAAGCCCACTCTGCCCAAGTTTCCTTTCAGCTCAAGCTGACATGAGTCTACCACTTACTGGGTAACATTAGGAAAATTCCCTAAATGTTAGTCTCTTCATCTCTAAAATGTCCTGTTAGCTCATTGCTAAAAATAAGGGCTTCATAAATGATGGTAGTAGTGATTATAATAAAAATATTTAACATTTATCCAACACTGATCATGTGTCAGATACTGTTTCAATTGCTTTCCATACATAAATATGTAATCCTCGTAGTAATCCACTCAGAGGTAATATTATTATCTGGCTTTATTGTTTATTTTTGGTGCTGAGAATCAAACCTAGGGCCTCAAGCATGCTAGGCAAGTGCTCTACCCCTAAACTAGACCCCCAGCCCTGTCCCATTTTATTAAAGTATTTTGCTTTAATATTCAGATGAAAAAATGAAGACTCAGAGAGAGGTTAATTAAATGTTAGTCTTTGTTATTTTTTAGGAGGCTAGGCTGGAAACAAAATAACCTTCAGTACAGAGAATAAAACAGAAAAGTAGTTTTGTATATATGGCATTTCAGGGTCAACTTATTTCTGTTAAAGCATCAATAAGAAGACAGCATCATACCTATAATCCTAGCAACTCAGGAGGCTGAGGCAGGAGGATCACGAGTTTGAGACCAGCCTCAGCAACTTAGTGAGGCCTGTCTAAAAATAAAAAAGGGCTGGGGATATGGCTAAGTGGTTAAGTGCCCCTCATTTAATCACAGACAGCAAGGAGGGGGTGGGGGATGCAGGGTAGTGGTAGAGCATGAGCTTGGCATGCATGAGAACTTGGTTCCATCTCCAGAACCAAAAAGACAGAGAATGTGTGAGCAAGTACCCCTAATGTCATCTTGAGGAACTGGTAGTTACAAGCAGGCACACCAGACCTGACAGTGTTTCTCTTTACCAAAAATTCTAAATCTGTCAAATTGTACCTTGTAAGGGCCACATTTTAGGTGTTATTACACTTATACAAGAACTCTCAGCTACAGTTAATCACACTGTAACTATCATCTTTCTCCATGGATTCTATTACCTTATTCATTCATTTGAATATCTTCTTGTACTTTCAAAAGTCAGATTCCCTTTTATATAACTGTGTAATCTTCACATATCTTACTGAAAAAGATAAAATTATAAATTATAGTTATGGCCTTTAAAAATTGTGAGCCAGTATAGTGGTGCATGCCTGTAATCTCAGTGGCTTGGGAGGCTGAAGCAGGAGGATTGTGAGTTCAAATCCAGACTCAGCAAAAGCAAGGTACTAAGCAATAAAACACAAAATAGGGCTGGGGATGTGGCTCAGTGGTCTAGTGCCAGTGAGTTCAATCCCTGGTACCTTCCCCCACCAAAAAAAAAAAAAAAATTAAGCGTGTCTAAAATTGGTAGGTCACTAAGAACCATCCTAGAACCTTTCTTTCTTTCTTTTGCTCTTTCTCTCTCTCTCTCTCTTTTTTTTTTTTTTGGTATGGGTGATTGAACCCAGGGACACTTAACCACTGAGCCACATCCCTAGCCCTTTTTAAATTTTTTATTTTGAGACAGGGTCTCCCTAAGTTGCTTAGGGCCTCACTAAGTTGTTGAGGATGGTCTTGAACTCGTGATCCTCTTGCCTTGGCCTCCTGAGCTGCTGGGATCACAGGCATGCACCACTGTACCCAACCCATTTTTTTTTTTAATCAAGGAATTACCAGCTCTAATCTAAGTTTAAGTTCAACTCTCTCCCAAGTAACTTGATCTGTCTTTTATCCATTTGGTTCCCCTCCATCTCTCTCCTCCCACTGAAAATTAATTTGTTTTTTAAGACCAAACATAATCCAATGGAAATTTTTTCAGTAGTATTTTGACAAATAGTAAGGAAAAACTCTTTTAGTAGGTAGAAAAAAAACTGATCATTATGTAACTTTGAATTTAAGGTGAAAACAGAGAAAAAGCAAAATTAGAAAAAGAATGTAGAAATTTACAGCTTGACTCACTACACAAAGCACAGATTCTCTCTCAAAAGCCTATTTCTCCTTCAACTCTTATAATATTCCACACTTTAACAACAGATGCATCCAATATTAATGCTTAGTACTGTGTAGGGGCTCAACAAATATTTGTCACATGAATGAAAACAGTGCTATGGTTGGTACATATCTCAACAAGGGCTTATCAATTTAACTGAATATCTGCCAAGAAACTCATGCTCACAGGTCTTGCTAATTCCATGTTTAATTAAGACAAAGTAGCTAATTAAAGAATCTTCTTTATAATACCAAAGCAGAAGATATATATATATATATATATATATATATATACACACACATATATACATATATGTATATATGTGTGTATGTATATGTTTGCTTCTGTTGAAGATATAATATTATTATACCAGTTCTTTGTCCTTAATAACTAATCAAGTTTTCTCCAACAGAGGGCTTCTTAGTTTCACTCTTGGCCATTTCCAGAAAGGGCCTGGCTTCCATTCTTATCTGAAATTTTAGATGATTTTTTTTTTTAAGGGCTTGCTCAATCTGAAGAGTCAGCTCAGATCAATTTAACCAATCCCTTCAAGCAGAATTAAAACTCTTCTTGAGGCAAGTTCTCTAATCTTTCCTTTCTGCAAAAAATCTGAGAAGCTAATACATAACAATGGTTTCATCAAGAACAAGGAGAGCCAAGACTGGTCATGTAAATAATTACCCAATCACACAGCCACAGAAGTAATGAAGTTTTGCTACTTATCTGTGTCGATGCTATTCATCTCATTTCTCAAGGATTGGTTACAAACATATTAATGTTTTAGTTGAATTTTAATATTTGTCTCCTAAAAACTACGGAGCCATGATCTTTTATTGGATCCTGATCTTTCAGCTGGCGTGGAAATCAACTTTTTAAAAATATTTATTTTTTTTCTTAAGTTGTAGTTGAACACAACACCTTTATTTCACTTGTTTATTTTTGTATGTGGTGCTGAGGATTGAACCCAGGGTCTCGCACGTGCGAAGCAAGTGCTCTACTGCTGAGCCACAACCCCAGCCCGGAAATCAACTTCTTTATCTCAATTTCTTCATCTCAAAAACACATTAACTTACACAAAATAGTTATAAAGACTGAGGATAAGAGCAAAATTCATAAACTGCAATAATAAGTGTTTTTTAAAAATAAAATTTCAAATCCATGTTAAAAAAATATTGCCTAGCATGCATGAGGCTCTGGATTTAATCCCCAATACTGGGGGGTAAAAAAGTGAGAGATTTAAAAAATAAGGACAGCCTGGTGCAGTGGCACATACCTATAATTCCAGTAACTTGAGAGGCTGAAACAGGAGGATCACAAGTTTGAGGCCAGCTTTAGAAACTTAGTGAGGCCCTAAGCAACTTAGTGACCCTGTCTCAAAATAAAAAACATAAAGGACTGGGGATATGACTCAAGAAGTCATTCAATGATGAGAAATAGTAAGAAATTAGAAATAAACCACTATAATGATAATGTCCAGTTTAACTAGGTTGTTTTTTGTTTGGTTGTTTTTTGTTTGTTTGTTTTTTGGAGTAGTACTGAAGACTGAACATGCATGGCAAGTGCTTTACTACCAAGATACATCCCTAGCCCCCTTTTAAATTGAATTTTAAATTAAATCTTGAGACAGGGTCTCCTAAATTGCACAGGCTGTTCTTAAACCTGTCATTTTTTTGTATCAATCTCCTAAGTAGATGGGATTACAGACATGCGCCACTATGGTGAGCTCTCCCAGATATTAATAAGAAACCTCTTGTCTGAAGGTGTTGCTGAAAATCTTTCTAATCAGTACACACACTGTAGCATTTCAGGGAATGTAGTAAGTATAAGGAAAATAATTTCATCTTTCCTTGGGGATTCCAGATACTATCTTATTATTATTATTATTATTATTTTCACAGAGAAGGAAAGTATAGAAGAATAATCAGTTTGCCAAATTTGCTCTTAAAAATGTAATGAAAGAGAACTAGGGCTGTAGCTCAGTAGTAGAGCACCTTCCTCGCATATGTGAGGAACTGGGTTCAATCCTCAGCACCACATAAAAATAAATAAATAAAGATATTGTATACATTTACAACTAAAAAAATATTTTAAAAAATGTAATGAGAGGGCTGGAGTTATAGCTCAGTGGTAGAGTGCTTACCTAGCACATACATGAGGGACTGGGTTTAATCCTCAGCACCACATAAAAATAAATTAATAGTTATTTTAAAAAATGTAGTGAAAAAAAAAAATAAAAAAATGTAATGAGAGCTAACAGAATAACATCGTGCAGCAGGACCAGTTCTGGAAGTAGAAGTCTGAAGAGGTAGTAAAGCAGTGGCCTGGATCCAGGAAACGCCTTGGAAAACCTGCACTCATGGAACTGAATCCTGCTGCTACCATACCCAAGGCCTCCGTCTTGCTACCTTCAGAAATCTTCAGAGACTGCCACCTGATTTGAAACCAGATGGAACTACCTCAGCTATGGTCCATTAAAAAAAAAAAAAGGGGAGGGGAGTATACACCCACACCGACACACACCAACACCACCACTTTGTAGTGCAAACCAATACAAGACTTGTTAAAATAAGAAGTCTATCTTCAAGGGGTATTCATTCATTCAACAAATATTTATTGAGCTCTTACCATGTACTGGGCAGTGCTCTAGATGGTAAGGCTGTGATGTTAAGGACAGATAAGGTCTCTACTCATGCAATTTCTATTCTGGGAGGGAAGCAAGACAATTAAAAACTGATGAGTGCTGTGGAGGAAATACAAAAAGAGTAAGTGGAGTGGAGGTAGAAAGGGGACAGCTACTTAGTGCTTAGGGAAGGTCTCTCTGAGTGAATGATATTTTAGCTGAAACCTGAATGAGTGGGAGGATAGTGGCAGCAAGCCAGATGAAGAGAAGAAATAGAGGAGTTTTCTAGGGAGAGAGAATAAGAAAGGTAAAGGCTCTTAGGCAGAAATAATGTGACTAAGGAGAAAGTGAAGAGAGGAGTATGAGATGACATAGAGATGAGTGGTAGTAGGAGCTCCAGTGGCGCAATCAGTTAGCGCGGTACTTATAAGAGATGAGTGGCAGCCAGATTAAATAAGATCTTTTATGTGATGGTAAAATATTTTAATTTTATTCTAACTGTGATACAAAACCAAAGTTGTTACATAATTGCATACAATATCAGATATATCACACATTATAAAGAATCAATTGCTTACTTAATGTATAATGGTTAAACATTTGAAAAGGAAATGTTCTCATACTTATAAAACTTATAATTTTGCTGGGCACGGTGGTATGTGCCCGTAATTCCAGCACCGCAGGAGGCTGAGGCAGGAGGATCATAAGTTTGAATCCAGCCTTAGTAACTAGGCAAGGTCTTAAACAACTTAGTAAGAACCTGTCTCCAAATAAAAATAAAAAGGGCTAAGGGGCTGGAATTGTGGCTCAGGGGTAGAGCGCTCACCTAGCACGTGCATGGCCCTGGGTTCCATCCTCAGCACCACATAAAAATAAAATAAAGATACTGTGTCCAACTACAACTAAAAAATAAATATTAAAAAAAAAAGACGGCTAGGGTTGTGGCTCAGAGGTAGAGCTCTCACCTAACATGCATGAGGCACTGGGTTCGATCCTTAGCACCACAAAAATATAAAATATTGTGTCCACCTATAACTAAAAAAATAAATATTAAAAGAAAGAAAGAAAAAGGGCTGGGCTGGGGATGTGGCTCAAGCAGTAGCGCGCTCGCCTGGCATGCGTGCGGCCCGGGTTCGATCCTCAGCACCACATACCAACAAAGATGTTGTGTCTGCCGAGAACTAAAAAATAAATATTAAAAATTCTCTGTCTCTCTCTCTCTCCCCCCTCTCTCACTCTCTCTTTAAAAAAAAAAAAAAAAAAGAAAAAGGGCTGAGGATGCAGTTCAGTGATAAAGCTCCCCTGAATTTAATCCCTGGTACTAAACACACACACACACACACACACACACACACACACAATAAGAAATTTATAATCTTAAAAAGAAGCAATAATTCATAAGACTGACAGTGTTAAGGTAAGAAATGAAGTAAAAATAAAGTACTAGGAGCTGCAGTCATGGCTCAGTGTTAGAGCACTTACCTAGCATGTGTGAGGCAGAAGGTTCGATTTTCAGCACCACATATAAAATAAAGATCCAGGAGCTGGGGTTGTGGCTCAGAGGTACAGCACCTGCCTAGCATGCGTGAGGCACTGGGTTCAATCCTCAACACCACATAAAAATAAAATAAAGATTATTGTGTCTACCTACAACTTAAAAAAAAAAGCCACTGATTCAAATTGAAGAAATTAGAAAATGAATTTTTTAATTTTTAAAATGTCACATTTAGGTGGACTCTTAAGAAATTGAGTTTAATGGGGGATGGAGGGAGAAGGAATTGCCTGAAGCTATGGGCAAACTGCAGGAGCAAAGGCACAGAGGCAGGAAAGGTCAGGGTGGGTCCAGGAAATAGTGAATCACTGTATGGCTATAGTGCCAGCAGAGTGGGTAGTGTCCGGAGATAAGCCTGGAAAAATAGGCTGGGGTGGGGAGAGAGGTGGTAGATCTGGAAGGGCATACACAGAAATTGACTTAATTTAATGTTCTCCTTAAGTGTGTATATGAGTCCTTTAACATACTTGTTAAAACTTCAGATCTGGTCTGGGGTTGTAGCTCAGTGGTAGAGTACTTGCTGGGTTCTCAGCACCACATATAAATAAATGAATAAAATAAAGGTCCATCAACAACTAAAAAAAATTAAAACAAACAAACAAAAAAACACTTCATGTTCCCAGACCCACCCTTTAGATATCTATCAGGTTTGTTTGTTTTGTTTTGGTATCAGGGATTGAACTCAGGAGCACTCAACCACTGAGCCACATCTCCAGCTCTACTTTGTATTTTTTGTCTTTTATTTAGAGACAGAGTCTCGCTGAGTTGCTTAGCACCTCGCCTTTGATGAGGCTGGCTTTGAACTCACAATTCTCCTGTCTCAGCCTCCAGAGCCACTGGGATTACAGGCATGCACCACTTCGCCTGGCAGTTTAACCAACACCCAGGTTATTTTGATATAGGTAATTGAGGAAACAATACTGTGAAAATCAGTGCTCGGGTTTCTCTCCCCACTTCCTTTTGGTTTGATGCTGACAAAACCCAGGGCCTCGCACAGTCTCAGCAAGCATTCTACCACTGAGCTACATCCCTAGCCACAGTGCTCTGGGTTGTTTTAATGACAATGCTGGACTAAAACGGGAAATCTGAAGCCAACTCTAAGGATTACTCAAAGACCCACCCAAAAGGAGGATCTGAATCAGAAGACTGACAATAGAGCCTTTATCACTGTGAAGGTAGAACAATCAATGTTGGTGATCAATTAAACGTGAGAACAGAGGAGGACTGAAGTATTAAAGACAACTTCAGACTTTCCTTACAGGATCTAGGTGAATGCAGACACAGGGTACACATTGACTTTCCACGTGGTCTAAAAAGTAGTTCGAAATACGGATCTGTAGCTACAGATATGCAAAGGCACTAAACCACATGGTTGGATACTCCAAAGTCCATTCACAAAAAGAGTTAAATATAGGAAGTAAAACCATAAAAAATTAAAAGAAAGTGAATATTTAACCCATCTCTGAATGAAGGCCTTCTAAACATAAAAGCAATGAATAAAATCCCAAATTTTAAAAATCTACACATAAGTAATAATATATCATATATAAAATTAACAGGCAAGGGGTGGGAAGTTGTGGCTCAACGGTAGAGCACTCGCCTAGCACATGCAAGGCCCTGGGTTCAATTCTCAGCAACGCATAAAAATGAATAAGTAAATTAAATAAAGGTAAGAAAAAATTAACAGGCAAGCAACTGGTTAAATATTTGAACACAGGACAAAGAATTAATACTCTTAAAAATGAAGGACTTTTACAAAACAGAAACAAAAATATTCAGCACAGTTTCTGTATGAAACAGAATTTGTTTAATTGGAGCGGCAACATATACCCTGTCACAGATTTTATCAGGTTTCCAAGGGCTAGTCACTGAGAGTGCCTAAAAAATACTAGACTAGCCAGGTGTGGTGGTGCACACCTATAATCACAGCAATTTGAGGCTGAGGCAGGAGGACTGCAAGTTTGAAGTGAGCCTCAGCAATTTAGGGAGGCCATGTCTCAAAATAAATTTATAAAAAGAACTGGAGACGGTAAAGCACGCCTGGGTTCAGGGTGCTTTACAGCTTTTCAGTTTTTTAATCATTATGCTTTATAGGTTCCCAGTACCAAAACAAAAAAAAACAACAAAAAAACCCAACTAAACCAATCTTTTTGATTTCTATTGTCCTGAAAGTTTAAGGACAAATTAAATTGCCTGCAGACTTCATCAAGTCTTGCTACTCTAATAGAAACTGCTCCTGCTGCATGCAGTCTTTCCTCAGGCTCTAGATATCTAAAACAGGAGAAAAGTTAAGGACTAGACAACAAGAATTCCAAAATTTCTTGCAAACAGTAATTTTAAAGTCTGTACAAGTCAGGCATGGTGGTACATGCCTGTAATCCAGAGACCTGGGAGATTGACACAAGAAGACAGCAAGTTCAAAAGCCAGCCTCAGCAACTTAGTAAGGCCCTAAGCAATTTAGCAAGACTCTGTCTCAAAAAAGGGCTGAGATGTGGCTCAATCATAAAGCACACCTTGGGTTCAATCCCTGGGACCTAAATAAATGCATAAAGTCACCACAGATTTTATATGGACCTTCGGATGGATCCAACCCTCTCATTTTACAGAGGAGGCTCTAAGTCAATGAATGACTTGCCAAAGATCACCTACCTAGCTGATGACAAAACCAAGTTGGGCTTCCTCCAGAGCAGCACCCTTTCCACTGTGCATTGGTTACAAGCTCTAGCCCTTCAGGGCATTTGTGACACTATAACTCAACCTCTGAACACTTTCCACTTCCTGATTCCACTCATTCAATTTGGTCTAATAAAACCCCATGTTTCCCCTCAAAGCACTCCAAATAAAGAAAGAGCCACAAACAAAACCACCAACATAATAAAACCCATAAGACTCAATTAAAAATAGGAATGGGATTAACCAAAAGATGGTTCACAGAAAAAGAAATAGTAAGAGAGCCAGGCACAGTGGCCTAGTCTGTAATCCTAGCGATTTGGGAGACTGAGGCAGGAGGATCACAAGTTCAAAGTCTCAAACTTACTGAGACCCCGTCTCAAATTTAAAAAATAAATGAATAAAAAGGACTGGGTTGCGGTTCAGAGATAAAGCTTCCCTGGGTTATATTGCCAGTACAAAAGAAGAAAACAATTTTTAAAAACAATAGAAATGAATACGTAAAAAAATGTTCTGACTAGAAATTAAAGGAATACAAATTTCTACTTTTGCTTATCAAAGTTGTTAAAATTTAACAGATAATATTCAATGCTACAAAAGACACACTAAGAAGGGCATTCACAATCATTGCTGGTAAGAATGTTAATTAGGCCGAAGCACAATGGCACACACACGTAATCCCAGCAGCTCAGGAGGCTAAGACAAGTTGGATCATGAGTTCAAAGCCAGCCTCAGCAAAATCGAGGTGCTAAGCAACTCAGTGAGACCCTATCTTTAAATAAAATACAAAATGGGGCTGGGGTTGTGGCTCAGTGCTTGAATGCCCCTGAGTTCAATCTCCCATACTCCTAAGGAAAAAAAAGTTAGTCTAGTCTTTCACCCTTTCACACAGTAATTCTGGGAATCTAACCTACAAACATAATGATCAATTTACATAAAGATTTACGCATAAATTTATTCTGAAAATGTTCACTTATTAATAACATTGTAACAACCAAAATACCCAAATACACAGTTTAATTATGTATTAATACAATAGTGTATGGAGTATTAAACATTTCTTAAAATGTTTTCAAAGCTCTATGTGCTGGCAGTAGTCCCAGCTTGAGGCCAAACTGGGCAGCATGGGAAGACTTTGTCTCTAAAAAAAAATTGAAAAAAAAATTTTTTTAAAAATTGCTTTCAAATAATTTTGATGCCATGAAACATAATGACATAATATAATGTGAAAAAGCAGGTAGAGGGCTGGGGTTGTGGCTCAGTGGTAGAGTGCTTGTCTAGCATGTGTGAGGCACTGGGTTTGAGTCTCAGCACCGCATGTAAATAAATAAATAAATAAAGATTCATCAACAACTAATGAAATTTAAAAAAAAAAAAAAAAGCAGATACAAAATTGTAGGAATAAGCTCAATTACCTGTGCCTGTGTATGTGTGTGTGTATGTATCAAAGGAAAAAAAAAAAGTGAAAGGAAATACAATAAATGGAACAAATTATGGAATATGGGCTATTTATTTTGTCTCTATAGCTTGTTTATTTAAGGATTTGTATAATGAACATATACAATTTTAAAAATATGTATGTGCTTGTTGTATATGTGATAATAAAACAAGAATTATATGTACAATACAAAAAAGCTTTTTAAAAAAGAAATTTGAAGGGCTGAGGTTGTAGCTCAGTGGTAGAGCATTTTCCTCTCATCATGAGGTACTGGATTCGATCCTCAGTACTACATAAAAATAAAAAAATAAAGATAATGTGTCCATGTACAACTAAAAAAAAATTTAAAAAAAGATAAATTTGAGTCAGGTATAGTAGTGCCCACCTGTAATCCCAACAGCTTGGGAGCCTGAGGCAGGAGGATCAGGAGTTCAAAGCTAGCTTCAGCAACTTGGTGAGGTCCTAAGCAACTTAGTAAAACCCTGTCTCTAAATGAAATATATGAAAGGGCTATGGATGAGGCTCAGTGGTTAAGCACATCTGGGTTTAATCTCCAGTACCAAAAAAAAAAAAAGAAGACAGATTTGCAAATTACTCATTTGGAGGTGATGGCTGAAGTCATGGGAATAGATCAGATTGCATAAGGAAAGACTATAGGAAGAACAGGATGCAGGACAAGCCTTGGCAAACATCAGCATTTAAGAATCAAATAGTCTATAATAAAAGAGTATGGGAAGAAGTAGTTAGAAGATGGAGAACCAGGTAGACATGTCAAGAAAACCAAATGAAAGGAAGACCCGAAAAAGTTGTTCACTTAATCAAATGTTGCCAAGTGGTAACAAGGAAAACTGATGGGGTCATAAGAGGGAAATCACAGGATACTCTGTGTGGACCAACAGGTTTCCAGCTAGAGTGCTGAAAGTGATACCTGAATCTGAGCACGTGTTACCTGTTCAGTAAAATTGAAGATACAGAAAGATGTCCTGGGACATTAGCTTGAATTTCAATTTATGAAAAAAATACAGGGCCAGGGATCTAGCTCAGTGGTAGAGCACTTGTCTACCATGTGTGGAAACCCAGGGTTTTATTCTGGGCACTAAAAAAAAAAAAAAAAAAAAAAAGATTGTGTAAATATAAACCCATATAAAAGCATATCAACATTGCTAATTTATAGGTAACAAAACAAAAATTGGCAATATTTTGGTGTGCAAAATAAAAATTGTTTGAGGGATTATAAAGTTTTCCTATATCAAGCTGATCATGGTGGCACATGCCTGTAATCCAAGTCACTCAGGAGGCTGAGGCAATAGTATCACAAGTTCATTGCCAGCCTCAGCAATTTAGTGAGGTTCAGAGCAACTTAGCGAGACCCTATCTTAAAATCAAAAATAAAAAGATTTGTAGATGTAACTCTGTGGCAAAGCACCCTGGGTTCAATCCTCAGTACTGGAAAAAAAGGAAGGAAGAAATTCTTCTTTTTTTTTTTTAAGAGAGAGTGAGGGGGGGGGGGAGAGAGAGAGAGAGAGAGAGAGAGAGAAATTTTAGTATTTATTTTTTAGTTCTCGGCGGACACAACATCTTTGTTGGTAGGTGGTGCTGAGGATTGAACCCGGGCCGCACGCATGCCAGGCGAGCGCGCTACCGCTTGAGCCACATCCCCAGCCCCACAGTATGCACTATTATACCAAACTTCTATTTAAAAAACGAAAAAAACATAATTATGTAGAAAGAATCATGTCATGTCCATCCTCTGAATATTAGAACATTGGAACACAGTAGGTAATTAATAGAAGTATTCAAGGGTACTATAAACTTCAGATCATCAAAACCCTGCAAAGAATCTCCAAACACTATCACCCTTTTCTCCTCACCCACATACCTACCCTGTCTCTCCTACCAAATAAAGAAAAAAAAATGTGTGTGTATTACATATGTAAAATGTGTAGTGTATATATTCTTTTTCTTTTCTTTCTGGTGCTAGGTATTAAATGTAGGGCCTCACACCTGCTAGGTACACATTCTACCATTGAACTACACCCCTAGACAAAAAAAAAAAAAAAAAAAGACATTTGAGGGCACCTTAGGGAAGAATAGTGTGTCACCAAAACATGCTGTTAATAGAACTGTTTTCAATTCTGAAGCTTTCTCTTCCTAGAATTATTAAGTTGAAATTTGGCTCCACCTTTAACCCCCTAGTCTGGAACAAAGCTTGAAAGTACCAAGTTAAACAATGTTATACAATGAGGTAATTTTGCTAGTGTTGCCAATATACTGTTCTCAGATGCTCTAAAGTTCAGGGACTACCTGATAACACTTCCGCGCACTAATACCTTACAGTGAAAAGAGCTCCACCAACTATTCACTGAACTCTCACAGAATTGAAGACAGGATCTAATCCCATCTTCAAAAGGCCATAGAGTTGGTGGAAGACAAGGTAAGAAATATGAGAGATACAAATACAGGAACTGAAGAGAATCATTTTTTACTACTCAAAGTTTTTCTGTTATTGTTGTTGTTTATGTGTTTCTGTTCTTAAGAGAAAACAGAAGAATTTTTAACTTATATTTTCTGTGTTCCTATAACATCCTGACCTGACCTCTAGAATGAAATTGACCTTATTATACTATAAGTTGTATCTGTGATTCTGTCTGACCCATTTGATTTTAAGCTTTTTTAGGGTAGAGATGACTGGAACTTTGATTCCACAGAATTGACACAATAAATTCTTTGTCCAAAAAAGAAGTAAATTCCTAATTACCTCGTACGTATTACATGTTGTCCTGTAAGTGTAAAAAAATTCTCTTTCTATATATACACACTTTAAATTTTTTTTTCTCTTCTGCCAACTTCATAACTTTTGGAAGATCTACTTGAACCATGAGCATCCTTCATCTAGGCTATCAGTCCACAGAAACTTAGAAAATTTTTGTCATCTTCTTTTGTAACTATAGAGACCTCAGAAGAAACTGTAATTTCGTGGCTCCTGAAATATTTATCATTTGTGAATAGGATTAGGGGATAAAAAGCATCCCTTTCAACCACTTAAACAGCAAAAGTAAGATCTCTCCCCAAATGGGGCATGGTCTTAACAACTGGTAACTCCCAAAAGGCCTTTGGCTAACTTGAAAAGTCAAGTCAATTGAACCATCTGAATTAAGAAGATTTTTGAAAGCTAGAATTAAATGCACAACAATAGTAGTTCAAATATCTCTCGCTGGGATCAGTGGTGTTGTGAGCAGCAATAAGGAAGCTAGGAAGGGTGCCAGATGGTTCGCTCCTGGAACCTACAACGTCAAACTTTAGAACGCACAGCCAGAATGTACAGTTACCTTATATTAACACCTACATATATAGGTGACGGATGCTAGCATATGTACACGTAGCGATTTGAGGACGATAAATCAGCTGCAAGGACTGCTATATTCTCAACATACCTCAAAGGAATATAAGTGTCTTAAACAGCGTTCAGTTGGAATTAAGTTCCTAATTATTTCTAGTACACATTATGTGTTGTTCTATAAGTATTAAAAAAAAAACTCTTTCTTACTCTATATATACACTTTTTAAAAACGAGGAATAAGAAGGGAAGAAAAACCGAAGAGAGCGGGAATGGTTGAAAAAGGAGCAGTTGAATGTTAGAATATTTCCCAGGGAGGGTATTTTGACTTGTGATGAACTGACACTTTCCTCCACTTCACCAAAAAAGTATCGACTTGGAAAGGAGTGTTCCCAGTGCAAGACGAGGGGTGTCCTACGAGCTCCCGCTCTCCGGCAGCAAAGGCTCAGCCCTACACAATCACTCCCACCCCTAGCGCGGTGCCCAGAAGTGAGATAACAGCAGAGGATCTGTGACTCCTCGAACTCTACCTCGAAGGGGAGGAGCTCACGTTCCCAGTACTCCCCCGACTGCCTCAAAAGTCGCGGGAGAAAGAGGGTGTGGAGCGAAGTCAGGGTCTCCGAGCACTCTCGAGTTGGTTGTGGAAAGAGAAGGCCCTTACCTGGCTAAAAGCCGTCTTTTCTCAGCGCTGCGCTGTCCTGCCACCGGTCCCTGGCGCTCTGCCTCGCGCACCTGTCGCGACCAAGCTGCTGCACCTAGAGCTCTTGCGGCCCCGCCCCGGTCCTGCACAGAGCCACGCCTCGGGCCCTGCCCACTCTGCGGGGACGCGCACGCCGGCCCACCTCCCGTACGGCCTCGGGGCGAGCGTGCGCGCCGCCGGCTGCGTGCTCCGAGCTCGCGGCTGCTCTAGGCTGCTCGCTTTGCTAGCGTACGGGGGGGCGTGGCTCCCTCGCTCCGGCCTCAGTTGTCTCTTCACGCTCCTCATCCTGGAATGCGGCCGAACTTGAACTCTATTTCTCCACTTTGGCCTTAACCCCTCTCACACAAGGTTACCGCATTTTGAGTCAGGAGCCACTCAGAGATCTGGCCTAAATTCAGCTGTAGGCCAACTAGGTTCCTGGTACTATCAGGGTAAGTTCTGTACAGGGAGGGAGTTTTAGAGGAGGCTGCAGTGTGTAGTGGAAAGAGCTATAAATTTATCCTGGCTAAACCACTTGACTTGAATTAATTCGCTTCACTTCCTCTTGAATGAAAGGGTGGGACAAGAGTAGATAATGTCCAAGTTCTCCTACAGCTCTGTTTGTTTGTTTTTTTCCTGTACAGAATAGGAACTATGGAAAGGATTTCGAGCTCCCCACAAGGCCTAGCATTTTGGCCATCCTTCCTCCAAATTTTTTGCACAGCTGCATGATGCCATTTGATAGTATTCTTTCCTATTCAGATATGGTTTCAGACCATAAGTTTTATGAAACTTTTTGAAATGCATGCAGTTTGATAAATATTAGAAGGGACTAGTGGTAGCCAGGCAGAATGGATGTAATCCCAATTACTGGGGAGACTGAGGCAGGAGGATCACAAGTTTGAGGCCAGCGTGGGCAACTTTGCAAGACCCTATCTCAAAATAAAAAGGGGTGAGGGGCTGAGCATATAGTTCCATCCTAGAGTCCCAGATACAGCAAAGAAAAAAAAAAGTGTGTGCACGTGGGTGGGTGCTAGTGGTGGTAAACATGATATTTATACTTCCCTAAAGTAGTTAATGAAAATGTTTAAGGAGAAGAGCAATTTTCAATAGCAGATGATGAAGAAGACAAGCAGCTATTCCCCTCTTTCTTCATATTTCTAGCCTAGACTGATTTCTGGATAGGTGTGTTTAAAAGAAAAAATTTAGACAAACTTTTTAACAGTTCATTTGAGCATTAAAAGTTTCTTGAATAGGGCTGCACCCAAAACCAGAAGGGGAATATTCAGCAATCTTTTCCAGCAGTTTGGGTAGCAAGAAGTATAGGCTGAACAGGGAAGTAAAGAAATTAATTAATGGATACAGCTTGGCTTTGCTTTATTTGGATATAGTCACATGGGAGATCCCTAGTTGTATAACCAGTTGACTGGTTGACTACCTATGCATGGCTGATGCTGTATTCAAAGTTCATCAGTTTATCAGGAGGGTTTTCTGGGTACAAATAACCCCAGGCTAATGACCTACTACTTATTTTGCTTTAATGGTATCAAGCATGAAGACTCTCTAGCAAAACTGCCAGGTAACTTGGGAATGTGTGTATGGCCATCCTTCCTCCAAATTTTTGTACCCGTTTCGCACAGCTGCATGATGCCATTTGATGGTGTTCTTTCACACACACTTATAACACACACACACACACATATTTTTGTAATTGAAACTCAAAACCCCAGGGCCTTTTGCCAGCACTCTAGGCAACTGCTTTATTGCTTAGCTATATACCCAGTCCAAACAGGAATGTTTTTTGGTGGTACTAGGGATGGTACCCAGGCGCACTTTACCACTGGACTACATCCTCAGTCTCCCTAAATCTCCCAGGCTGTCAACAAACTTTTGATTCTTCTGCCTCAGCCTCCCCAGTTGCTGGGATTACAGGCATATGACATTGCACCTGGCCCTATCATGGGAATGTTAAAGAGCATGTGATATCAACATAGGATGGTACTCCAGAAAAACGCATTCTCACCTGGCATGATGGCACATGCCTGTAATCCTAGCTACTGAGGAGACTGAGGCAACAAGATTGCAAGTCAGAACCTCGGCAACTTAGTGAGACTCTATCTCAAAAAATATAAAGGATTGGAGTTGTGGCTCTTTGGTAAGGTATCCCTGAGTTCATTCCCCCCGCCATGCATTTTCTATCATATGAAAATATGAAATTCCTTCAGTATATATCTCCAAAAAACTTTTTTTTTGTTTTAAATCAAGCCAATAGGGCTCATATTCTCCACTAAGAAGACTAAGAAACCTAACTTGGGTCAGGGTTTTGGACCAGTATTTTTACCTTGACTCAGCCACTTATCAACCAGACAAATTGCTTGTCTTTCCAAAGCCTCTTTTTGAAAATCGAGCTAGTAATACACTTCAGTGAGCTTTTACATTTACAAGGCTGATTACTACATTTTCAGGTATTTTTGTGAGTCAGTTATTAACCACAACCACTACTAACAATCAAATTATATAAGCTCATAATTAAATTATGTTAAGGGTTATAAATAGTCTAACCTCATCACTTGCTATCTGGGGTGTTTTACTTCATTTTGCTAATTCTGCTCTTGAGGTTATTTGTCCATTGTATCTCTGTGGTGAAAATACTATATGATGTTGTGCATATCTCTTTCCAACTCTGTTCAGAACTCTCAGGAATAAATCAAGCATTTATTAATAGTCTGATCTTGTGAAATATTGTTGGAAAAGGAATTATTGAAGCTGGTTTTCAAGAAATAATAAATCATGAGGTGGGGTTGTGGCTCAGTGGTAGAACTCTTGCCAGCATGTGTGAAACACTGGATTCCATTCTCAGCAGTACATATAAATAAATAAAGATCCATTGATAACTTTAAAAAAATTTCAAAAGAATGGAAATAATAAGTCATAATGAAGATATAGGTATAGACTCAAAAGCAAATGAAAATTCATGTTCTTTTGAAAATCATATTAAAATCAGTAACAAAAATTTGACATTAGTCCCCAAGTGGTATTATAAATTTTCCTAATGTAGCACAAAACTGCTTTTCAAATTCTGATCCATTCCAGAATAGACTGATTTTTTTTTTTTGCACATAAAGGGTTTATTTTAAATGTTTTAGGTATAGGATAGAGTTATATCATAAAATTACAAAAATTACATCATAAAATTACATAAAGTTGCAAAAATTACAGAATTAATAGATTCATAGTGCATATACTTCTAAATGCAGAGAACAGAGAACTGTCTACACATTGTATAAAATAAATTAAATTAAAAATGAATTCAAGCCAGGCGCATGCCTGTAATCTCAGCAACTTGGGAAGCTGAGGCAGAAGGATGGCAAGTTCAAAGCCAGCCTCAGTAACTTAGAGAGGCGTTGAGCAACTCAGTGAGAACTTGTCTCTAAATAAAAACTAAACAAAATATTAAAAGGGGCTGGGGATGTGGTCCAGTGGTTAAACCCCTCTGGGTTCAATCTCCAGTACCAATCAATCAATAAAAATGAATTCAAGCTCAAATAATATGATCATTTACCTAGTTGCAAAATGTGAACACAAAGACCTCTGAACTATACACATTCATTCAAACTGCACTAATGATGGAAAATACAAAGAGTATAGCATTTCCAAGGAACTACAGTTATTTTGATCAGAATTAGTCATAAAATTGTTCCTGTTTTGTTTTTAGAGAACTTTCATTTTTAAAAAGTATTTATTTTTTAGTTTTAGGAGGACAGAATATCTTTATTTTATTTTTATGTAATGCTGAGAATCAAACCCAATGCCTCACACATGCTAGGCAAATGCTCTACCACCTGAGCCACATCTCCAGCCCAGAACTTTCATTTTTTAAGACAGTCAGTTTAAAAATGTTTTCAGGCACCATGATTTGTGACAATCAGAACAATCTTCAAATGGGTCTACAGTGTTAAGAGTATTAAGCCCAATGAACTTTACGGTTTAGCACATAAAACAAGAATAGAAATGAAATCGGGTTTAGAAGTAACAGAATGATTTTTAAACCTGAGAAGAAAAAACAGATGGAAATTATAGGGTGTCTAAGATAATGGGAACAAATTTCAAAATTGATGAATGACCACTCATTGAAGAAATCATGTTCAAAGTAAAAACAGGCACAAGGCCAAGTGATGTGGTGCACAGGTATTATTCCAGCAACTCTTGAGACTGAGGCAGGAAGATCTCAAGTTTAAGGCCAGCCTGGGCAACTTAGTAAGACCCTCTTTCAAAAATTTTTAAAAAGTTGCCTGGGGATGTAGCTCAGTGATAGAGCACCCCTGGGTTCAATCTCCATTATCACAAAAAGAAACAAACAAAAATAGGACATTCCTATAATCCCAAGATAGGAATTTAAGGATGCAGAGAGAATACAGAATCTCAAAAGAGAAATGCTCATAAACTGCTGGAATGCACAACAAATAGATCATGAGCAACCTAGCCTGTATCCTTGCTGGCCACTTGCTGAATGGCTGATGAGAAAGCAACCAATCCACAAGATAACCAAGAAGGCATCTGGAGGCATCTTTAGGGAGGATGTACCTTAAAGACTTTGGTGGCCAGGAAATGACCTGTAGCCTCATTATAATGACAATACACTATAATAGTAATGCCCCTGGGTGGAGATTTAAGATGCTAATAAGACATGTTATTTAGGAAGTAGCATGATTAGAACATGCCAGGGCAATGCATGAGTGCGAGAAAAACTGGCACAAAATTGTGTAACACTGTCCTGACTCCACCTGTAGTTCAACTCTTTAGCTCCTATCCCTCTATAAATGTTAAAACCTCAGAACAAGGGGCTGGGGTTGTGACTCAGTGGTAGAGCACTTACCTAGCATGTGTGAGGCACTGGATTTGAATCTTAGCACTCCATATAAAATAAAATAAATTAATTAAAGGTTCATCAACAACTAAAAAGAAATAAAATAATAATAATTAAAGACTCAGAACAAGACAGCTAAATTTTCTGAGTGCCTGCACTCCTATTTTCGAGTGTGTACTTTCCCCTTTAAAATAAATCTCTTGTTCTGTTTCTCATATCTGAGTCTTCCTTAAATTCTTTCCTGTGACAGAACCTGGAAGGTTCAAGTAGAGGTTCCTTTTCTTCTGGAAACCTCTTTGGACCACTGTACAGTGAAAGTACCAACATAAGTTCAAGTCCAGTTTGGGCAACTTTGTAAGAGCTTGTTTGAAAATTTTTTATAAAAGGGCCTAGGGAGGTTGCTCAGTGGTGGAGCACTTGCCTAGCATGCAGGAGGCTTTGGGGTCAATACCCAGGACAGGGAAAAAATAGCCTTGTATTTCCAGATTGTTGCAATGAAAAAGTGTTTATTAACTGGGAATGGTGGCACACAACTGCAATCCCAGCAATGCTGGCACACACCTGTAATCCCAGCAATGCTGAAGGATCTCAAATTCAAGACTAGCCTCAGCAACTTAGCAAAACCCTTTCTCAAAATAAAAAATAAAAAAATCTCGGGATGTAGCTTAGTGGTAGAGCATCTCTGGGTTCAATTCCCAGTACCATCAATAAATAAATAAATAATAATTTTTAAAAATACCATAATGTTTCTAAAGACTGTATTAAAATTCAATATTTGTTAAAAGAACCAACTAATGTCTTGATTTTCTATTAGTATATAAACAAAAAAATAAAATACTATGGAAAATTTTCTTTCTTTCTTTTTTTTTTTTTTTGATCCAGAGATTGAACCTAAGTACAATTTATTTATTTTTATGTGGTGCTGAGGATCAAACCCAGGACCTTGAATGTGCTAGGCAAGCACTCTACCACTGAGCCACAATCCCAACGCCCCCCCCCCCCCCCCCGCGAGCCCTTTTTAATATTTTATTTAGAGACAGGGTCTCATTGAGCTGCTAAGTGCCTCGGTAATCTGCTGAGGCTGGTTTTGAACTCGTGATCCTCCTGCCCCAGCCTCCCAAGTTGCTGGGATTACATGCATGTGCCACCAGGCCCAGCATGGAAAATTTTAATACTCTATAATTTGGTAAAACACAATAAATAGACCTTTAGACCTTTATTTGATAAGGGAGCAATAGAATTAAAAGAGAAAAAATGGAGTAAATAGACAGTTGTTCACATAAACAATTCAGTGCAACAAGAATAGCAGAACATATTACAAAAGAAATTATGTGAAGATACTTAAGAATATTAGAAGAAAATGCCAGATAATCACCATAATTGATGAGGCATCTATATTTTGGAAGAAAAACACCTGGTGATTTACCTTTAGTATACAGTTAAATCAGATTGCTTTAAAAGATCTGGTGTGGGGCTGAGATTTGTGGCTCAGTGGCAGAGTGCTCACCTAGCATGCATGAGGCACTGGGTTTGATCCTCAGCACTATATAAAAATAAAATAAAGATACTGTGTCCTCCTGAAACTAAAAAATAAATGTTTAAAAAAAATAAATAAAATATCTGGTGTCAGCCACAAGAAGAGTGTATTTCAAATATGTTATTATCTAGTTTAAATGATTGTGGCTTTAACAATGAATATTTGAAAGTGAACTTAATTTCATTTTGTTCTAATGGTGCTTGTATGATAAGTGGGAAAGAAGATGGGAATGGCTACAAATTTGTTAGAAGTTTTTCTAATGTCATCATTTGGCACTATCAATTTAAATTCAGTCTCTAAAATGAAACAAGTCAAGAATTTTTAAAATTCTGGATAAAATTCTTTCTATTTTTAATCCAAAAAAATGGAACTGAATTACAAACTGTAGTTAAAAACTTGAAATGACTAAAACTGGCAAGACATTGGGGTTAAGCTCAGTAGCATGTAGTTTATGAACTGCCACTGTTGTGTAGCATTTGTAACTCGCATCACACATGCATTTTTCTCATTCTTTTTATTCCTGTATGGTAAAGAGACCATCTAACATCCAAGACTTGCTCTAATGATGGATTTTCTTCAAGAATTTTCATTACTTTCAACTGCATTGCAGTCAAGATCAACTAATATTCAGAAAGTATATAAATTAACCAAAGTTCCACAAAAGCTATAGAAAACTTAAAATTAGTATTAGAAAGCATGAATCTCTGCTGGGTGGCACACACCTGTGGCACACACCTGTAATCCCAGCAATTTGGGAGGCTGAAGCAGGAGGATTGCAAATTCAAGGTCAATCTTGGTAATTTAGTGAGACCCTGTCTTTTTTTTTTTTTTTTTTAATGGTACTGGGAATTAAACTCAGGGCCACTTAACCACAGAACCACATCCCAGACCTATTTTTTGTATTTTATTTAGAGACAAAGTCTCACTGAGTTGCTTAGTGCCTCACTTTTGCTGAGGCTGGCTTTGAACTTGCGATCCTCCTGTCTCAGCCTCCTGAGTCACTGGAATTATAGGCATGCACCACCCTGCCCGGCCCTCACCCCATGTTCTTGACATCCTGAGTTCCATCCCCTGTACCACAAAGAAAAAAAGAAAAATCCATGAAAAGAAATATGTAAAAATGCCACATGATCAGAAATCTCTTTCTCATGTCTAACCTAAATTTCTGTTATGAAGTAAGAAGAGCAATTTTTTAAATCAGTTTTCTTAGCTGGTTTGGTACTGCACATCTATAATCCCAATGACTGGAGAGACTGAGGCAGGAGGATCTCAAGTTCAAGGCCAGCCTGGGCAACTTAGTGAGACCCTGTCTCAAAATAAAATTAGAACTAAGATGGGTGTGGCTCAATAGTAGAGCACCCTCAATTAAATCCCCTGTACTACAAAAAATAAAAAATAAAAATCAACTCTCTTGAATGTGTTCTATGTACATTACTGATCAATTTTCGGGGCTGGAGTTGTGGCTCAGAGGTAGAGTGCTTACCTAGCATGTATGAGGCTCTGGGTTCTATCCTCAGTACCACATAAAAATAAATAAAATAAAGGTATTGTGTCTAACTACAACTAAAAAATAAATTAAAAAAAAAGATTCATCAATTTTCAGTAATAAATTTTTATGTGTTTTTTATACCTTTGACAATGTACGCAACATTGAAACACCAGCACAATTTAGATACAGTTCTGTCATTCTCAGACTATTCTTTGTGCTCCTTTGCCATAACTCTCTTCTCCCAACACTGTAATACGCATATGGTTTCTGTCATTATCATTTTGATTTTGCCTGAATATCATAAATATTTTTGTTTCTTGGTTTATGTCTTGTTTTGTTTTATTTTGAAATTGAGTTTTGTAGTGTTGCCCAGGGTGGTCTCCAAATTCTGAGCTCAAGCCATCTTCCTGCCTCAGTCTCCCTAGCACTGGGACTACAGGCCTATATCCAATACACCCAACTTTCATATAAATATATGTAATCTTTTTAAATTATTTTTATCTTTTATTTGTTCTTTTTAGTTATACATGACAGTAGAATCTATTTTGACCTATCATATATACATGGATCATAACTTTCCATTTTTTGATTGTATATGATGTAGAAAATATATGTAATCTATTGTGCCTGGCTCTGACTTTTTTCACTTAGCAAAATGTTTTGGGAGAATATCCATGTTATTGCATGTATCAGTAGTTCATTCCTTTTTAATACTAAGTAGTATATTCCATTGTATGGACATAGCACAATTTATTAACCCACCAGTTGGTAGGTATTTAGGTTGTTTCTAGTTTGGGAACTTCTGAATTAGACTGGTATGACCATTTGCCTAACAGTCTTACCTAAGGACAAAAGTTTTCATTTCTCTGGGCTAAATACTTACAAGTAGAGGGGCTGGGGTTGTGGCTCAGTGGTAAAGCATTTGCCTAGCATGCATGAGGCACTGGGTTTGATTCTCAGCACTATATACAAATATTAAAAAGTAAAGGTCCATCAACACTAAAAAATATCTTTAAAAAAATAAATGAATGAATAAATACTTATGAGTAGAATTCCTCAGGTATTTACATTTAACTTTTAGAAAATCTGCCAGGGCTAGGTTTGTATCTCAGTAGAGCACTTGCCTCAACACCACATACAAATAATTTTTTAAAAAATTATTGTGTCTATCTACAACTAAACAAATTTTTTAATTAAAAAAATCTGCTAAACTTTTCCAAAGTGGAAGTACAATTTTTGCATTCTCACCAGTATTGTATGAGAGTTCTAGTTGATCCTCATCTTGCACTGTACTTGATATTGCTGGATTTTGAAATTTTAGCTATTCTAGAAGGTGCTGTGATATGTCTTTGTGGTTAATTTGCATTTCTCTAGTAACTAATAATGTACATCTTTCTAGGTGTTTATTTTCCTTTCATATATCTTCTCTAGTGAAGTATCTGTTCACATTTTTGCCCATTATTAATTGGGTTATTTGCCTTATTATAGAGTTGTAAAAATTGTTTATAAATTGAAGCACAATTTATTAATTTTTTCTTTTATGGCTGGTGCCTTTTGCATCCTATCTAAGAAATCTTTGTCTAAACAAACGTCTCAAAGATTTTGTAATGTTTTATAGTTTTAGAAGTTTTATAAAGTTTTATCTCTTCAATATAGGTCTGTTTCCACTTCAAGTTATTTTATTTATATATTTATTTTTAGTACTAGGGTTTCAACCCAGAGGCACTTTGCCACTTTACTATATCCCCAACCCTTTTTATTTTTTAATTTTGAGAGTCTTGCTAAATTGCTGAAGGCTGGCCTTGAACTTGAGCTCCTCCTGCCTCAGCCTCTCAAGTAATTGGGATTACAAGCATGTGCTCCCTTGCCTGATGCAAGTTAATTTTTTGACAGATGGTATGAGGTAAGAATCAAGGTTTTTTTAATGTGGATATCCAGTTGTTTGAACACCATTTGTTAAAAAGGCTATACATTCCTCCATTGAATTACATTGGGTCCTTTGTTGAAAATTAAATACATTTGTGTGGGTCTATTTTTGGACATCCTATTCTATTCATTTAACTATGTGTATATGTCAACCTTTTAGTAATGAAAGTAATTTATTTTACTTTGGTTGGAAAACATAGGTTATTATTGAATGTTATGAAAAAGGGCTGAATTTGTATGACTGAAATTGAATGAATAATTTGCATTCTTAACATTTATTGCACTAATTAGAAATATGTGTGTAGTAAAAGTATCTTTCTATAATTTCTAGGATAAGTTATCATTGTAGTAAATATAGCAGGTGTAAGAAGTAATTAGGGCTGAGCTTTGTAGTACATGCCTATAATCCCAGTAACTTAGGAGGCTGAGGCAGGAGGATCACAAATTGAGGACACCCTTAGCAATTTAGCAACACCTTGCCTCAAAATAATAATAATAATAATAATAATAATAATAATAATAATAATAATAGGCTATGGACTTAGTTCAGTGGTAAAGGTCCCCAGGTTCAATCCCTAGTATATACACACAAAAAAAATAGTAATTAGGTATTCTTTGCTTGTAGCTTCATTTTTCTCAGGATATAGAAAAGGGACTAAAATACATTCTTGTCCTATGGAAACTTTTAAAATAATATAAACTATGTTCTATTTAGTAAGAATGAAAAAATATTGAAAGTTTGAAATGATGAAGCACAATAAATTCTCTTCTTTGGGAACAAGTTAGCCACATAACTACCACAAATCAAGGAAGGGGATTTCCGGACTACTGTTTCCAAGCAATTCCAATAAATGAAGGAGGAAGTCAATTTTCTTTTTTAAAAACTTATTGTTGGCAAGTTTAGCGTACTTCCTTTTAGTCTGTTAAAATTTTAAACATGTTGACTAATATTTCTGCAGGTCATAAACCTTTGTGATTTTGTCAGATTTGGAATATGAATAATGTTTAATTTTTTCAGTAAAAACTCTGTTGTGGAAATGATACCGAGCAAGGGAGACAAGTATATTACTAAGAAGGAAGCAAACATCCAGGCTTGAACACTTACTGGGGAGGGAACCCTTACTCTGGTAGAATAAGTTGAGGCTTTCAAGTCAGAATTCACTTGCATTTCAATCTCTTTGACTTTTTTTTTTAAACATTTTTTAGTTATAGGTAGACACAGTATCTTTATTTTATTTTTATAAAATGGTTCTGAGGATCGAATCCAGTGCCTCATGGGTACTCTAAACCACAACCCCAGCCCATCTTAACCATGAATAAGAGGGCAAGTTTCTTGGCTTCTCTAAGCCTCAGTTTCTTTCTTTGCAATAAAAATACTTGGGTGACAGTGTTATCATGAAGATTAAATTCAATGACACCTAGTACTCTGCTTAACATATAGTACACACTTGATAAATACATATTTCTTTCTCATTTCTCCCAGACTAAGAAATTTTCTGGAGATAAATTGCATGCCCGGAAGCAGAAGCTGATAGTTCTTCTTCATTCTTTTTAGTAACAGAATGATAGAACTTCGAAAAGTGCTGGAGAACAGGAGCACACCTGAGCTCAGGGATCAGACTCTAGGATAAGAAACTAGTTCAGCAGGAAGGGTGCACTGTCAGCCCCTTAAGGATCATATGCTCAAGATGTCCAATCGTATCTCACATGTTTAATACCTCAAATGTCACTTGATGGTAGAAGACTCTCTAGGGAACTCTCTGAGAACAGTACCCACCTGTAGTGGAAGGCTGACCTGAGAGCACCTTTTAGTCTTTCTCTATCCCTCTTTGTCCTCATGTAATTTAATTATGTCCTCTCTTGCTTCAGCTTTTAAATTCAAAGACACTTATTTATTAGTGTCTGTCACCTTAAATTACCAGATTCTGGCCCTCTTCACCTCCTCCCACTTGTATTCTGTGAATGAGACAATGGTACCGCCTAGTTTAAGTTGCTTCTGGTTCCTCCTCTCATCTTCCCAACACACTTTTGCCCTTTCACAATCTTATTCCAAAAGGAAGGAAAAAATTTCAAAATGCCCCAGCTATTTTTTGGGAAGATCTTTGACATTCCTGTTAGCAAACAACAGATACCTACTTACATGTGTCAATATCTGAATGTACGTTTTTTTGGTACTGGGGATTGAACCCAGGAGTGCTTAACTACTAAGCCCCAGCCCCAGCCCTTTTTTTATATTTTGAGACATTCTCTCACTAAGTTGCTGAGGCTGGCTTTGAACTTGCAGTCCACCTGCCTCAGCCTCCCTAGTCTCTGAGATTACAGGAATACATGGCTAAATGTGCATGGCTAAATGTACTTTTAGGATCATGCAGAAAATTTGTCAATTTTTTTCTTAAATCTTTTTGTAGTTGTATATGGACAGAATGCCTTTTAAAAATATTTGTTTATTTATTTTTATTTTATTTTTTTGTGGTGCTAAGGATCTAACCCAGTGCCTCATATATGCTAGGCAAGTGCTCGCTCTGCACTGAAATACAGCCCCAGCCCTGTCAATTTTTATTTTCAAAATATGGGCCAAAATAAAATAGTCTCAGACTAGGAATATTACCTTTTATTTGTATCACTATTTCCATTCTACTGAAGAACAAAATGAAGATTAAATGTTTTAATTTTTAAATTTTTATTTATTTATTGTAGTACCAGGGCTTGAACTCGGGGGACTTGACCACCTAGCCACATCCCCAGCCCTATTTTGTATTTTATTTAGAGTCAGGGCCTCACTAAGTTGCTTAGTGCTTCGCTTTTTTTTTTTTTTTTTTGCAGAAGCTGGCTTTGAACTCATGATCCCTCTGTCTCATCTTCTTCCCAAACTGCTGAGATTACAGGTGTGTGCCACTATACCCAGCTGAAGATGAAACCTTTTGTTCTATATATACTGCTTATATACTATATACTATTTATTCCCTTAGAATATAAAAATATAAAAGGTACAAGATTTGTACCTTGTGCTTACATTACAAGGAAGACAAGCTAGGATTAGAATGGTTTCTAATTCTGCTTTTTTTTTTAAGAAATTAAACTTTATATATTATTATTGTTTTTTATGTGATGCTGAGGATTGAACCCAGGGCCTCACCTGTGTTAGGCAAATGCTCCACCACTGAGTCACAACCCAAGCACTCTAATTCTGTTTTTTATCTGTTCAGAAACTGTTGTACAGTGCTTTGGACCTATCTCAAGCATAAAAATACCAATAATTCTTTCTCTGATTCTATATATAAATATGTTCATAGATATGTATGTCCAATTTATACTATACAATGCCTATTAATATTTCATTCACCGATTAATTTCCAAAAGTTATGTTTTTTTTTTTTTTTTTCCAGTAGTAGGAATTGAACCCAGGGACACTTAACCACTGAGCCTCATCCTCAACTCATTTTTATGTTTTATTTTGAGACAGAGCCTCACTAAGTTGCTTAGGGCCTCCATAAATTGCTGAGGCTAGCTTTGAACTCCAATCCTTCTGCCTCAGCCTGCTGAGCCTCTGGGATTAGGGGCATGCATCTGGCCAAAAGTTCATTCTTTTTTGGGAGAAGGGTTACTGGGGGTTGAACTCAGGGGCACTCCACTGAGCCATATGCCCAGCCTTATTTTGTATTTTATTTAGAGATAGGGTTTCATTGATGTTTAGGGCCTGACTTTTGCTGAGGCTGGCTTTGAATTTGAGATTCTTCTGCCTTAGCCTCCCAAGCCACTGGGATTACAGGCCTGTGCCACTTCCCCCGGCCAAAAAGTTCATTCTTTATCTGCCTTTTTGTTCCTGCATAAATTTGAGCCTGCTTAGATATATAGTACAGACTTTCTACTTTCTGTTACAGTATCATGCAGATGCAACACCATCAAGAGTAAAAACACTGGAATCCTAATTAGAATAAGTATACTCCATGTATGTGTAATATGTCAAAATACACTCTACTGTCTTGTATATCTAAAAAGAACAGATTAACAAAATGACCAAAAAAAAAAAAAAAAAGAGTAAGAATACTCGGGCATTAACACTCTTTCTGGGATAATTTTTATTAGGAGAAATAAATGTTTTTATCGATGAAACCATTGTTAGATAGATATTCTATTTGTTTCTGAAAGGGCCATTAAAGAAAGTCTATAGTTAAAGCACCTGACCTATGTGGCTTTAGTTAGGTGTTCTTTCAATTTTTTAAAAATCAGATTTAAATTTTAGTAAACTTTTCCAGAAAGTGAAAATATCTCCAAAGTGATAATTTTGATCCCAAAACCAGATAAGCAGAGGGAAATCAAAGGTCAATCTCATTCATTATCGTAGATTAAATAAATAGAAGTCTAAGTAAATTGTTAGTAAACTGAATCCAGTATAATTTGCATGATCTAGTTGAATTTATTCCAGGAATGCAAGGGTAGTATAACATTATAAAAATTTTTAAAAATCAATGTAGGTTCTTCATTATTAATAGATTAGAGGAAAACTACCATCATCTTGATAGGCTTATATTCAGTAGTCAGTCATTCATGATAAGAGCCCTTAACAGGGCTGGGGCTGTAGCTCAGTGGCAGAGCGCTTGCCTAGCATGTGTGAGGCACTGGGTTCGATCCCCAGCACCACATAAGAAAATAAACAAAATTAAAGGCATTCTATTAAAAAAAAAAAAAAAAAAACTCTTGACAAACCACAAACCAGAAAAGAAACTTCCCAACATTAAGACTTTATACAGTTCTCACTAAAACCAGGAAGAAGATAGGGATATCTATTATTACTATTTCTATTCAGCATTTTACAAAAAGTCTATACAGTCTAGTAAATCAAGACAAAAGATATAAAAACTGAAAAAGAAACATTGACAGTTAATATACTTTTCTTCATAGGAAACTCCAAAGTATATAACTGTGTATAAGTATATAACCATAAATTGAGCATGATGCAGTGACACACCTGTAATCCCAGTTACTTTGGGAGCTGAGGCAGGAGAATTGCAAGTTTGAGGCCAGCCTTGCCTACTTAGTGAGACGCTGTCTCAAAATAAAATGAAGAAGGCTGGGGATGAAACTGAATGGTAGAGTGCTTTCCTAGCATGGGTAAAGGCTTGGGTTCAATCCCAGCACTAGAGAAGAAAAGGTCAATATACAAAATCAAATTTATTTCTATAGTTCAGCCACAAATGGTGAGAAAACTTAGTTTTAAATGTTATTTACAATAACAAAAATAAATAGTAATAAACCTAACAAATATGTATATTTATAAGGAAAAATGTTAAGTTTTCTTGAAAAACCTTGGAAAAGATGTAAATGGATGGAGAAATATATTTATGTGTAGGAGGACTCAGTATAAAAAAATTTATTTCCCTAATTGATCTGTGAGTTCAATGCAATACAATTGAACACTCAACTGTATTTTTCTAGGAAACCGACAAGCTGATTTTAAAAGTCATGATAATTACTATGCAATATAATATTGGCATCAGGATAGGCAAATCAGAAACAGAATGTAGAGCCTAGAAACAGATGCCCACATATAAGGATTAATTTGATATATGATTAAATATGACATGATAAATATAATGGGTTATTAAATAATGGGTGTTGGGAAAATAGGTTATTCATTTGGAAAAATAGGAAATACTATCCCTATATCACATCAAAATAAATCCCAGCTAATTCCTAACACAAACAATACTACAATGCAGTATATAGAAGGATTTAGAGCTGATGATTCACTGTCATATCAACCGTCCTTAGCACATTATTTTACATGTATTCAAATATTTATTTATTTATTATTAATTAATTAATTAATTAATTAATTGTTACAAGGGATTGAACCCAGGGGTGCTTAACCACATCCTAGCCCTTTTTATTTTTTATTTTGAGATAGGGTCTCACCAAGTTGCTTAGGGCCTTACTAAGTTGCTGAGGCTGGCTTTTTTTTTTTTTTTTTTTTTTTTAAAGAGAGAGTGAGAGAGGAGAGAGAGAGAGAGAGAATCTTTAATGTTTTATTGTTTAGTTCTCGGCGGACACAACATCTTTGTTGGTATGTGGTGCTGAGGATCGAACCCGGGCCGCACGCATGTCAGGCGAGCGCGCTACCGCTTGAGCCACATCCCCAGCCCGAGGCTGGCTTTTAACTTGCAATCCTCCTGCCTCAACTTCCCAAACCACTGGGATTACAGGCATGCACCACCATGCCCAGCTTCAAATATGTATTGAGATTTATTTAATCTCTAAATGTTGTCTTTTTCTTTTTCCCTTCACTGCTCATATTATGGCTTTGAAGATCCTAATATTAAAAGAATACCTCAGAATGAGGTCCAGTGAGTGAGAGGATTGTGTGGAACATTAGATCCTGGTAAAGCATTTTGGAGTTAATATGTATAGTGTCTTCCTAAGGAGTTGAGAAAAAGCAGTCTCATTTAGACCATATCTGTATGGGAATCAACCTCATCTGGAAGGCAAACTGTTTATTCTAATCACTTAAATGTGATGGAAGTTCATGGTAATTGAGCTCTAATAGTTCTATCGTAGTCATTCACAGATCCTTTGCTCTATAAAAGGTCTCAGATGTTCTCAATTTATCTCCTTTTATTGGAAATTTTTTATTTGATTAATTAAAGGGAAGTATAGTGTTGTGTTTTAGGGTTGTTTGGAGTTTTAAAAAATTATTAGACAGTGCCAGCATCTGTAAAACCTTGCTTTTTGTATAGCAGGTGAATATAATTATAAGTATAAAATTCTGTTAGCTTATTTACATAGCAGAATTGGAAGACAGGGATTTAGTTTCAGCACTTGTGTTATTATAAATTGGTACTTAAAATGAAGGCTACCATATTTTGAAACTTTGATTTCTGTTAGTTCCTTTATTGAGCAGCTAACTTAGAAAAGAAAGGAGAACAGATAATAAGTTTCTTACACATAGCTTTTATGCTACTTGGTGATAATCACACACATGCAAGAAAGACTTAATACTTTTTACTTATCTTCTTATTCTGTCCTGTGCTTTGAGGCTTTGGATCAAGGCAAAGCCCCTTTAAACCCAAGAAGGACCAAATCCAAATCCCTGAATTTTACTATCCTCTAAAGGTCTTTGCCTTCCAAACAAGTCAGATAATTTTGGAGCATTACCATTAGTGTTTCAGGCTTACCAAATGCAGTTATCAGGCTCTTATGTGAAAGTATTTTCATGATTTAAGAAACCTATTTTCTGACTGGTTGCAGGTTAATCTTAGCTATTTGGGAGGCTGAGTCAGGAAGATCGCAAATTTGAGGTTTAGCCTCAGAAATGTAGCAAGACATTGTCTCAAAATAAAAAAGAAAAACCTGTTTTCTGGTCATTATCAGCGACTATATACTCAAATATTAATTTTTATCAGAAAAATTCAAATTTTTAACTTTTGGCATATTATCTGTGGTTTTATTTTATTGCAATATTGGGGATCAAACCCAGAGCCTTGCACATGCTAGGCAAGTGCTCTACCACTGGGCCCTCTATGGTGGTTTTAAAGCATAATCACAGACTGGTGATATAGAATACAGAATGTTTGCCTAGCATGCACTAAGCCCTGGGTTCAATCCCCAGTTCAATCAATCAATCAATCAGTAAAATTCACAAATTCTTCGATATTCATTCCTTCAAAAGGTGGGGCCCCTGCCCTTAACATGGGTGGAACTTTCAGACTTGCCTCTAATGAATAAAATGTGACAGAAATGACAGTAGTCACCTCTAAGACTAGATCATAAATATGCATTGTGGTTTCATTCTTATCTTTTGAAGGGGTAGCCATAAAGATACTCAAAAAGCTCTATAGAGAGGTCCACATGGCTTCTAGCCAAAAGCCATGTGCATGAGCTGATTTGGGAAAGATCCTTCAGCCCCCCTACCCACTCCCCTGTCAGACTTTCAGATGACAGTAAACCCTGGCCAACATGGTGGTTGCAACCTCAAGAGAGAACCTGAGCCAGAACCAGCCACCTAAGCTGCTACTGAACTCCTGACTCACAAGAAATTGTGAGATGAATTAGTGGACTATTTTAAGCCACTAAATTTTGGAAGTGATTTGTTCTGTGAAAATAGATAACAAATATACCATCATGTAATGTTTTGTAGAAAAGAATTTATAAATTAATCTTTTATCCTTCTTATAAATAAACTAATTAATATTGTTTAGTTTGCCTAGATTTTTAGCATTTTTTAATATTTTTTTTTTAGTTGTAGTTGGACACAATACTTTTATTTATTTATTTATTTTTATGTGTACTAAGGATTGAATCCAGGGCGTCACATACTTTAGGCCAGGTCTCTACTGCTGAGCCACAACCCCAGCACAAATTTTTGTTTTTATTTCCTTGGAATTAACTGAGATTTATATAAGAATGTCCTTATTAGCAAGGTTCTATTTTTCCACTCTTACATAGTTTCTGTGTTATGAAAGTTGCCGTGTTGTTTTTTTGGGTAGATGATCCTGTTAAATCTTCTACTGGGTTGTAAGCTTTAGCACTACAATATATTGTATCCATCTTTGACTTATTTAATGCTTTTTTTGCTTGAATTCTACTTTGATATTCATATTATAATCTCTGCTTTTTAAAATTTGCATTTGCCCATTATATCTTTGCTCTTTATTTTGGTGCTCATATAACGAAGTTGGGTTTTACTACGTGAATCACTTAAAAATATTTTTCTTTTAATAGATGATTTAAGCCCATTAATATGGATTAGTACAACTGTTATGTTTTGTCTCAATTATGTCATGTTTATACATACAAAACAACATAGATAGTCTTTCAGAAAACTGTTCAGATTTGTTTGCTTTCTCTTTGTTTATTTGTACCTGTGTTTGTTTCAATATTTAGGGAAATTTATATTTTAATTGTAATGATTACCCTTTTACCATCAGTCATATAAATCTTGGTCCTCTTTTTCTTACATTGATTATTAGTTTCTTACTTGAAATAACAAAGAACTTGAAACCTCCTTCTCCCTTCTGTTCCCTCCAGCATCCAATTTTAGTTAGTATTTATTATCTTAATATTTATTCTTGTCCTCTTAATATGGTTTGGTTTAAGATATTCAGATTGTTGGATTTAAATGGTATTATTTTTTAAAAATATTTTTTAGTTATAGATGGACATAATACCTTTATTTTTTATTTTTACGTGGTTCCAGGGCCTCATGCATGCTAGGCAAGTGCCATACCACTGAGCCATAACCCTGGCCCTTAAATGGCATTCTTTTTTTTTTGTATCCAAAATAATTTTATTTTATTTTTTAATTTTTTTTTACCATACGATTTATTTTTATTTTTTTTAGTCATACATGACAGCAGAATGTATTTTGACATATAATACATACATGGAATGTACATACATCAATCATATTGTCTATTCTATTCTGCTGCCCTTCCTATCCTCCCTACTCCTCCCCTCCTCTCCCATTCCTTTCTCTCTATCCAATCTAATGTTACACACTTTATTTTTCTTTTTCTCATCACAACATCATATATGTATTCTGTATAACAATGAGGTTCTCCTTCCATCTTCCGTGCAACTCCCCTTCTCCCTCTTTTTCCCTCCCACCTCTCTTCCCTATTCAGTGGTAGTCTTCTTCTCATGCTCTTCCTCCTTATCCCATCTTGAGTCACCCCCCTTATATCAGAGAAGACATTTGGCATTTATTTTTTAGGGATTGGCTAACTTCACTTAGCATAATCTGCTCTAATGCCATCCATTTGCCTGCAAATGTTAAATGGCATTCTTTATCCCCATTTTTTACCTATGAAAGAATCAGTAAGCTAATTCTACTTATCTTCCCCATTTTTTGTTTAGTTGTTTCTAAATTGACAGCATAAAAAACTATTATATGCTATTTTAAGAGAGTAAAATTTTATTTTTTCATCTGAGAGCCCTGAAATAAAAATAAACAGGAAAAAGGCATACAAATTTGTTTCATATAAGTTTTATGTGACATGGTAACCTTCATAAATGAAGACCCAAGGGAAACCTGTATGTTTTTAAGCTTAGTTTAATGAAATGTGGAGAGTCATAGGGAAGTATAATTAGAGGACAAAGGTTATGATCTAATGGGAATTAACTGAGGGGAATTTAGCAAGACCTGTTTGTTGAGATTCTTCTCTATGTACCTATGTCTTCAAAGATAAGGATGTTCCTTTCCTTGGAGTCTAGGAATTCTACTTCTCTATTTCTATTTGTATTTTCTCTACATTCTATTTCTATTTTCTCTAGGGATTCTATTTTTTAAATGAAGGCTTTTGGAACTGCTTCCTGGATAAAGGATTAGGGGAAGATAAGGGTGACCATCCTGCTCTGCTCTGCTCTTCTTCTCTTTTCCTTCTCTTTCTCTTCTTCCTCCTCCTTCTTCATCTTCTTTCCTCCTCCTCCTCCTCCTCCTCCTCCTCCTCCTCCTCCTCCTCCTCCTCCTCCTCCTGCTCCTTCTCTGCTGTTTTCTCAAATGCCAAGATGCCATATTTGGGAGTAGCATGTCCTGAGCCCTATCACTATTGTCTCCACTTTTGTTTTAGTTTTAGATATACAATAAAATATATTCAGTGCTCACCACCAGTCTCTGCTCAAGTTTTATCAGTCCTCTCTTAGGTATAGTTTATCCTTGTGAAGGACTCATGAGAATAATAGTCTTTGATGCTTAGCATACTGAGAACTTTTTTCTATAGACTTGCTATTTATAAGATAGTTTATTGGCATTTAAGATCTTTGGTGCATATTTCCCCCTTTGATTATGTTCCATAGATGCTGCTTTATTATTTTCTGGCTTTAAATGTTGTTGAGAACTCTAATTCCATACTGGTTTGTTATCCTTAAGAAGTGACTTGGTCTTTCTGCCAGGAAGCATAGGTAATTTTTTAATTAAAATATAATAATTTTCTAGGATGTACCTAAGAGTTGACAAGTCTGAATTTACTGTTTACATGTTCCTTTTCAATATATAGATTCAATTCTTCTTTTCTTCCCCCCAAGAAAAGCATGATTAAATTTATTTTCTTTTTCTTTTTCTTTCTTTCTTTCTTTCTTTCTTTATATGGTGCTGAGGATCGAACCCAGTGCCTCACGCATGTGAGGCAAGTGCTCAACCCTCAACCACTGAGCTACAACCCCAGCCCTTATTTTTATTTTTTGGTACTAGGGATTGAACCCATGAGCACTTAACCACTGAACCACATCCCCAGTCCTTTTTATTTTTTATTTTAAGACAAGGTCTCACTTAGTTGCTTAGGACCTCACTAATTTGCTGAGAATGACTTTGAATTCGCCATCCTTTTGCCTCAGCCTTCCAAACCACTGGGATTACAGGTGTGCACCACCATACCTGATGCATGTTTGAATTTGAATTCTAGTCCTAAATATTCATTTTATTCTATTATTTTGGTTTTCTTCTTTAAGACATCCAATGTATGTTGGATCTTATTTGCCTGGTTTCCAAATCACTTTATTTTTGATCTTTTTAATTTGTTTAATTTTACTTGATGTTTCTTACTTTCATATACTATGAATTTGGTCCCAACTCTTCCTTTTTTCTTGATTTAGGTCACACACCATGTGACAGACTCTGATATATAGATGTGTATGCTCAAAAATTGTTGGAGAGCACCTTCAAGATCAACACTTGTGACAAAGTAAAGGAAGGAAGACTGAACAGAGGAGAAGCTGAACTACAATTATGACATGCTGGTAAATGTGTAACAATCAGGTTGGGGGCTGGAGAAAGGCTTTGATCTGTAACATTTGACAGTTTCTAGTGTAAAATACTTCTATCATGGCTAATTTTAAGCTAGCAACATGACATCGCTGCACATGGAGCTGGGAAGAAACATACAGTAGCACCCATCAGATAAAACAGACATAACCTCTAATATAGATAATAGCAAATGTAGTAAAATATCTAGGAAGTAAGAAGTATTGAATGTTTATTACCTTGATTTTCAATATAATTTAAGTTTCTGTGATTTAAGTTTTAATATTGGGTGTTTTTAACAAATTATTTATAAAATTCCTAAAAGTATATCAGCTTTCATAGGCCAGTAGGAGCCAGTTCCAGCACATATCCAGACAATATGATGGGGAGCTTTTGGAGTTGGGATGGCCCTTCAGAGGTATAGGGTCTTTAGGCAAAAGCTTCTGTATCCTGTCATGGGCCAGTCACTGTTGTAGGTGGACCTTTGAGGAAAGGATATGACTTTGAATAAGGGGGTTCTCTAGCTAACAGAAATTCCAGAGAAGGATTCAGTTGCCAACATTATCAGCAACTAGGAGTATGAATGCTTCAGTCCTGAAGTGGGAATATGAGAAGCATATCAGAACATCTGCTGCACTTACATACCTGGTAGTCTTGTCTTGTTTTCTTTTCTTTTTTTTTTTTTTTTTCCTTTTGGAACCAGGGATTGAATCCAGGAGCACTTAATTACTGAGCCACATTCCCAGTTCTTTTTGAAATTTTATTTCAAGACAGAGTCTTTTTTTTTTTTTAAGAGAGAGTGATAGAGGGGGGAGAGAGAGAGAGAGAGAGAGAGAGAGAGAATTTTTTTAATATTTATTTTTTAGTTATTGGCGGACACAACATCCTTGTTTTTTGTATGTGGTGCTGAGGATCCAACCCGGGCTGCACGCATGCCAGACGAGCACGCTACCGCTTGAGCCACATCTCCAGCCCTCAAGACAGAGTCTTGCTGAGTTGCTTAGGGTCTTGCTAAGTTGCTGAGGCTGGCCTTGAACTTGTGATCCTCCTGCCTCAGACTCCTAGCTGATGGCATCATAGGCGCGTACCACTGCACCTGGCTTGTTTTCCCTGGGAGAGCATTTTTTCATGCTTTTATCTAACTATTGTAATTTGTAGTTGTTGTTTATGTAGGGTTTTTTCCACATAGTAACTTTGCATACTGAATATTTGTTGTTTTGTTATTCATGTTTGAATATATTGGATGTTTCTGGCCCAGTTTTTAAATCATAAATCTTTTAGAGAAGATGGGGACAATTCTGAGGGTCTTTCCAGTTTTTGCAATGCAAGAGCACCCTCTTCTGTTGTTAAGGTGAAGAACAGTTTTCTTTTTCTTTTTTTTTTTTTAAAGAGAGAGTGAGAGAGGAGAGAGAGAGAGAGAGAGAGAGAGAGAGAGAGAGAATTTTTAATATTTATTTCTTAGTTCTTGGTGGACACAACATCTTTGTTGGTATGTGGTGCTGAGGATCGAACCCGGGCCGCACGCATGCCAGAGGAGCACACTACCGCCTGAGCCACATTCCCAGCCCCAGTTTTCTTAATTACAGTGTGTTTTGTAATCAAACTTCTTCTAGTTCTCCTATTATTTTTCCAGTGGGATACTTATTACCAGGAAAAAGTGTTTTACTTCCCAAAAGAGATATCTTGTTGGACACAGTGGTTCCCACCTGTAATCCCAGCATCTTGGGAGGATGAGAGGGGAGGAGTGTAAGTTTGAGGACAGCCTCAGCAATTTAGTGAGACCCTGTTTCAAAATAAAAAATCAAAAGGACTGGTACATAGCTTAGTAGTAAAATGCCCCTGGGTTCAATCCCAGTTAAAAAGCCCCAAAAAGACATTTTACCAAGACATTTCCAAAGCCCTGTTGCCTGTGCTAATTTGCCAGGTTTCAGATTAGTTCTCAGCTGTTCCCACGATGTGTTGGATACCTTCCTTCTGGGAGTGAACCCTTGATATTATCTGTTTCTGTCAATGCTAAGACCCTCCATTTTCCCCTATTTCTTTAAATAGCTTCAGTGACCTCCATCATATGGGCGTTCTGGCTAGTCTCCAGTATAGTTTGTCTAACTCATGTGTAAATTGGAGATTGTAAATTGTTTTTGTTTTTGTTTTTGTTTTGGGGGTGGGATACCAGGGATTGAACTCAGAGGCACTCAACCACTGAGCCACATCCTCTGCCCTATTTTGTGTTTTCTACCAGACAGGGTCTCACTGAATTGCTTAGTACCTTACTTTTGCTCAAGCTGGCTTTGAACTTGTCATCCACCTGTCTCAGCCTCCCAAGCCACTGGGATTATAGGCATGCACCACCGTACCCAGCTGTAAGTTTGTTTTTTTTTTTCCTGTATTTAGTAGGAATTTTTATTTGCATTTCTTTTTATTCTGTCCAGGGTGACTTAACTACTGAGCCACAAACCCAGTCCTTTTTGTTTTTGAAACAGGGACTCACTAAGTTGCTGAGGGTCTCACTAAGTTTCCAAGGTTGACCCCCAGACTTTTAATCCTCCTGCCTTAGCCTCCCAGAAGTCTCTGGAATTACAGGTGTGTGCTGTTGCACCTGGCTGGTGTATTTGTTTTTAATATGCATAAATAATATTATTGGTTTTTGATAGCATTTCTGCTGCTGTGACCAAAGGACTAAAGAACATGACAAGAACAATTAGAGGAGGAAAAGTTTGGGGGCTCACCATTTCAGAGATCTCAATATAGCCGGTTCCATTCCTCAGGGCTCCAGGTGAGGCAGCACATCATGGTGGAACAGTGTGGTAGAGGAAGGCAGGTCAGGGCATGGCCACCAAGAAGCAGAGAAAGAGAGGTCTATTCCCACCACCATAAAATATAAACCCCAAAGGCATGCCCCCAATGACCCACCTCCTCCAACCACATCCTATCTGCTTTCAATTACCACTCAGTTAATTTCTATCAGGAGATTATTTCACTGATTGGATTAAGGCTCTCATAACCCAATCATTTCACCTTTAAATCTTCTTGCATTGTCTCATACATGAGCTTTTTCGGGACACTATGTATCTAAACCATAACAATTGTGATTTAAATATCCTTTTTTTTCTTTTCTTTTAAAAAAATATTTATTTTTTAGTTGTAGTTAGACACAATACCTTTATTTTTATTCTGAGGATCAAACCCAGGGCCTTGCACATGCTAGGCAAGCACTCTGCAACTGAGCCACAACCCCAGCCCCTTCGTTTTTCATTTAACATTTGTGTTTATATAAACACACTATGTACAGCTAGTTTATAGCCTTTCTTTGCTGCATTTCTTTCAATCTGCATCCCCTTAATTTATGTACCTTTTCTCTTGGTCAAAACACTTGGGCCAGACAAGGAGGATTGAGAGTTTAAAGCCAGCCACAGCAAAAGTGTGGCTCTAAGAAACTCAGTAAGACCCTGTCTTTAATTTTTTTTTTACCTTTGTTTTATTTGTTTATTTTTATGTGGTACTGAGGATCAAACCCAGTGCCTCACACGTGCAAGGCAAGTGCTCTACTTCTGGGCCATAACCCCAGCCCCAAGACCCTGTCTTTTAATAAAATACAAAGTAGGACTGGGGATGTGTCTCAGTGGTTGGGCGTCCCTGAGTTCAATTCCTGGTACCAAAAAACAAAAAACAAACAAAAAAACTTGGGTGGTGCCAGGCTCAGTAGAGCATACCCATAATTTCAGCAACTCAGGAGGCTGAGGAAGGAGGATTGCAAATTTGAGGCCAGCCTCAGCAATTTAGCAAGGCCCTAAGTAACTTAGTGAGACCCTGTCTCAAAATAATTTTTTTAAAAAAAGGACTGGAGATGTAGCAAAGTGGTAGAGTGCCATGGGTTCAATCCCCAGGGGGAAAAAAAAAGCACCTGGGTTGCTTCTACTTCCTTGTTATCAAAGGACAGAGCTGATGAACACTTACATATATTCCTGCGGTAACATACGCAACATTTTTCTAGGAGACGTATCTAGGAGACACATATCTCGAATCTTGGGGGTCACAGGACACACACAGAGGTAACTCCACCAAGCATTTCCAGAGGACTTCCCAGAATAGTTAAGACATTTACAGTTCCACCTGATGTGCACAAGAGGTCAGTCTCTGCACACATTCATATCAAGGTTTGTTAATGCCTCCTAAATTTTGCCACACTGATAAATAATCCATCAATTTCTGGCCTTTTTGTCTTTTTTTTTTTTGTCTTTGTTGTTTAAGAATATTTTTCCAACTTAAGTCAAATAGGTATTCTTCTTCAAATTCTTCCATGAGCTTCATGGTTTTATTTTTCCAATTATATCTTTAATATACCTGAAATTCACCTTATAATTAGAATATGGGAGGAATCTAACTTAATTTTTCTTCAACATAATTTATAAACAACCTGTTTATAATTTTGATCAACATAATTTATAAACACCTATCCTTTCCTCATGAAAGTGGCTTAGCCATTTTTATGGTGTCACTTTTTCATGTCAGGTTCTATGTGTCATGGAACTATGACTGAGCTTTTTATCATTGGTTTGTTCATTTTCCATTGGTTTGTTCATTTGTCCTTGTGTCTATCTAGTTTTGTTTTGTTTTACAGCCCTGAGGATCAAACCCAGGGCCTTGCTCATGTTTGGCAAGTTCTCTACCATTTAGATACATCCCCAGATCTAGGGTTTTTGTTTTGTTTTTTTTAAATGTCTGTAGTGTATAGGATCTTAACAGTTGGTATTGTTATCGCCTTTATGGCTTTCTTTTTCAAAGTTGATTGGTTTTTTTCATTGACATTTTAGAATGAGTTTGTCAAGTTTTGAAAAAAAAAGTTTGAACTAACATCTTTTCTTTTTTGCTATTGGGTGTTGAACCCAGGACCTTGCACACATGTACTCTACCACTGAACTCCACTCCACCCCCTCTCCCCAGCTAACATTTTTTAACTTAATGTTTTAAAATGTTTTCTAGAAGTTTAATTGATTTTAAGTTATAGATTGAATTGATAAGAATTGACATCTTTACTGAGTTGTATTTCCTAAGAATAGAGTTTATTGATTTTCATTTAAAATCTTCTAAGAGCAGCATTGATCTGTTTTTTAAACATCTTATTTATTCCCTTTAATAAAAAATTTTAAATTTTAGGATTAAAGGTATTTTGCCATATTTATGAATTTATTGTCATATATATGTTTTATAGGTTTTGATGCTATTTGGTAGCTTGCTATTTTCATTTCATTATCGTTAACATACAGAAATAATATTACTGTTTCTCCAAAGAATTTTCAAGCATAAACCAGGTGTTTTATTCACAACTCTTGGGATGATTACATAATGTCTTCCTTTAATCCATAGTGCTATTAATTACATATCGTTTCCTCATTCTTATATTCCTCAAAGAAAACCTTGACCTTTTGTGTTTATGTGTGTATGTGTGTTGCTGATCGACTCAGCACCTCACACATGCTAAGAAAGGGCTCTCCCACTAAGCTACACCCCCAGCCCTTTTAATATTTTTTAAAAACTTTGAACTGGTGCACACTGTAATCCCAAAGGCTCCGGAGGCTGAGACAGGAGGATTGAAAGTTCGAAGTCAGCCTCAGCAATTTGGTGAGACCCTAAACAATTTGATAGACCCTGTCTCAAAATAAAAAATAAAAAGGACTGGGGATGTGGCTTAGTGGTTAAGTTTCCCTGAGTTTAATACCTGGTATCAAAAAAATTTTGAGACAGATCTTGGTAAGTTTCCTGGGTTGGCCTTGAACTTGCAACCCTTCTGCCACAGCCTTCTTGGTAGCTAGGATTATAGGTATGCACCACCATACCCAGCTAATACTTTTTTTTTTTTTAATTTTTTTTCTTTTTTTTTTCCAGCTAATACTTTTTATACCTGTTTTTTAAAATCTATTTTCTCAGTAACTTGGATTTTTGATTCTCTTTTTTTTTTCACTTTTTTATTTTTTTATTTACAGTAGAATGCATTTTGACATGTAGTACACAGTGATTCTCTCTTCTTATGCTGTCTTCTTCTGATCTTGGAATAGTTAGGCGGCTTTTCTTCTTTTCCTATTTTCTGTAATAGTTTAATTAATAAAGGGATTACCTGTTCTGGGACGGTTTGGCAAAACTCACTATAAAATCTTATAAGCCTAATACTTTTTTTCTGTGCATAAAGCCTTTGATTACCAATTTATTTATACATACTTGGCCTAATCATACATAACTTTTTCTACCAATTTTTGTGTTGTATACTTTTCCAAAAGTTATCCTCTTCATCAAATGTTATTAAATTTATTAGCCTATAATTGGTCATAAATTATTTGTGTATGTGGCACTGGGGATAGAATCCAGGGCCTCACACGTGTTAAGCAAACACTCTACCACTGAGCTACAACCCTTTCCCCCATAACATTGGTTCTCTCTGTTGTATCTGTAGCTAGTTCCCTTGATTTCATTATGTAATTTAATTATTTACATCTTTTATTTCTTAACTAACTCATTAGAAATGTTTCCATCTAACTCATCTTGGATGGTAAAAATAAGTCTTAATATAACTAAAATTAAAACTAATATTAATCAGTTAACTCAATCAAGAGAAAAGCAGAAATTCAGGTTGGATCTTAGACAAGATTTAAAAATTGTAGCCAGGTGCCTTATTACACACCTGTAATCCCAGCTACTCAAGAGGCTGTGGCAGGAGTATCATAAGTTTGAGGCCAGCCTTGGCAACGTAATGAGACTCTGTCCAAAATAAAAACAGAAGGGCTGGGACATAGCTTAGTGGTAGGGTACCCCTGAATTCTATCTCTAGTACCACAAAAAAGATATAAATAAATAAAAATTGAGATCTAAGAGTATATAATCTATAAAAGACATTTAAAATGAAAGATTGTGGCCAAGTTTAAGATGAAGAGATATAAATAGATATTCCCATCTAATAATCACAAAGAGAGTGAGAGAACAAACCAGGTAGCTCTTTCACATCAGTTAACTTCAAGCTAGAATTCAAAGCAAAAAGTATCACCAAAGCAAAACAAAAGAAATGGGTTTGGTGTGCCTGGCACAGCAGTGCATGCCTATTAATCCCAGTGATTCGGGTGGCTGAGGCAGGAGGATAAATAAGATAGCCAGCCTCAGCAATGTAACAAGATTCTCAGCAACTTAGTGAGACCCTGTCACAAAATAAAAAATAAATAGGACTGGAGGTATATAGCTCAGTGGTAAAGTGCCCCTCAGTTTAATCCCCGTAACAAAAAAAAAAAGAAAGAAAGAAAAGAAATAGGCTTGCTGCATATGTGAGACTCTGAGTGGTCCCAAACACTACCTGCCCCCCACAAAAAAAGAAAGATAAGAAATAGGATTGGTGCTATCAGGCACTGTGCCAAAAGGAGATAACAAGTAGATAGTTGGATATATAGAAGTTAAGAGGCAAAGTTCAGAGTCAAAGTCAAAGCTGAGATATATATTTGGATTCATTAGCATAGTGGTATTTAAGGTCATAAGATTCAGTGAGACCACCAAGGGAATGTAGACAGGAAAAGAAGTCCAGGGAGTAAATTTTGATCAATTACAATATTTTGAGATCAAGAGGAACCATGAAAAAGATGTAGAAATGGCCAGAAAAGTAGAAAGGAAACCAGGAGAGTATGATGTTTTAAAAGTCATGTGAACATATTATTTCAGAATGACCAGCAGTTTCAAATGTTGCTAATAACTCAAGAAAGAGTAGGACTGAAAATTGATCATTGGTTCAAACAATGTGGAAATTGTTGGTGTTTGGGCTGGGGATGTGGCTCAAGAGGTAGCGCGCTCGCCTGGCATGCGTGCGGCCCGGGTTCGATCCTCAGCACCACATACCAACAAAGATGTTGTGTCCACTGAGAACTAAAAAATAAATATTAAAAATTCTCTCTCTCTCTCTCTCTCTCCTCTCTCACTCTCTCTTTAAAAAAAAAAAAAAAAGAAATTGTTGGTGTCTTAGTGGGAGCTGGTTTGATAGTGAAGCAGGAGCAAAACCCAGATTAGGAGTGAGTTAAGGAGAGGAGGAAAATTGGAGACAGTGAATTTATACATATATATATACATACATATATATATATATATATATATATGTATGTATATATATATATATATAGTTATAGGTGGACACAATATCTTTATTTTTATGTGGTGCTGAGGATCAAACCCAGTGCCTCACGTGTGCTAGGCAAGCTATCTTCCAAAGAGCTATACCCCCAGCCCAATTTTATACAATTTTTTAAAAGGAGTTTTGTCCAAAACAGAGGGAAAGCAATGGGAAGTAGCTGGCAAAGCAAGTGGGGATAAGAATTTTGCTTATTTTTTAAAGTTGAGGGGAGAAATCATGTTATCGAGGGAAAGAAAGTTGGGGGCAGTAAGGGCAGGGGAGAGAGAATGAATTATTATTGAGGCAATGTCCTTGAATAGAAGAGGAGATGGGATCTACTTATAAGCACAGAGGTTGATATTAGGTAGAAATTAGACAATTTATTGTCAAGAGAAGTAGAATATATGGGTACACATAGGTTATGGAGATGTTGCAGAAGCACGTGTAGTTAATAATGATTGCTTCTAATGCAATAAGGAGCAAAGTCAATAAGGAGCCAACAATGAAGATGGAAAAAAGGGTCTTAGAGAGTTAAGGAGCCAGGAGAAAATACAAAATTTTTGAATGGGAAAGCAGGGGGAATGGATTAGAGAAATAAAATGTTTATCAGGTCACATTCTGGGGCCACTGGAGATTAATAATTAAACTGAGACTGGTCAACAAGTTCAAATGTTTTCCTGACAGCTGAAGCCACGTCAGCTGTCAGGGTACAAGTATGAATAGTCAGAGAAAACTATAGTTAAAATGAGCTGTGGTCAGCCAAGGAATACTTTAAATCAAGAGAGGAGAAAATGAGTAGGAGTTGAGAGTAGATGCCAAAGACTGATATAATTATTAACCGTGGAATTTAAGCTGAATAACAAAGGAAATGAGGATATGAGACAAGGAGGGACATTAAGAAGGTGGTAGAGGGAGTGGGGTTGTAGCTCAGTGGTGGAGCACTTGCCTAACATGCGTGGGTTCGAAGATGTACTGGGTTCAATCCTCAACACCACCTAAAAATAAATAAATAAAATGAAGGTATTGTGTCCATCTACAACTAAAAAAAAAAAATTTTAAAAAGAAGGTGGTAGGATCAGTGATATAAAGTTTCCTTTGGAGATCAAAGAATTATCAGATTTGAGGTACTAGAGAAAATGAACTATAAAGTGGTAAAGTTTGGAAAATAAAGTATTTGGAAGAGTTGCAATTTTTTGTTATTGTTTTTGTAATAATGAGGTCAAGTTATAACATTGCTAGAGGACTGAGTTACTGGAAGAGAAATAAGAAAACAGAAGCCATGCGTTGGAAAGGTCTATAGGTCAATACTGAAATTGTTAGAAATTATGACAGAAGGGATGGAAAGAGTAGCAATGAGCAAGCAGGTAGATAACTACAACAGGAAGGGTAATGGATGGCATACAGTCCAAAAACAGGAGAGTTTGTGTGATTAGGTAATGGGGAAAATGATCTGTAAGTAGTCTTGAGGAGTGAAGAGAATTCCCAGGTCATCTCCAGGCCAAATGATAAAGCAGGATGTGGGAATTATAAGCATTACTTGGGAGAGCTACAGGTGAAGCAATGTTATCACAGAAGAGCCAGAGATCAGTTATTGCTTTACATATTGTGAAGTTATATTTCATAAGTATCTATATTAATGATCAGTACACTTTTTTTTAAATCTCTTCTTTCCCTTTACCCTTAATGATTTCTTTTGTTTTGAAATATATTTTTGTCTGTTATTAGGTGTGAATTTGCTTTTGGTTCATATTTGCCTTTACCCCTTTCTTTGTTTTAACCTGTTTTGTCCTTTTAAGTGTATCTCTTGTACACAATATATTACTAGATCTTATTAAGTTCATTTTGAGAATTCCATTTTTTCTTTGGCGAATTTAACCAATATATTAAATTATTTTTTCTTGTTTGTTTTGGTACCAGGGATTGAACTCAGGGGCACTCACCCACTAAGCCACATCTGCAGTCCTTTTATTCTTTTGAGACTGGATTTCACTAAGTTGTTTAAGGGCTCCTTCAATTGCTGAAGCTAGCTTTGAACTTCAGTCCTCTTGCCTCAGCTAATCCCACACTGGGATTAGAGGTGGTGTGGGCCACTACTCCCTGCTTAAATTACTTTCGTTAGTGCTTTGTATTCCATCTTAATTTGAACTTTTATTTATTTTTGCTTCTTGCTCATTGCCTTGGATAAATCATTTTTCTTTCCCCTATGGGTTTTAAAGGTATGAATTTTACATTTGTTCTTCTAGTGGTTATTCTTCTGGGCCCTCTGAATGTTTTGCCCTGTTCTCCACCTTGTTACATCTGGATTTTTGTACCACTGAGCCACAACCTCAATCCCATATATGCTTTTTTAGATAACAAACTCCATCAAGTTATTTTCCCATTTTTACTTTTTTATATTATATACATTATATAGCATTCACTAAATATATGCTTGATTGATTATTTCTCCAAGAGTATTTTCAAAGATGGTAAGTTACTGACAGCTTGAAGGTATAGGAATATATTTATTGTATCTTCAAATTTAAATGATAGTTTAAATATAAAAATTTAGAGAGCTGCTTGTGGCTCAGTGGGATAGTGCTTGCCTAGCACACATCAGGCATTGGGTTTGATCCTCAGTATCACATAAAAATAAATAAATAAAATAAAGGTATTGTGTCTATGTACAACTAAAAAATATTTTTAAAACTTTAGAGTCAGTTTATTTTTTCAACATTTTGAAAATATTAGTTTATTTTTTAACCTTCTTTGAATGTCACTCTTGAGAATTTTATATTAATACATTTTCCTGGTGAGTGAGTTGCTCCTCTTCTCAGAAAGTTTTTGGAATTATCTATCTCTTTACCTTTGTTAAGATGATTAAGTACTCATCTTAAATTTCATTAAAATATCATAAAGTATTCCTTTTTTTCCATATCAGCCCTTTTTTTTTTTCACTCCATAAGCCATTTCAACATCAACCTGATTTTGGAGGTCCCCAGTTGTTTTTCACTATATCAGTTTCTTCCACTTTCTTCTTATTACTCCTATTATATGAATGTTGTCATTTCGATGTCCAATTACAATATTTATTTTATTTTTATTTTTTTTAAAGAGAGAGAAGAGAGAGAGAGAATTTTTTTTAAATGTTTATTTTCAGTTTTCGGTGGACACAACATCTTTATTTTATTTTTATGTGGTGCCGAGGATAGAACCCAGTGCCCTGCGCATGCCAGGCAAGCGTGTTACTGCTTGAGCCACATCCCCAGCACCCCATATTTTTAAAATTTATTTATTTATTTATTTATTTATTTATTTATAGTCATAAATGACAACAGAATGATTTTTGACATATAATACCTACATGGAATGTACATACATCAATCATATTGTCAATTCTATTCTGCTGCCCTTCCTATCCTCCTTACTCCTCCCCTCCTCTCCCATTCCTTTCTCTCTATCCAATCTAATGTGACATACTTTTTTTTCTTTTTCTCATCACAACATCATATATGTATTCTGTATAACAATGAGGTTCTCCTTCCATCTTCCGTGCAACTCCCCTTTTCCCTCTTTTTCCCTCCCACCTCTGTTCCCTATTTAGTGGTAGTCTTCTTCTCATGCTCTTCTTCCCTATCCCATTTTGAGTCACCCCCACTTATATCAGAGAAGACATTTGGCATTTGTTTTTTAGGGATTGGCTAACTTCACTTAGCATAATCTGCTCTAATGCCATCCATTTGACTGTAAATGCCATGATCTTGTTATTTTTTAGTGCTGAGTAATATTCCATTGTGTATAAATGCCACATTTTTTTAATCCATTCATCTATTGAAGGTATCTAGGTTGGTTCCACATTCTAGCTATTGTGAATTGTGCTGCTATAAACATTGATGTGGCTGTGTCCCTGTAGTATGCTCTTTTTAGGTCTTTTCGGTATAGTCCAAGAAGGGGAATAGCTGGGTCAAATGGTGGTTCCATTCCCAGCTTTCCAAGGAATCTCCATATTGTTTTCCAAATTGGCTGCACCAATTTGCAGTCCCACCAGCAATGTACAAGTGTACCCTTTTCCCCACATCCTCGCCAGCACTTATTGTTGTTTGACTTCATAATGGCTGCCATTCTTATTGGAGTGAGATGGTAGTTTTAATTTGCATTTCTCTGATTGCTAGAGATGATGAGCATTTTTTCATGTACTTGTTGATTGATTGTATGTCCTCTTCTGAGAAGTTTCTGTTCAAGTCCTTGGCCCATTTGTTGATTGGGTTATTTGCTTTTTTGTTGTTTAACTTTTTGAGTTCTTTGTATACTCTAGAGATTAGAGCTCTATCTGATGTTTGGGGTAAAAATTTGTTCCCAGGATGTAGGCTCCCTATTCACCTCACATATTATTTCTCTTGCTGAGAAAAAAACTTTTTAGTTTGAATTCGTCCCATTTGTTGATTCTTGGTTTTAACTCTTGTGCCATAGGTGTCTTATTAAGAAATATGCCCGGCCCCCCATATTTTTTAAAGAGGTTTTCTTGTTTGTTTGTTGTTTTTTACATAATACCTTTATTTAGGACCAATCCCAGGGCCTCGCACATACTAGGCAAGTGCTGTACCACTGAGCCACAATCCCACGCCATTTTCCCATATTTTTTTAAAAAATATTTTTTAGTTGCCAGTGGATTTTTTACTTTATTTATTTATTTATGTATGGTGCTAAGGATCGAACTTAGGGCCTCACACATGCCAGGCAAGCGCTGTACCACTGAGCCACAACCCCAGTCCCCATTTTCCCATATTTTTAATTGGTGCATTACAGTTGTACAAAATGGTAGCATTTATTATTACATATTCGTACATGTACAAAATATAACAATATAATTTGGTCAATATCATTCCCCAGTATTCCCCCTTTTCCTTCCCTCCTCCTTCTCCCTGGTTCTTTTTCTGTATTCTACTGATCTCCCTTTGATTTTCATGAGACTTCACACCCCTACATCTTTCTTTTCCTTTTTCCTTTCTACCTTCCACATATGAGAGAAAACATGACTTTTGACTTTCTGAGTCTGGCTTATTTTGCTTAACGTGAAATTCTCAAGTTCCATCTTGTAAATGACATAAATCCATTCTTCTTTATGGTTGAATAAAACTCCATTATGTATATATACCACATTTTCTTTATCCATTCATCCATTGATGAATACCTAGGTTGGTTTCATAGTTTGACTATTGTGAATTCTGCTGCTATAAATATGAGTATTCATGTATTATGTATTGCTATGGTAATACACAATTATTTAGGATAAATACCAAGGAATGGATAGCTGGGTCATATGGTGGTTCCCTACCTAGCCTTTTTTTTTTTTTTTTGGTAGCAGGAATTAAACCCAGGGGTGCTTATACATTGAGCCACAGCCCCCCTCCCCTTCTTTAAAATATTTTTTTATTTGTTGATGGATCTTTATTTATATGCTGGGCTAAGAATTGAACCCAGTGCCTCAAACATGGTAGGCAAGCACTCTACCACTGAGCCACAACCCCAGCCCCCCTTCCCTTTTTAAAAAACTTAACCCTTATTTTATTTTTATATATGATTTGTTTTATTTATGATTTGTTTTCATATGATCCTATGTGATACTGAGGATTGAACCCAGTGCCTCACTCTCCCAGTGCCTCACTGTTGATAAGCAAGTACTGTACTACTGAGCTACAATCCCAGCCCCCCAGCACCTTTTATTTTTTTATAGACAGGGTCTTGCAAGGGCCTCACTATGTTGCTGAGGTTGGCTTTGAACTTGCAGTCCTCACCTGGTTCTTTCTTTCTTTTTTTTTTTTTTTAATAATTGTTTATTTCTGAATCATTACCAATAGCCTCCTTTATTTCTTTGGGAACATCTTTTTGGCTTGTATTCTAATAACTTTTGTCATCTAGAATAGGTTATTCAGTTTATTGCCTTTCTAGTCATATAGTTATTCTTACCTATAAGGTCATTTTCTCTCGTGGGTATCGGCTATCTTGGAGGATAATGGATTCAGAAAGAGGTGGGGGTAATTAAAGCTTTGGCCTTAGCTTATGTCACTCCTGGTGAGTTGGGGATCCAGTTTTGAATAGCTTCATTTGTATTGTTCTTATAGAGGGCTTTGCCCTTAAGGAACCTCTCTATACCTTACTCTGGATTTTGTTCCTTTCTGAAAATGTATTTTTCATAGCTCTCTGGGTGAAAAGAAGTCTAAGAACGGGAAGGTAAATGTATCTTCTCCAACTTATATGTGTTTCAGTAGAGCCAGCATTTATTGGTTTTGTTTTGGTTTTGTTTTTTTCAATCCTGCATCCCAGTAATGTTCCCTATGAACCACTTGGCACCCCTGCACTTTAGATTTTAATAGGGCTGATGGGGAATGCAGTGATCAACTCTGGGTAGTATAATGGATAGAAAAAAAAAAAAAACCCAACCGAAATTTCTCCTCAAATCTACACCCAGTTGGAAACCTGGCCTCTCTTTGTACGGTGTAACTATTTCCCTTGCCAGATCCCCAGATTCTTTGGGGATTTATACTGGGTTTTATTTTCCTTCTTTATTCCCATCTCTTACTTCTGAGATATCTTTGGATTTGGATTGGAGGAGGTTAACTGTGCCATTTCATCAGGTCAGGGGCCCACAATGATGTCTCTTTTATGACTCAGCCTTCCCCATGGTTTGATGAAGCTTTGTTTTCAGTACTTTAGAAAAGAAGATGTCCTTCCTTGAGGGGTCATAACAATAGTGTGTAAATGAAGAACTACAAGCAGCATATAAGATTGGGAATGAAACCATCTTTTGACCCAGCTATCCTACTCCTCAGTCTATACCCAAAGGACTTAAAAACAGCATACTTCAGGGACACAGCCACATCAATGTTTATAGCAGCACAATTCACAATAGCTAAACTGTGGAACCAACCTAGATTCCCCTCAGTAGATGAATGGATAAAGAAAATGTGATATATATATACACAATGGAATATTACTTAGCAATAAAAGAGAATAAAATTGTGGCATTTTCAGGTAAATGGGTGGAGTTGGAGAATATAATGCTAAGTGAAGTTAGACAATTCCAAAACCAAATGCTGAATGTTTTCTCTGATAAAAGGAGGCTGATTCATAGTAAGGTTGGAAGGGGGAACATGGGAGGATTAGACAACTATATAGAGCAAAGGGGAGGAAGGGGAAGGGAGTAGGTAAGGGGGTAAAAAAGATGGTGGAATGACATGGACATCATTACAAAAAAAGTACATGTATGAAGACACGAGTATACTTTCTATACAACCAGAGATACTAAAAATTGTGCTCTATATGTGTAATATAAATTGTAATACATTTTGCTGTCATATATAACAAATTAGTATAAAAATAAAAAAACACAAAGAATAGCTGTTTACTCCTGTAAACATAGCTACTTGAGAGGCTGAGGTAGGAGGATTGAGAGTTCCAGGTCAGTTTCAGCAACTAAGTGAATCCCTGCCTCAAAATAAAAGATAGAAAAAGCTGAAGATGTAGCACAATGATAAAGCAACCCAGGTTCAAACAAACAAACATACCACAAAATGCAGCATATATATTCATGAAAGGAGAATAAAATAGGCATTTTACTGACACATATTGAAATGTACTTTCTATAGGCTTGTATTTCATTTTACACATGTTTGGGAATCTTCTTAGACCTAGAAATAAGAAAAGAAAATTAATTATATTGCAAACTGCTCTTAAACACATTTGTGGAAATAGAAGTGAGTTGTAGGGAAAATAAGTGCTTCCTGAACTTGAAAGATAAACTTGTAAAATTAACATGGAATACATAGTTGTTCAAGTCACATTCAGAAGGCAAAATTTCTCCCAGGACCCAAGTTGGGAAAAACAGGGCTTGGCAATAACTTATTATTTATTGCACAGTATTCTTATACCTAAAATTATAAATACCTTAAATATTGACCATGGTTGTTATTTCTAAGGATGTACTTCCAAATTTTCTTAGGTGAACATTCATTCATTTTGTAATTGGGAAAAAAAAAGTATTACTTTAACAGAATTATCTTAGGGAAACAATCATATAAATATACAAACTTGTGTAAGGCTATTTGGTGAGTCAGGCATAGTGGTACATACCTGTAATCCCAGTGACTAGGGAGGCTGAGGCAGGAGGATGGAAAATTCAAAGTCAGCCTTAGCAACATGGTCCCTAAGCAAGACCTTGCTCAAAATAAAAAATAAAAATGGCTGGGGATGTGACTCAGTGGTTAAGCACCCCTGAGTTCAATCCCCATTACCAGAAAAAAATAATTTTTGGTGAAACATTGCTTGTCATGTTGAAAATATCCTGATTTTTCTCAAAAGGAGAACAATTTAATGAATTATGGCATACTCATACAACCAATAAAATGATGATGTAGGTCTGCATTTATTAACAGAAAAAATTCAAAGATGTGCTGTTAAATTAAACAAAAGCAGGTTTTAAAATGTATCCCCAATATGAACTTGATTGCAACAGAAAAATAAGACAGTATATAAATATTTATAGGAAGAAAAGTCAGAGTGTGTGTGTGGGGGGGGCGGGTGCATGAAGTTACCACTCCATCCTAACAACAAATAAGTAACTGAAAAAAATCAACAACTCTTTTTAGATTCAATAGAAAAGTGAAGGAGAGATGGAGAGGTGGATACAGAGAATTAAATGATGATTGCTAGAGACAACTCTAAGAGATTAAAAACTCTAGGGGATGCCAGTAGTAAGGAGTCCCCCATACTTTCATGAGTCTTAGTCCAGAGGCTGTAACAAGTCCTCATAAAGAAAATGGGAGAGAATTCCTTGTGATCTGGTAAGGGGAGGGAAAAAATAACCATTCTTAAACATGCCAGATCACTCTGTTCTTAACAAGTTATACCCTCAAGGCTATTTTTAAAAAATATTTTTAGTGGTAGATGGAAATAATACCTTTATTTTGTTTATTTATTTTTATATGGTGCTGAGGATCCAACCCAGTGCCTCCCATGTGTAGGGAAGCACTCTATCACTGAGCTACAGCTCCAGCCCAAGACAACTATTTTAATAGAGCCTAACCTGCTAGGTTTTTACCAGAGACTAACCTACCTGGAGAAATACCAAATTACATTTTCCTCTAATTACCCTGTCCCACCTAAAGGGAGAAAAAAGACTTAAGGAGCACTGACAAAGTTCGAAGTTCAGAGGTACAGACTCACCAAAAGACTAAGGACCTAATCATGGGACTATAGAAGTCTTCTCTTACCACCACAATACTAAAGGCCTATTTACTGGTATATCCTTTACCTAGCACATCATGTCTAGATTTCAACAAAAAATTACAAGATATACAAAAAGGCAAAAAAAAACCCAATAAAAATGTGTATGCACAAATATATAAAAATGAATCCCATCATATGTATAATCACAAGGACCAATGAAAACATGGGGAAAAAAACCACTAGAGAGACTGAACCTGCATCAGAACTAGTCAGACATGGCAGGGATTTAAAACAACTATGATGTTCTAAGGGCACTAGTAGAAAAAAGTCAACAATATGCAAAGTCAGATGGATAATATGAGCCGAGAGATGGAAATTCTAAGAAAAATATCTATAAAGAATGCTAGAGGGGTGGGGCTGGGGATGTGGCTCAAGCGGTAGTGCACTCGCCTGGCATGCGTGCGGCCTGGGTTCGATCCTCAGCACCACATACAAACAAAGATGTTGTGTCGGCCGAAAACTAAAAAATAAATATTAAAATTCTCTCTCTCTCTCTCTCTCAAAAAAAAAAAAAATGCTAGAGGGGCTGAGGTTATGGCTCAGCGGTAGAGCACTCGCCTCACAAATGCGAGACCCTGGGTTTGATCCTCAGCACCACTTAAAAATAAATAAGTAAAATAAACTACAATTAAAAAATAATAAAAAAAGAATGCTAGAGATGAAAAATACTAACAAATGAATAATGTTTTTGATAGATAGGCTCATTTAAGTAGACTGAGCATTGCTAAAAAAAAAATCTCTGAGCTTAAGAATATGACAATAGAAGCTTTAAAACTGAAAAGCAAAGGTTTAAAAAAAAAAACAAAAAACTGAAGAAACCGAATTGGATATCCAAGAACTGTTGTAAGGTTATAAAACATATAACATGCATATGGGAATTCCAGAATAAGAAAGGAACAGAGCAATATTTAAAGTAATAATAATGTAAAATTGGCTTAAAGTAATGTCAGACACCAAAACACAGATTTTGCAGAGAATGCTAACTGGCATAAAAATTTTAGTTAGGCATATCATAGTCAAACTACAGAAGATCAAAAACAAAGAAAAAATTCTGATAGAATCCAGAGGTGAAAAAATTTACCTGTTGAGAGGCAAAAATAAAATTACATCTGACTTTTCTTCAGAAACCATTCAGAGTGGGCTGAGGTTGTAGCCCAGTGGTAGAGTACTTGCTAGCACATGTGAGACACTGGGTTCAATTCTCAGCACTACATTAAAAAATAAATAAATAAATAAAGGTATCTGTCCATCTACAAATATTTTCTGTTGCCAGGAATAAATTACCAACATAGAATTCTGTATCTTGCAAACTTATCTTTCAAAAGAAAAGGAAAGGCTCGGAATGCTGGGGCAGGAGGATCGTGAGTTCAAAACAGCCTCAGCAACTTAGCAAGGACCTAAACAACTTAACGAGACCCTATCTCTAAATAAAATTTAAAAAGGGCTCAATGGTTAAGCCCCTCTGGGTTCAATCCCTGGTATTAAAAAAAAAAAATCAAAGGAAAGCCAGAGTAGTTTAAGGCTGAGGATGTAGGTTAGTGGTAGAGCATGTGTTTAACTGAACCCAGGACTGGATTCAGTACTTGGCACCAATAAATAAATAAATAAATAAAAATACAAAAGAAAGAAGTTAAATTTTCTCTTTTGACACGATATTATATTTTAAAAACAGGGAAAAAAATAAATCACTAGGGAATAGAGTTCAAAAAAATTAAAAAAAAAAAACAGGGGCTGGGGTTGTGGCTCAGCAGTAGAGCACTCGAATAGCATGTGCGAGGCCCTGGGTTTGATCCTCAGCACCACATAAAAATAAATAAAATAAAGGCACTGCATCCATCTACAACTAAAAAATAAATATTTATTAAAAAACTGATTCTACCAAATAATTTTAGATCTAAAAAACAAATTTGGAGGACAGGGGATAGGATATCATAAATATACAGAAAAGATCAGTGGAATAGAAGAAAGATACAGAGGAAGAGAGGAGGAATGGAAAAGGAGAAAATATAGGATGAATTTAACCAAATTATGTTATGTGTATAAATAAATATACCACAGGGATTTTTACCTTTATGTGTATGTATAAAGTACCAATAAAAACAAATAAATAAGTGAAAGGAAGATCAGTAGAGTAGAGGAAGAATTGGGAATGGGAAGGAAAAGAGTTGGAGGTAAGGGCTGGGGTTGTGCTTAGTGGCAGAGTGCTTGCCTTGCACATGTGAGGCACTGGGTTCGATTCTTAGCAACACAAAAAAATAAATAAACAAAATAGGGCTGGGGATGTGGCTCAAGCGGTAGCGTGCTTGCCCAGCGTGCATGTGGCCCCAGGTTCCATCCTCAGCACGACATACAAACAAAGATGTTGTGTCTGCCGAAAACAGAAAACTAAATATTAAAAAAAAATTCTCTCTCTTTCTCTCTCTCTGTCTCTGTCTCTGTCTCTCTTTAAAAGAAGTAATTAAAAAAAATAAAGGCATTGTGTCCATCTATAACTATTTTTTTAAAGAGTTGGGTTGGGGATTGAAATCAAATTCCATGTACGTATGATTTTATCAAAACGAATCCAATTACTAGGTAACTGTAATGCTTTAATAAAAACAAAACACAAATTCATTAAAGTTTCAAGATACAAAATCAACATGTAAATATCAGTAGCATTTTTACATGTATGAAAGTGAACTATGTAAAAAGGACATTAAGAAGAAAATAGGGCTGGTATTATGGCTCAGTGGTAGAGCACTTGCCTCATATGCATGGGGTACTGGGTTTGATCCTCAGCACCACATAAATAAATAAAATAAAACCACATAAAAATAAATAAATAAAGGTATTGTATTTAACTACAACTAAAAAATAAATATTTAGAAAAAATTTTAAATTAAAAAAGGAAATAATCCCACTTACAATAGCATCAAAAATAAATAAATAATTTACATTTACAATTGCATCTAAATAAAGAATAATTTCATAATAAATTTTTACATCATGTATAACCAGTCACATGAGAAGTTATACTCCATTTATGTATGATGTGTCAAAATGCATTGTCGCCCATGGATTCAGGGTCACTCTGCGTGAATTGGGCTGGCAACGAAAAGACCACACAAACATAAAATACCTTTTTTGGTGGGTAAGTTCTGAGACCTCAGGTGTCAGCTCCCACTCTGGAGGACAAGAGGAGCAAGGGAGGCAAGAGAGAGCGAGCATATCCCGAACCCTGGGATTTATTAGGGGGAAGACATTGAATATAATATTCTACCTAAATAAGGCAAGGGATTTAACAACAAACAGGGCGGTGTAGCCCAGTCCCATTGGGTGATGCCCAATTCCAGAGCTGCACTTCCGCAGAGCGAAGATAAGGCCCACTTGCTTCTTACTGCGCTGGATGCCAGTTCCACACCCTCATTACTCAAGTCTAGGAGGGCATGCTCAGCTCCTGATCAACGCGCCCCCGCCAATGCATTGTAATGTCATGAGTAACTAGTTAGAGCAAATAAAAATGAAAAATAAAAAACATTTTAAAAAAGAATAAATTTAACTAATGAATAAAAGATCTGTACACCAAAAATTATAAAACATTGATGAAAAAGTTGAAGAAGACACAAATAAATGGAAAGATATTCCCATTTCCATGAGTTGGAAGAATTAATATTGTTAAAATATCTATACTAACCAAAGTGATCTAAAGATTCACTTTTCAAGGTCAGCTGGGGGAATGTAGTGGTAGAGCACAAGTGCAAGGCCCTGGGTTCAATCCCCAGAACCAAGAAAAAAAAATTCAAGGTAATTCAACATAGAAATAGGAAACAAGGGCTGGGGCTGGGGCATACTTGCCTGACATGTGTGAGGCACTGGGTTCCATTCTCAGCACCACATATAAATAAATAAATAAATAAATAAAATAACAACTAAAAATATATTTTAAAAAAAGAAATTATAAACAAAACCCTAAAATTCATATAGAATAACAAAAAGACTTTAAACATCCAAAGTAATCTTCTTTGGTGGCAGATACTGGGGATTTAACACAGGTGCAGTTTACCACTGAGCCACATCCTCAGCCCCTCTTTTTGTTTTTTGAGACAGTCTTGCTAAGTTGCTTAGAGCCTTGCTAATTGGCCTTGAACTTGTGCTCCTCCTGCCTCAGCCTCCCAAACTGCTGTGATTACAGTACACCACAGTACCTGCCCAAAGCAATCTTGATCAAAAAGAACAAAACTGCCAGATTCAGTGGCATATGCCTGTTGATCTCCGTGACTCAGGAGGCTTAAGGCAAGAGGACTGAAATTTTGATGCCAGCCTCAGCAACTTAGGAAGAATCTGTCTCAAAATAAAGAGTAAAAAGAGAACTAGGTATATGACTCAGTGGTAAAAGCATCCCTGGGTTCAATCCCCACACTAAAAAAGAAAAAAGAAATAACAAAGCTGAAGGCCCCCCCAAAATTTCAAAATCTAATATAGAGCTATAGTAACCAAACAGCATGGTACTGGCATAAAAACAAACACATTGACCAATGGTATAGGATAGAGAGCCCAGAAATAAACCCATACATCTATGGTCCCCAATCCCTGTTATTTATATTCATCTTTAAATTTTAAGAAAGGGTCTCACTAAGTTGCTGAGGAGCTCACTAAATTGCTGAGCCTGGCCTCCAACTTTGATATTCTTATCTTAGTCTCCTGAGTTGCTGGGATTATAGACATGTGCCACTGTGCTCAGCTGGTCAGTTAATTTTTTACAATGGACCAAGAACACACAATGAGGAAAAAATAGCCTATTCAAGAAATAGTGTTGGGGAAACTGACTATATGTTCAGAAGAATGAAGTAGACTCTTATCTAATTACTTACGTAAGAATCCATTTAAAATGGATTGAAGACTTACATATAATGCCTGCAACTGTAGACCCACTAAAAGAAAATGGGAAAATTCCATGACATTAGTCTGGTCAATGATTTATTGGATATGACTCTAAAAAGCACAGGCAACAAAAGCAAAAATACACAAGTGGGATTACATCAAACTAGAAATATATACGGCAAAGGAAACAATGAACAGAGTGAAGAAACAACTCAAAGATTAGGAAAAATATTTGCAAATCATATGTTGGATATTCAAAATATATAATAACTCAAACTCCTCAATAACAAGAAAAGAGCTCTATAAAGGGGAGGGGGTAGAAGACCCTAATAAACACTTATCAATAAGAGGCATACAAATGCCTGTAATCTCAGCTACTCAGAAGGCTGAGGGAGGAAGATCACAGGTTTAAGGCCAGTCTTGGCAATTTAGCAAGACCCTATCTCAAAATAAAAAATAAAAAGTGATGAAGTTGTAGCTCAGTAGTAAAACACATCTGTATTCATTTTCCAGTTTTGGTTGTTTTTTTTTTTTAAAGTAATAAATATGGTTGCCAGATATGGTGGCATCTGCCTGGATCCCAGTGGCTCGGGAGGCTGAGACAGAAAGACCTTGAGTTCAAAGCATCCTCAGCAAAAGTGCAGTAAGACCTTGTCTCTAAATAAAATACAAAATAGGGCTGGAGATGTGGCTCAGTGGTTGAGGGTCCCTGAGTTCAATTCCCGGTATCAAAAAAAAATAAAAATAAATATGGTAGACACTAATTCAACTATATCAGCAATGACTTTGAATCTCAGTGATCTAAATCCATCAATAAAAAGATTTTCAGAGAGAATAAAAAAACATGACCCTTGAGAAACTCCCTATAAAAATGTGTCTGTGAGAAATCATTGTAAATATAAAGACACATAGACTAAAAGATGGAGAAAGACATACATTTGATAGTGTAGCATAACAATACTATCAAAAGAAATCAGGAGTAATTATATGTCAAACAAAGTAGACTTTAAGGGAGGTTGACAGGGAGAAAGAAGACCATTACATAATTATAAAGGTGCTGATTCTCCAAGAAGACAATCAACAGTCCTTAATGTATTTGCACTTAACAACAAAGCATGAAAATACATGAGTTAAGGGAAAATTGATTACCCATATTTAGAAGAATAAAACTAGATTTTATCTTTCACCCTGCACAAAAATTAACTCAAATGGATTATGAAAATCTAGGACTTATAATCACTAGCAGAACTGGGACCAGGATGATGAACACATCCCATCAACCTCAAAAATTCCCTCATGCCATCTCTCTCACATCCCTTCCTGTCCACAGGCCACAACAGATCCTCTTTCTGTCACTAGTTTTCATCTCCTAAAATTTTACATCATCTTCTGAGAAGTGTCTCTTCAGGTCTTTGGCCTATTTATTGATTGGGTTATTTGTTTTTTTGGTGTTTAGCTTTTTGAGTTCTTTATGTACTAGTGATTAGTGCTCTATCTGATATGTGAGGGGTAAAGATTTGCTCCCAAGATATAGGCTCTATATTCACCTCACAGACTGTTTCTTTTGCTGAGAAGACACTTTTTAGTTTGAGTCCATCCCATTTATTGATTCTTAATTTTAATTCTTGTGTCACATGAGTCTTATTAAGGAAGTTGGGGCCTAATCCCACATGATGGAGTTTAGGGCCTACTTTTTCTTCTATTAGACACAGTGTCTCTGGTTGTATTCCTGAGTCCTTGATCCATTTTGAGTTGAGTTTTGTGCGTGGTGAGAGATAGTGGTTTAATTTCATTTTGTTGCATATGGATTTCCAGTTTTCCCAGCACCATTTGTTGAAGAGGCTATCTTTTCTACAATGCATGTTCTGGGCACCTTTGTCTAATACAAGATAATTGTAGTTTTGTGGTTAGTCTCTGTGCCCTCTGTTCTGTACCACTGGTCTACCAGTCTGTTTTGGTGCCAATACCATGCTGTTTTGTTTCTATTGCTCTGTAGTATACTTTAAGGTCTTGTATAGTGATGCCACCTGCTTCAATCTTCCTGCTAAAGATTGCTTTAGCTATTCTGGGTCTCTTATTTTTCCAGATGAATTTCATGATTGTTTTTTCTTTCACCTCTTTTGTTAAGTTGATTCCCAAGTGTTTTATTTTTTTTCAAGGCTATTGAGAATAGGGTAGTTTTCCTTATTTCCCTTTCTAAGGATTTGTCACTGATATACAGAAATGCCTTTGATTTATGGGTGTTGATTTTATATCTTGCTACTTTGCTGAATTCATTTACTAGTTCTAGGAGTTTTCTGATGGAACTTTAATGGGGTCTTCCAGGTAATAGAATTATATCACCAGCAAATAGTGTTAATTTGAGTTCTTTTTTTTTTCCCTAAGTGTATCTCTTTAATTTCTTTTGTCTAATTACTCTGGCCAGTGTTTCAAGAACTATGTTAAATAGAAGTGGTGAAAGAGGGCATCCTTATCTTATTCTAGTTTTTAGAGGGAATGCCTTCAATTTTTCTCCATTTAGAATAATGTTGACCTGGGGCTTAGCATAGATAGCCTTTACGATGTTGAGCTATGTTCCTATTATCCCTAGTTTTTGTAGTGTTTTGAACATAAAGGGGTGCTGTATTTTGTCAAATGCTTTTTTTGCGTCTATTGAGATGATCATATGATTCTTATCTTTATTTTTTTAAAATTTTATTTATTTATTTTTAAGTTTTCAGGGGACACAACATCTTTGTATGTGGTGCTGAGGATCGAACCCGGGCCGCACACACGCCAGGCGAGCGTGCTACCGCTTGAGCCACATCCCCAGCCCTGATTCTTATCTTTAAGTCTATTGATGTGATGAATTACATTTATTGATTTCTGTATGTTGAACCAACCTTGCATCCCTGGGATGAATCCCACTTGATCATGGGGCACAATCTTTTTGATATGTTTTTGTATTTGATTTACCAGAATTTTATTGAGAATTTTTGCATCTATGATCATTAGAGATATTTGTCTGAAGTCTTTTTTTTTTTTTTTTTTGGTGGGTCTTTGCCTGGTTTTAGAATCAGAGTAATAATGGCCTCATAGAATGAGTTTGGAAGTGCTGTCTCTTTTTCTATTTCCTGAAATAAATTGGAGAATATTGGTATTTGTTCTACTTTAAAGGTCTTGTAGAACTCGGCTGTGTATCCGTCCGGTCCTGGGCTTTTCTTGGTTGGTAGACTTTTGATGGTGTCTGCTATTTCGTCACTTGAAATTGATCTGTTTAAATTGTGTATATAATCCTGATTCAATTTGGACAAATTATATGACTCTAGAAATTTGTCAATGTCTTTGATACTTTCTATTTTATTGGAGTACAAGTTTTCAAAATAATTTCTAATTATCGTCTGTATTTCTGTAGTGTCTGTTGTGATATTTTCTTTTTCATCACCTATGTTAAGGATTTGAGTTTTCTCTCTCCTTCTCTTTGTTTACATGGTTAAGGGTCTGTCAATTTTATTTATTTTTTCAAAGAACCAACTTTTTGTTCTGTAACTTTTTTCAATTGTTTCTTTTTTTCAATTCTTTGATTTCAGGTCTGATTTTAATTATTTCCTGTCTTCTGCTGTTTTTGGAGTTGATTTTTTCTTCTTTTTCTAGGGCTTTGAGATGTAGTGTTAAGTCATTTATTTGTTGACTTCTTCTTTTAAGGAATGAACTCCATGCAATGAACTTTCCTCTTAGAACCGCTTTCATAGTGTTGCAGAGATTTTGATATGTTGTATCTGTGTTCTCATTCACCTCTAAAAACTTTTTAATCTCCTTCTCAATGTCTTCTGTAACCCATTGTTCATTCAGTAGCATAATATTTAGTCTCCAGGTGTTGGAGTGGATTTTATTTCTTATTTTATCATTGATTTCTAATTTTATTTCATTATGATCTGATAGAATGCAGGGTAATATCCCTACTTTTTTTATATTTGCTAAGAGTTGCTTTATGGCATAGTATATGGTCTATTTTAGAGAAGGATCCATTTGCTGCTGAGAAGAAAGTATATTCTCTCATTGAAGGTTGGGATATTCTATGTATGTCAGTTAAGCCTAAGTTATTGATTTTATTATTGGGTTCTATAGTTTCTTTGTTCAGCTTTTGTTTGGAAGATCTATCTAGTGATGAAAGGTGTGTGTTAAAGTCACTGAAAATTACTGTGTTGTGGTCTATTTGACTCTTGAACTTGAGAAGAGTTTGTTTGATGAACATAGCTGCTCCATTGTTTGGGGCATATATATTTATGTATATATGGTTTCTTGTTGGTGTATGGTTCCCTCGAGCAGTGTAGTGTCCTTCTTTATCCTTTTTGATTAACTTTAGTTTGAAGTCTACCTTATTTGATATGAGGATAGAAACCCCTGCTTGCTTCCGCAGTCCATGTGAGTGGTATGATTTTTCCCAACCCTTCACATTCAGTCTGTGAATGTCTTTTTCTATGAAATGAGTCTCTTGGAGGTAGCATATTGTTGGGTCTTTTTTTTTTTTTTTAAATCTAATCTGCTAATCTATGTCTCTTGATTGGTGAGTTTAGGCCATTAACATTCAGGGTTATTATTTGAGACATGATTTGTATTCCCAGCCATTTTTGTTTACTTTTGGTATTTAATGTGGCTTGATTTCTCCTTTGATTAGATTTTCCTTTAGTGTAATCCCTCCCTCTGTTGATTTTCATCATTGTTTTTCATTTCCTCTTCTTGGAATATTTTGCTGAGGATGTTCTGTAGTGCAGGCTTTCTAGTTGTAAATTCTTTTAACTTTTGTTTATCATGGAAGGTTTTTATTTCGTCATCAAATCTAAAACTTAGTTATGCTGGATATAAGACTCTTGGTTGGCATCCATTTTCTTTCAGAGTTTGGTATATGTTGTTTCACAATCTCCTGGTTTTGGAGATCTGAGTTAAAAAATCTGCTGAGATATGAATTGGTCTCCCCTGTAAGTGATCTTGTGGCTTTTAAGATTCTATCCTTATTCTGTATGTTAGGCATTTTCATATAATATGCCTTGTTGTAGATCTGTTGTAATTTTGTCCATTTGGTGTCCTGTAAGCCTCTTGTATTTGGTTTTCCAATTTATTCTTCATGCTTGGGAAATTTTTTGATATTATCTCATTGAAGAGATTGTGCATTCCTTTGGTTTGAAACTCTGTGCCTTCCTCTATCCTAATAACTCTTAGATTTGGTCTTTTGATGCTGTACCATAATTTTGGATGTTCTGTTCATGGTTTCTAACTTTCTTCACTGTGTGGTCAACTTTATTTTCCAGATTGTATACTTTGTCTTCATTATCTGACATTCTTTCTTCCAAGTGATCTAGTCTGTTGGTTATGCTTTCTATTGAGTTTTTTATTTGATTTATTGTATCCTTCATTTCAAGGATTTCTGATTTTTTTTTCAGGGTCTCTATTTCTCTCTTGAAGTAATCTTTTGCTACCTGTATTTGCTCTCTTATCTCATTGTTGGAGTGATCATTTTTTTGCTTGTATTTGCTCATTTAGGTCATTCTTTAATTCACAGATCATTTTATTTATTTATTTATTTTTTTTTTTAAGAGAGAGTGAGAGAGGAGAGAGAGAGAATTTTTAATATTTATTTTTTAGTTCTCGGTGGACACAACATCTTTGTTGGTATGTGGTGCTGAGGATCGAACCCGGGCCGCACGCATGCCAGGCGAGCATGCTACCGCTTGAGCCACACCTCCAGCCCCACAGATCATTTTAATTATGAACCTTCTGAACTCCTTCCCTGACATTTCATCAACTTTGCTGTACATAGATTCTGTCATTATATTGTCCTGGTTTGTTTGGGGCACTTTCCTCCCTTGTTTTTTCATGTTGTTTATGCATCTTCCTTTCTTGCAGTGTGGATCTGAGATATTACAGTTTCTTCCCCATATTCTTGTAGTGTACCCATGCAGATTGTCTGTACCTCACCTTAATGTTGGGCTTCCAGACCCTGCTGGTGTCCCACAATGGATGCTACTGCATCCTGGATCTGGGACCTGTGTAGGTTGGAGTGGGTAGATCTGGGCCACTGGGTTTGACCTTCTGTGGTAGTCTGCTGGTCGGAAGAGACTGTCCTGCACCAGAGGCTAGGCTCTGTCAGGTGTCTGTCCCCCTGGGAAGAGGTGGACTGGGCTTGTTGTGCTCCTGGGTCCAGCACAGGTGTGAGTGGGTAGATCTGGGCTCCTGGGCTTGACCTCCCACGATAGTCTGCTGGTCAGAAGGGGCAGTCCTGCACCACAGGCTAGGCTCTGGTGAGTGTCTGCCCCACTGGGAAAGGGGTGGACCAGGCCTGCTGTGTGCCTGGGCCCCGCAGAGGCCAGTGTGGGTGGATCTCTCTTATTGGTTGGTTTATTTTCTTATTGAGTCTTGAGAGTTCTAAGTGCTAACTCCTTTAGAATATATAAGATTTGCGAATATTTTGTCCCATTCTATTGGTTGTCTTTTCATTCTTTTAGCAGTGTTATTTGAAGAACAGGCATTTTTAATTTGGGGGGAGTTTTCTATTGTTGGTTTTTAGAAGATAAAGCAAAAAAAGCAACATTCTACTGTTCTGGATTTTAAAATTTTCCTTCCTTCCTTCCTTCCTTCCTTCCTTCCTTCCTTCCTTCCTTCCTTCCTGTACTGGGGATTGAACCCAGGGGCACTTAACCACTGAGTCATATCCCCAACCATTTTTTGTATTTTTATTTAGAGACAGGGTCTCACTGAGTTGCTTAGTGTCTTGCTAAATTGCTGAGACTGGCTTTGAACTCATGATCCTGCCTCAGCCTCCTGAGCCTCTGGGATTACAGGTGTGTGCTATGGCACCTGGCCTGGTTCTGCATTCATATTCTCTTAGATTCTTACCAAATGTTTTATCTCAGTGACTAGTTATAGCTGAGTGTGCTGGTGCACACTTGTAATTCCACCATCTCTAGAGGTGGAGGCAGGAGAATCATTAGTTTGAGGCCAGCCTCAGCAATTTAGTGAGACTCTGTCTTAAAATTAAATAAATAACTAAAAAGAACTTGAGGTGTAGCTCAGTGGTAGAATGCTCCCGGGTTCAATCCCTAGAATGTATGTGTACACACGCACCCGTGCGCGTGCACACACACACACACACACACACACACACACACAACCAAAAAAAAAAAAAATCAGTGCCTGGTTACTATGCCTGTCAGGCATGTAGTCTCAAAACATATGATCTAAAATCAAGCAGGTAAGTAATGAGAGAATTTACCACACAGAATGGTAAGTGCTAGGATAGTTTTTATTATAAGAGGCAATGAATGCACACAGAAGAGGCTGGAAAAGGCAGATCAGAAAGAGAACTGCATACGCTGAGACCTGAAGGATGGTAAGAATAACTAAAGAAGTCTCTTGATTTGTACTTGAACTGCCACAAAATGAAATAAATATTGTCCTCTTTAAAGGGAAGACTTTGAAGAGATTCTAGTGAGGGAAAAAAAATGGGGAGAATGGTAAATAGTAATTGATCATATAGTGCCCATTATTACTAAAAAAAAAATGCTATCTTAAACTTTATATGTCCTATTTTCAGTAAAATATAAACATTTCTTAGGGCTGGCAAAAAATTAAGAGATTTTAATTTCCCTCTCTCCTTTCCATGGTATTATAATTTTTCATTGCTTTCAGTATCTCCTATGTTGGAAATTTCCAGGGACCTAAACTCCAGTTAGAAATTCTTTTTTTTTTCATTTAAAAAAAATTTTAATTTGTTGTATATGACACCGGGATGCATTAAAATCCATATTACATATATAGAGCACAATTTTTCATATCTCTGGTTGTACACAAAGTAGAGTCACATCCTTCATGTCTTCATACATGCATTTAGGGTAATGATGACCATCACATTCCACTGTCTTTCATACCCCTATGTTCCCTCCCTTTCTTTCCCTCCCTCCTCTTTTCTCCTTTGCCCTATCTAGACTTCATTTAATCCTCCCATCCCCACCCCCCAAGCATATTATGAATCAGCATCCTTAACTGGGTACAGTGGTTCATGGCTGCAATCAAGCAGTTAGGGAGGCTGAGACAGAAGGATTGCAAGTTTGAGGCCTGCCTGAGCAATTTAGCAAGACATCTCAAAACAAAAAGTAAAAAGTGCTAAGGATGTACCTCAGGGGTAAAGCACTCCTGGATTCAATTTCCAATACTGAAAAAAGAAGAAAAGGAAGAAAATCCTTATACATATTTTGTGTGTAAATAACACGGCAAAATTGAAGTTTTAGAGAATCTCAATAGAGAGATTGTAGATTAAATAAGGACAATAGGTACCAAATTCCAGAGAGAGGCACTAGGTCAGGATTTACAGGGTAATTGACTCTTGGACTTTGAAGGTATGACGCAGTAAAGGAGAATAGGATATTAAGAACTTCTACCCCTCCACCACTCCACGAGTTTAACATGAGCCTCTGCAGAAGGACCAATACACTTGACTGGCTAGCTGCTCTGACAACAGAAGCGAAGAGGCTTCTGCTACACTGACTTCAACCTACTGGACAAAGAAATCTTGAGGGTTTCCATAGATTAGATATGAGCCACACATTTACATATATTCAAGAGATAGTGTGAAATTTTCCTAATTTCTGTTCAGGAGGACTGCCTAAATATTGTAAACACATCTCAGCAAAGAGAAGCTAAAAGTATCTCAGGATTCTCAGGGACTGAGGAAGGAATAAATAAAAGCAATCAGTTGAAAAAGAAGTGTTTTTACCTAGATCAAATAAAACTGCAGATGAGAGCCCCCTAGTGATGATGATCTCCAAAGAACTCCAAAGAACCAAAAATAGTGTGGAAAGAGCCAGTTTAAAAAAATCTAACACATTTAGGGCTGGAATTGTAGCTCAGCGATAGAGCATTTGCCTGGCATGTGTGAAGCACTGGGTTTAATTCTCAGCACTATATATAAACAAATAAATTAATTAAATAAATATCCATCGACAACTAAAAAAAAATTTTTTTTTTAAATCTTCCATGTTCAAGCCAGGTATGGTGGCGCATGCCTGTAATCCCAGTGACTCAGGAAGCTGAAGCAAGAGGATCGCAAGTTCACATTCAGCCTTAGTGACTTAGTGAGGCCCTAAGCAACTTAGTGAGACCCTGTCTCAAATAAAAAGTGCTAGGAATGTGTCTCAGTGGTTAAATGCCCTTATACAAAAATAAAATAAAATAAAATAAAAAACCCCACAAAAAACAACAACAAAAACCCTGACACATTCAGAAAGCAATGTTAGAAAATGTAACGGTAACATTGCCCAATAAATTTTCCTTTGCCCTTATCTACCCTCCCTTCCCAGAACTCTAATCCCTAAGGGATCACTAACCACAAGAGCAAACTGGAAAAGTAGGAACAGAAGCATTAGACCAGAAAAGAGAAAAGAAGCTGTCCACGTCCTCCTTTGACTATAAACTGAATGGTCTAAGTTGAAAGAAGGGAGAAGCCTCAACTTTCTGGATATTTATTTATTTGGCGCTAGGGATTGAACCCAGGGCTGCTTTACTACTGAACTATACCCCCCGTCCTTTTTTATTTTTTAATCTGAGATAGGGTATTGCTAGGTTGCTTAGGGACTTAATAAATTGTTGAGGCTGGCTTTGAATTTGTGATCCTTCTGCCTCAGCCTCCAGAGCCACTGGGATTACAGGCATACACCACTATGCCTGGCTTAATTTTCAAAATTCTTTGTTTAGCACATTAAATAATTTTTTGTCCTAAAAAAAAAAAAGGCAATTCAGACTCTAAAACTCCTTGCTTCCACTGGAATGATTTCCAGTGGTTTATGAAAAACTGATTAAACAGAATTTGGAAATGTAGAACCACATGATCACCTTACACATACTCTTTATAACTCTTTAATGTATTCTGGGATATAAGCACCTAATTTACCTCAAATTATTTTTGTATTTGTTTTGAGACATGGTTTCACTGTTGCCGAGCTGGTCCCAAACTCTTTAGGCTAAACTGATCTACATCAGCTTTCTGAGCTGCTAGGACTGTAGGTGTGCACCACCAACTCTACTAATTTACCTCAAATTGGATCTAGGTATGATAACTGCATTTAAAATCTTCTCATTGAATCATAATGTGTATAAAAGTATTCTACAGTGGTCTTTCTGGTACTTCCATTAACAAATCCCTAAGGGTAGAATTCAAAGTGGACCTATCTAGTATTAGATTAGGCTTATGTTATTATAACTAATGGTTTGTTTATTTGTTTGATATTATTGGTGACATCTCCAGGCCTATTAACAGAAACACTAGCTAATGCTGAGTTTACCTGTAAATGTACATTTAACTGATGTGAGTCTAAACTCACACCAAGAACTTAACTTTTGGTACTACAGGAGAAAGTCAAATTAAGGAAACAAAAGATATATAACCAGCTGGGTATGGTGTCGCATGCCTGTGATCCCAGCAATTTGGGAGGCTGAGACAGGAAGATTAAGACAGGGGGATTGCTAAGGCCAACCCCAGCAGTTTAGTGAGGCCATAAGCAACTTTGTGAGACCTTGTTTCAAAATAAAAATAAAAAGAGCTGAGGATGTAGCTCTGTGGTAAGATGCCCTGGGTTCAATCCCTTGTATAAAACAAACAAATACACAAATACACACACACACACAAAAAAAAAAAAAAAAAAAGTCCAATTTCCAGAGTATTCCCAGTCCTATATTTACTCTTTACTTACTGTGATTGAATGGATGCGAGAGATTTTCTGAAGGTAGACTGAATATCTAACTGTAGCAATCTAGGAATATCTGGGTACCCACCCAGTTGGGCCCACAGTGAATGTATTGACATCTTTTCTGTTATTGGGTAGCTTGATGTAGACAGATCAGCATGCCACATGGCTTTCATCCAATCTTCTTGTCTGCAAAATCAAAGATCCTTAAGTGAAAGAGTCAAATGCTTTGAGTTCCATAGTAATCAAAATGAGCTTACTCTCCCCTCTTCTCTTCACCACTACCTTGTTCAGTTATGCCCTCCCCTTACACTGAAGACCATTAGTTATGCCCACTATGACAGATAAATGGATAGAAAAACAGAATATGCTGATGTAGTTAACAAAGCTGCATTTCCATGACTGTACCTACCAATCCATTTTTAAGCTACCTTCTTAGTGTCATGAAGTATGGAGGCCATATATCGTTTCCTTTTTCCAAAGCTCCTGCCTGGCACGGCACAGCCATGTGATCCTAGCTACTTGGGAGGCTGAGGCAGGAAAAATTTGAGGTAAACCTCAGCAACCTAGCAAAGCCTTGTCTCAAAAAAAATAAGAAGGGCTGGGGATGTAGCTTAGTGTCCAGTGTTCAATTTTCACTATTTTTTTTAAAATATTTTTTTAGTTGGACACAATACCTTTCTTTTATTTATTTATTTATTTTTATGTGGTGCTGAGGATCGAACCCAGGCCTCACATATGCTAGGCGAGCGCTCTACTGCTGAGCCACAACCCCAGCCCTCAATTTCTACTATTGCAAAGGACAAAAAAAAAAAAACAAAAAAACAAGAGTTAAGGCTTCTAAGTTTCCTTATTAGATATGGTTAAAATAATCAGTTTCTTAGCTATTTTATAAGGTACTCAAAATTAGGTGTTAAATATTTTTTAAGTAAAAATAGACATAAATAAATCTCTTGTTAAATTAGCTAAGGAAATTAATACTCCTGTTCCATATCATAATTATAGTGAAACAGAAGCTGTTGGGCATAACTTTAAAAAAGCATTTTGTTTCACAGAGCAATCAAACAAAATTTAACATCAGTCTTTCTACCACATACCTAAATTTCTTGAAAGCGTCAGACTTTTTTTCCTCTTCAAATAGTAACTCTAGGAATGGCTGTTGGCTAAATTCAGTAGATGTAGGTATTTGATTTTTGTCAATGATCAAGTGGATAGGGAGACTAAGATTCAATTTATACTTCTCTTGGAGCTGAAAATGAATACATAAGAAAAAAGGAATCAACTTATCACTTCTAAGCCTTTTGGCTTAGATCCAGTGTTTAAAAAAAAAAAAAGGAATCATGGGATGAAAAGGCCAGAATTTTAAGAAGTTCTTCTAAACTTACCTTAGACTAAACTATGAGTACTTCTTTCCTTTGGATTTGCAAAGCCTCTTCCTCCTCCACCCTATCTTCAACATACACAATTTCAGAGACAGGAGCTATGTTATATAAAAACCTTGATGCTACTTAAGTGCTAATCCTAGTCCTCTCATTTCCAGGCTGTGAGACTTTGGATTACTTTCTTAATTTATCTGTACCTCTTTTTCTTATTTCTTTTTTTTAATATTTATTTTTAGTTATAGGTGGACACAATATCTTTATTTTATATTTATGTGGTGCTGAGGATTGAAACCAGTGCCTTACACATGCTAGGTGAGCACTCTATCTCTGAGCCATAACCCCAGCCCCTCTTTTTCTAAAACAGGGGTGATAACACAGGATTGCTATGAGAATTGTATAACATACATGGAAGCACTTTATAAATTGTGATGCATATGCAAATGTAATGATAGCTAACTAACATTTAGTGAATACTTACTGAATGCCAGACACTGAGATAAGTACATTCCATATATCAGCTCATTTGGTATTTATAAAAAATTTATGAGGTAAGTACTATCATTATCCAAGTCTTATATAGGGAGAATCTGAGGCTTAGAAAACTCAAGTTGTCCAAAGTCACTTAGGTAGTAGTAGCAAAACTGAGTTGAACCCAGTCTAATAGCAGAGTTAAACCTCTTTTTGGGGGGAGGGGTTGTACCAGGGATTGAACTCAGGGGCACTCGATCACTGAGCCACATCCCCAATTCTATTTTGCATTTTATTCAGAGACAGGGTCTCACTGAGTTGCTTAGCACCTCGCTTTTGCTGAGGCTGGCTTTGAACTTGGCAATTCTCCTGTCTTAGCCTCCTGAGCCTATGGGATTACAGGCTGGACCACTGTACCTGACTAGAGCTAACCCTCTTAATCACCACCCTGATTCAGTCAAGGTATTTATTTATAATCTACCCTCTTAACACTTTTGCTTTAGTTCCTGTCTCTTCTTTATGCCTTGATACTCATACCTCATCATGTGGATTCTGATGTTAATTACCCCAGATCCTTATTTATCCTCTGAAATGCCTTAGACATTGTGATTCTTGTTAGAAAATTCATGTTACTGCCAACCTATCTTGCTTTACTCCATGTAGGCTAACCATATTTGCCAAATCAAAACTTGGGCTATATTCATTTTTTAAACAAAGAACTATAATATTTAAAATTAGTTCTTCTGGAAAATTTAGAATATTTGATTTGGATCAGCTATGATGGGAAGTCTCACTTTACCTTCCATTTTCCAAATAATTTACATTTTGTAAAGCAATTTTTTTTTTTTAATCCTGAGCCACTGGGGATTGTAAGCCTGCAGCACCATGCCCAGGGTCAATGTTTTGTTTTTGTTTTAATTTTGGTATTTGGGATTGAACCCAGGGGCGCTTAACCATTGAACTATATCCCCAGCTCTTTTTACTTTTTGAGAGACTGTCTTACTAAGGCTGGCTTTGAATGTTGCCATCCTCCTGCCTCAGACCCCTGAGTCACTGGGATTACAGGTGTGTGCCACCATGCCTGGCTAAAGTAATCACCCCGCTAAAGTTAATGAAAGAAAAGGATATATACATATAAAAATATTCCTAGAACTCCAGGAACATTGTGCTAAGAACTTCCAAGCACATAATCTCAGGACAAAGAACCTTTTGGAAGGTCATAATCATGCCCCAAAGCATACTGATTGTTATCAAAAGGGTTTTTGGCACATAATGAGTAAGATGCAAGAGTATAGAATCTTCTGCACCTGGTGCTATGTAAGTAAGTTAAACCTTTATCTTCTTTGTAAATTCATTAAAATTGGTTTCCTGATAGTTTTGAGTAGAAAAGTAACCACTCGGAATCATATAGAAAGCAATGACTTCAAGAGGCAATCTATAGGCTGGTGGATGTGTATTGACTAGGAAACAATTGAGCATTTCAAGAAATCTCTCCTATTCTCATATTTTTATCATCTAGAGATCCAGCAAGTATTCCTATTGTCAAGTATTCACTGAACTTCTAAATTGGGATAGTGGGTTAGATGGTCTCAAGATATATGTCCTCCCAGAATCTACAAATGTGTCTTTATTTGGAATAAGTGTCTTTTGCAGATGTAATTAAGAATCTCAAAATTAGATCATCCTGGATTAATTGGGTGTGTCCTAAATCTAATGATTTGTGTGTGTGTGTGTGTAGTGCTGGGGATTGAACCCAGGGCCTTATGCATATGAGGCAAGCACTCTACCAACTGAGCTATATCTCCAGCCCTGACATGATTTTATAAGAGTCAGAAGACACACTGGGAAGAAGGCCATCTGAAGGCAGAGATTGGAATTATGTGTCTATAAGATAAGGAATGCCAATGATTGCTGACAGCCACCACAATCTAGGGGAGAGACATGGAGCAGGTTTCTCCCTCAGAGCCTGCAGAAAGAACCAACCATATGACACTTTGACCCCAAGAATTTCTAGCCTCATTCCTGTTTTAAATTATCAAGTTTGAAGTAATTTGTTACAGCAGCCCAAGGAAACTGATATACATGGTGCTTTCAGGTAAATGTTGTTTTCAAAGATTACCAGTTTTATTCTTGTTTACAACACACTGGAGAGAGAGAGAGAGAGAGAGAGAGAGAGAGAGAGAGAGAGAGAGAGAGAGAGAGAGAGAGAGAGAAAGAATGGAAAACAGGTTACCTGGCTAAATAAGGACATCATGTTCTTTAGGCACCGACTTCGTTTCTGCTCTAGAGACTTCTGCTTTTCAGTCCAGACCTGCATCACCTTTTTCTGGTAGTCATCAATTCTGCTCAGCATGATGTAGAGGTTTTGCATCTCATAATCTTTCCCAGTGTTTTGGATAGTTTTTAATTGCTTAATTATGTTGTATCTTGAAAAAATTGACAAGAATTAGATTAATATAGTTACTGAGCCTAATTCAGCAAACCTGTGCTCAGTTTCCTTGAACTCTCATCACGTCTAGTAAGTAGAGAGGTACAGAATGAGATGGGGGGCTTATTTAATAAGACCTTAATCTAGTTCCCTATATGAATAAACTTTCAGAAATCCATATGGCTATAAAATTTGCATGAACACATCACTGAGTTTTCAAGTTTTTTTTTTTTTTAAAGAGAGAGTGAGAGAGGAGAGAGAGAGAGAATTTTTAATATTTATTTTTTAGTTCTCGGCGGACACAACATCTTTGTTGGTATGTGGTGCTGAGGATCAAACCTGGGCCGCACGCATGCCAGGCGAGCGCGCTACCGCTTGAGCCACATCTCCAGCCCGAGTTTTCTAGTGTTATAATAGTGTTGCTTAATATTATTTCAATATGTAAAAATTTTAATATGCCTATTTGTAATAAAAATTACCCTAGGAAACAAAATACTTTTTTTAGTGTTCATATGTATCTTACACATAGGAGGTATGTATAACACAATTATGAAAAAGGCAATGTCCATGCCTTCAAAGCATTTACAACCCAGAATAGGAGAATATAAATTAACTGAGAAATAAAAGCAAAAAGTAAACAATTTTGACAAGAGAAATAAAGAAGGCTTTATTGGAAGGTGTCAAAAGGGATCTTCTTCTTTTTTTTTTTTTTTTTTGGTGATGCTGGGGATGAACCCAGAGGTGTTCTACTATTGAGCTACATCCCCCAGCCTTTTTATTTTTATTTTGAGACAGGGTCTCGATACATTGCCTCAATGATCCTCCTGCCTCAACTTTTAGTAACAGGATTACAGGCATGTTGCCACCTCACCCAGCTTAAACAGGGTCTTGAAGAATAGTCATAAAAAATATTCTTCCTTCTGTCTCTGTCTTTCCCCCTCTCTCTATAATGTACACCACCACATTTGGTTTCCTAAGCAGATGAGTCTTGCCATTCCCATTCTACAGGAGAGAAAAAGAATCTCTTTAAAGTTAAGCAATTTTTCTAAAGTTGAAAAATTAATAAATAGCAGATTTGGGAAGCAAACCCAGATCTTCTCTTTCTACAATAACGTGTGTGTGTGTGTTGTATGTGTTTGTGTGTGTGTGTTGTGTTACTGGGGACTGAATTCAGGAGCCCTCTACCACTGGGCTAATTCCCCAGCCCTTTTTATTTTAAAAATTTTTGAGAAAGGGTTTTGCTAAGATGCTGAGGGTTTTACTAAATTGCTGAAGTTGGCCTTGAACTTGCTATCCTCCTTCCTTAACCTCCCGAATTACTAGGATTATAGGCCATCACACCTGACTGCAAAAATAATATTTCTTGAAGTATGGATTCTGACACCTGGACTAAATTATTTGAGGGACTACCCCAAACCTTTTGAATAAAAAATTTGTTAGTATGTTTTAGGAATCTATATTTAAACAGAATCTGAGGGATATCTTGGAAGTTTGGAAAACAGTGAAGAACGGAATAAGGGGAATCCAGGTTGAAGGAATGTTATAAAGGCTCAAAAATGAAAGCTACATTTTTTCAGTGGTAAATATTCTGAGATTTTTTAGACCATAGATATGTTATGAAAGGATTATAACAAAAAATGAGACTAGAATGGTTGGATTATTAAAGATCTTCAAAGGTATATGAAGGAGTTGTTATTTTTTTGATAAGTGATATAGACCTATCAAAGATTTTTCTGAATATATATATATTTTTTTTTTTTTTCACTCAGGTGAATCAGTAAGATTTATCTGAGGTTTTTTTTTTTAATCTCTATAAAGTAACTTTTAGCTCTTAGGTCTCTTTGTGGGTTAATACTTTGGAACCTACTATATATGGATCATTTAATAATTAATTATATTTTAATTTTCTAATAAGCCTCTTTTTCACATCAGAGTCTTTTTTTTTACAATACCTTTATTTTATTTACTTATTTTTATGTGGTGCTGAGGATCAAACCCAGGGCCTCCCATGTGCTAGGCAAGTGCTCTACCGCTGATCCACAATCCCAGCCCCTTTTTCTTTGTCTTTTGAGATTATGCAGTCCTTTGAGGTTTTCCTCCGTGATTTTTCCTTTTTGAAACCATATCACATTACTTGGAAAAGTTTAGTTTTTTCTAAACTTAGGAATTTTATTGTTCATGCATTTTTAGAGAAAATTAATTTTAATAATCTGAATGTTTAGTTCAGTAGTAACTGATTAAAGTCTGCCATTTTCCCTCTCTATCATTGTTTTCACTTATATTTATAAAACATTATTCCCATCCTAAGGAATATTTTTTATGGAATATATTTTATATTTTCTGAATATCTAGTATGGATCAATTATTATGTTAGAAACTTTAAAATTTTTATTTAATCCTATCAACTATTCTTTGAAGTAAATATTATTACATCCATTTACAAACAACATATTTGATTCTCAAAGAGGTTCATAGCTGAAAATTTTCATAGCCAAAATCTCTTTCTGAAGTCTACATTTAAAAGAAAGTATGATTCAGATTTGAGTATAAAACTATTACAGTTTCCTACTTCAAGGAAACACAATATAATATTTAGTATAGTATAAACATTGGAAAAGGGTTTTTTTATAATGTTTTAGTTATATATGGAAACAATATCTTTATTTTGTTTATTTTTATATGGTGCTAAGGAACAAACCCAGTGCCTCACATGTACAAGGCAAGCGCTCTGCTACTGAGCCACAACCCCAGCCCAGAAAAGGGATTTTTAAAATCCAGTTCTGCCACTTACTAGTTGTGTAACTTGGGCAAATAGGATGAACCCAATTCCCCATCTGCACCTTAAATGAATAATATAAAGTTTCTATTTATTGTAGATGCTTTATAACCCCTGTAGGTACATAACAAGTCTAAATTATTTATCAAAAATTTCTCCTCAACTATGAAATATTTCTCTTTTTTTTTTTTTGAAGAGAGAGAGAGAGAGAGAGAGAGAGAGAGAGAGAGAGGGAGGGAGGGAGGGAGGGAGGGAGGGAGGGAGAATTTTAATATTTATTTATTTATTTTTTAGTTTTCAGCGGACACAACATCTTTGTTTGTATGTGGTGCTGAGGATCGAACCCAGGCCGCATGCATGCCAGGCGAGTGCGCCACAGCTTGAGCCACATCCCCAGCCCTGAAATATTTCCTTAAACAATCCTAGATTAGACAAAAATTGTTTCCTTTAGTCTGTCAGTTTTTACTATTTCAAGAGTGCAGTTTTTCTTTACTAATTCTACTAACTGGTCTGACATGGATGGCATGGAATTATGCTGTTGAAATATTTCCCTAAATAGAAATTCTGTAAGTCAGTAGGAAATATTTGACTTGTAATTCCACTGTCATCTTTATATTCCTTCAAAACTTTTAGGTGGATGCCATCTGGTCCTGCTTATACTTCTGAGTAAAGCTTTATTCTCCTTAAATCCAACTTCCATATTATTGGCATTTTAATTCCCTTGTTAAGAATTATTTGGTTTATCCTCTACAATGTACAGCATGAAATACATGCCATTTAGGATTCTCTTTTATCTGGCTTATCTTTCAGTCTCCCCCACCCCTCTTTTTTTTTTTTTTTTGGTACCAGGGATTGACCTCAGGGACACTAAACCATTGAGCCACCTTCCCAGCCCTATTTTGTATTTTATTTAGAGACAGGGTCTCACTGAATTGCTTAGTGCCTTGCTTTTGCTGAGGCTGGCTTTGAAATTGCGGTCTCCCTGCTTTCTCCTTTATTTTATTTATTTATTTTTATGTGTGTTGAGGATCAAATCCAGGGCCTCACACCTGGTAGGCAAATACTCTACCACAGAGCTACAGCCCCAGACCCTCCAGTCTCATCTTAAGCAACATCTCCTTTATTCTGTGTTCAACTGCCTTTCTTTGTTCTGCTATACTCTCTGACTTCCCTGTCTTACTAGTTCTTTGAGAGACAATTCAAGGGTCCAGATTCTCAGAATCTGTACCTAACTATACCCTATCCTGACTCCTCTTCTGTACACTTTGTACAAATGCCATAATTGTTATTTCTACATCATACTACATAATCATCTTTTCGTGTGGTGTGACTATCTCTGAATAGACTTCGAGATAGGAATTACGGCTTCTCCATCTTTGTAGCCTTCCATCTCCCACGCCTTGGGCCTAACAATAAATAGCTAATATTAATTCAAAAAATGTAGATGAGGGTGGGGCTGGGGCTATAGCTCAGTGGCAGAACACTTGCTTAGCATGTGTGAGGCACTGGGTTTGATCCTTAGCACCACGTAAAAATAAAGAAATAAAATAAAGGCATTGTATTAGTCTACAACTACAATTTTTTTTTTAATGTAGATGAAGAAGAGACAGGAAAAGGGTTCAGGAATGGTGGGATGAAATTGACCAAATTATGCTATGTGCATATATGAATAGACCACAGTAAACTTCACTTTTAGGTATATCTTTGAAGTGCTAATTTTAAAGAACTGTAAGTAAATAGAAGGAAAATGACTAGAGGAATGAGATTGGGAGAAGGAGGAGCAGAAGGAAATGGGGACTAAAGTGGAGCAAATTTTATTCCATACATATATAATTATGTCAAGGGCTGGGGTTGTGGCTCAGTGGTAGAGCGCTTGCCTAGGATGCGCAGCCCTGGGTTCGATCCTCAGCACCACATAAAAATAAATTTTAAAAAAAGTATAAAAAAAGAGGCATATATAATTATGTCAAAATGAGATTCATTTTAGTCGTTATAGTACTGTAGGATATACTAGGTATACATTATAGTATATAATGCTAAGATATAGTATAACATTATATATATCTACACTGCACTAAACATTTAAATGTTGATGAATCAAATGAGCCTATCTAGTAATCAATCACATTTAGTATCTTTGAGGATTTTCCTCAATATCTAAAGGAATGAGATGTCTCAGTATCATCTGGGCTAGTTTTACATCCTCACCATCATCCCTTCTTTTGTTTATTTCACTGATCATATGGTAACACAATCCTAGAACTATATTTTATGCCGCAGTCCGGCTTTTAGCATTTAAATACAAAAATCTTCCTTCACAAAGGATTCTACAAAACTTGTTTTATAAAAAAATAGCTTATATTACTATAATACTTCTCTTACACATAGTATTAGAATTATCTTCACCCAGCCATCCTTGTTAGAGAACTGATAATCAGTCAATATTTTATTCCTTTTACATCTATTGGTGACTTTTGTTGCCATTTGTTTGTCATTTGTTTGTTTATGAGACAGAGTCTAAGTTGTCCAAACTGGAGTTGAACTTACACTCCCTTCTACCTCAGCCTGCCAAGTAGCTGGGAGTATAGGCAGACACCACCATGCCTGGCCTTCTATTGATGATTTTATTATGGTAGCATTAAATATTTTTTTAATATTTATTTTTTAGAAGTAGCTGGACACAATACCTTTATTTTGTTTATTTATTTATTATTTATTTTTATGTGAAGCTGAGAATTGAACCCAGGGCCTTGCACATACTAGACGAGAACTCTACCACTGAGCCACAATCCCAGCCCCGGTAGCATTAAATGTTAAAGAAGAGTTTTCTGGAAAAAAAAAATGACCCTGAATGGGATTAACATTATAATTCTATAAAACTAAATATTATTATGAAATATTGATCTGCCACCTCCAACCAGTGCGGGCAACTCAGCAAAAGAGCTGAATTAAGATCGCTCATGTGAATTTGCAGAGACACAAAACAAAACATAGACACAATTTACCTTTATATAAGCTTCAGGGCAGCTTCCCTGGCTCTTAGCCTCAGACTCCCCAAAAGGGAAAGAAAGAGAAAATCACAAGAGGCTGATGAGAAAGAGGGAACACGTTCAGAAATGGGTTTTTATTGGGGGGACTCTTGTTCTTAGAAAGTTCTATCCAAAAAAACGGCAGAATGGGCAGGCGTACCAGGGAACCGGTGAGGTAACTCAACCCTAAGGGCACACCCCACTAAGAAGACCTCCTTGCTATTCCAGCAGGCCTCAGACAAGGCCACAAAAAAAGCAGTGGTTGGCCAGGGCCTGAGGCATCAGGACTGGAAGACGTGGTCATTCAATGTGGCTCCCTACATTGATGCATATATTTCAGTTTTTTGTGATTTTACTCAGATAAGTTCATGTCATTTAGTTCTTCAAAATCTTCAGTAAATGTTGAACAAACCAGTTGTCATATAGTGTCAAAGAATTCTCCCAAAACATTACCAAGCCTATATAATATTAAAAGTGAAATCTGCAAACCTCAAAAGAACAGCTAAATTTACCATTACTTAAACTGTTCCAGAGCACAAAAGATAATCTTTCACATTTTTAATGATGCAAACCTAAAAATCAAGCCAAAACACAACAAAGATATGACCAGACCATAAGAAGTAAGCTACCTGCCAAACATACTCCTAGTATCAATGGAAAAAATCCTTAATAAAATATTTTAGAGTCTACGGCACTTTTAAAGAATGATACACCAGGAACAAATAGATTTATGCTAAGAATGTAATGATGGCTTAATGTAATTGAGTATGTTAATAGATCTAAGAAATAGATCCTGTGAAAATGAAGTATTAAAATCACACTTCATGCTGAGCATGGTGGCACACAACTGTAATCCCAGAGGCTTGAGAGGCTGAGGCAGGAGAATCATAAGTTCAAAGCCAACAGAAGCAAAAGTGAGGCACTAAGCAACTCAGTGGGACCCTGTCTCTAAATAAAATACAAAAAAGTGTTGGGAAGTAACTCTGTGGCCAAGTGCCCCTGAGTTCAATGCCTGGTACCCCCAAAATAAAAATAATAAAAAAATCACACTTCACAAAAAGTTATTTGACAGATTTGACAAAACTCAACATCTGTCATCATCATCATCATCATCATCATTATTTTTGGCAATACTAGCGATTAAACCCAGGGGTGCTCTACCACTGAGTCACATCCCCAATCCTTTTTTATATTTTATTTAGAGACATGGTCTCACTAAGTTGCTCAAACTGGCTTTGAACTTGCTATCCTCCTGCCCTAGCCTCATGAGCTGCTGGGATTACAGGCATGCACTTTTAAATACTCTTTAAGATAAAATTTTCCTGGAAAACAAAACAACATAAGGCCATGGAAATATACTCTTAGTTGTTACTCAGGGCAAGTGAAATAAAAAAAGATGGCCTTGTAGCTGTATCACCAATATAAATTTATTTTTATGGTTTATTATGTTGTTGTTTTCATGGTGCTAGGGGTGAAATCCAGTGACTCACAAATGCTGTACAAGTGTCCTACGACTGAGCTATACCTCCAGTTGATGTCACCACTATTTTAAAGTACTAACCAATAAGGTACTAACCAATCCATAGGCAAGAGATTTAGATGTTTAAAATTATTATTTGCAAATGAAATTGAGATAGGGATTTAGGATAAAGAGAGAGAAATATTGAATCTTAAAGGAAACACCCACAAGACATTGAGATGTTAGAAAACATAGTTATAAATCTTGAGCAACATCCCCTTGTAAAATGAGGAAAATTTGCAAGTGCAGAGAAAACTGGCATGAAATTGTGCAGTTCCACTCTGGATCCCCCTTCAGTCTGGCCCCTGATATATCCCTTCCATAAATATTAAACCTTCAGCCCACATCAGAGCTGCTTCTCAGTTATTTTTCTAATATTTAAAAAAAAATATGAGCTGGGTCTGGGACTCAGCAGTAGCGCACTTGCCTGCCATGTATGAGGCACTGGGTTTGACTCTCAGCACCACATATAAATAAATAAAAGTCTATCAACAGCTAAAAAATTGAAACAAAAATTTTTAGTAGTTAATGGACCTTTATTTTTAAAATTTGTTTATTTATATGCAGTGCTAAGAATCAAACCCAGTGCCTCACACATGCTAGGCAAGTGCTCTACCACTGAGCTACAACCCCAGCTCATGCTTTCTCTTGAGATAGCCCACATTCACCCTTGAATAAATAAACCTCTCTCTATGCCTTTGTCTGACTCATGATGAAATTTTTTTCTGTCACATATGCCAAGACACCCTCTGGTCCTGAGTCGTCCCCCTCTCTTCTGGGAACTCCTTGGACACTTCTCCAAAGACATCTCTTCTCCTGTAACATCTCTTGGCACTCAATGTGAGGCACTGATTTTGTATTAACAAATATTTTCTGTCTTGACTATGACTTATTCTGTTAGTTACTGTAGCTATAACACCCTCCCCTCCACTTTCAAAGATCAAAGAACATTATCTCCATCTACCTCATTTGCCATCCCCTTTCTTGGGTGACTGGAAAAAAAGGCCATGTAAATTCAGGTGGCACTAAGATGACGGCTGAGGCCATCCTAGGGATCTGGTGAGAGTCCGAACTCTAAAACTGTGAAGGAGATCAGTGGTCATTTTTAAAGCCCTTTCTCTCCCTCATGCTGCATAGTGGGAATCTCATAGGTTTCTCAGCCTCTGTGGGACTTAAACAAGTATGTTCTTACTTTTTTCTTTTCTTTTCTTTTTTTTTAATATTTATTTTTTTTAGTTCTCGGTGGACACAACATCTTTGTTGGTATGTGGTGCTGAGGATCGAACCCGGGCCGCACACATGCCAGGTGAGCGCGCTACCGCTTGAGCCACATCCCCAGCCCTGTTCTTACTTTTTTTCTTCCTCCTTTCCTTGGACTAAAGCCCTTTTCTCCCTTAAGAAGATGAATGCTTATTTATAAAAGCACCTAAGAAATTCAATAGAATGAATTGGACGTAACTTTCCTATGTTCATATATGAATACATGACCAAGAATGGGAAGTTATACTCCATGTATGTATGATATGTCAAAATATACTCTACTATCATGTGTATCTAAAAAGAACAACAAGGGCTGGGGATGTGGCTCGAGTGGTAGCGTGCTCGCCTGGCATGTGTGCGGCCCGGGTTTGATCCTCAGCACCACATACAAACAAAGATGTTGTGTCCACCGAAAACTAAAAAATAAATATTAAAATTCTCTCTCAAAAAAAAAGTTAAAAAAAATAAAAAGAACAACAAAAAAAGCATCTAAGATAGGAGAGTCCCTGAGGCCAACATACCTTGTTCCTGGTGGGTCAGAGGGAACATAAATTGCCTATCTGGAAAATGCATAAGAGGGATTGGTCTCCCAGTGTCTTGAGTACCCCTTCATTTTGATTCACCTGAGACACATTGTTGGAAGGACTTAAACTTGATGTGAAAAAGAAGCTACCTCCTCCATTAATCACCACAGTCAGACCCAATACACTTAGTGGCCAATCTGACTCTAAGATTCTGCTATAAATCTCTCAGTCTTAAGTTTCAGCTAAAACTCAAATTCTGAGGGAGACCTCTTGACCTCACTCCCTTTTTTAAAATATCTTTGTACAGGTCTCACTTACATGCACCAGCTAAATTATTCTATCTAGGGGCTGTAATTCTATCAGGTAAACAAGGGACTTGTAAAGAGGTGATGCAAAGTCTGTGCCTGTCAGGAGTCATGATTTACCTGTAGCCTTGAGAGATAACAGTTTCTTAGGCCTGCAGGCACCAGCTCTAAAGTCTAAATTCCTTCATTCTTACCATGGTCAGATAACTCAGTTGGGGGAGGGAAATAGTTAATCTCACTTCCCCCTTAATTAGGGAGGAAGAAAAAATAAAAATGTCAGTTTTAAAATGAGCTGCAATTTTCAGAACAGTGAGGGTTATGTTCCAAACATAAAGCAGGCCCCTGTTACATGAACAAATTTTTAATTAAAACTTACCTGACTTTGTCTTATCTCAAAGTGCCTCTAAGCTCTCTACAAGGTTTTCGTGTCCTTGCTATTTAAATAATAAAATATTCTAAATTCTTAAGTGCACCTAGATTATTTGAGATTTTAGGGATGTTCTTCTTTGGATGTTTTTCTTTTTTTTCTTGAGGTGTAGGTAGGGGTTATAAAGTACCCTGAAAACTGCATAACAGGAACAAGGACATTCATACTGCTGAAAATTTGCAGACAATTTGGGACAGACTTGAAGGTCTGGTCCTGAGAGACACAAAGTATACCCCAAAGATAAACTATGGGACAGACTTTTTAAAAAGTTTGATCCTGGTTGGGAACTCAAAGACTACCTCAAGTCCTGTTTTCTTTCCAGAAAACTACATTGGAGGTTATGGGTAATTTAGGGTATATCCCTGAGAACTCACCCCTTGGGTGCATATTAAGCAATTGAAATTAGTTTAAGACAGAGGACTTAAATCAATTTTTTTTTCCCATAACGACTTGGTCCCAATATAAATTAGAGAATGGAGGTTTGTTCTGTAAATGGGAAAAATAGATAGAGATCTGACTATCTGGGTTTCCTCCTTCCCTCAAACTGTCTGTAAAAAAAGGTGGGGATAATTAAGCCACAGGAGGTAGCACACGCCTGTAATCCTGTCACCTGGGGAGGCTGAGCCAGGAGGATCGGGAGTTCAAAGCCAGCCCTAGAAATAGGAGGTGCTAAGCAACTCAATGAAACCCTGTCTCTAAACAAAATACAAAAAAGGGGGCGGGGGTGCTGGGGATATGGCTCAGTAGTTGAGTGCCCATGAGTTTAATCCCTGGTACCCAAAAAAAGGCTAATTATTCAAAGATGTTGTCTTAAGCAGCTTTTCAATAGCTAACTCTCAAACTCTCTTGGGACTAAAGGAAAAAGCAAGAGATCTTTTCCTTTAAAAGATTCTTTTAAAAGTAAAATAAACAGTAATGATAGCTGACATGGATCTATCTCATGGATGGACAAGTAGCCACCTGAACCATTGATTCAGTGTCCGGACATGATTGATAGATCTTGCCCCAGCTATTGCCAACTGTACAGATCTCCCCCTTCACCCAATTGGGAATGTCAGTCCTGACTTGCTTCAGTTTCCTCTCTGGGTGAAAGTTGGTGTGTGGGACTGAGGAAGGCTTGAGACAATTAAAGGCAACTGACCAGGGCCACTCCCCAGTGCTGCATGAAGATCTCAGGTCCAGAATCTGACCCCAACAGCCCTAAAGGGTACCAAATATCAACCACCGTCTGTTCTTTCTGTTACTGATTGACTTGGCCCCATGGTGGAGGGCACCCTCGTTTGATGAATCTTGGATCTGAGATTAAGTCTTAGTCTGATCTGAGGTCTTTGGGAAAGAGATGACCCATTCATTAATCCCCAGAGCATGAGCTAAGCAGTCTCTCCCTCTTCAAAAATACTTCTACCTGGTGTCTGCCTATTAAACAGGGATCCATTAGGCAAGATTACTGTAATATAACTTCATAATTAGTCTGCCTTCCCTAGACCCTCACGAGATTATTTTTTCTTCTGTATTCCCTTTTTCTGGTAGGAAAAAGAACAGAAGTTCTGTTTCATTTTATTAGGGTAAACTATCCTTTATCTCTCCTAGTTCACAGAGCCAAATTATTTACTTTCTCTATTGGGGATATCACCCAGAACACTAATGGGCTTTCTTCCCACTTTAATTGAGGAGGATAATATGAAATCATGTTTCTATGAGTATGGGGACCCAAAAGGACAAAGGGAACATGTAAGAAAGTTTTTAAAGGCACAGCTCGATGGCAAATATCCTCCCTTAAACTAAATAGTTATCAAGAAGTTAGTATCCTTCATTCTGAGTGAGGCCCAATTGCCCCCTCCAGTACCCCACCAAAATTTATTAACTAACGATAGGCTCAGCATAGACAGACTAGGATTCATTATAAGAAAGGCATCTAAGAATTTCATGGGCTTCCAGGTTAACAAGTCACACAGAAAGGGTAGTTAGTCTAAAAGCTTGCATCTTTTTTTTTTTACATCTTTTTTTTTTTTAAAGAGAGAGTGAGAGAGGAGAGAGAGAGAGAGAGAATTTTTAATATTTATTTTTTAGTTTTTGGCAGACACAACATCTTTGTTGGTATGTGGTGCTGAGGATCGAACCCGGGCTGCACGCATGCCAGGTGAGCGTGCTATCGCCTGAGCCACATCCCCAGCCCATAAAAGCTTGCATCTTTTTCATGGCCACCCATGAAGGAGGAGAGAAGTTATTACCATGCTGGTAAGGCAGCAGTTAAGTCCAGAGATCATGGAAGGAGAATGGAAACTGCTGACCACTAGAGGCTCCAGAATCTGGGAGACATCACTTAGCCAAAGACAGAGGCTCCAGAATCTGGGAGATGTTCCCTAGCCCTAGACAGTTTCCATGGCACAGGTGTCCATGTTCTGTTCCCTTTTGTTCTTTTTGGTTGTTGTTCAGAAGGGAGTCTTGGCCTCAAAAATAATACCAGGGAACAACCTAATCATAGTTGAGAAAAAGGAAATGCCTGATAATTTTTTGCATCCAAACCTAGCCTGATTACCAAGTAGGAAAACAGAGAAATAACCTCCAGAGGGAAACATAAACTATAACATAAACTATAACACCACACCATAAGAGACTGGTTTTACAAAAAGGAGACAGATAAACATGATAAAAAAAAGGCACTGGGTTCAATCCTCAGCATTGCATATAAAAAAATATAAAAGTCTATTGACAACTAAAAAATACACATTTAAAAATAATCTGCTTTTGCTATCTTTTTTTAAGTTGTAGAAGGATACAATACCTTTACTTTCATTTTTTATGTGGTGTTGAGGATTGAACCCAGTGCCTCACATATGCACTGAGTCACACTGAGCCACAACCCCAGTCCCTGCTTTTGCTATCTTAAACAAGTTTCCATCCCACAGAACTTCTATAAGAAGGCTTTAAAGCATATGATCTGATAAATATGAGTATACTTCTAGGCAATGAGGGGGAGTGTTTGAAATCAGAACTGTACCAGAAAACTGGATATGATAATTAAATCTACCTGGCATGCTGGATCAGGCTATAGGCAATGTACTTGCGGAACAGGTATCCCAGCCGAATATTGTTCATATGAAGTGTCTCAATTATGAGATTCCTAGCCGTTGTATGTTGCTGCGAAGGGAGTCCAGAAGTTTTTGTGGCCTGATTTAATAGTATGAGATTCTTCCTCTGAGCCTCTACATCAACAAAATATCTCTTTTCTTCAAGCTCTTGGGGAGAGGAAGGGGGCTCTGTCACCTTTGGTTTCTTGATGCCTAAAACTGAAGGCAGAATCCAGGGCTTGTCTATAGGAGGGAATCGAGATTTCTGGTCCCATTGAGCAGGTAAGATCTGTGATATTTTGGGTAGTTGAGTTATTAGAGAAGGTAGTGACATTTGAGGTTTCATGAGAGGTGGAAGGGCCTGCCCATCAATGTGAGGGGTTTGCAATATTGGTATCCTATAATTGGTGAGATGGGACTGAAAGGTTTCAAATGGTCCCATGGCAGAAGTATCTTGGAGCATCTTGGTTTCTTCAGAAGTGTCAGAGACCTCTGATATTTGGGCCTTCTTAGTGGTGAAAGGAGCTTGAGATACCTTAGAATCTGGAGCACTTGGATGAACCAAAGCTGGTTTAGATTTCAAAGAAGAAATAATTGCTGATCTTTTCTGAGCAACAGAAGAGGACAAAACTCCCTGGGGCTTTTCAGGGGCTATGGGAGGCCAGAATGTGGAAGGATGTCTGGGAGTGGAAGGGACCGATAGTGGTGAAACTTGTCTGGGAATAATCCATGGTGCCAGTTGCTGCCCAAAGAGAGAAGAGGTCTGCAGATAGGGAGAGGGCTCAGGGGTGGCAGAAGGCCTGAGTGCCTGGGGCTGCTCCAAAAAGCTGGGTCCAGATTCCTGAAGCTCCCTGGGGATGGAAGAGGCTTCAGGAACCAAGGGCTTTCCAGGAGACAGAGGATCCCAGAGTTTGGGGATCTGTCCAAAGGTGGATGGGAATCTTGATATAAGAGGTTGCCTGGGAGTGACAGGGGTCTGCAATATCAGAGGTGGCTGGGGAGTCAGAAGGCCCCTAGATATGAAGAACTGCCTAGAACTAAGGGCCTCCTGTTCAAGGGGCTGTCCTGGAATGGGAGGGACCCAAGATATTGGGAGTTGCCCAAGATTGGGAGAGATCTCTGGTGCTACAGACTGTGCAGGAATGAATTGACCTTTACCTACCAGAATCTGTCTAGAGGTAGGAAAGATTTGTGGTGCCAAGAGCTTTCCTGGGCCAGAAGGAATATGCATTCCTTGGCCTTTCCTAGGACTACCAGGGCTTGGAGATAGTCTTGATGGAATGGATTGTTTAGTGGGGAAAGAAGTCTTCAATTCATGAAATGGTCTAAGAGTGGAAGGAGCCAATGTGGAAAGCTTTTCCAGGGTGAGAGGAGTGCCAAGTGCCTGGGCCTGCTGGAAGGAGGGAGTGACCCTCAATGCATGGAACTGCTCCAGGCTAATAATGTTTGATGCCCCTTGAAACTTTTCTGGAGTGATAGAAACCCTCAATTTTCTGGCCTGTTCTTCAGTAAGAGGGACTTCTAATGCCTGTGCTATCTTGGGGGTATGGCTGATACCTACTGCCTGACCAGAAGGGAGAGGGGGCAGCAATGCCTGAACCTGCTCAGGAGTGAGAGTGGCACCAAATACCTGGGCTGATTGAGGGGAAAGAGTGACAGCTTGAGCATGGGCCTGCTGAAGGTTAAAACTAATCCCCAGGTCCTGTGCCTGCTGTGGAGTGAGAGGGACCCTCTGTGCCTGGGCCTGCTGAGGGGTAAGAGTAATCCCCAGGTCCTGTGTCTTTTGAGGGGTGAGACGGATACCCAGATCTGGGGCTTGCTGAGGGGTGAGAGTGATCCTCTGTGCCAGCGGTTGCTGAGGGGTGGGAGTGAACCCCAAGTCTTGGGCCTGCTGAGGGGTGAGAGTGACCCCCTGTGCCTGAGCCTCCTCAGGGGTAAGAGTGAACCCCAAGTCCTGGGCCTGCTGAGGGCTGAGAGTGATTCCCTGTGCCAGGGCTTGCTGCAGGGTGAGAGTGAACCCCAAGTCTTGGGCCTGCTGAGGGGTGAGATTGATCCCCTGGACCTGGGCCTGCTGAGAGGTGAGAGTGATCCCCAGTATCTGTACCTGCTCAGGGGTGAGAGTGATTCCCTGGGACTGGGCCTGCTCAGAGGCAGTTGTGATCCCCAATGCCTGGGCCTGCTGAGGGGTGAGAGTGATTCCCTGTGCCTGGACCTGCTGAGGGGTGAGAGTGATTCCCAGTGTCTGTGCCTGCTCAGGGGTGAGAGTGATACCCTTGGCCTGGGCCTGCTGAGGGGTGAGAGTGATCCCCTTGGCCTGGGCCTGCTGAGGGGTGAGAGTGATCCCCTTGGCCTGGGCCTGCTGAGGGGTGAGAGTGATCCCCTTGGCCTGGGCCTGCTGAGGGGTGAGAGTGATCCCCTTGGCCTGGGCCTGCTGAGGGGTGAGAGTGATCCCCTTGGCCTGGGCCTGCTCAGGGGTGAGAGTGATCCCCTTGGCCTGGGCCTGCTGAGGGGTGAGAGTGATCCCCTTGGCCTGGGCCTGCTGAGGGGTGAGAGTGATCCCCTGGGCCTGGGCCTGCTGAGGGGTGAGAGTGATCCCCTTGGCCTGGGCCTGCTGAGGAGTGAGAGTGATCCCCTGGGCCTGGGCCTGATGAGGGGTGAGAGTGATCCCCTGGGCCTGGGCCTGCTGAGGGGTGAGAGTGATCCCCTGAGCCTGGGCCTGCTGAGGGGTGAGAGTGATCCCCTGGGCCTGGGTCTGGGCCTGGGCCAGGGCCAGTTGAGGAATCAGAGTGAGCCCCAAGTCCTGGGCCTGTTGAGGGGTGAGAGAGACCCCCTCGGCCTGGGCCTGCTCAGGAGTAAGGGTGATCTCCTGTGCCTGGGCCACTTGAGGTGAGAGAGTGAATGCCAAGTCTTGGGCCTGCTGAGTGAGGAGTGTGATCCCCTGGGCCTGGGTCTGCTCAAGGGTGAGAATGATCCCCTGTGTGTGAGCCTGCTGAGGGGTGAGAGTGATTCCCAGTTCCTGGGCCTGCTCAGGGGTGAGAGTGATTCCCAGTTCCTGGGCCTGCTCAGGGGTAAGATTGATCCCCTTGGCCTGTGCCTGCTGAGGGGTGAGAGTGATATTCTGGGCCTGAATCTGCTGAGGGGTGAGAGTGATCCGCTTGACCTGGGCCTGCTCAGAGGTGAGAGTGATCCCATGGGCCTGCACCTGCTGAGGGATGAAAGTGATCCACTGTTCTTGGGCCTGCTCAGGGGTGAGAATGATCCCCTGTGCCTGGGCCTGCTGAGGGGTGAGAGTGATCCCCAGTGCATGGGCCTGCTGAGGGGTGAGAGTGATCCCCTTGGCCTGGGCCTGCTCAGGGGTGAGAGTGATCCCCTTGGCCTGGGCCTGCTGAGGGGTGAGAGTGATCCCCTTGGCCTGGGCCTGCTCAGGGGTGAGAGTGATCCCCTTGGCCTGGGCCTGATAAGGGGTGAGGGTGATCCCCCGTGCCTGGGCCTGCTCAGGGGCTTGAGTGATCCCCCGTGCCTGGGCCTGCTGAGGGGTGAGAGTGATCCCCTTGGCCTGGGCCTGCTCAGGGGTGAGAGTGATCCCCTTGGCCTGGGCCTGCTCAGGGGTGAGAGTGATCCCCTTGGCCTGGGCCTGCTCAGGGGTGAGAGTGATCCCCAGTGTCTGGGCCTGCTCAGGGGTGAGGGTGAACCCCCGTGTTTGGGATTTCTCAGGGGTGAGAGTGAGCCCCAGTGCCTGGGCCTGCTGAGGGGTAAGAGTGGTCCCCTTAGCCTGTGCCTGTTCAGGGGTGAGAGTGATCCCCTTGGCCTGAGCCTCCTCAGGGGTGAAGGTGATCCCCAGTGTCTGGGCCTGCTCAGGAGTGAGGGTGATCCCCCGTGCCTGGGCCTGCTCAGGGGCTAGAGTGATCCCCAGTGCCTGGGCCTGATAAGGGGTGAGAGTGATCCCCTTGGCCTGCGCCTGCTCAGGGGTAAGAGTGATACCCTTGGCCTGGGCCTGCTCAGGGGTGAGAGTGATCCCCAGTGCCTGGGCCTGCTCAGGGGCTAGAGTGATCCCCAGTGCCTGGGCCTGATAAGGGGTGAGAGTGATCCCCTTGGCCTGGGCCTGCTCAGGGGTAAGAGTGATCCCCTGGGCCTGGGCCTGCTCAGGGGCTAGAGTGATCCCCAGTGCCTGGGCCTGCTCAGGGGCTAGAGTGATCCCCAGTGCCTGGGCCTGCTGAGGGGTGAGAGTGATCCCCAGTGCCTGGGCCTGCTCAGGGGTAAGAGTGATCCCCTGGGCCTGGGCCTGCTCAGGGGTGAGAGTGATCCCCAGTGCCTGGGCCTGCTCAGGGGTGAGGGTGAACCCCCGTGTTTGGGATTTCTCAGGGGTGAGAGTGAGCCCCAGTGCCTGGGCCTGCTGAGGGGTAAGAGTGGTCCCCTTAGCCTGTGCCTGTTCAGGGGTGAGAGTGATCCCCTTGGCCTGAGCCTCCTCAGGGGTGAAGGTGATCCCCAGTGTCTGGGCCTGCTCAGGAGTGAGGGTGATCCCCCGTGCCTGGGCCTGCTCAGGGGCTAGAGTGATCCCCAGTGCCTGGGCCTGATAAGGGGTGAGAGTGATCCCCTTGGCCTGGGCCTGCTCAGGGGTAAGAGTGATCCCCTGGGCCTGGGCCTGCTCAGGGGCTAGAGTGATCCCCAGTGCCTGGGCCTGCTCAGGGGCTAGAGTGATCCCCAGTGCCTGGGCCTGCTGAGGGGTGAGAGTGATCCCCAGTGCCTGGGCCTGCTCAGGGGTAAGAGTGATCCCCTGGGCCTGGGCCTGCTCAGGGGTGAGAGTGATCCCCAGTGCCTGGGCCTGCTCAGGGGTGAGGGTGAACCCCCGTGTTTGGGATTTCTCAGGGGTGAGAGTGAGCCCCAGTGCCTGGGCCTGCTGAGGGGTAAGAGTGGTCCCCTTAGCCTGTGCCTGTTCAGGGGTGAGAGTGATCCCCTTGGCCTGAGCCTCCTCAGGGGTGAAGGTGATCCCCAGTGTCTGGGCCTGCTCAGGAGTGAGGGTGATCCCCCGTGCCTGGGCCTGCTCAGGGGCTAGAGTGATCCCCAGTGCCTGGGCCTGATAAGGGGTGAGAGTGATCCCCTTGGCCTGAGCCTGCTCAGGGGTAAGAGTGATCCCCTGGGCCTGGGCCTGCTCAGGGGTGAGAGTGATCCCCAGTGCCTGGGCCTGCTCAGGGGCTAGAGTGATCCCCAGTGCCTGGGCCTGCTGAGGGGTGAGAGTGATCCCCAGTGCCTGGGCCTGCTCAGGGGTAAGAGTGATCCCCTGAGCCTGGGCCTGCTCAGGGGCTAGAGTGATCCCCAGTGCCTGGGCCTGATAAGGGGTGAGAGTGATCCCCTTGGCCTGGGCCTGCTCAGAGGTAAGAGTGATCCCCTGGGCCTGGGCCTGCTCAGGGGTGAGAGTGATCCCCAGTGCCTGGGCCTGCTCAGGAGTGAGGGTGATCCCCCGTGCCTGGGCCTCCTCAGGGGCTAGAGTGATCCCCAGTGCCTGGGCCTGCTGAAGGGTGAGAGTGACCCCCTGGGCCTGGAACTGCTCAGGGGTAAGAGTGATCCCCTGGGCCTGGGCCTGCTCAGGGGTAAGAGTGATCCCCTGGGCCTGGGCCTGCTCAGGGGCTAGAGTGATCCCTAGTGCCTGGGCCTGATAAGGGGTGAGAGTGATCCCCTTGGCCTGGGCCTGCTCAGGGGTGAGAGTGATCCCCTTGGCCTGGGCCTGCTCAGGGGTGAGAGTGATCCCCTTGGCCTGGGCCTGCTCAGGGGTGAGAGTGATCCCCCGTGTCTGGGATTTCTCAGGGGTGAGAGTGATCCCCAGTGCATGGGCCTGAAGAGGGGTGAGAGTGACCCCCTGTGCCTGGGACAGCTGAGGAGTGAGAGTGATCCCCTTGGCCTGGGCCTGCTCAGGGGTGAGAGTGATCTCCATTGCCTGGGCCTGCTCAGGGGTGAGAGTGATTCCCAGTAACTTGGCCTGCTCAGGGGTGAGAGTGATCCCCTGTGCCTGGGATTGCTCAGGAGTGAGAGTGATCCCCTGTGCCTGGGTCGGCTCAGGGGCTAGAGTTATACCCAGTGCCTGGGCCTGCTGAGGGGTTAGAGTGATCCCCTTGGCATGGGCCTGCTCAGGGGTGAGAGTGATCCGCTGTGCCTGGGCCTGCTCAGGGGTGAGAGTGATCCCCTGTGCCTGGGTCGACTCAGGGGCTAGAGTTATACCCAGTACCTGGGTCTGCTGAGGGGTGAGAGTGATCCCCTTGGCCTGGGCCTGCTGAGGGGTGAGTGTGATACCCCGTACCCTAGATTGCTCAGGGGTAAGAGTGATCCCCTTGGCCTGGGCCTGCTCAGGGGTGAAAGTAATCCCCTCCACCTGGACCTGCTGAGGGGTGAGAGTGAGCCCCAGTGTCTGGGCCTGCTGAGGGATGAGAGTGATCCCCCGGGCCTGGGCCTGCTGAGGGGTGAGAGTGATCCCCAGTGCCTGGGCCTGCTCAGGGGTTAGAGTGATCCCCTTGGCCTGGGCCTGCTCAGGGGAAGGAGTGATCCCCCGGGCCTGGGCCTGCTGAGGGGTGAGAGTGATCCCCAGTGTCTGGGCCTGCTCAGGGGTGAGAGTGATCCCCTTGGCCTGGGCCTGCTCAGGGGTGAGGGTGATCCCCAGTGCCTGGGCCCGCTTAGGGGTGAGAGTGATCCCTAGTATCTGGGCCTGCTCAGGGATGAGAGTGATCCCCTTGGCCTGGGCCTGCTCAGGGGAAGGAGTGATCCCCCGGGCCTGGGCCTGCTGAGGGGTGAGAGTGATCCCCAGTGCCTGGGTCTGCTCAGGGGTTAGTGTGATCCCCTTGGCCTGGGCCTGCTCAGGGGTGAGGGTGATCCCCAGTGCCTGGGCCTGCTCAGGGGTGACAGTGATCCCCTTGGCCTGAGCCTGCTCAGGGTCTAGAGTGATCCCTAGTGCCTGGGCCTGTTCAGGGATGAGAGTGATTCCCTTGGCTGGGGACTGCTCAGGGGTGAGAGAGATCCCCTTGGCCTGGGCCTGCTCAGGGGTGAGAGTGATCCCTTTGGCCTGGGCATGCTCAGGGGCTAGAGTAATCCCCAATGCCTGGGTCTGCTGAGGGGTGAGAGTAATCCCCAGTGCATGGGCCTGCTGAGGAGTAAGAGTAATTGCCTGGGCCTGGGTTTGCTCAGGGAGGAGAGTGATCCTCTTGGCCTGGGCCTGCTCAGGGATGAGAGAGATCCCCTTTTCCTGGGCTTGCTCAGGTGTTAGAGTGATCATCTGTGCCTGAGCCTGCTCAGGGGTGAGAGTGATCCCCTTGGCCTGGGCCTGCTCAGGGGTAAGAGTGATCCTCTGTGCCTGGGCCTGCTGAGGCGTGAGAGTGATTGCCCGGGCCAGCTCAGGGGTGAGAGGAATCCCCAGTGCCTGGGCCTGCTCAGGGGTGAGGGTGATCCTCTTGGACTGGGCCTGCTCAGGGGTGAGAGTAATCCCCAGTGCCTGGGCCTGCTCAGGGGTGAGAGTGATCCCCAGTGCCTGGGCCTGCTCAGGGGTGAGAGTGATCCCCAGTGTCTGGACCTGCTGAGGAGTGAGAGTGATCCCCTGGGCCTGGGCCTGCTCAGGGGCTATAGTGATCCCCAGTGCCTGGGGCTGCTGAGGGGTGAGAGTGATCCCTTTGGCCTGGACCTGCTCAGGGGTGAGAGTGAATCCCAGTACCTTTGCATGCTCAGGGGTCAAGGTGATCCCCTTGGCCTGGGCCTGCTCAGGGGTGATAGTGATCCCCAGTTCCTGGGCCTGCTCAGAGGTGAGAGTGATCCCCTTGGCCTGGACCTGCTCAGGGGTGAGAGTGAACCCCAGTACCTTTGCATGCTCAGGGGTCAGGGTGATCCCCTTGGCCTGGGCTTGCTCTGGGGTGATAGTGATCCCCAGTGCCTGGGCTTGCTGAGGGGTGAGAGTGATCCCCAGTGCCTGGGCTTGCTCTGGGGTGATAGTGATCCCCAGTGCCTGGACCTCTTCAGGGGCTAGAGTAATCCCCAGTTTCTGGGCCTGCTCAGGGGTGAGGGTCATCTCCTTGGCCTGGGCCTGCTCAGGGGTGAGAGTGATCCCCTTGGCCTGGGCCTGCTCAGGGGTGAGAGTGAACCCCAGTGCCTGGGCCTGCTCAGGGGTGAGGGTGAGCCCCTTGGCCTGGGCATGCTCAGGAGAGAGAGTGATCCCCAATGTCTGGGCCTGCTCAGGGGTGAGAGTGATCTCCTTGGCCTGGGCTTGCTCAGGCGTGAGGGTGATCCCCTTGGCCTGTGCCTGTTCAGTGGTGAGAGTGATCCCCAGTACCTGGGCCTGCTCAGGGGTGAGAGTGATCTCCTTGGCCTGAGTCAGCTCAGGAGAGAGAGTGATCCCCAGTGTCTGGGCCTGCTGAGGAGTAAGAGTGGTTCCCTGTGCCTGGACCTGCTGAGGGGTGAGAGTGATCCCCTTGGCCTGAGCATACTCAGGTGTGATAGTGATCCCCAGTACTTGGGCCTGCTCAGGAGTGAGGGTGATCCCCCGTGCCTGGGCCTGCTCAGGAGTGAGAGTGATCCCCAGTTCCTGGGCCTGCTGAGGGGTGAGAGTGATCCCCTCGTCCTGGCCCTTCTCAGGGGCTGTAGTGATCCCCAATGGCTGGGCCTGCTCAAGTGTGTGAGTGATCCCCATTTCCTGGGCCTGCTGAGGGGTGAGAGGGATTCCCTGGGCCTGGCCCTGGGCCTGCTCAGGGGTGAGTGTGATCCCCTTGGCCTGGGCCTGCTCGGGGATGAGAGTGATTCCCAGTGCCTGGGCCTGGTGAGGGGTGAGAGTAATCCCCAGTACCTGGGCCTGCTCAGAGGTGAGGGTGATCCCCTTGGCCTGGACCTGCTCAGGGTCAAGAGTGATCCCCTTGGCCTGGGTCTGTTCAGGGACTAGAGTAATCCCCAGTGTCCGGGCCTGCTCTGGGGTGAAGGTGATCCTCTTGACCTGGGCCTGCTCAGTGGTGAGAGTGATCCCCAGTGCCTGGGCCCATTCAGGGGTGAGAGTGATCCCCTTGGCCTGGGTCAGCTCAGGGGTGAGAGTGATCCCCAGTATCTGGGCCTGCTCAGGGGTGAGAGTGATCCTCTGGGCCTGGGCTTGCTCAGGGGCAATAGTGATCCCCAATGCCTGGGCCTGCTGAGGGGTGAGAGTGATCCCCTTGTCCTGGGCATGCTCAGGAATGATAGTGATCCCCAGTGCCTGTTCCTGCTCAGTGGTGAGAGTGATCCCCCGTGCCTGGGCCTGCTGAGGGGTGAGAGTGGTCCTCAGTGCCTGTGCCTGCTGAGGGCTTAGAGTGATCCCCAGTTCCTGGGCCTGCTGAGGGGTGAGAGTGATCCCCTTGGCCTGGGCCTGCTCAGGGGCTGTAGTGATCCCCAGTGCCTGGGCCTGCTCCAGAGTGTGAGGGATCCCCATTTCCTGGGCCTGCTCAGGGATGATAGTGATCCCCAGTGCCTGGGCCTGCTGAGGGGTGAGAGTGATTCCCTTGTCCTGTGCCTGCTGAGGGCTGAGAGTGATCCCCAGTGCCTGGGCCTGGTCAGGGGTGAGGGTGATCCCCTGTGTGTGGGCCTGCTGAGAGGTGAGAGTGGTCCCTTGTGCTTGGGCCCTTTTAGGGGTGAGAATGATCCCCTGGATCTGGGCCTGCTCTTGAGTCAGAGTGATGCCCAGTGCCTGTGCCTGCTCAGAGGTGAGAGTGATCCCTTGGGCTTGGGCTTGCTCAGGGGTGAGAGTTATCCCTAGTGCCTGTGCTTGCTCAGGACTGAGAGTGATGTACTCTGTGAGAGACTCTTCAGAAGCAGGAAGGGTGCTGGTTAGGGAGGAACGTGTTGAAGTGGGAGGAGTGACTGGTATGGGACTCTGTCCTGCAGGAAGACTCTCTACTGTCTCAAGATTCTTTTGGATCTTTTGTTCTTCATATAGCTGAGATTCATGTTTCAATGTTCTCCTCCTTCTGGAATATGTCACTGGTCTTTGGATGGCCATTTCTGTTGGTTCTACAGATTTTTTCTTCTCCGTCTTATCCTTTTCTTTGAACTGCCTCTGCCTTTTGAAGTCTTCTGTCCCTCTGCCCTGCTTCTTGTCTTTCTGCCCTGTAATTACCAGATCTTGAATCTGCCCCATCATCTCTTCACTCTTCTTCTCCAAGGGTACCATTCGCTCTTTCATCGTTTTCTTCCATGCTTCCGACTGCTGCTGTTTGGATTGCTGCTGCACTTCTTTGTCCCCTTTCCTTTGATTTTCTTTCCCATCTTGCTCAATCCTCTTTTGAGTCCTCTGTTTTTTTCGTTCTTTCCCTACCTCTTCTTCCTGTTTTGGCTTCTGCAGCTCACGCATGCTGGATATTTTTTCTTGATCTTCTGGCAAATATTCCTTCTGCTTCTTTTTTTCTTTCTCCTTGTAGTCTTCTCCTTCCAAGATTGTTGGAACATCTCTTTCTAATTCAGTCAATATCATTTGTATTAAATTGTTTATTATTGGGTCTGAGCTCTCATTTTCAAGAATTAAGCTAATTTCAGGTTTTGACTTCTGAAAATCTGGCATAAATGAGACAATCTTTTTTTGTTTCAAAGATTTCTCTTCAACTTCTCCTTTAGTTTTTATATTTTTGTATTTCCTCAAGATTTTAGTCACAGTTTCAGCCACTTTTTGGAAATATTCCTCTGTTTTTGCCTTTATAATTCCTAACTTTTCAACTTCTTCTTTTTTTAATAATTTCTCCTCCTTTAGCATACTCTCTGTACGAAAAGACTTTCCTATGTTATCAATTTTCTCTTTTAGGAAAGCCAGTATGGCTTTTTGAAATAATTCTAGGTTATCCTGTTCGCTTTTGCCATCTGGACTTCCTAAATCCTCTTTAGCCATCTTGACCTTTGAGCGTGATTTAACAAGTAGTTGAGCCTGGGTTTGTTTGATAAAGGATAACAGTTCTTTCTCTTCTATTATTCCTTCTTTGCTTGTGGTCCGTCCTGGAAGGATTTGGTGTTTCTTTCCCTTTTTTTCAACTTTCTGGGGCTCAGAGGTGAAATCACTCTTAAACTGGATTGCCTCTGTTGATCTACTCATTTTGCTTTTGATCTCTTTGCCCACTGACTCACTAGAGGAGTATGATTTTATCTCTGAGGAAATTGGGCCTTTTTCAAGTTCTTGTTCAGGTCTGACCTTTCTGAATTGTTCCCCTGTACTCCTTGTTCCACTTCTGTCACCTTGGCTATTTGTTTCAGTAGAAGAGAAATGTTTACTTTTTGTTTCAACAGATGGCTTTGATTTGCCTTGAGAAAAGGGTTTTCTTTCTTTTTTCTTTTTTTCCAGTGCTTCTAGCTCAAATCGTTGACGAAGTTTGTCCTCTGAGACTTTCTGTTCACCTTTACCATCAATCAGATTTATTTCAGAGGCCTCATGTGAATACCTTCTTCTCTGTGATTCATGATAGTCAGTTTCATCTTTTTGATGGTCATCACCTTTCTTCAGTGATATATCATCTCCAGTAGTATCTCCATCAGGCTGTTCACTTAGCTCTGGGGTTGCTTCAGCTTGGGCTGTATGTGAAAGAGCTGCCTCCCACTTTTTCCCAGTGCCTTTGGTTCCTTTTCTTTGGGATTCATCTAAAATATTTTCAAATTCTTTGCTTAAAATACTGTCCACAGTGTCCTCTATGTCATCAGCTTTGGTCATGGATGACTGTTCAGATAATACTTTTAAGGTTGAAGATGTGGACAGTGATGTGTACAGTTGTTGTCCAATAATAGCTTTGGATTTAATAAGTTGTTCAAATTTTTCTTCTATATCTTTAAGTCTCTGCTGAAGCATTTCATTTTGTTCACTGAGACTGTATATTATTTTCTGAGAGCACTCTTTTTCTGCTTCTCTTGTTTCATTTTCGTATATACTGCCAACTGGGAAGTCAATAGCAGCCTTTAAATTGTCACTTAGTATACACAAGGCTTTAGAAAGGTTGACTATTGTTGATGATATATATTTAATAGCACTGTTTTCCAATTTATTGAACATTGTTGTGCCTATGAGTTCCTGTAGCATATCTTGAATTTCTGAAACCTTCGTATTTGTTGCAAATTGATCGCTAATCATCTGATCTGGTTTTAAGGCATGGGCTGTAGCAGGTCGTTTTACAACTCTGTCTTTCCAAGATTTCCACAGAGTACTTCTAGATTCTGGAAGAATAAATACAACACAAAACAATGAAATTGCATTTCTCCTTTAATTGTGCTCTATTAATGTTTAAGCTTAAAGAATTTAGCCTAAATTGGTTCAGGGTTGTGGCTCAGTGGTAATTAAAAAAATAATTTAGCCTAAATTAATGGACAATGATAGGATAAATATTCCTCAGAAAGCGTTAGCTCCAAAATACAGCAGTATTGTTTCAGAAAGATTTTTTTTTTCACAATCACCTAGAAATTCTACTTCCAGGGTGTGGAATATTAATTCTGTTGTGACCTCAACTTACTTTCAGTTACAACTTTGGTAGATAAATTATAAACTGAAACTTTTTTCTGGCTTTGGTTATGCTTAGTTCTTTTTTCTTTCTCTCTTTTATTTTTTATTTTTTTGGTAGTCCTAGGAGATTGAAGCCAGGGTTGCTCTATTACTGATATACACCCCCAGTCCAGAAGTGAGAGTGATCCCTTGTGATTGAATTGTAATCTTCCTGCATTCAGCCTCCCAAGTTGTCAGTATTCCAGGAGTGTGCCATCTCACCAGGCAGAACTAGTAGCAAGTTCTGTTGGAGTCTTCTGGGAAACTGAGGCAAACTCCCCATTCATACTAATTTTTGCACTCAAGTCAGGAAGATTTCATACATGTCACTCAGAGTAGAAGGGAAGGGAAAGGAGAAAAGGGGACACTCTCAAGGAAGAATATGGGTATTCTCAGAGAGGAGAGGGACTCCATTTTCTTTCTTGGGTTCTGTCTTTATTTTACCTTTTCTGAATCAAAGCTAACTTTGTTTCTTTCTTTTCTTTTCTTTTTTTTTTCTTTTTTTTTTTTTTAGTTGTAGATGAACACAATGTCTTTATTTATTTATTTTTATGTGGTGCTGGGGATTGAACCCATTGCTTCACGCATGATAGGCAAGTGCTCTACCACTGAGTCACATCCCCAGGCCCCTAACTTTAATTCTTTCAAAGGGCCATAAATCAACTGACAAACATTGAAGGAATTTCCAGAATGACTCAGTGATAAACTCAACAAAAATTTTCCCCTAAAAGCCATGATAAAACTGGACAAAGGTGTAAAAACAATCATTTTTGGACTTTATAAATTGACCAAAGATATACAACAAATTGAGATGCATTTATTCAAGAAAAAAAAAGTGGTGGTTTGATAACCTGGAGCTACTTCCATCCCCAACCACCCCAACCCCAGATCCATGGCCTCAAGTTCTACCAGAGTCAGGCCTACTGTGAGGACCAACAGCTCTACTGTCTAAGGGAATGACTTGATTTGGAGCTAAGGATCAGGTGGGAACAATGGCGGGTGATTGTCAAACAATCCCTAAACTATACACAAATTTATTTACAGAGAAGAGGGCTTATTGGATCAGTGATTAGCAGAGAATTTATTAACCAATAAGCTATACTGACCCAAGGATAACCATAGGAATTTGGGCTTAAAAAGACAAAGAAAGGAGCAACAAAGAAGAACTGAGGGACTGCGGCTGTAGCTCAGTGGCAGCTAGGTTCAATCCTCAGCACCACGTTAAAAAAAATAAATAAAACAAAGTTATAAAAATACATATTTAAAAATAAATAGATAAATAAATAAAAAGAACTGACTAGAGATGTTAGTGACTTCACATTGTGTGAGAGAGAGAGACTTCATAGAACTAGTACAGGCAAAAGTCACTAAAACATAAAACAAAGCAGCAATAACAAACCCTGGAATGGTAGGGAGAATTAGAACCTAGAATTGCTACAATGTAATATCTAAAACACCTAGTTGTCAATATAAAAAAAAAGGAAAAGAAAATGCAAAGAAAATGGAAACTGTGACATGTACAAAGGGGAAAAAAGGGGTCAATTAAAATAGTCTCTGAGAGGGCCCAGATGCTGGACTTACCACAAAAAAAAAAAAAAAAAAAAAAGACTTCAGAAAAAGCAATTATAAATTTATGCAAAGAGTTTAGGAAACCATATTTAAAATAAAAGGAAAATGTGGTGATAATTCTCATCAAATAGAGCATATCAATAAAGATATGGATTTCTCAGTGGCACACATCTATAATCCCAGCAACTCAGGAGGATTTCAATTTTGAGGCTATTGAGACTCTATCCCCCCCCAAAAAAAATAAAAAGGCCTCTTTTGTAGCTCAGTAGTAAAGCACCCCAGGTTCAATCCCCAGTACCGCAAAAATAAATAAATGAAAATTTGAAAACCAAGTGAAAAATTTGGAGTTAAAAAGTACACTATTGGGGCTGGGGCTGGGGTTCAGCAGTAGCACACTTGCCTGGCATGTGTGAGGCACTGGGTTCGATTGTCAGCACCACATATAAATAAATAAAATAAAGGTATTGTTTAAAAAATAAAATCTACACAATTAATTGGACATGATGGTACATACCTGTAATTCCAGCGACTCATGAGGCTGAGATGGGAGGATCACAAGTTCAACCTTAGCAACTTAGCAAGCTCTTGCTAAGTCTCAAAATTAAAAATAAAAAGGGCTGGGGATATAGCTCAGTGATAAAATGCCCCTGGGGTTCAATCCCCCACCCCCAAAAAAGTACATAACTAAAATGAAAAATCACCAGAACACCTCAAAAGCATATTTGAGCTGACAGAAGAAAAAATATTCAGCAAATATAATGCTGGACTAATTGAGATAATCCAATATGAAAGGCAGAGAAGAAAAAGAATGAAGTGACCAAAGCCACAGGGACTTGTGGGACACTGTCTGTTCAGGTTGCTATTAAAAATATATTACAAACTGGGTAGCTTATAACAACAGAAATGTTTTTCTCAAAGTTCTGGAGGCCTGGAAGTCCATGCTCAAGTAAGAGTTGGTGTCTGTTAACAGCCTACTTCCTTATAGACAACTGCATTTTCACAACAACTTCACATGATAAAAGAGGTAAAGGATCTCTCCTGAGCCTCTTTTGTGGGTTACTAATCCCATTCACAACCCTCTGATTCAGTCACTACCAAAGGCCCCACCTTCTACTACTATCATCTTGGGGGTTAAATTCCAGTGTAAGAATTTTGGAGGGACACAAATATTCAGACTATAGGGGTAATCATCAAGCATACCAATGTACAAGTAACAGAAGTTCCAGAAGAAGAGGAGAGGAAAGTCACAGAAAAGAATTTAAAAAATTAAAAAGACAAAATCATCTCACAGTTGATGAAAAATATTTAATCTCCTAATTCAAGAAGCTCAGTGAACTCCTAAATAGGCTAACATATCTACATACCTCATACTCAAACTGTTGAAAGTCAAAGAGAAAATATTTAAACCAGAAAGAGAAAAAAATTACTTATTCCCATCAAGGGAGACATATGAACTACAAAAGAACCACAGTAAATTTAGCAACTCACTTTTTATCAGACATAGTGGAGGCCAAAAGGCAGTAGAGTGACATGTTCAAAATGATGAAAGAAAAAGACTTAGCCAAGAATTCTACAGCTAGCAAAACTATTCTTCAAATAATGAAAATAAGAGCCAGGTGTGATGGTACATGTCTGGAACCCTGCATCCCAGCAACTCAGAAGGCTGAGGAAGGAGGATTACAAGTTTGAGGCCAGCCACAGTAACTTAGCCAGACTCTATCTCAAAATAAAAAGGCTGAGACTATAATTCAGTGATAGAGCATCTCTGGGTTCAATCCCTAGTAACACATAGATACACGTACACACATAATAATTATAATAATAATAATAATAATAGTAAGAAACAAGATATACAGACGATATAATAAACATATGGAAAGATGTTCAACATCATGTTGAATTGCAAATTACAAAGAAAATTGGGAATTGCTTCTTGCTATAATGTGAGATGATATAATGTTTATGTGATAAGATGAAGGAAGGTGATGACTGAGCATATCATTCACTGTAACTTTTGCAGTTTGATGTATGAGAGCAAAACTAGCGTGAATTTTTTTCCTTTATCATGATTCATAGAAAATTCATTATTATATAGATCTTAGCAACCTCAGCATGTAATTATTATCCTTTCCTGACTAATTCAAGAACCTTGACCTTTTTACTTAAAGGAAAAATACTTTATAGCTTCTCTTTGGCATATCCAAATTACCAGCATCATTACCCTTGCACTTTGAGAAGGAGGAGGAGGAGGAGGAGGAGGAGGAGGAGGAGGAGGAGGATTAAGCAAACATGACCTAAATAGGCTCAGTATTGAGTAAAATGAGGGTTACTTTAACCTAAGCACTATGATACTGTGACTTCAGTATGATTACCAACTAGGCGACCAAGTGACTTATGGGTGGATATATAGCAGAGAGAGATAAAGGGATGAGTTACAAAAGTAACTGAAATAGCAAAGAGCAAAGCTACAGAGAAGTGGAATTACTGTATACGGCAATACCTAGAGCAAACACTAAGGAAATTACTCCAAAGGTAGAGTAAAAGAGTGGAAATAAATTGTTGTGTAAAAATTATCAGTTGAACACAGAAGGTGATAAATGAATAGAGGAACAATGTTTGGCATGGTGGTATACATCTATAATCCATATATGGTCTATAGTCTTATGAGAATGAGGTAGGAAGATCAAAACTCAAAGCCAGCCTGGGCAATTTTTTTTTTTTTTTTTTTTAGAGAGAGAGAGAATTTTTTAATATTTATTTTTTAGTTCTCGGGGGACACAACATCTTTGTTTGTATGTGGTGCTGAGAATCGAACCCGGGCCTCATGCATGCCAGGTGAGCGTGCTACCGCTTGAGCCACATCCCCAGCCCAGCCTGGACAATTTAAGAAGGTCCTGTCTCAAAAACTAAAAAGGTCTGGGGATGTAGCTCAGTAGTAGAACACCCCTGGATTCAATCCCCAGTACTGCAAAAAATAAAAATAAAAAAAGAATGGTCAGAAAAACAGCAAAATGGCAGGCACAAATTCAACCACATCAACAATTACATTAAATATGAATGTTTTCGATATTCCAAAAATCAGAGATTATCAGATGTATTCAAAGAAAAAAGTCCCACAAAATCTAACTACAAATGACACACTTTGGGTCTAAGGACACAAAAAGGTTGAAAGTTAAATGTGGGGCTAGGGTTGTGGCTGTGTGGTAGAGCGCTTGCCTAGCGCAGGGGAGGCACAGGGCTCGATCCTCAGCACAATATAAAAAAATAAAATAAAGCTGTTGTGTCCATTTACAACTAAAATATTTTTTTAAAAAAGGAAAAAAGAAACAGGATTTAAAACAACAAGAAGAAAGTTAAATGTGCTTTGGGCATAGTAATCACCTAGAAGCTGAAGAGACTATTCTTATATGAAATGAAAAAGACTTTAAGACAAAAGAAAAATGATTGTAAAGACAAGGAACACATTTTATAACAATAAAGGGCCAATTCCTCAGGAAGCTGCCCAAATTATAAACATATATGAACATAACAACTGAGCCCCCAAATACATGAAACAAAAACTGACAAAATTAACAGGAGAAACAGGCAATCAACAATAATAGTAGGAGAGTTCAATATCCCATTCTTAATAATGGATAGAATAGGGGCTGGGTTGTGGCTCAGAGGTAGAGTGCTCACTAGCATGTATAAGGCACTGGGTTTGATCCTCAGCCCCATAAAATTAAAAAAATAAAAATTAAAAAAATAAAATAAAGGTACTGTGTCCATCTACACCTAAAAAAAATAAACAAATGATAATGGATAGAACAATTAGAAAATCAGTCAGAGAAGATTTGAACAATAATATAAACCAACTTTGGAAAACCCTGCCCCACAACAGAGTATATTTACTTTTCAAGTACACATGGAACATTCTCCAGGAGAGACAATGTGTTAGACTAGAAAACAAGTCTCAATATTTAAAAGGGAGGGCTGGGGTTGTGGCTTAGTGGCAGAGTGCTTGCCTAGCATGCATGAGGCACTGGATTCAATTCCCAGCACTGCACATAAATAAATAAAATAAAGGCTGTTGACAGATTTTTAAAAAATTTTCATATATATATATATATATATATATATATTGCAATTGCTTTGTTAAAATTGTGTATATACATACACACACACAATTCTCTCTATATATTTCTCTCTCTCTCTCTCTCTCTCTCTAGAGAGAGAGAGAGAGAGAGAGAGAATTATACAACAAAAGAAAGAGAGAGAGAGGAAGGGAGGGAGGGAAAGAAATTATAAAATTCAATAATGAATGTGGGCAAGTCCATGATTTGAACATTACACATTGTTTATGTGTGTGGAAACATTGAATGGTACCCTTTAACCATGTACAATATTTATCAGTTAAAAATAAACTGTGAAAAAGGGCAAGCGTTTAAATAGACATGTCACCAAAAAAAGGTATAAGAATGGCTAATAAGCATATAAAAAGATGTTCAACATAATTAGTTGTTAAAGGAAATACAAACTATGAGATACTACTTCATATCTACTTCTAGAATGCTATAATAAAAAAGGACAGACAAGGGCTGGGGTTGTAGCTCAGTAGTAAAGCATTTCCCTAGCACATGTGAGGCACTGGGTTTGATCCTCAGCACCACATAAAAATAAATAAATGAATAAATAAAGGTATTGTGTCTATCTGCAACTAAAAATAATTTTTTAAAAAGATAGCCAATAGCAAGTGTTGGGGATATAGAGAAACTCTCATACATTGCTCATGGGAATGTTTGGAAAACAATTGAATTTACCTCATGACTCAGCCATTTTAGTCTTAGGATATGTACACAAAATAAATGCCTACACAAAAACTTGTTTGTGTGTTTTGGGCAACATTATTCAAAAAAGCCATTAACAAACCAAATGTCTATCAACTGGTGAATGGAGCAACAAAATGTGCTAGGGCACATTGGCAAATGCCTATAATCCCAGTGAGGCTAAGGCAGGAGGATCCCAAGTTCAAGGCCAGCCTTAGCAATTTAGAGAGGCCCTTAGCAACTCAGTGAGACCCTATCCCTAAATAAAATATAAAAAAGAGCTGGGGATGTGGCTCAGTGGTTAAGCACCCCTGGGTTCAATCCCCAGTACCAAAAAAAGAAAGAAAATGTGCTATATCCAAAAAACCATATACAAACAGCAATAGAAGAGACTATCAATAAGCCCTGAAGGTTTTTCAGCATTATGCTAATTGAAAGCATAAAATACCACATACTATATGATTCTGTTCATATGAAATATCCAGGAAAAGCAAATTTATTGAGAGGGAAAGTAGATTAGTGGTTGTCTGGTGCTGTGGTTGGGATACTAGAAATGTTCTGAAATTGGATCATGGTAATCACTGCACAACTATGTATATTTACTGAAAATAATTATGCAATTATGAATTTTACAGTATGAAATTACACCTCAATAAAGGTGTATTTTCAAAAAACGTCAAATTCTATTTCCAAAGTCACTAAAGTACCCTTACGTGTTCTAGTCTTTTGTTTCCTCCTTTCTTCAAGAAAAATTATACCGATTCTATACAGTGTCTTGACATTGTTCTCAATTGCTTTTAGCATTTCTGGTAACATCTGCATTTGTGCTATCCAGTGGTGATGTTCATCAATATCCATTGCAGTTATCTCAGACAAAATGCCACCTTGAAGAGAGTAAAAAAGGTTTTTTTTTTGTGCAAAAAAGATAAATAATTATAATTACATGCTCTTGTAATATTAGGTGGCTACTCTATACTAGTACGTTGAGATATAGTTATTTTGAACTTGTTATTCTTAGCCTTTTCTCTGAAGAAATTATAAAAAACAAAACTTGGAACAGAGGATAAATAGGAAATATTGGATATAAAAATCTGAATCAGGTTATTAAGTGTCCATTTGGAGCTGGGTGTGGTGGTACACATCTGGAATACCAGTTATTCATGAGGCTGAGTAGCCTCCTGATCACAAGTGCACAGCTGGGCAATTTAGCAAGAACTTGACTCAAAATAAAAATTTTTAAAAGTTTTGGGGATGTAGCTCAGAGGTAGAGCATCCCTGGGTTCAATCCCCAGTACCTATGGAAAAAGAAAAGTGTCTGTCTTAGCTTATTTTCCTGACTCAGGGAAGTAAGTATCTAAAACATGAATGCATTAGTTCTTAACAGCCAAATTAAAGCCTCTTTTTTTTTTTTGTATTCTTAGCTTATTCATTCTTTAATTCCATCAATGTCTGCTCTGTCATGTATTATTCAAGACTTCAAACTACTTATATTCTAGGGAAAGGAACAGATGAAAAATAAAAATGAAAATCAGTTATTTAGTATGGCAGATACTAATCTTATAAACAAAAATTAAAAAAGAAAAAGGGTAATGTAGAATGCCAGTTGGTAGGAAATGGGGATGGTCAGAGAATACCTCATTTTAAAATGATAGTTAAGCAGGGAATGAGTCATGGCTATTTGGTGGAAAATGTTCAAGGTGAAGGAATAGTTAAACATGAGAACACTTGGCAGGAGGATGCTGGTCTTTTTTAATAAAAGTAAGAAAGCTGGTTATAGTGGGACATACCTTTAATCCCAGCTCTTAGCCTCTTGCAAATTCACAGACTACCTTGGGTAATTTAATGAGATCCTGCCTTAAAATTAACTAAAATGTGCTTGGTGGTGGAGCGCTTGCCTTGCGTGATCCCAAGGCCCTCGGGTTTAACCCCCAGTACTGCCTTTAAAAAAAAAAAAAAACCTAAAGAATTTGGAATAGTTAGTAATAAGTGAATAAGCCTATATTTTTCTTGTGTTGTTCTTACTGGAACAGAGGACTACCATTCTCTGAGTAACATCCTAATCTTTTCTTCTTCAGTATAATTAATTGCTCAAATTTTACATTTCTCTTCTCTTTTTCATTAACTGTCACTTATAGAAACTTACTCCATTCTTCCAACCAGGCCAGAATGTGGGTAAGGGTTTTTTCTCTAACTTCAATACCCTTAGAATAAGAAGACACTTTCTCCAAAACTTCGGTTCTTCTTTTTCTCTTATATTCTATGAGAGACTTCCTCCTTTCAGTTAGTGAGGTAAGATCATCAGGAGTATATCGGGTTATTATCCGTTGCACATTGTTCAGTATGTCAGTCAGCTGCATATTAATTTCCTGTAAGAATAAAAATGAGTAATACATTAATAAATTCTTAGTTTTTAAGATAAGCTTTGATCACTTTTTTTCCTAGCATGCCAGTAACAGTAAATAATAAAGCTGTCCAATTAAAGTCTTGCTAGTTTTATCTTTACTGTTGGTCTCAGATTTTCCCTTTTCAAAAAAAATTTTTTTTCTTCTTCATCATCCTAGCAATGTTATGATATAATGGAAAGAGCATTGGATTTGAAGCCCTATTATATCCTAACTTTAATTCCTTACAAGCAATATATTTTTTTTTAAGTACCTGGGAATGAACCCACTGAACCACAATTCCCAGTGCGTTTTATTTTTTTATTTTGAGACAGGGTCTTGTTAAGTTGCTGAGACTGCCCTGGAACTTGCAGACTCCTGAGCTGCTGGGATTACAGGTATGTGCCACTGCATCTGGCCATATTTGATTATTTTATCAGAAAACTTTTTTAAGTATATTTGGAGAATTTTGGCATCTGAATCTTTTTCAACTGTAAATTTTATAAAATATATAAATACAGGTCAAATATTTCTGATGAAAAACTATTATTCAATGTGAGATATACACTAAGTACAAAATACGTAATGGGTTTCAAATGTCTAGAATGAAATCACTTTTATATCTCAATAATTTTTTAAAATAATTTTTTTAGTTATCGATAAACATTTATTTATCTATTTATCTATCTGTTTATTTATTTATTTATATGTGGTGCTGAGAAACTCAGTGCCTCACACATGCCAGGCAAGTGCACTACATCTGAGCCACAGCCTCAGCCCCATCAATAATTTTTGTATTGATTAAATGTTGAGTAACATCCTAATCTTTTCATCTTCAGTCTAATTAATTATTTAAATTTTACATTTCTCTTCTCTTTTTCATTAACTGTCACTTATAAAAACTCACTCCATTCTTCCAACCAGGCCAGAATGTGGGTAAGGGTTTTTTCTCTGACTTCAATACCCTTATTAAAATTTGGGGCTGGGCAGGGCTGGGGTTGCGGCTCAGCGGTAGAGCATTCGCCTCTCACGTGTGAGACCCTGGGTTCGATCCTCAGCACCCATAAAAATAAACAAAATAAAGGTATTGTGCCCATGTATAACTAAAAAAAATTTTTTTTTAATTGGTGGCTGGGGTTGTGGCTCAGTGGTAGAGTGCTCACCTCGCATATGGAGGGCACTGGGTTTGAACCTCAGCACATTAAAGTAAAGGTATTGTGTCCATGTACAACGAAAACAAAATTTTAAAAATTTATTAAAATTTACTCCACGTATCTCTTTTTACTGTTTATATTATAGTTTATAGGAAATTTAATGTTACATATAGTTAACATTAAATTTCTTCTCAATAGTGTTTTTAGTGTATATGATTAACATTAGAAAAAGTAGTCATATCAGTTCATACTTGCATGTCAAAGTGTAAGTATCCCTGTTGTTTCACATTTCTTCCAACACATGATATTATTAGATTTAAAAAGTTTTTTTTTTTTTTTTTGAGCCGGATGCAATGATGCACTACTGTAATCCCAGTGCCTCAGGAAGCTGAGGCAGGAGTATCAAAAATTCAAAGCCAGCCTTAGCAAAAAGTGAGCACTAAGCAACTCGGTGAGACTCTGTCTCTAAATAAAATATAAAAAGGGCTGGGGGTGTGGTTCAGTGGTCAAGGGCCCCTGAGTTCAATCCCCTGTACAAAAAAAAAGAAGTTTTTTTGCCAAGCTGTTGGATGTGTTATGGTATCTAATTGTAGATTTGATTTTAATTTCTATTATAACTCATGAAATATTAAGAAATGTTACTTATTTTGTGAAAATAAAGTTTTGTATATTAAACCCACTTTCCTATAGTTGATTTGTTGACACATTAATTCATTTCTTTTTATAGATAAATGATAGTACATCTCAGCTTGCTTAAAAGCTAGGAGATCACTTTGAATTCTGTTTTCTAACTACAGAAAGATATAAATAAACTGGTTTTCAAGCATGGAGCCAGCCCTAATGATAATAGTACACCATTTAAAAAGACCTAAGGCAATGAATTCCATTTCTAATGGAAAAAAAGAACTGTGCAAACAAGTTAAAAACTTTTTGTGTCAATGTTATAAAATGTAGCTTTTAATAAAACCTTGACCCAAATGCCAGTAACTTCATAAAAGAATTTGGGAGGAGAGAAGAAAGTTATTTCATTAAGGAAAAATAACCACTACACAATTTCTGTGTACCAGAGCAATAACAAGATCTAGGGCTGGGGTTGTGGCTCAGTGGCAGAGTTCTTTGCCTAGCACATGTGAGGTATTGGGTTCAATCCTCAGCACCACATAAAAATAAACAAAGTAAGAATATGAAAAATACAATAATATTAAAAAAAAAGAACTAGGGCTGGGGATGTGGCTCAAGCTGTAGCGCGCTCACCTGGCATGCGCTGGGTGCTGGGTTCAATCCTCAACACCACATAGAAATAAAATAAAGATATTGTGTCCACTTAAAACTAAAAAATAAATATTAAAAAATATCTAAATACAATTATATTTTAAACACCCAGATAAGACTTTACATAAAAATACCATCCTACTTTTCTCCCTTGTTTCTAAAATATCACATACTTTCCTCAACATCTTCAGCCATCCAGTAATTTTTAGGAAACTTTTGTTCATGATCTTAATTTGTAATCCCTGGCTCTTTGGGGCTCAGTGATAAAAGTTCAAAACCACCAAAAGTGATGGTTCACTTGAAGTTAAACATGAGAGATTGTTTCAGTTAGTCTTAGGAAGAAAGCAGTGCTGCATCAACTGGCTCCATGCAGAAGGAGCACCTGAAGAATCTTATCAAGCAGTCATCTGTACAGTCCAGGTGATAGATGTGCATATGTATGACAGAAATCAAATTGGATTCTCATAAACAAAGTTTGTGGTACAGATCACACACTCCTGGATCTTTTTTCTGATCTATCTCTTCCTGGGTCATATACTCCATTAGGCAGATGCTATGTAAGGCCTACTCTTGTGTGTGTGTAGGGGGGACTCAATCTTATTTATTTATTTTACAGTAGAATGTATTTTGACATATTGTACCCAAATGGAACACAACATCTCATTCCTCTGGCTGTCTGTGGTGCAGAGTCACTCCAGTAGTGTAATCATACATGTATATAGGGTAATAATGTCTGTCTCATTCTACTGTCCTTCCCATCTCCACAACCCTACCCCTTCCTTTACTCCCTTCTACACAAACCAAAGTTCCTTCATTCTTCCCTATCTCCCCGCCCACTATGGATTAGCATCCACTTATCAAAGAAAACATTCAGCTTTTGGTTTGGCGAGATTGGCTTATTTCTCTGCAAATGCCATCATTTCATTCTTCTTTAAGGCTAAGTAGCAGTCCATTGTGTACATGTACCACATTTTCTTTATCCATTCATCTATTTTGAAGGGCATCTAAGTTGGTTCCATAGTTTAGCTATTGTGAATTGAGCTGCTATAAACATTATGTGGCTACATCACTGTAGTATGCTGACTTTAAGTCCTTTGGATATGAATCAAAGAGTGGGATAGCTGGGTCAAATGTTGGATCCATTCCAAGTTTTCTGAGGTATCTTCATACTGCTTTTCATAGTGGTGGTGCCAATTTACAATCCCACCAACAATATATGAGTGTATCTTTTCCCCCACCTCCCTCCTTGCCAACAGTAAGGCTATTCTTTAAGATATCCTGATTTATTCTTCAATCAGCTGAGTTGCTAGGTGAGTCTGGCTAGGTGTTAGATGATAAATTAGAACCAGAACTTGTTCCTGACATGGAAGCATCAGCTTCTGATCTGACTCCCTCCCAACACCAAAGCTAGAGTGCTCAAATTGAGACTTGTGAAGCAGGGAATTATTATCCTAGATGGGGATTTGAGGCAGTTCCTTATATTTTGAGGTTGGGGCATGCAATCTGTGCACTATTCTGACAGTCTTCTCCTTTTATTTTTCTGTTGGGTTATTTTTTTCTTTGATTCACAGGAATTCTTTATATATCCTGTGTTTTGGTATATTCTCTGTTGCTATAACCAAATATCTAAGACTGGATTTTTTTTTTTTTTTTGAGAGAGAGAGAGAGAGAGAGAGAGAGAGAATTTTTTTTTAATATTTATTTTTTAGTTCTCGGTGGACACAACATCTTTGTTTGTATGTGGTTCTGAGGATCGAACCTGGGCCGCATACATGCCAGGCGAGCGCGCTACAGCTTGAGCCACATCCCCAGCCCCAAGACTGGATGTTTTAAAAAGAAAATAAGTTTATTTAGCTCAAAGCTTTGGAGATTCAAGAGCATGGTGACAGTGAGTGAGAGCTTTGTGGCCACATCACAACATGGTAGATAGCTTCATGGTGGGAGCTGTGCAAAAGGGCTCACAGGAAGCCATCCAGGACAGTGGCATACACTTGTAATCCCAGCGACTCAGGAGGCTGAGGCATGAGGATTGCAAGTTTGACACCAGCCTCAGCAACTTAGCGAGGTCCTAAGCAATTTAGTGAGACCCTGTCTCAAAACTAAAAATAAACAAATAGGGCTGGATCTTTGACTCAGTGGTTAAGCCCCTGCGTTCAATCCCCAGTACCAAAAAGAAAAAAAATTAAGTGGGGGTGGGGCTAGGAATGTGGCTCAGGGGGTAATGGTGCCCCTGCATTAAATCCCCAGTACCAAAAAAAAAGGCCAGGAAGTCAGAATATAGAGGCCAGACTAAGACTTAACAATCAGGAAGTACTAACTGGGGTCTCTAGAAAAATATATGAATCCCTTTTTTAAGGGTGTGCCCCAAAGATCTAATTATTTTCCACTAGGCTCTACTTCCTAAAGATTCTATCATTCTATCATGCGGCATGGTATCACAAGCCTGTAATTCCGGCAACTCAAGAGGCTGAAACAGAAGGATTGAAAGTTCAAAGCCAGCCTCGGCAACTTAGCCAGGGCCTAAACACCCTGTGAGACCTTGTATCTGAAGAAAAAGGTTAAAAGGACTGGGGATGTAGCTCAGTGGTAAAGCACCCCTGGGTTCAATGCTCAGCACCCCACCCGAAAATTCTTTAACCTTTCAACATACCTACACTGATGGCCAAGCTTCCAGCATATAAAACTTTGGGGGAAACACTTGAACCATATCCAAATTATATCACCCTGAGGGCTGGGTATGTGGCTCAGCTGTAGATTTCTTCCCTAGTAGGCAAGAGGTCCCATGTTTAATCCCCAATATCACACAAATAAACAAACAATCAAAAATCTGTATAATATTTTTACTTTCTATATGTTGATAGATATCTTTTCCCTTTTGTACCTGGTTTCCTCCTCTCTATGTATTGTTTTGACCAATAATGTTCTCCTTTTTAAAGTAGAGTAAGTTTCCTATCTTTTTCCACCCTAGAATATTAAAGATAGTTTTGTTTACATTTAAGTATCAGAGAGGGAAATATTTTTTTATTAATTTTAACCAATTATCCCACCACTATTGTTAAGTATTAACTACTTTTTCCCCTGATAGTCAATGCTAGCTCTTTCATTTATCATGTTGCTCCCTGTTTTATAAGCTAATATATCCATCCTTGTGCCAATACAGTAATGTTTCAACTGGAATAGCCTTATAGTAATTCTCACTATCTATTTTAACTTGTTCTTTAGCATTGTCTTGACTATTTTTGAAGTTATCTTGTTGGGATGTCTCTTTCTTTTTCAATACTGGGGATTGAATTTAGGGTGCTCTATCACTAAGCTACATCCTCAGCCCTTTTTATTTTATTTTAAGACAGAGTTTTGCTAAATTTTGCAGGTTGGCCTCCAACTCATGATCCTCTTGACTCAGTCTCCCAAGATGCTGGGATTTCAGGCAGCATCTGATCCTTTTTTTTTTTTTTTTAAGAGAGAGAGAATTTTTTCATATTTATTTTTTAGTTTTCGGTGGACACAACATCTTTGGTTGTATGTGGCATTGAGGATCAAACCCAGGCCGCACACATGCCAGGCGAGCATGCTACCACTTGAGCCACATTCCCAGCCCAGCATCTGATCCTTAATTTAATCATATCATCAAAGATTTTTTTCCCCATGTAAAGTGACATTTGCATCTCCCCTATTAGGCTTTGAAATCATTTGGGTGGGTGAGGGTATTCTGCCTACCATACATTGTTTGCTAATATTTTATTCGGATTTTTTTTTGCATATATGTCATGAGTAACATTATAATTTCACTTAATTTTTTTTTCATTTTTAAGTTTTGGGGATTAAAATCACGGCCTACCCCATGCTAAGCAAGTGCTGTACCACTAAGATACATCTCCAATTCATTTTATTTTTTATTTTGAGACAGTTGATAAATTGCCCAGGCTGGAATTGAACTGGCACTCCTCCCGTCTCAGCTTCCCAAGTAGCTGGAATTACAGACATGCACCACCACACCTGATTTAACTTTACTTTCATATTGTCTTTAACTGGTTTTTATATCAGGATTATGCTGGCTTTATAAAGTGTGTTAGAAATATTTTCTCATTTTACTAAAATGTTCTAGAAAAGTTTGTTTAGGATATATATAGAAAAGTTTGTTTAGGATATATAATATATATATTTTGCTGTGACAAAACAACTGAGAAAAACAATTTAATGGAGGAAAGATTTATTTTGACTCAAGATTTCAGAACTTTCAGTCCATTTCTTTGAGCCTGAGGTGAGGCAGAACATCATGACAGAAGTGAACAATGGAGCATCACCTCCTGATAGCCAGAGATCAGAGATAGAAAGAGAAAGAGGAGAGAGAGAGAGAGAGAGAGAGAGAGAGAGAGAGAGAGAGAGAGAGAGAGACTCTCTCTTAAGGAACGAATCCCTTCAATTAGCTCCTACTTTCTACACATCCCAATAGTCCATTCAAAATTTTTTTTTTTTTTTGATTCTAGATGGACACAATTCCTTTACTTTTTTTATTTTTATGTGGTGCTGAGGATTAAACACAGTGCCCCACATGTGCTAGGCAAACGCTCTACCACTGAGTCAAACTTCAACTCTCCATTCAAAAAAAATTTTTTTTGGTACCTGGGATTAAACCCAGGAATTTTTAACCACCGAGTCATACAGTGTCTCAATGAGTTGCTTAGGGCCTTGCTAAATTGCTCAGGGAAGAAATAACTTATTCCACCTTCAACTCCCAAAGCTGATATTTCTTACTTAAGCTATCCCCACACTCAACAAGTTCCCCAAAATTTGATTTCTATGTCACTATTAATTTTTATTCAATTCAACACACCATCTTCCTGCCTCAGCCTCCTGAGCCACCCCATTCAAATTTTGAAGCCATCAATGGATTAATCCAGTGATGAGGTTAGAGCCGTTATTATGGTTCAAACATTTCCTAAAAGTTCCTCTCTGAACATGAACCAGGCCTTCAGTGCATGTGCATTTGGGGGACTTTCCAAACCCAAACCATAACAGCTATTTTGTCTCATACTAACACAACTAAATCAATCTTTGTTTGGTTAGTATTTATCTTGATAAACTGTTTTGCCATCATTTTACTTTTTTATTTTTTAAAAGTATCTCTATCTTTTCTGTTTAGGTTACTGGACTTTCTTTTTTCAATTCATTCTAATAATCTTTGTATTTAATTTCTACTATTTTTACATGGATATTGACTATATCAATCAAGATGAATCCAGAACATCAAAAGGAATATTTGGTATGTGAGACATTAAAAAATTTAAATCAGAGGTTGTTCACATAGGTCATAGAAGAGCTGAGAGGGAAATCAGGGAATGAAAGTGATGAATCAAAGATTAACAAAAGTTAATCCACTATGAGGTCCTTCCTCTCATAGGCTGTCATAGGATATAGCTTAGTGGTAGAGTGTCCTGGGTTTATTCCCTAATGACACCCCCCCCAAAAAAAAATACAACATTTATACCTGGTTTTCTATAATTTTACTACTGTATATTTGAATATAGACTTAATTTTCTTTCAGTACTGGGGATTAAACCCAGGACCTCACACGTTAGGCAAGTGCTATACTACTGAATGAGATACATTCCCCCATTCCTTTTATGTCTATTTGGTGCCACAGTATGGCTGGGCACAATTCAGGAGCCACTTGTCAAAAGAAATGAACTTTATTTTTAGAACCACACACGCCAAACAAAACAGCTCCTCAGGAAAAACCTTCAGAGCCCAACTGCCACCACCAGCTTCCCACAAGCCTCTCCACCTCCCCCACTCCTCCTGCTCTTGAGGCCAATTGGCTGGGTCACGTGGGTGGAGCCAAAAAAGTCCCCCAATGAGCAGCTCCATGGTCTGAAAGGGCAGGGAAACAGCCCAATGATCATCACTGCAGAGGAGCCAATCAGCTAGACATTGCTGGGGCTGCTGTGAGCCAATCATCAGCTGGCAGTCTGAAAGTTTGCTGGGGACCCTTCGGCTGTGGCTCTCAACAATTTGGTACTTTTGTAAATCTTCCTGCTTATTTTTTTTTCCTTTCTCTGTTTTTTTCCCCCAGTACTAGGGGTTAAATCCAGGAATGTTCTGCCACTGAGCTAAATCCCCAAACTTTTTATTTTATTTTTAAGCTGGCCTCAAACTTGCAATCTTCTTGCTTCAGCCTCCCAAGTCACGGGAATTAGACTTATGTACCACTGCACTTGGCTCAAATCTTCCTGCTCAATTTCATAGATGTTTTATGCCCTAGTAATATTTTTAATGATTTTCTTAGTTGTAGATGGACATTTTATTTATTTATTTTTATATGATGCTGAGGATCAAACCCAGAGCCTCATATGTGCTAGGCAAGTGCTCTACTACTGAGCTACAATCCCAACCCCCGCCTTCCTTGTCATATTTTGATCATTTTTATATAAACATGGTAAATGAGTTTAAATTCTTTTTTTTCCCCCTTTTCTGTACTGGAAATTAAACCCAGGGCTGCACACATGCCAAGCTAATGTATTTTAAAACAGGATCCCTCTAAATTGCCCAAACTGGCCTTGAACCTGCAATCCTTCTGTCTGAACCTCTAAAGTAGCTCCATACTTACATACAGTACATGCCATTACACCCAGCTGAACCTAAATTCTTTACCTGATCTTTTATGTTTTTTTTTTTTTTTTTTCGTTTTTACCTGATCTTTTAAAACATGTAGTAATTGTGGGTGTAATTTCATAGATCCTTGTTTCTGCTAAATCTTGATCATTTTAACCTAATTTTCTTTTTCCTTAAAACTTTATTAATGAAAATACATGTAGTCTTCTGTTTAAAATATTCTCTTCCAGGGGCTGGGGTTGTGGCTCAGCAGTGGTGCACTGGCCTAACACTTTCGAGGCCCTGGGTTCGATCCTCAGCTTCACATAAAAATAAATATTTAAAATAAAGATATTGTGTCCAACTACAACTAAAAATAAATAAATAAAAATGAAAAAAAAAATCCTCCAAACGGAATTTTGTTTCTGGCAAGATGCCTTGGGCAATAGTAAGCTGTGATCTCTTTAAAATTCCAGGTTGAGACTTGGGCCACTGAGCCAGGAGGATCAAAAGTTTGAGGCCAGCCTCAGCAACTCAGCAAGACCTTGTCTCAAAATAAAAAATAAAGGGGCTGGGGTTGTGGCTCAGTGGTAGAGCACTTGCCTCACATGTGTGAGGCACTGGGTTTGTTCCTTAGCACCACATAAAAATAAACAAAAGAGGGCTGGGGCTGTAACTTAGTGGCAGAGCCCTTGCCTAGCATGCTTAAGGCACTGAGTTCAATCCTCAGCACCACATAAAAATAAAAAAACAAATAAAATAAAGGCATTCTGTCCATCTACAAATACAAAATAAATTAAAAAAAATAAAGGTATTATGTACATCTACAACTAATAAAAAATAAATAAAAGGACTGGGGAAGTAGCACCATTGTAAAGCACTCCTGGGTTAAATCCTCAGTAATAAACAAACGAATACAATTGATCAATCCTAGGTTGATTTGGGGGAGGATACAGAGGAAGTATGATTTCTAGTTTCAAACTTTTGTGACTGCCAGTCTGTTGGTAGGCATTCTAAGAGAAGATGAGTTTTTTTTTTTTCTTCTCCATCTTCCAGATCTAAGACAAAAAACAAGTTCTTTTCTTTCTTTTTTGATTTAAAGAAAGGATCTGGCTATGTTGACCAGCATTCTGGAACTCCTGTGCTCAAGCCATCCTTCTACCTCAACCTCCAAAGTAGATTGGGACTATAGTGTACCCCATACTCAGCTCAGTAAATTCCCTTTATCTTTATCTTTGTCAGTATTAGTCTTAGTATTTACTGAGACTATTGTCTGTCAGAGGTCCCAACTGTACGCAGAGTTCTTTCTTTTGACATCCTACTTCACACTTAAATCCCAGGCTTATCACTTATTCCCCCCATGCTTGTGTCTGGTCAGAATTCAAATTCTGCCAGACATGGTGGCACACCTGTAACGCCCTCTACTTGGGATTTTTTTTCTCAAAAGAAAAAAATCAAGCTCTAACTCCTATCTTAAAAATCAAGCAAAATTCAATCCAAGTGGATAGTGGATCTAAATGTAAAAGGCAAACATAATATGGAAAGATATTTCGTGGCCTTATGGTAGAGAAATTTTTAAAATTTTTTAGTTGTAGATGGACACAATACCTTTATTTTATTTATTTTTATGTGGTGCTGAGGATCAAACCCAGTGGCTCACACACTGTCACATCACTCTGTCACATCACCAGCCCCAGGAAATATTTCTTAACTAGAACACAATTCCAAAGATATGGAATAATATCACATATATGAAAATTCCATACAAGAAGAAAAAAAACTTTTAAGCAAATTCACATATTAAACATCATTTAAAGACAGAGAATGGTGAAAATGCAAGATAACTATAAGTAAAGAGGAAAAAAAAAGATAGATGTAGGATGCTAGTGAAGAAGCCTGAGAGTGAATTGGAATAACTAAAGAAAAACAAAATTCATCCTAAGTCTAAAAATACTTTAAAAAAATGTAAATGGTCAGATTATATTACAAACTTCACAAAAGAGATTTCAAAGTTGCCAAGTCTTGCAAGAGCAGCTGCTATAGAACCAAACCTGAGTTGCAAAGGGATAGATGCTTTTTCCAGATATGGAATTTAAAGAGACATGTATCATATAAAAGGCCACAGAAACAGATTTCTTAAGAGGGGTAGTTTTCTAGAGAAGAAAAAAAGCCATAAGGAAGCCTGGCACTTTGGCACATACCTACAATCTCAGTACTCAGGAGGCTGAGGTAGGAAGATCACAAAATCCAGGTCAGCCTGAGTAACTTAGCAAAAGACCTTATATAAAAACAAAATAAGGGGCTAGGGTTCTGGCTCAGTAGTAGAGCACTCGCCTAGCACGTTCAAGACCCTGGGTTCGATCCTCAGCACCACATAAAAATGAATAAGTGAAATAAAAATGTTGTGTCCAACTAAACTAAAAAAATAAAATATTAAAAAATAAATTAAAAAGGGCTGGGGTTTGTGGCTCAGTGGTAGACCACTTGCCTAGCATGTGTGAGGCACTGGCTTTGATCCTCAGTACCACATAAAAATAAATAAAATAAAAGTATTGTGTTCATCTACAACTAAAAAAATTTAAAAAATAAAAAGAGCTGGAGATACCAGGCACAGTGGCGTGCCCCTATAATTCCAGCAGCTCTGGAGTCTGAGGCAAGAGAATCCAGAGTTCAAAGCAAGGCACGAAGCAACTCAGCGAGACCCTGTCTCTAAAAAAATTACAAAACAGGAGAGGGGATGTGGCTCAGTGGTTGAGTGTGTCTGAATTCAATCCTCAGTACCCAACTCCCAAAAAAAGGGCTGGAGAGAGAGTTCAGAGCTAGAGTTCTTGCCTGACATGTGGAGGCCCTATGTTCAACCCCCAGTACTACAAAATAAATAAACAATTTATTAATTAAAAAAGAATTCTCCCTTGGGAACCTTCAATTTATATAATTCAAATATAAATTTAATCAAGGAGGGAGACTTGTGTGTCACTCAGTAGTAGAGTTCTTGCTAAGCATGTATAAGGCCCTGGGTTTAATCTTTAGCACCAAATAAATAAAAATAACAATAATAGTAGTCATAATAAGGGTATTGAAAACAAGAAAACAACTAATAGGATGAAAATGGTATAAGGGAGGGCTGGGATTGAGGCTCAGCGGTAGAGCACTGGCCTAGCACATGTGAGGCCCTGGGTTTTATCCTTAGCACTACATAAAAATAAATAAAGGTATTGTGTCCAGCTACAGCTAATATATATAGATATATATATCTCAAAATAACGTAAAAAAATGGCTGGAGATGTATAGCTTAATGGTAGAGCACTTGCCTAGTATGTATGAGGCCATGGGTTGATACACACACACACACACACACACACACACACACACACACACACAATTTCCAAACACTTGGAGACTAAATAACATTCTTTTAGCCAAAGAAGGGAAATTAGGCTGGACACAGAAGTCCCTCTTGTAATTTCAGTGATGGGGAGTGTGAGAGATGGGAGGATTCCAAATTTGACAACAGCCTCAGCAATTTAACAAGACATTGTCTTAAAATAAAATTAAAAAATAAAAAAAAAGAAAGAAAAGAAAAACCCCACACACCAGGAAATTAGAACATATTTTGAATTGAATGAAAATGGAAATTAAGCATTTTCATTTGGGGGGGGGGATTTGTGGAATAAAACACTGAAAAGAAAAAATATCTCAAAGCAATGACCTCAGCTTCTACCCTTGAACAAATTAAATGCAAAATAAAAAGTATGTAAGTGAAATAATAAAGATCAGTATGAAATCCATAAAAATAGAAAACAGAAAAGCTGGGCGTAGTGGTGCACACCTATAATCTCAGCAACCCAGGATGTTGAGGGAGGAAGATCCCAAGTACGAGGAGAGTTTCAGCAATTTAGCAGTAAAAGTTTCAGCAATTTAGCAGAAAAACAAATTTTAAAAGGGTTAAAATGTAGCTCAGTGGTGGAGTGCCTTGGATTCAATTGCTAGTACACACCACACACACACACAAACACACACACACACAGGGGGAAAAAAGGAAAAAAAGAGAAAAGCAATTAGAATATCAGTGAATCTAGAAATTAATTTTTTGAGATTAATAAGTTTATAAACTTCTATACAGAAAGAGAGGACAAATTACCAATATCAGAAATTAGAGGCCTGGAGGCCTTGTGCTTAACTGAAACTTGGGGCTGAATTACTAAGGAAGGAAGGGGAAAAGGAGTGCAAGATGACAGTTGGACATCTCTGTCACATTTTCCCATTGTAAGCCTCCAGATAGGAGCCACATGTAGGTGTTCCATTAATAGGATGAATCATGGCTCCCTCTGGGTGCTCCCATGTGATGGTACAATGCCCTCTTTCTCCTGGCCATGTCATGCCAGAGAGCTGGAGCTCTATTTTAATCATCCACGTGTCTCTCTGGCTTCCCCCTACCCCCTTTCTCAGTGAAGGGGAAATGGCTTTACACATAGTAGAAGTTCCCTTGTGAATATTTTTCGATGAGACTGGCCTAATATTATCCTAAAATGCTCAGTCAAATATTCTTGGTACTTGCTAATTAAAGTTGAAAAGCAAGGGAATTTCTTTCTCCTGCTTTCTTTATGCCTTGAGTGAAAAATACATAAGGTATTTAACATCCAACTTGAGTGGGAACCTGAACTGGACCAGTACCATAGTCCCTGTTATTGAGGTTCAGACAACCCCTGCCAGGAGCCAGTGCCTATCCACACAGGGAAGTGGTTTCTTCTAGAGGATTCTGGCTGCCAAGGCAAGACCCTGGGGAGAAAAAGGAAGGAAGGGAGGGAGGGAGGGAGGAAGGAAGGAACCTAGAGTCTTTTTAAGGAAATCAGATCTTAGGCCAACATGGTGAAGATTTGGGCCTACTTTTTTTTCTATTAGGCGCAGGGTCTGTATTCTTGTGCCTAAAAAGTTTTTGATCCACTTTGAGCTGAGTTTTGTGCAGAGTGATAGGGATTTAATTTCATTTCGTTTCACGTTGCTTTCCATTTTTCCCAGCACGTTTGTTGAAGAGGCTGTCTTTTCTCAATTGAATGTTTTTTGGCATCTTTGTCTAGTATGGGATAACTGTATTTATGTGGGTTTATCTCTGTGTCTTCTATTGTGTGCCATTTGTCTATCCATCTATTTTGGTGCTAATATATGCTGTTTTTTGTTACTATGGCTCTGTAGTGTAGTTTAAGGTCTGGTATTGTGATGCCTTCTGCTTCACTCTTCTTGCTAAGGAATGCTTTGACTAATCTGACTTTTGTATTTTTTCAAATGAATTTCATGATTGCTTTTTCTAATTCTATGAAGAATGTCATTGAGATTTTAACTGGAATTGCATTAAATCTGCATAATACTTTTGGTAATATGGCCATTTTGACAATATGAATTCTGCTTATCCAGGAACATGGGAGGTCTTTTCCATCCTCTAAGGTCTTCTTCAATTTCTTTCTTTAGTGTTCTGTAATTTTCATTGTAGAGGACTTTTATTTCTTTTGTTAGATTGATTCCCAAGTATTTTATTTTTTTGAAGCTTTTGTGAATGGGGTAGTTTTTCCTATTTCTCTTTCAATAGATTTGTCACTGATATTAAGATGTTTGATTTATGGGTGTTAATTTTATAACCTGCTACTTTGCTGATTTCATTTATGAGTTTTGGAAGTTTTCTGGTGGAATTCTTTGGCTCTTCTGAATATAGAATCATGTCATAGGCAAATAGCGATAGTTTGTGTTCTTCTTTTCCTATTCATATCCCTTTAATTTCTTTCTCTGTCTCATTGCTCTGGCTAGAGTTTCAAGGACAATGTTCACCATGTTGGCCTAGGATGTGAATTTCTTAACAAGACTCCTAAAGTGCAAGAAGTAAAGTCAGGAATCAATAAATGGGGTGGATTCAAACTAAAAGCTTCTTCTCAGCAAAGAAAACAATTAATAACGTGAAGAGATAGCCTACAGAATGGGAGAAAAATCTTACCACATGCACCTCAGATAGAGCATTAATCTCCAGGATATATAAAGAACTAAAAATACTGAACATCAAAAAAACAAATAACACAATCAATAAATATTCTAAGGAACTGAACAGACACTTCACAGAAGAAATGAAATTGATCAATAAATATTATGAAAAACTGTTCAATATCTTTAGCAGTTAGAGAAATGTAAATCAAAACTCTTTAGATTTCATCTCACCTCAGTCAGAATAGCAATTATCAAGAATATAAGCAACAGTGTTAGCCAGGATGTGGAGGAAAAGGTACATTCAATATTGCTGGTGGAAATGCAACCATTATGGAAAGCAGTATGGAGATTCCTCAGAAAACTTGGAATGGAACCACCATTTGACCCAGCTATCCACTCCTTGTTTCATACCCAAGGGACTTAAAATCAGCATATTACAATGACACAGCCACATTAATGTTTATAACACCTCAACTCACAATAGCTGAACTATGGAGCCAACCTAGGTGCCCTTCAACCGATAAATGGATAAAGAAAATACGGCATACGTGTGTGTGTGTGTGTGTGTGTGTGTGTGTGTAATAGAATATTACTCAGCCTTAAAAGATAATGAAATTATGGCATTTGCCAGTAAATGGATGGATCTAGAGAATATCATGTGAAATAAGCCAATCACCAAAAACCAAAGGCCATATGTTTTCTCTGATATGCAGATGTTAATTCACAATAAAGGGGGCTAGGGAAAAAGATTTACTTTAGATTAGGTAAAGAAAAGTGAAGGGAGGGGAGGGGGTATAGGGATAGGAAGGATAGTATTAATTGGACATTACCCTATGTACATATATGACTATCATATACAAACAGAAGAGTGAGAAATTATACTCCATCTATGTATGATGTATCAAAGTACATTCTACTATCATGTATAACTAATTAGAACAAATAAAAAATAGTTTCCCAGAAAAGAGCATCTTAAGGAGCTGGGGCTATGGTAGAGCTCAGTGGTAGAGCACCTGCCTAGCATGGGTGAGGCACTAGGTTCGATCCTCAGCACCACATAAAAAGTAAATAAATAAAATAAAGTTATAAAAAAAATTTTAAGAAAAATAAAAGAGCATCTTAAGGAAAAGCTAGTATTATATAAATATATTCCACTGCTAAATATTTCCAGTACACATCTTTCCCTCCCAGATAGGGGATAGCTCACTAACTATGAGTAAAATGAATTATCTGTGATTAAAATTAATTAGCTCAGAAAAAAGAAATTAGAAGTGATGTCACCATAAATTATACAGATAATAAAAGTAAAATAATGTATTATAATAATGTATTATTGTCAACAACTTTAAGCCAAGTATGGTAGCACATGCCTTTAACCCCATTACTCAGGAAGCTGACAGAAGGATTACAAGTTTTGAGGCCAGCTTCAGCTATCTATTTAGTAATATCCTGTCTCAAAATAAAAAAATATAAAGGGCTGGGGATGTTTGTCAGTGGTAGAGTGCCCCTGGGTTCAATCCCCACTAACAAAAACAAAAAGTTGGGTGCAGTGTTCCATGCCTGTAATCCCAGTGATTTGGGAAGCTGTGGCAGGAGGATCACAAGTTCAAAGCCAACCTCAGCAATTTAGTGAGGCCCTGAGCAATTTAGTGAGACTGTCTCAAAATTTAAAAAACTGAAAAAGGCTGGGGATATTGCTCAGTGGTTAAATGCCTCTGGGTTCAATTCCTGGTGCCAAAAAATGAATGAAATGGATAATCTAAATAGCCCTGTGTGTATTTTCAATTGAATTTGTGGTCTAAAGCCCTCCTATAAATTAGACTCTGAGCACATATGGTCCCCTTGGTTATTTCTCCCTCTTCCTACCCAAACACTGGTAGTTTCTACCAAACTTATAAAAAGAAGCAGCACAAATTCTCAACAAACTCTTACAGAAAATTGAACAGAAGGGGATTCTTCTGACTCTCTAAAGCTAATGATATACTGATGCCATAACTAAAGTCATTACAAGAAAACTACAGAAAATATACCTCATAAATATAGATGCAAAAGTTAATAAAATTTTAGCAAACTAAATACAAGATATAAAAAGAATAATACATCATAGGTAAGTGGAATTTATCCCCAAAATGCAAAGTTTGCTTCACATTCATAAATTAATATAAGTCAGTGTATTAACAGACCTAAAGAGGAAAAACAATTATCCCTATAGGTGCAGTAAAAGCTTTTAATAATACTCAGTGTCTATTCCTAATTTAAAATATCTTGACATACTAGGAAAAGCAGAAAATTTCCATAACCTGATAAAGAGCACCTTAAAAAAAAAAAGTGTAGCTACTATCATTACTCAATGTTAGAAGACTAAATGTTTTACCCTAATATTAAAGACAAAGCAATGGTGCTGTTTTTATCACCTCTAGGCAACTTTGTATTGATGGTCCTATACCCCCTTAACAAGTCAGAAAAGAAGTTAGAATACACATGTATATGAACAGTGGAAATAAAACTGCCCCTGTTAGCATATGACAGGAATGCATATGTAGGAAACCCCAAAGAATGTACCAAAAAAAAACTAAAACGTCTAAGAACTGAGTTTAGTGTACAAGATGGACATGTGAAAATCAATTGTATTTCTATATATTAGTCGTGAACGATTGAAGATTGAAATTAAAAAGCAATACCAGTTATACGAAAAAAAATATGAGGGCTAGCTAGGGCTGTGGCTAAGTGGCAGAGCAGTTGCCTAGCACATGTGAGGCACTGAGTTTGATCATAGGCACCACATAAAAATAAATAAACAAAATAAAGGCATTATGTCCATTTATGACTAAAAATTTTTTAAAAAAATGTTATGCTGGTTTGCAGGTACTTGGATGGAGTTGGAGAAGATAATGCTAAGTAAAGTTAGCCAATCCCCAAAAAAACAAATGATGAATATTCTCTCTGAAATGAGGAGGCTGAGTCATAGTGGGGTAGGGAGGGGTACCATGGGAGGAATAGACAAACCTCTAGAAGGGAGGGGGCATGGGGTTAGAAATGATGGTGGAATGAGATGGACATCATTATCCAAAGTACATGTATGATGACATGAATTGTATGAAGACACTTTGTATACAACCAGAGATATGAAAATGTGCTCTATGTGTGTAAAATGAATTGTAATACATTCCCCTGTCATATATAACAAATTAGAATAAAAAAATTAAAGTAAATAAATAAATAAGATATGCTGGGACTGGGATTCAAGCAGTAGCATACTTGCCTGGCATGTGTAAGGTACTGGGTTCTATTCTCAGCACTGCATATAAATAAATAAAATAAAGGTCTATCAACAACTAAAAAAATATTTTTTAAAAAAATATGATATGCTGTGTTTAGTCAGCTTTTCATCTCTGTGACAAAATACCTGAGAGAAACTTATTTATTTATTTATTTGGTGCTGGGGATTGAGTCCAGAGGCACTTTATCACTGAACTATATCCCCACTCCTTTCTTATTTATTTTTGTTTATTCTGAATAAACAAAATTTAAAGGAAGAAAGATTTGTTTTGGCACATAGTTTCAAAGGTTCCAGTTGACGGTTGGCAGCTCCATTGCTTTGGGCCTGGTTTGAGGCAGAACATCAAGGTAGAAGGATATAGTGGAGGAAAGCTCTTACCTCATGATAGCCAGGAAGCAGAGGGAGTAAGAAAAGGGCTAGGAACAGGATAAAGTCCCCAGAGGCGTACTCCTGAGGAACCACTCCCTTCAACTCAGTTCTAACCCCTACAGTTTTCACCACCTGCCAGAGTCCTTCCAAATTATTAATCCATCAATTGATTAACCCAAAGATGAGGTTACAGCCCTCATGACTGAGTCATTTCCTAAAAGCCCCTCCTCTGGATATTGCTGCATTGGGGACCAAGACTTCAGGGTTTTTCCAGATCTAAACTTTAACATATGCTTAGTGATAAATCTGACAAAAGATGTATAAAGTCCTATATGTTGGAAAGTAGGCTAATTTTTCTCAGAAACGCTTTGTAGTTTTTTTCAGTGTATAGCCCTAAATAAATGGAGAAATATGCTATGTCCAGGGGTCAAAAGACAAAATACTGTTAAGATTTTAATTCTTGGGGTTGGGGATATAGCTCAGTTGGTAGAGTGCTTGCCTCACATGCACAAGGCCCTGGGTTCAATCCCCAGCACCTAAAAAAAAAAAAAAATTAATTCTTTCCAAATTGATTAATAAAGTCAATACAATCCCAATCAAAGATATTAGTAGACGTTTTTGTTTTGTTTTGGTACCAGAGATTGAACCCAGGGGCACTTAACCACTGAGCCATGACCCCAGCCCTTTTTTATGCTTTATCTTGAGACAGGGGTCTCCTGAGACTGCTGAGACTGACCTTGAATCTTCTGTCTCAGCCTCCAGAGTCACTAGGATTACAAGTGTGTACCACCACATCTGGCTCAGCAGGCTTTTAAAAATGTATATTTGATAGCATTTCACAGGCTGATTTTAAAATTCATTTGGAAATGCAAAGAGAGAAAGCTCTGTAGATAAAGACAGTTTTTAAGTTTTATGTGTTTTAGTGTGTCACTCCAGAGAAAGAAGCCCAAGAAAAAGAAAAGGGGTCGGGGGAGAGATTGGAATAATTGAAGTTCAAAATGGTAGAACTAAAACTACCTGGTTTCCAAAATAATTATAAAGACTTCAGTAATCAAGATACTGTGGCTTTGGCATAAAGAAAGACAAATAGATTAATATAAGAGACTAGAGAAACTATAAACTCAAAGATATGGTCAACTGATTTTCAACTGAAGAGCCAATTCAATTTAATGGTGAGAGGATAGTCTTTTTAACAAATGGAGCTGCAATAATTATTTTTTTTAAAAAAGAACCCTAGAGGCTGGGGATGTGGCTCAAGCGGTAACTCGTTCCCCTGGCATGCGTGGGGTGCTGGGTTCGATCCTCGGCACCACATAAAAATAAAGATGTTGTGTCCACTGAAAACTAAAAAATAAATATAAAAAAAGAACCCTAATCTATATATGACATCATATACAAAGATTAAGACAAAGTGGATCATAGACCCAAGTGTAAAATCCAGAAGTCTAAAAGGTCTAGAAAAATACATAGGAGAAATGTGCCCTTGGGTTAGGCAAAATTTTGCTTACTTATCACACCAAAAGCAGGAACCACTAAAGGAAACAATAAACTGGACTTGAAACTTATGTTATTTGAAAAACACTATTAGAAGAAGAAAAGGACAAGTCACAGAATGGGAGAAAATACTTGCAAATCACCCATCTGATAAAGAAGTTGTATTCAGCTAGGGATGAAGGCACATGCCTGTAATCCCAGTGACTACAGAGGCTAAAACAGAAGGATCTCTAGTTCAAAGGCAGCTCAGAGATGGGCATGGTGGCGCACACCTGTAATCCCCAGCAGCTCCGGAGGCTGAGACAGGAGGATCATGCGTTCAAAGCTAGCCTTAGCAATGGTGAGGTGCTAAGCAACTCAGTGAATCCCTGTCTCTAAATAACAAAATAGGGCTGGGGATGTGGCTCAGTGGTTGAGTGCCCTTGAGTTCAATCCCCAGTACCCTCCACCCCAAAGAAGTTATATTCAGCAGGATAATCCCAGCATCAAGGAAGCTGAGGTTAGAGGATCTCAAATTCTAGGCCAGCTTTAGCAATTTAGTGAAACCCTGTCTCAAAACTAAAAATAAAAAGCACTGGGGATGTCACTCAGTTGTAGAGTGCCCTTGGGTTCTATCCCCAGTTCCATAAAAAAAGAAAAGAAAAAGAAAGGAAACTGATTGGTAGTTATCTGGGGATTAAGGTCCGTGACAGGGAAGGCATGTAGAAGTCTTATAAAGAGGCATGAAAAACTTTTGGAGGTCATGGGTAAATTCATTAATTTAATATAATATAAAATGTGCTAGGTATGCAGCTTAGTGGTAGAGCACTTGCCTAGCATGTAGAAGTCCCTGGGTTGAATGGCCAGAATTGCAAAAGAAAATAGACATTGTTATTGTTGCTAGTTGGAACAGGGAAATTCTGCCTGGAGAGTGAGAAAGTACCAATATTTATATCTTTTTCCTCTCTCTCTCTCTCTCTCTCTCTCTCTCTCTCTCTCTTTTTCTTTTCTTTTCTTTTCTTTTTTTTTTTTTTGTTTCTAGTGCTGGGGATTGAACCTAGGACCTTGAGCATGCTAAGCAAGCCTTGATTTACTTCTTAAATGGATTCATTAATTCCTAGTCTGAAGAGATTAACATCAATTTGGATCTTGTTATCCATTAGTCAGGTGAAATCATCATTTGAAGTCAATATTTTCTCAAATACAGTTAAATATCATCAATAAAAAATTAGTTCTAAAAAAAATGTACCTGGTGATGAAAAGTTTAAAAAAAAAACTTGTAATCTATAAATTTTCTGATTCACTACCTACCTCTTTGGCTCGTATGAGCTGTGCTTTTTCAATCCTAGAGATGACTGTCTGTACTGAGAGTGGGATTTCAAGGTAAGAGACCACTGGAACATCAAGGGTACTTCCAGGCTTTCTTCTCATGGTCGAGGCATCATTCTCTTTTTCTGATTCAGAATCACTATCTACCTCATTTCTCATTTTGGTAAATGTTTGAAATTTTGGGTGTTTTTCTTTTATTCTTTTCCACAGAATATAGGCAAATGCTAATAAAAGTATTTCCACTAGGAAGCCAGACTCCTGCTCCTAGAGATTGTGACTTAGCCTACTACCAACTGATTCCTAACCATGGTATTCCAGACCCAGTGATGTCATAATAGATCCACTGTGACATTAATATTGACTCATACATTTTAAAAGTGCTTACTATATGCAGAGAACTAGGCATTCTATATGCTGTGTTGGTAGACGGGTGAAGGGGGGAGGGAGGGGAGGAAAGAATAGACAACAGGAACACTAAAAGAAATAGAAGACGTAGCCCTGCTTAAATGAACTTGAAATCTAGGTGTTAGAATTCAAGATGCAATCCAGTATATCAAATGTAATTCTTGGTTCTTCTTTCTTCTTAGTTTCGCTTAAATATTTTTAAACCTGTTATAGGATAGTACTTTACAATTTTCACAGCTGTCCCTTAACTTTTCCTAGACATGTAGTAATTGGAAGATATTATTTGGATGCATATCACACTCTTCCTCCTCCTCCTCCTCCTCCTCTTTTTCTTCTTCTTTTTTAAGGAAATTGACTGAAATTCAAGTTTCATAGTTGGCTCAAAAAAATCAAAAGGAATGCTAAAGGCTGCTTTCCACCTGAGAAGAGGAGTGCTTTAGGCAGCTCCTTTGATTACAGAGGAGGTGAAAGGATTTAGGAGGCTGGAGCAATTAAAGGATAGGGTGTTTTGTTCACTGTGTAGCTTTATTTTTACACTTAGTCAGCTTAAATCCTTTACTTATAATGTAAATACAGAGAGATGACTAAAAGCAAATCCTATTACTTACACAAAAGTCTTTAGCATTTTTGATTTTTGTTAGTTTTCTCTTAGTTTTGCTTCAGATATTTTTAAATAAAGGAAAGTTTTAGAGAGCTGACGTCCCCTTTATTGTCCTCCCCAGATTTCTTCCTTCCCCTCTTCCATTCCAAAGGCAATAACAATCATGAATTTAATGTATCTGTATCTAGTCTACATAGTTTTGCATGTGTTCATAAACTATATAGTATCATTTTACAGGTTTAAATTTTATACAAATTATGGACGTATAACAATTTCTCTATCAGAACTTCTTATTTAAGACCTTTTGGTAAATATATTGTAAAATTAGTCTTATAATGATATCTTGTAAAATTATAAAATTTATGTTTCGTAATTTGTAAAAACACAATTTTGATGTTTTAAAGATAATCAGTATATTAGGGAGCAAATTACATATTTTCCCTTCTCTTTAAGATGTCATTTTCTGAGTGATTCCCTCCTCTATGTTCTCAAATCACTTGTAAATTTTTTATTATAGTATTTATCTCATTAAAATATAACTATTATTTATCCACTCCTTGGTGAACTTCCCAAAACCAGATGCTCTACTTTTGTTTTTCTCATATTTGGCATATTTTTCATCAGTTCTCCCAGAGAAACTGAGTAAAATGTAGAGATGCATTATTATTTTCAGTATCTTTCCTTGTGGAAACTTTTTTTTTTTTTTTTTTTTTTTTTTAGTGGTGCTAGGGATTGAACCCAGAGCCTTACGCATGTCAGGCAATCACTCTACCAACGAAGCTACCTCCCAGCCTTTGTGGAAACTTTTTTAAACCCCAAAATACTTTGATTGTCAGACCAACTTCATTCATTTACTCATGAATGTAAAAGAAAACTCATGTTTTCTTTTTTTTCCATAATGTTTTCTGAAAGGACTACAATTAAGGAGTTATTTTTATAAATATGAGGTCTGATTAAAATACCTATCATTATCCAGCATTTATTTATTTAGTTAGTTTTTGGGGGATGGTATTGGGGATTGAGCCCAGGGGTGCTTTACCATTGAGCTATAACCCCAGTTCTTTTAATTTTTCCCCCCTCCCGTTCTTTTAATTTTTAATTTTCAGACAGGGTCTCATTAAGTTGATAAGGCTGGTCTTGAACTTGTGATCATTCTGCCTCAGCTTCCTGAGTTACGGGGATTACAGACATGCATCACTGCTCCCAGCATTATCCAGCATTTCTTGACATTATCAATTCACCTCTTTAAGTACTTTGTTCATCATAATATTCATGTGTGAGAGCCTTACTTAACTTTTCTCTCATTGCTTATTCCAGTAGGCATTCATAAAGCAGCCAAAATGTTAACTAACTTAGCATTATTACTCTCTCTCCTGCTCTCTTGCTTGTATGTTTCATGCAGCATGGAATTCATCAGCAATTGGAAATGAAGTCTTTGTAAAGCAAACTTTCAAAATTCTTCTAACCATTCGACAAGCATTTGTTGAGATACTATTATGCAGCTATCATTATCCTAAACTGAGAAGAATATATAAGGTTCCTGTGAAGAAACTAAAAAACAAAAAAAAAAAATACACAATTTGAGATAAAATATAACAATCAAGTGCAAAAAGGGACATGAAGAAGGGATCTGTGGAGAATAGAGTCTTTGGGAAAACTTTATGGAGAGAGATGGTTGGTTGACAAATGAAGGCACTGCAGATAGGGAAGATACCTTGAGTCATGGCTTTGGAGGTGAGTACTAATGAGTTTGTATCTTGGGGGGCAATTGAAGAGATTGGTCTAATCAATGAGATGAAGCAATGAGAGTTTACTGGGGAATCAGACTAGGGAGGGTCTGTGTTACTAACAATCTGATGATGGAATCAATTTGGTATGTGAGAAAGTGAGAGATTTCCTTTAAGGCTAAACAAGGGAAATTCCAAGGGATCAGATTGGCAAGGTGTTGAAAGCAAGTAACAGCAGTTTGGAGATTATGAAACCTTCACTTTAGAAGATTTTTTGAAAATAAGGAAGGAGAGTCTGGGGCGCAGTGGAGCATGCCTATAGTCCCAGTGACTTGGGAGGTTGAGGCAGGAAGATTGCAAATTCTAGGTCAGACTCAGTAATTTAGGGAGCCCTAAGCAATTTAGCAAAATCCTGTCTCGAAATAAAAAATAAAAAGGGCTGGGGATGTAGCTCAGTTATAAAGTGCCCCTGAGTTCAATCCCCAGTACCAAAAAGAGAAGAATAAAAAATTGGAATGGAAAAAAATTCATTGGAAAAGATCAAGACATGATTATTTCAAAAGAGAAGTGTCTGAACTAGGGTATGCATGGGACTGGTAAGGGAAGGATAAATCTAGCAAAAAATTATAAAGGTAATTTTTAAAACTTAATTTTTATTTTATTTAAGTATGGCAGAAAAATCGATGGAGTTGCTATCTATTAAGTGTAATTATATGCATTATGTTAATCAGGAAACCTCCTTTGAGCAAGCCTGGAGCAAAGTTCTTTAAAGGTGTGCCTAAGGGAAACCCGCCCTCCACAGAGAGCTCCTTCAACTGTAAAGTGGTGTATTAAAATAAAACTATTTATTGCATAGGATTGTTTTAAAATTAATTCACGCAAAATGCTTGGTATATTGCCAAGCACACAGTAAGAATTTACTATACAATAGCAGTACTAACATCTTTACTACTCTACAGCTTCCACCCCCCTCCCCCGCCCCCTCTGCCTTTTTCTGTGAGCCACTATGTTTTCAACAGGGCTGGGCGATTATTCCACTACACTTCACATAAGATCGGCTTCTAATCAGATCTAGATTTTGAAATATGAAAACTGTGGAATTATTAGGGCTGTGGTACCTATCTGGCAAGGGATAAAATGCATCAATAACATTTTCACTCAATCTCTTGGCACAGAATGACGCCTCCTTCTGATAGTCTCCCCCGACCCCAGACAGAGAATAGTACATTCCACACTGCCGGCGGAATAGGTGTAGTGCCAAAGTTGAGCGCGCCAAGGGCTTCCTCTTCTCCCGGAAGCAATTTTTCTCTAGAACCGGAAAGAGTTGTTGTTTCAAGGGAGGCGGGACTGGGCGGGTCGGGCCGCTGCGGCTGACGGCGGGGGAGGAGTCGGGTCCACTGCCGGGTGGAGGGGCAAGGCGAGTGTCCTTATCCTAGCAAGTGGGGCTCGGGCCTGCGTGCCAGTTGGAGTCGCGGCGGCGGGAACGATTGGGCCGAGCGGAGGAAGACATGTTGCTCTTCGTGGAGGTGAGTGGACTTGGTAATCTTCTTCTCTGAGGAGAGCTGGAGTGTAGAGGCGCCGGCCGGTCCCACCGCCATGTGACTTTCCAGGCCGTACACGCCGCGGAACCGGCAGATAGGCTGACACAGCACCTGGGCCGTGTAGGCCTGCAGCTCCGCTCTGCGCACTCCCAACACTTTGGGAAGCTGTGAGGGTGAGGCCCATACCACGGGAGGACGGGAGGTGGGGTATCGGGGGCTTGTCTGGTTTGGCTTGAGGATCAGAGGAAGCGAAAAGTGTCCCATATGGATCTAAAGGAGGCGAACGGGCGGGGGTGGGGGGGCGGAGTCTGTCGGAGAAAAGGGTAATCAGGTGGGCGCGTTCTCCGGAGTGAGGCGAGGCCTCGCGGGGCCTCTGGGAGGAAGGTGAGCAACATGTGGGACCCCGGAGGGAAAAGGTGAAATGTGTTTTCTTGGTTTGTTTTAGAGTTTTATCGGGGGGCGGGGAGAGTTAGGTGTTTGGGGAAAAAAAGCTTTTTTGCAGTTTCCACCAAATTTTGTTCGGTGCATGTCCCTAAATCTCTGGAACGTTCTATGGGTGAAAACGAGTTACTGTGAACGGAGGGGAAGCCTGTAGGTCTGGAAGTCTTGAAAGGCACCGCTTTGACCTTTTGTAAAAGTTACTCTGGCGGCGACTGCGTGATGCGGGTTGGTTCTATGAACCAATAAAACCTCTTTACAAAGAAAATTCCAAGAATGAAAGAAACTTAGTCTGGGAAAAGCTGGGTTGTTTTTTTTTTGTATTGTAGTTTGAGCAATAGAAATACTTTTATTACTTTAACTGGAACGCGTACTCTTGACTTATTTTAGGTTTCAAAGTAGCGGTACCTGCCTTATACAAACGCGAACTTTAATTTCTGTCATTTCTGTCCTTCTGTTGTGTGCAGTGAGCGTCAGCTGACTGCCTAGCTAATACTTTGAGTAGCTTCCAGATCATATTGTTCTTATATTGTGAAAACATCCAACCAGCAAAGCTGCAACTTCGCAACTTGGGTTTTGTTAATCAAGCCTGTATAAAGTATAAGCTTTTCTATGAGGGAAGGAAATTACAGGTTGTATAATGGACTGAGATCTAGGAGCAGCCGGTGGAAAGTGTTTTGTGGGGTGGTGGGCTGGGAGAATTTTACTCCGTAGTATTCCTTCAGAAAGTAAATGTAAAAAAGTATTTTTCTTTTAACCTAATACTGTATTTCTATTAAGTCAAGTGATTTTTATTGTTCTGTGGTGCTGGGAATTGAATCCAGGGCTTCAAGCGTGCTAGGCAAAGTTAAGTGCTAAACCACTGAGCTACATCACCAGCGCAGAGATCTTTCAATTAAGTTTAAATCTATTTTAGAGTATATCAACATTAATAATAAACATTCATTGGAATATTCCAAGCACATCATTAAAAGGTTTAAAATTGCTGAACTCATTCTGCCTGTTCATCCTTTTAAAATCCATAGTTTTCTTCAGAATAAGAAATCCGATTTGATTTTAAGCCAGTGCTAGTTTGTTTTAGGAATGTTATGCCAAGCAAATACTACATAGTTTTAAGTTTGCGTATGTTTTGTCAGGCAGAAGATTGTGCAGTTGCTTTATATCAACGTGAATTCCAAAGTAAACTTTTTAGAGTTTTAGATTGATTCCTTTGGCGTTATTAATTGTGAATTTCAGTAATAGGTACATTTATTAAGTAAGTACCTCTAAAGTGATATTGCAGCATTTTACAAAGAAAGAAACTGAGGCAAACAGTAGAACTGGAATTTAGGGTAAGCCTGTAATCCAAGCAGTGTGGGAAGTTGAGGCAGAAGGATCACAAGTTCAGAGCCAGCCTCAGCTACTTGGTGAGGTCCTAAGCAATTTAGTGAGACCCTGTCTCAAAATAAAAAACAAAAAGGCCAGTGGTAGGTGCCCCTGGGTTCAGTCTTCAGTAACAAAAACCAAAAAATCCCTGGGATTTAGATTCAGGGGATTCTAATGTCAAATCAGTCCTCACTTCCCAGTTTAGACAGCTCTACCTTATCTTACTAAACTATTATGTAAAGTTAATATTCCTATTAATCAGTTCTTCATATCATGAGTTGTTTTTTTTAAGAGAGAATTTTTTAAAAATATTTATTTCTTTTTTAGTTCTCGGCAGACACAACATCTTTGTTTGTATGTAGTGCTGAGGACCGTACCGAGCTGCACGCATGCCAGGCGAGCACGCTATCGCTCGAGCCACATCCCCAGCCCCATATCATGAGTTTTATTGAAGATTAACAGTGTGATTAAATATTTGATACTGAACATATAGTGTTAAAATCTGTCAAAAATAATGCTTTGGTCATTTGGCATTTTCCTAATATTTGATTCTTAAAACCTCATGATACAGAAATTATTCTCAATGAGGGGAAACAAAGCTCAGATGTCTAAAGTAATTCAGGTGTAAATAAGGTGGGACTAAAGTCTGAAGTCTGGCTTTCAGAATATAAGTCTTTGGCTCACCAGGATTCTTCATTTAGGTTCCTGGATAAAACTGGAGAAGTACCTTAGTTGAGGTTGAGTTTGAGGAAAAAACTTGCCTGTTTATTTTCCTTAGCTTTGGACAGGAATCTAGATGGAAAAGAATCAATTTTTTTTTAAATTCAAAGAAGACAGCAGAGTTTGTGACTTTGTCACCAAGAGAAAAACCAGGTTTTTTATATTAGAGGTTTTATAGATATCTTGAAATATTGTTTATGCTCATTATTCCTTTTTATATGTTTAGAAATTTACTTAAAGGACATTCACTACCATATTAGACGTTTTAAAATATTTTGATAACTATATTTCAATATTACTGGTTTGCTTTGAAATCCTATATACTTCAGGTGGTGTTTTAAAAGAGTCTGAGACCTGTTTGTGGTGGTGCACCTCCCCAAGGGCTGGGGAGTCTGAGACAGGAAGATCATAAGTTCAAAGCCAGCTTTGCAATTTAGCAAGGTGCTAAGCAATTTAGAGATGCCCTATTACGAAATAAAAAATAAAAACGGCTGGGGATGTGGTTAAGTGCCCCTGGGTTCAATCCCTAGTATGTACACATACACAAAATTCAGAGAAGAGATCCATAGATCAATCAGACTAAAGAAGTCTGGCACGAAAGGTTAAGAACCACTTTATTAAATGAAGTTGCTTGTGGATATTATCTTTGGCAGAGTTAATCTGAGATCCATGACTCCTCTGTGGTTGTGATTGAAATATTACTTGCATGTATTTTTTTTTCCCAAAGAGACGCCCAGCTTAAAAAGTTTATAACTGGAATTGGTGGGATAGCTATAGATGGACAGAAGGCCTTGATTTTATTTTTATATGGTACTAAGGATCAAACCCAGTGACTCACACATGCTAGGCAAGTGCTCTGCCACTGAGCTAAAGCTCCAGGCCTGGTCTGGATATGTTTCATCCCCATGTCTCTGCCTCCTAAGTTTCTGGCACATTAGATATTTTTGCATATATATGTATGTATGTATGTATCCGCTCAAGCTTCACATCTCTTTGAGGTATTCTTATCCCCATCTTAAAGATAAAAGAAACTAAGGCACAGAGAACTTGTCAAGATTATATAGCTAATTAAAGTTGAATCTGGAATTAGATCTCATAAATCATAGTTATTTTGTAATAGACATCTAAAGGCAGATAAGGAATTTAAAGTAATACTTACTTGCAATTTTTTTAAACTTGAACTTTTTTTTTCTTTCCTTTTTTTTTGTACTGGGGATTGAACCCAAGGGTATTTTGTCACTGAGCTATATCCCCAGCCCTTTTTATTTTTTATTTTGAGATAGGGTCTCACTAAGTTCCTGAGACTGGCCTGGAATTTGTGATCCTCCTGCCTCACTCTCCCTGGTCACTGGGTTTAATGCCAGCAGACCTGGTTTAACCTTCTCTTTCATCGAGGGACTATTTTGATTTAAGGTAGTTTGTGTGTTTTGTTTTTTGAAGACACCTATGTTCTGAGACAGTTTCTGTCTGGGAAGAGGGGAAAAAAGTATGGATAATGTACAAAGTTGTCAAATGTGACCTGACTTAAATTCCTTTACAGCATATTTTGTATTTTAAACAGTGATATGTGCCCTTCTTCCATGTGCTGTCAAGTTGTTTAAAATTTTTGAGCACCTGGAGACAGGTTGTAATTTTGTTAACATGTTGATCATTTTTTAGACCATATTCCCTCATTAAGTTGTTAAGGCTGGCCTCTAACTTGAAATTCTCTTGCCTCAGCGTCCCAACTTGCAGGGATTTGCAGATGTGTTCCATCACTCCTGGCCAAGATAATTTTTAACTATGGTAAAATACATATAAAGTTTATCATTTTTAACTATTAAGTTTACAATTCATTGTTATTTTTAAAGATGTGCACATTGTTGTGCAACCATTACAACCATACAACTCCAGAACTTGTTTCATCTTGGGATAATGAAGCTGTCTGCTCATTAAACAGTAATTCCTCATTTCTGTGTTTCCTAGGATTTAATGTAATAAAAAAAATAAATTTTAGCTGGGCGGATTCCATGCACCTGTAACCCCAGTACTGGGGATGCTGAGGTTTGAGAATCATTTGAGCTCTGGAGTTGGAGACCAGTCTGGGCAGCATAGTGAGACCCAGTGTTAAAAAAGTTTTCTTGCTTTTTTAGGCAATAACATTACTAGTTTTAGATTCTGAAATAAGTTGTAAGATATTTGCCTGGATAATTTTTAATAATTTTGTTAATTATTAGTAGTGTGCCTTTTGCCCCAAATAACGTACTCAGTTGTTTCCCATCAGCTTCTTTATTAGTAGTTATTGGATATCACTGACTGACCAAAAAAAAATGAATAAATTGTGAAATCTTTGCCAAGGAAAGTTATAAGTGAGTTTTGAACAGTTCAATTTTGGACTATATACTGGAGCTGGTAGTATGTTTTTTTAAAAAAAAAACAACCACCACCACCTAATAGTTAGTAACCTTGATCTTCAACTGGGTGTGATGGGGTACACCTGTAATGTCATCCACTCCACTCCGGAGGCTGACACAGGAGAATTACAAGTTTGAGATCTGCCTCAGCAATTTAGTGAGACCCTAATCTCAAAAAAGACTAGGGATGTAGCTCAGTAGTATGGCACCCTAGCTTCAATCCCCAGTACTGAGGGAAAGAAATATTGATACTCAACTATTTTATATTTTGGTTGAGTTGAATTTGTGCTGACTGCCAGTTTCATATTTCTTAGCTAATGGAAGTAATCCTTGATATTAAACAGGAATATTTCAAATATGTAATTTTGGTTTTCTACCTTGGAGCTTAAAACAAGATTTTGACCCTGTAATTAGAAATGGAGTCTGAGTCTTTGTTGCACAGGAGTACAAAATAGAGAAAGTTAAGAATTTTTTAGTGATTCAAGAGACTGACTCAAGAGGATTGCGAGTTCAAAGCCAGCCTCAGCAAAAGCAAGGTGCTAAGCAACTCTGTGAAACCCTGTTTCTAAATAAAATACAAAATAGGGCTGGGGATTGTAGCTCAGTGGTTGAGTGCTCCTGAGTTCAATCCCCAGTATCCTCCCCAAAATTATTAATCCAGGTATCATTGTCAAGTTATTTTTAAAAAATGTTGTTTTTGTTTGGGTTTTTTTTTTTTTTTTTAAACCTTTGAATATCCTTCAGTGAAAATGGAAAGTGACCCTTTGGCTTTGATAGAGTTCTTAGTGTTTTGATGTATCATAACTGTTATCTGTGCTTTGTTTTGTTTTCTTTAAAGTTTAATACTGGAGGCAGGTTTTTAGTTTTCTTGAAAACATTATGAATATTTTGTATGATGCATTGTTTTCTGTAAGACTTTGGGGATCCTAGGTTCAAATGTTAATTCTATGACCTGAGGCAGGTATAATCCTGTCGTTTGTTCTTTATATAAAAATATGTGTATGTAATTTTTAAGTTGTCAGTGGACTTTTTATTTATATGCTGTGCTGAGAATCGAACCCTGGTCCTCACACATGCTAGGTAAGTGTTCTACCACTGAGCCACAACCATAGCCCTGTAATTTGTTTTTATCTGTATTCTGTCAGTTGTGTTTGTGGTGCTTACAGTATTTATATATATTAAGTTTTATAATAATCTGGGTAAGGGCTTAATATCATTTAATCCTCGGCACTATATTGGTATATAAATTACTGATACCTAAGCAGTTGCCTTCCAGAAGCCACTGGATTTTTTTTTTCTTTTTTTGTACTGGGGATTGAACCCAGGGAACTTAACTACTGAGCCACATCCTCAGTCCTTTTTCGTATTTTATTTACAAATAAGGTCTCATTGAGTTGCTAAGGCTGTCTTTGAACTTATAATCCTACCTCAGCCTCTTGGGTTGCAGGGGTTAGAGTTTATTCTAGGCTTTTGAGTTGGATGGAGGGAAAAAATAGGAAGGCAGTTACTGAATAATATAAGACATTCATATGCAAGGTTGTATAAAAGAATGGTTAAAAATATGTACACTGGGCAAGGCGGCCCATACCTGTAGTTTTAACTTCTAGGGAAGCTAAAGCAGGAAGATCACCTGAGCCAAGGAATCTGAAACCAGCCTGGTTGACATAGTGAGACCCATCTTAAAACAAAAAGTGAATCTGGGACCAGGCTAACTCCCTGCTTAGACTGGATCACTTTGTAGATGTATGCCTGTGGGCACGTTTCTCAGTTTCCTACCTGTAAATTGAAGATAATGTACTGTTACATCAGGATAATATTAATATATATCTGGGGGGGTTATTAAGAGGATTGATAGTTACATTAAAGCTTTTAGAATCATAAGCAAGCTTTTAGAATCATAAGCATTCTTTTTGTGATTGCTGGTTCAGTATATACATATGAAAGGTAAATTCTCATCTCCATTTTCTGGTTGTTTACATTTAAAGTAACTAGGGGTTTGCTGGCTTAATAGTCACTACAGGAATTTTAAAAAAAAATTCCTGAAAATGATTATTTGATCATTTGAGTTTGGAGGTTAGTTAAGTTCATTTGTAACAGAATTTATCAGCTTTATCCGATTGGTCTCTCAGCTTACCAACTGAAGTAAAGGCTCAGAATTTGAAGACTATCCTAATCTATTTAATTGCTAATGCTAGATTTGGTGTGTGGGGGGGAACAGGATTACATCCACACACACCCCCAATATTTAATTGTACTGGGGATTGAACCCAGGGTTCTTTTCCACTGAGCTACATCCCTGGTCCTATCTATTTTATCCTCTGTCTTAAATAGGTGTATTCATCCATTTTGAGACAGGGTATTGCTAAATTGTTGAAGCTAGCCTAGAACTTTTGATTCTCCTCTCAGCCTCCCAAGTAGCTAGAATACTAGCAGCTAAAGTTCTTTACTAAGAACTTTATTATTCTTTATTAAGAGGATTCATGAATTTTCTGTAGAACTTTCTAGAGAGAAATGTGTAACTTTATAATGTTTTCCTAGCAATTCAAGACCCACCAAAAGTGCTACTAATATAGAGAGGCTTACATTTTTGGTTTTAGTGTTTTTTGTTTGTTTGGTGATACTGGGACCTGAACTCAAGACTTTATACAGGTAGCCAAGTGCTTTACCACTGAGCTACATCCCCAGTCCTTTTATTTTTATTTTGAGACAGTATCTTGATAAGTTGTTTAGGATCTTCTGCTGAATTACTGAGCCCGGCCCAGAACTTGTGATCTTCATGCTTCAACCTCTCAGATACTGGGATTACTGAGTGTGTCCCACTGCGCTTGACTCCAGCCCTTTATATTTTTTATTTTGAGACAGGATCTTACTAAATTGCCCAAGCTGACCTTGAAATTGTGATCATCCTGCTTCAGTCTCCTGAAGTAGCTGGTATTATTGGGGTGTGCTACCATACCCTGTTTTTCGAACAGTTGACAGATTCCATCTGAAGATTTGGGGATATAATTTGCATATTTTCCTCTAAGGTTCAGTGGCAATAGCTTTATTAGCAAAATAAACTCAGGTATTCTTTGACAGTGAATGATGAGTGGGCCTTGATTCTGTGTGTTTGTGTATGTGTGTGTGTGTCAGAGAGAGAGAGAGAAGGAGGGAGAGAGAGAAACACTGGGGATTTAACCTAGGACCCCTTTCCCACTGAGCTAAATTCTCAGCCCTTTTTGGTTTTTATTTTGAGACAAGGTCTTGACTGAGTTGCTGAGGCTGGCTTTGAACTTTTGAACCTCCTGCCTTAGCCTCCGAAGCCACTAGTATTTCAGGCATACACCTCTGTTCTGTCTCCCTTTGGTGAATCTGGTTTTTTCTTTTTTCTTTTTTTTTTTTGGTTTATTTATTTATTTATTTTTGGAATGCTTCTCAAATTTGTGTCATCCTGTGCAGGGGCCATGCTAATCTTCTCTGTATCATTCCTTTGGTGAATCTTAAGCACATTAAAGTTTGAGAAACACTGACTAGTATGTACTTGTATTGATTCATTAAACAAAATTTCTTGTGGGTCTCCTATGTTCTGGTCACTGTTGAAAGTGCCAGAGAGCAATAAACCATAGATAAGGTCACTGCCATCATGGACTTAACAGACAAAACAATTTGAGATTAGGATAAATATTTTGTGATTGGGTAAATTCTGTTACGTAGGCTACCATGAATGTTATTTTTTTCTTCAAATGAAATTTAACAGTACCTTTGCCCTAGAGTAGAAATTGTGGCAGATCCCAAGTGACTTCTGCCCTGGGAATTCTAGTTCTTATCTGGTGGCTGTTTTTTGTGTCTGTTTCTTCTGGATCATTAGTCACTCTAGGCACAACTGGGGCCAGAGACCATTTGGCAAGGAGAGGAGATTTATAATATTCCTATGTAGTATAACTGGCTTAAAGGGTCCTCTCAGGTAATGAGTATAATGATCAAGAGCATGGATGCTCCAGAATACCTAGGATCAAATCCTGGCTCAGTCTTATTAGTTGTGTCACTGTAGGTGTGATATTTTACCTTAAGGTGAGGTGAGGTAACCTTTTCCTTATCTGTAAAATATGGATGGTGATAGTATTTAACAGATTATTAATGAAGATGAATTGTTTCTGAAGTGTTATTATTCTGAGTGAAGAATTCCCACTTTTTAAATTTTTACTTTCATAAAGTACTCCTGTCTTTCTGTAGGACTGAAGTTATACTAGATGAAATGACATTTTGTTTTTCATTGGTGTATGTGGGGGTCTTAATAAGTACCTTAAATGTCATGGCCCTGTTATTCTTAGAGATAAAAACTGAACTTGGTGGGAGCTTGGGTTGTGGCTCAGTGGCAGAGCACTTCCCTGGTACATGTGAGGCCCTGGGTTCAATTCTCAGCACCACATACAAATAAATAAAGGTCCATCAATGACTAAAAAAGTATTTAAAAACAAAAAAACTGAACCTGGATAGACTGATCTGCCTTGGGGCAAGTCAGTTTAACCAATTTATATATTTTATTTCTGTTTTACAGCATTTATGGGGTTAAGTGGCATGGGATTTCTGATAGTAAATAGGTAAGTAAAAGGTTATGTATAGCCAAAGAGATGGGTTTACCATATTTATAGTGACTCTTCCCTATCACTTTGTTCTACTTATTACCTTAAAACTGATCTTGGAACAAGGAGATAATCATTTTGATAAGAATTTACTGTTTCCCTTTTTTCCTTTGCTCTCCAGATAGGATTTTGCATTAAATGGTCCAGTAATTTAGACTGCTCTTCTTATTTGGGAGTGACATATATCACTTAGAAATAGAGGTGTTGGTGGAGGTTGGGGGAAGGAATGGTAGTTGATCTGTCTCCCTTTAGGGATAGTGTGGATATTTTTTGTTGAGTGTCTGAGTTTGTATGCTTGCATACCATGTGTATGCTGACAGATAGTTTCAGGGTATACTTAAAGCAGGGGTTTTTTTAATATATTTTTTTAAGTTGTTGACAGACCTTTATTTATCTATATGCTGTGCTGAGAATAGAACCCAGCGCCTCAAGCGTGTCAGGCAAGTATGCTACTGCTGAGCCCCAGCCCCAGCCCCAGCCCAGAGCAGTTTTTACATCCTTTAATGGTTATGTGTTTTTCTGCAGCTGTGTACCTTCAAGGGCTTCTGATTCTGCATAGGTATTTTTGTTTTGTTTTGTTTCATTTTTACTAGGGATTGAAAACAGGGATACTTTCACCACTGAGCTATATCCCCAGTCTTTATTTTGAGACAGGGTCTTGTTAAGTTGTGGAGGGTCTTTATGTGATCCACTCTTGAACTGCTGAAATTACAGGTGTGTGCCAACATGCCTGGCCTATAAAGAATTTTGATAGAAGTCTTTATTACTCAGTGGTAGAGCACTAGCTTGGTATTTGTTGAATATTTTCAGTTTCCAGTTTAGAATGATTCTACAAGAAACACTCTTGTATATAAACATTTTGACTGAAATTCACATAGAAGGTTTAGGTATGAACATGTTGAAGTTGTTAGTATCATTGTTGATGAATTGCTTTCCAGAATTGTTTAAACAGTTTTTATGAATGCCCAATTTACTGCATCTTTGTTAGCATTAAGGCATTCTAATTTGTAAAACTCCGTATATAGGTTAAAATGAGAAAATTGATTTTTACATTTCCTCAGTGCATAGTGAGATTGAACAGTTTTCCATGTATATTAGCTTTTTGGGTACTCCTTTTGTGAATTGTCCTTTTATTTGTGCTTTCCTTACCAATTGGTAAACTTTATAAGCTTTCATCTTTAAAAACAATAGTCATGTCACTAATGAAGAATAGTTTTTCCAGTTGGGTAAATTTTAATTTTTTTTTGTGTTAAACTTTTCTTTTTTGGCGGAGGAGGCTCTGGGGAATGAAGCTGGGTGTTCTATTGCTGAGCCATACCCTCACCCCTCTGCTAAATTGCAGAGGCTGGCCTGGAAATCAAAGTTCTCTAGCCTCAGCCTTCAGAGCAGCTGGGATTATAGGCATTCATCATCATACCTGGCTATGTGTTGTTATATGTGTATAATTATTTTTTTAAAGTAATATCATCACACAAATAAAAATAGAGAGTGTAGAGAAGTGTGTATAAGCTAGCCATTCCTCACCATATACATGTTTCAAAACATGTTTATACCATAAATACAAATTATTAAAAATTTATACAATTTTTATTATAATTTTAAAAGCGTAAAATGTTAAGTGTGGGGGGGAAAGCAGAAAAGCACAAACAAAAATAAAAAAATATTAGTAGGTAACTAGTGATATTTTTTTTTTGGTCTTTATTCTATGCTGGTGCGTTATTTACAGAAAATTAAATTTAAAAATAAATGCTTATTGTAGCTGGGTGAAGTGACGCATGCCTGTAATCTCAGCAGCTCAGGAGGCTAAGGCAGGAGGATCACAAGTTCAAAGCCACCTCAGCAATTTAGCAAGGCTCTAAGCAACTTAAGAGAGAACTTGTCTCAAAATTTAAAAAAGAACTGGGGGGCTGGGGATGTGGCTCAAGTGGTAGCGCGCTCGCCTGGCATGCTTGCGGCCCGGGTTCGATCCTCAGTGCCACATACAAAGAAGTTATGTCCGCCGAAAACTAAAAAATAAATATTAAAAAAAAAAATTCTCTCTAAAAAAAAAAAAAACTGGGGATTTGCAGGTAAATGGATTCATTGGAGAAGATAATGCTAAGTGAAGTTAGCCAGTCCCCCCAAAAAACAAATGTCGAATGTTTTCTCCGATATAAGGAGACTGATTCATAGTGGGGTAGGGAGGGGGAGCATGGGAGAATTGGAGAACTCTAGATAGGGCAGAGGGGTGGGAAGGAAAGGGAGGGAGCCAGGGTTAGCAAGGATGGTGGAATGTGATGGACATCATTATCCAAAGTACATGTATGAAGATGTGAATTGGTTGTCAACATACTTTACATACAACCAGAGATGTGAAAAATTGTGCTGTATATATGTAATAAGAATTGTAATGCATTCTGCTGTCATTTATTTTAAAAAAATTAGTAATGAAAAAAGGACTGGGGATGTGGTTCAGAGGTTAAGCGCCCTAGGTTCAATCCCTGCTACCAAATGCCTCCCCAATAAATAAATAAATGTTTATTGTGTCTCAACAATTTTAGGGGGCGGAGGCAGGAGGATCTCCAGTTCGAGATCAACTTCAGCAACTTAGTGAGGATCTAAGCAACTTAGCAAGACCTTCTCTCAAATTAAAAAAAAAAATAAAAAAGGGGGCTGGAGATATGGATCAAGTAGTAGCGCACTCGTCAGGGACTGGGTTCGATCCTCAGCACCACATAAAAACAAAATAATGATATTGTGTCCACCTAAAGCTAATAAATATTAAAAAATAAAATTAAATATAAAAAAAATAGGCTAGGAATGTAGCTCAGTGGGAAAGCACTCCAGGGCTGAACCCCCAGTACAAAAAAAAAAAAAAAAAGCAGCCAACAACAGAAGAGTGCTCATTGTTTTGCAACTTGATTTTTTTTTCTTTGAACAATATGACTTACCATACTTGTCATATTTCAGTAGTCCTCTTTTATCCATAGAAGACCATTCCAAAACCCCTAGTGAATAGCCTGAAACTGCAGACAATACCAAATACTATTTTTACTATATTTTTTCCTATGCACATATACCTAAGATAAAGTTTAATTTATAATTGGAACACATTAATAGATTAACAACCATAATTAAATAGAATAATTAAAATAAAGTTACTTAGTGCATACCTGTAATCCCAGGTCCTAGTGAAGCTGAGGCCAGAGGATTGCCAGGTCAAGGTCAGCCTCAGCAACTCAGTGAGACCTTGTCTCAAAAAATAAAAAGGGAAGGAGATGTAGCATAGTGTTATAGCACTTGCACAGCATGTGTGAAAACCTGGGTTAAATCCCCAGTACAACATACACAGACCAAAAAAAAAAAAATTGTGAATATGGTCTCTCTCAAAATATCATCTTACACTGTACATCTTAACAACCTCAGCATATGATGATTGTGGGGTTTTTTTTCCCCCCTTAAAAAGAACCTTCACCTTTTAACTTTGACATGTATGAATTGCCAGCATTACCAGTCTTGTGGTTTGGAGCCAATATTAAATAAGGGATGTTTTTGAACACAATGAACATGAACTTCTACAGTTGATCTGATAACATTAATCTGATAACACAGTCAATAATTAAGTGACTAAAGGATAGCATATCTAGAGTAGTATGCTGGACAAAGGGATGATTCACATACCAGGCAGAAAGTGCAGGATTTCATCATGAAACTCAACTTCATAATTTCAAGACATTGTTTATTTCTGCACTTTTCCATTTCATATTTTTGGAATGCTGTTGTCCAAGGGTAATTGAAATAATGGAAAGCAAAGCCAAGATAAAGGCCTCATAGAAAACAAACTCTTATAGTCTCTCATTTTAAACCACATTTTTAACTATTCATTTTTGTCCTAATTAGTATACATGACAGAATGCATTTTTTAGTAGGTTTTTTTTTTTTTTTTTTTGGTGTGTGTGTGTGTGTGTGTGTTGCTGGGGATTGAACCCAAGGCCTTGTGCATGCGAGGCAAGCACTCTACCAACTGAGCTATATCTCCAGCCTGACAGTAGGCATTTTGACATATATATAAATGGAGTGTAACTGCTCTTTCTTCTGGTTGTACATGATGTAGAGTTACACTGGTTGTGTAATCATATATGCACATAGGGTGATAATGTCTGATTCATTCTATTTTCCTTCCTACCCTCATACCCCCTCCCCTCCCTTCACTCCACTTTGTCTAATCAAAGTACTTCTATTTGCCCTTAGGGCGTACTCCACCCCCATTATGAATTAGTATCCACATGTCAGAGAAAACATTTGGCCTTTGGTTCTTTGGGGTTGTCTTATTTCACTTAGCACAATATCCTCCAGTTCCATTCATTTATGGGCAAATGCCATAATTTCATTCTTCTCTAAGACTGAGTAATATTCCATTGTGTATATATACCACAGTTTCTTTATCCATTCATCTGTTGAAAGGCACTTGGGTTGGTTCCATAGTTTAGCTATTGTAAATTAAGTTGCTATAAACATTGATGTGTTAACTATTCATTCTTTTTTATTTATTTTTTTTTAATTTGTTTAGTTTTGGGTGGACACAATCTTTATTTTTATGTGGTGCTGAAGATGAGACCCAGTGCCACATGCATGTTTGGCGAGCACTCTACCACTGAGCCACAACCCCAACCCAACTATTCATTCTTAAATGGGCATTTTGGTTGTTTTCGGTTTTTTACTCATGGAGTCAGTGCTTGCTGAATACAACTTTACATATGTCTTCTTATATACAGTAGTGGCTTTTAGAGTATATCTTACAAAATGCCATAGATCTTACATTTTATTTATTTATTTTTAAAGATACAGTGAGAGAGGAGAGAGAGAGAGAGAGAATTTTTCAATATTTATTTTTTAGTTTTCAGCGGACACAACATCTTTGTTTGGATGTGGTACTGAGGATCGAACCCAGGCCGCGCGCATGCCAGGTGAGCGCGCTACCGCTTGAGCCACATCCCCAGCCCTTTATTTATTTTTTTAAAGTGCATTATAGTTATACATAGTGGGGTTCATTTTGACATATTTTTAAAAGCATAAAACATAATATGCTCCATTTCAGTCCCCAGTACTTCCTCTCTTGCTTTTCTCATCCCTCCCCTATCAATGCCCTTAGCAAGAAACATGTTTCACACTTCAGATTTATGAGTAGCATGATCCTGGAAAGGCATGTTTCTATTCGTTACTTTGATTTATTATTAAATATTGTAATGTTAGTCTGTCCCATCAGCAAAAGACATGGGATTTTTTTTTTTTTTGCTACTTTTTGGATATTTGGATAATTACAAATTACATATTTTGTATGTTAAATATTAGCCTTAGTTTGTCATTGTTTTTGTTTTTTTATTTTTGGTACTAGAGATTGCATTGGTCACTTTACCACTGAGCTGCATCCACAATCCTTTTTAATTTTAAGATAGAATCTTAAGTTTCTGAGAGTCTCCATAAGTTCCTGAGGCTGACCTTGTTCTTTTACTATAGCCTCCCAGGTCCCAAGGATTTCAAGACTGCATCCATGCTTGGTTAGTTTTAACCTCTTATAATAAATATTTGCCATACTTGGGGCCTCCAAATGTTTTATTAGTTTTCTACATTTGCTGAAATGCCCAAAATATTAGTTAGCCTCTCCAGCAAAAAATCAAACTCAAATTCTCAGGTTCTTTTCTACCTAGATGGATGTGACGAGCATGTGACCTCTGAACCAAAGTTGGACATAGCTATAGATGACTTCTCTTTGAAAGTGTCTAAGGAGGGACTGGGGATATGGCTCAAGCGGTAGCGCGGGCTGCCCGGGTTCAGTCCTCAGCACCACATGCAAAGATGTTGTGTCTGCCAAGAGCTGAATAAATAAATAAATAAATAAATATTAAAATTCTCTCTTAAAAAAAAAAAAAGAAAGTGTCTAAGGAAGTGAGGATTCTATTTATAACTTCCACTTGTGGTCAGGGGTGCAGTAGGGGATGGTCACCTTAAAGTAGAGGTAATAGTTGCCAGATTGAATTCCTGATAATTTGACACTGTCAGTAGTAAAGGTTTTAACAGATTTGAATTGTGGCATTTAGTGTTTAGTGGTGCCAGAGAGTGATTTTCTTTATCTTTGCATGTTTATCTTTGCCTTTCCAGTGACATAGTGGTAATGATGCTAACTTTTAGTAAATTGCCTGTTTAATTTAGCCAGAGAAGATTCTGATACCTCTTTGATTAAAAATATCTTTGGGCCAGGCACAGCGGCATGCGCCTATAATCCCAGTGGCTGGGGAGGCTGAGGCAGGAGGATAACAAGTTCAAAGCCAGCCTCAGCAAAAGTGAGGCGCTAAGTGACTCAGTGAGACCCTGTCAAAAATAGGACTGGGGATGTGGTTCAGTGGTGGAATGTCCCTGAGTTCAATCCCAGGAACAAAACAAAACAAAACAAAAACACCCTTTGGTACAGCAAGCACTATTTACTTGCCTGTGTAGTAACACAAAGAGGACTTGCTTTCTAAAAGTGCTACTTGGCACCCAGCAACTTGGGAGGCTGAGGCAGGAGGATTGCAAGTTCAAAGCCAGCCTCAGCAACTTAGCAAGGCCCTAAGCAACTTTGTGAGACCTTGACTCAAATATTAAAAAGGGCTAGGGGCTGGGTTGTGGCTGAGCGGTAGGGCGCTTGCCTAGTACATGTGAGGTACTGGGTTCAATTCTCAGCACTGCATATAAGAAAATAAAATAAAGGTCCATCAACAACTAAAAATAAAAATACTTAAAAAACAAAAAGGGCTGGAAATGTAGCTCAGTGGTTAAAGCACCCCTGGGTTTATTCCTCAGTGCCCCCCCCACTCCACACACACACTCGAAAAGTTAAAAATAATATCTTGGCCGGGTGTGGTGGCACACACTTGTAATCCCAGCTGCTCAGGAGGCAGAAGCAGGAGGATCTCAAGTGTTGAGCCACAACATCATAGTAAGGACCTAAGCAGCTTAGCTAAACCCTGTCTCAAAATAAAATATAAAAGGGGAGCTGGGTTAGCAAGGCAAGGTGGTGCATAATATAATTATAATCCTATAATTCCAGAGGCTCTGGAAGCTGAGACAGGAGGATCATGAGTTTAAAGCTGGCCTCAGCAATTTAGCGAGGCACTAAGCACTCAGTGAGACCTTGTCTCTAATTAAATACAAAATAGTGGTAGGGATGTGGCCCAGTGGCCGAATGCCCCTGAATTCAATACCTGGTACCCAAAAACAAAAACTAAAAAAAAAAATAATAATGTGGGACATGTCTGTCCTAGTGGGACTATATAAAAGTCTGTTGCCTTCCTTATGTAATTGATATGAGGGAATTGTGAATTAACATCTCTAAACCAAGATGATGATGTAATTGTTTATGGTGCTACTAGAGATGCTTCTGCTTTCTGAAAATTTTCACATTTAGTTAATGGGAGCATTTTTTTGTTTGTTTGGGGGAGGGGTACAACTCAGGGGCACTTGACCATTGAGCCACATCCCCAGCTCTTTTTTATTTTTATTTAGAGACAGGGTATCACTGTGTTGCTTATCACCTCACTTTTACTGACGCTAGCTTTGAACTCACGATTTTCTGCCTCAGTCTCCTGAGTCTGCTAGGATTATAGGCGTGCACCACTGTGCCAAGCTTAGTTAATGGTTTTGATTATATTGATTATATTGTAAAAGTTTCTTGCATCCTTGAAACCAAAAGCCAAGAAGCACTCCATAGTAAAAAAAAAAAAAAAAAAAAAAAAAAAAAATTTTAATAAGCTGGATGTGGTGGCACACGCCTGTAATCCCAGCAGATCAGAGGCTAATGCAGGAAGATTGTAAGTTTAAGATCAGCCTCAGCAACTGTGATGCCCTAAACAGTTTAGCAAGACTCTGTCTAAAAATTGAAAATTAAAAAAAGGGCTGTGGATGTGGCTCAGTAGTTAAGTACCCCTGGGTTCAATCCATAGTACCCCCCCCCAAAAAAAAGTAAACTCAGGCCACTTTAAAAAAAAAAAAAAAATCAATCAGAAAGTACTTACCTAGGGCTAAGGATGTGGCTCAAGCAGTAGTGCGCTTGCCTGGCATGCGTGCGGCCCGGGCTCGATCCTCAGCACCACATACAAAACAAAGATGTTGTGTCTGCTGATAACTAAAAAATAAATATTAAAATTCTCTCTCTTTAAAAAAAAAAAAAGTACTTACCCATAGAGATAATAAGGTAGCACTTCTTGTCTGTTGATCCTTGGTGACCCAGAATTGTAGTTTTTAATGGTCTGTAGTTTAGACAGGGTACACAAAGTAAAATGAGGAAGATGGGGAAGAAAGCTTTCCCAGAGAAAGGGGAACTTGTTGTTTTGGTTCGGTTCTGGGGATTGAACCCAAAGGTACTTTGCATCCCCACTCCTTTTTATTTTTAATGTTGGTTCAGGGAGTCATTGAGTTTTTTAGAGCCTTAAGTTTCTGAGGCTAGCCTTGAATTTGTAATCCTCCTTCCTTAGCCTCCCAAGTCTCTGGGATTACAGGTGTGTGCTGCCATACCTGGCTGGAACTTACCCATTTTAACTTTGACTCTACATTGTTATGGGAGAGGTCCTTTCTGTTGTTGAGTTCAGCTTTTTAATTTATTTTTACTTATGATTAACATTTTTGGTATTACATATTGAACCCTGGGGCATTTAACTACTGAGCCACATCCCCAGCCCTTTTTTATTTTTAGACCGGACCTTCTCCTTAAATTGCTAAGACTGGCTTTGAACTTGCAGTCCTCCTGCTTCATCCTCCCATGATAACAGGCATGTGCCACCATTCTGGGCCCATTTTATTTGCTTTTGAGCCAGAGTTCTCAGAGTTGCCCAGGCTGGTTTTATGGTCCTGGGCTCAAGTGATCCTTCTTACTCAACCTCCAGTAGCTGGAATTAACCACTGGGCCAGACTCTGGGTTCAACTGTTGAAATATTTGCTGTTTCTCCCCATAATCCGAGTCATTATTTTGGCCAGCCCTTCTCTAATGCCTTAGCTCTTTGTTTGTTTTTGTTTTAGTACTGGGAATTGAACACATCAAATCGAACACTTAGTTTTATTTTATGTTTTCCAGGCTTTTCCCACAAATCCTCTTTAAAGCCACAATATAGAGCTGAAATTCATACTACCTGTGTGAATTCAAAAAACCTAAATTGAAAGTTTTTGTTTGTACTAGGGATTAAATGCAGGGGTAGTTTACCTGCTGCTTGCCACTAGTGCTCATACCCAGCCCTTTTTAAATTTTTTTATGAGACAGGATCTTATTAAGTTGCTTAGGAACCTCAGGGGTAAAGTACCCCTGGATTCAATCCCTAGCACCCCCCCCAAAAAAAAAAGGTTGTTTAGGATCTCACTGATTTGCTGATGATGGCTTTGAATTTGTAATCTTTGTGCCTCAGCATCACCAGTCACTGGGATTACAGGTGTGTGCCACCGCAACTGACCTAATAATTTAATGTGCTGTGAAAGATTAAAATTTTGAGTAAGAATATATGGCAAAGTTGTGAATTGGGAGGGGGTGACATAAGTATGGGTTAGCACAGTTTCAACTAATATTTAATACCTTTTTAAAGAAAATTTGCCTCTAGATATGAAGCTGGAAAGTCACTGGAATAAGTGGAAAAGAATCACAGTATAAGGCTTTATTAGATTTTCATTAATGTGCATTAAGAATCATACAAAGTGAAGTGTCTGTGTTGTAATCCTCAGTATACCAATAAAAAATTGTTTTGAAAGAAAAAAAACACAAATCAGTAAGATAAGCTTGAGAAAAGACCTCACCCCCCCCAAAAAAAAATAGGTAAGAAACAAACCAAAGATGTTAAATAAAAAGTATAAGAATGGAGCTTTGAAACTTCCTGGGGCAAGTGAGTTGTGAGGGTTTGTTTTGTTTTGTTTTTTTGGGGGGGGGACTGTGGTTTGAACCCAGGGGTACTCTACAACTGAACTACATCCCCAGCCCCCTTTTTTTTTTTAATTTTGAGACCTAGTCTTGCTAAATTGCTTAGGGCCTTGCTATGGTGCTGAGGCTAGCTTTGAACTTGGAATTCTCCTGCCTCAGCCTTTCCAATTGCTTCCAGCCTGGTCCCAGTTTTGTGGTGTTTTGCCACAGTCTGGCTGGGCACAAAATAACGGAGCCTCCATAAAACCTTGTAGGTTCAAACAGCAACTCTATTCCCGAACTCTCACCGGCACTCTACACACACTTCCCCGGAATCCACTCCCTCCCCCGGGCTCCTCGCACCAATTCTCCGGAACCCTCCCTCTCCCCACCCCCCAGAACTCAGCAGGAACTCCAAAGTAGCAGGATCTGCCCTAATCCCAGAGCCGCCCTATTCCCAGCAGGAGCCGCGCTAATCCCCGAGCTGGGTCACTTTTCAACCATTACCTCTAGCAAAATGCCAGGCGTCATTCACTAAACTATGGGTCTCAACAGTGTTTTCTGTTTGTTTTTAACATTTATTTTTTAGTTGTAGTTGGACACAATGCTTTTATTTATTTTTATGTGGTGCTGAGGATCAAACCCAGGGCCTTGCACATGCTAGGCAAGTGCTCTATCGCTGAGCCACAATCCCAGCCCTGTTTTTTGTTGTTGTTTAAGTATTCCACACATAAAAAATGGCAGAATACCTAGAACCAACCTAGATGCCCATCAATAGATGAATGGATAAAAAAGGTGGCATTTGTACACAATGGAATATTACTCAGCACTAAAAAATAACAAAATCTTGGCATTTGCAGGGAAATGGATGGCATTAGAGCAGATTTTGCTAAAACAGCAGAGAGGAAGGGCAGGAGAAGAAGATTACCATTAAGCAGGACAAGAGGTGGGAGGGAATGGGAGAGAGAATGGGGATTGCATGGAAATGGAAGGAGACCCTCATTGTTATACAAAATTATATATAAGAGGATGTGAAGGGGAAAGGGAAAAAAGAGAAATGAATTACAGTAGATGGGGTAGAGAGAGAAGAGGGGAGGGGAGGGGAGATAGGAAAGGCAGCAGAATACAACAGACACTAGTATGGAAGTATGTATGCAATCTGTACACCTGGTAAAAATAAGAATTCATAACCCACTTGAATCAAATGTATGAAATATGTCAAGATCATTGTAATATTTTGAGCAACCAATTAAAAAAATGGCAGAATATCACTAAAAGGATTAAGCAAGGGGTAGGGTTGTGGCATGTGTGAGGCACTGGGTTCAATCCTCAGCATAGATAGATAGATAGATAGATAGATAGATAGATAGATAGATAGGTGTTGTATTCATTTACAGCTAAAAAACAATTTAAAAAAGAGGGCTAGGGTTGTGGCTGAGCGGTAGAGTGCTCTCCTAGCACATGTGAGGTGCTGGGTTCAATCCTCAGCACCACATGAAAATAATAATACAGTAGAGGTATTGTTTTCAACTACAATTAAAATGTATAATAAAAAGATTAAGCAAACAGTGAAAAAGATGAAGAATGGCAACTAGACTGAAAGCCATTGCTTGTTATCAGTAGTGCAAACTAGAAAGAAGTGGAATTAATGGTATACTTGAAAAGGGAGTATGTTGTCTTTCAGTCCTGCACATAGCAAGAATAGAAGATAATATAAAGATTTTCAGAGAAAGCCCAACTTGGGAGATTTTATTTTAAAATACTAAATGTTTTTCTTTGGGAAAAGGAACATGATTTCAGAATAAAGTTCTGAGATGCAAGAAAGAATGATCAAAAGTAATCAACGTTTATGTGAATCTAAGTAAATATTAATTGGTATAAAACTAAAATAATATATACAGAAGGCACAGGATAGTCTTTGATTTTTTAAAAATTACTTGTTAGTTGTCAATGGACCTTTATTATATGCAGTGCTGAGAATTGAACCCAGTGCCTCAAACATTCTAGGCAGGTGCTCTACCACTGAGCCACCATTTCAGCCCCTAATCTTTTATTTTAATCCATTAGCTACTGTGATGTTTACTCTCTGGTTCAAAAAATTCAATAGATATGATGTGGGGTTTTGTTTTTAATTTCCTTTTGGTACTGGGGATTGAACCCTTAGATGCTTTTTGCAATTATAATGATCTACAAGTTATAATCATTGTGTGGTTAATATTGTTTTTGGAGTCAGGCTTCCTGGGTTTGATCCTGACTTCAAACAGTCTTTCTGTTGTATGCTTAAGAGCGAACCCACTTGATAGGGATCAAATCCAGGACCACGTCCATTTCTGTCTTTTTTTTTTTTTCCTGTGTTCCTCTCAAAATGGGTTTATCTGTAAGGGGAAATAGTAGTGCTTATAATGTGTTGTTGCAAGAGTTTGGTGAGATGGGTCAAGCATGGTTGTGCACACTTGTAGTCCAGCTAACTCAGGCTAAGGCAGGAGGATCACAAGTTCCTGGACAATGTAGTAGAATCCTGCCTCAAAATAAAAAAGTCAGGGGACATCATAGAGTGCCCCTAGTACCCCCCTCTCCCCCCAAAAAAAGTCCATTTAGTACAGTTGCCTAGCTTACAGAATTGCTTATTACATTTGCTGCTGTTGTTATGGTGCTTACATTTTTCCCCTCCGTTACTTGAAAGTCTTTTTCAAAGTATATAGTTTCAGTGGATTCTAAAATGCATATTTTTGTTCATTTTTACCTCTCTGAAAATTGGGATGCTACTCATAATAACTTGGTGTTCCATAGTTAAAAATAAAGTTGTTTTTCCTTTGTGATTTTTGCTTTCTTTGTCATATTTTTTTATTTTCTTTTTGCAGTTTTATATTATTCTATAGTAATTGTCTTTTGCAATGTGTCTTATTTTTAAAACTAATTTTCTATGACGTGGGTTTTTTTTAATATTTTTTAATTGTAGCTGGACACAATAATGTTATTTATTTATTTTTAATGTGATACTGAGGATTGAACCCAGAGCCTTGTACGCGTTAGGCAACCGCTTTACCACTGAGCCACAACCCCAGCCTCTGTGACATAAGTTTAACTTGAACTTCATCTCGTAGTTATTTTGGTGAAACATACTAGTTTTCATGTATACTTTTGAGGGTAAGACAGCAGAATTGCTTTCCATTCAAAACCACATGCTTTATTTAAAAGTTTATAAAGTATTTATATGAATGTTAACTGCTTTTCAAGTATTAATTTACTTTAATGTTTAAAATAAAGAATTCTTACCATAATTTGTAATTTAGGCTTAGGTGAGAGATTTTTCTCAGGATTACATTATTCCAAGTTCATGTAAGAGCTGTTTGGAATTCATATGTGATTCTAGGGCCTCAATCATTATATGTTTAAATAGTAACTGAAATAACTCTTTTGCTTTACTTAAAGCCCTATACAACTTTGCATAGCAATCCTGTGAATCAGGGGTGCTTCTTGTAAGTAAATGACCCTTCCACTGCATATTTTTCACATCCAGGTCTTATTCATTAAATGACTATTGTAGCTGTGCATGGTGACACACGTCTGTCATCCCCAAAGCCAGCCTGGGCAACTTAATAAGACCCAGCCTTAAAATAAAAAGTACTAGGGATGCATGTGAGTGGTAGAGTGCCCCGGGTTCAATCCCTAGTACCACCAAAAAAGAAGATAAAAAAAAGATTGAGAAGTTTGATACCTCTTTGTGAAAAGTGTGCTATTATACCTGCTGTTTTCTTGGGTGTAGACCTGTCTAGTATTATCAGAATTGAGGAAAGAGGGAGAATTTAGTATACAAATAGATTTTCTCCTGTTAAAAAAAGTTTAGACTGGGCTCATGGCTCAGTGATAGAGAGCTTGCTAAGTATGTACAAGACCCTAGTTTTGACTCCTCCCAGTGCAAAAACCAAAAACAAACAAAAAAAACTTGACATAAATTAAGTACCGTTACTCATTTTCTATTCTTCTGTCAGTAAGAAGTTATGTTGTACCTAAATTTCCAAATCATAATCACCAATCAATCAGTGTCTATCAAAGGCAGAGTGCAGGAGTACTGTCCTGGTGCAGGCAGGAAGCTGGAGAGGCAGCTATTGGCTGTAGAGATTTTTGTGTGTGCCTGTGTGTGTTGTGTGTGTGGTGCTAGGGATTGAACCCAGGCCTATGTGCATTCAGGAGAAGCATTCTACCAACTGAGCTATATCCTCAACCCAGCTGTAGAGAAATTTAATACAGTAATAAAACTTGACTGAAAGGTATATGCTTGTTGTTGTCCTACAAAAGGAAATTCTGAACTATATCAGTGATAAACTACTCACTACTACCATTGCAATTTCAAAGCTTCAGCCCTGGCTCCTAAGATATTGAGTGGACCTGTGCATGGAAAAGGGTATTTGTGTCTGACTCTTTTTTTCCTGTGTTAAGTTTAAAAACATTTTTTGGTTGATGAACCAAAAGAACACAATTTTTAAAAAACATGAAGGGTTGAGCATGTAGCTCTGAAGTAGAGTGTTTCAAATATGGTGGTTAGAAAACATTAGGCAAGCAATAGAGTGTAATTAAACTATTGTTTCATTGGTTCCCTACATATAAGTCATGTTAGTTGTACCATATGGAAACTCAAAAAGAAACCTGAGTACAAATAGGTTTATTAGAGTGCTGAGGAATTTCATGGGACATAATTGCAGAAAATGTAATTAGGCCTCCCGGAAACTCTTTTTAAAGTTATGTAAATGGATACTTATTTTTTATGTGGTACTGAAGATCCAACCCAGTGCCTCACATGTGTCAGGCTAAGCATTCTACCACTGAGCCACAAACCAGCCCAGAAGCTGTGTCTTAAATCAGCAATTTTGTCTTGGGGTTCTGCAGTTTCATCCACTAAATTTTATCTTTGTTGGGCATATTTGGGTGTTGGTGATACCTTAGAAAGCTGGTTTTGGGGCTGGGGTTGTATCTCAGCAGTAGAGTTCTTGCCTCGCACACATGAGGCCCTGAGTTTGATCCTCAGCACCACATAAACATAAATAAATAAAATAAAGGTATTGTGTCCAACTACAACTAAAAAAATACTTTTTAAAAAAGCGGGTTTTTATTTTTTTAAGCCCTGTGAGCCAGGACCAATAGGGAATTCATGACAACCTAATAAATAGTTCAGCATTTGCCAGTTTTCATGAAAGCTGAATCCCTATTACCTGTAGGTCATAACCTTGGGCTCATTAATTTTCTGCCATGTGGATCCATCTTCTGGTGCCTACGATCCAGGGGTGAGACCTTGGCAGAAAAGACAAAAGTAAATTATAGAAAGGGAATGAAATTTTCTGTGTCCTTATACTTGAGAAGGATCAAGCCCTGTCATTTGGTTGAATAAAGTGAGAAGTGTTATTTGTGCATCCCACCCCTCTCTTCATTTCTCAGCATCTCCACCTTTTCATAGACTTCTCCCTTCTTCTTCTTCCCCCATGCTCAGTCTCTTCTGTGTTTGTGATTAAATAGTGCACGCAAAAGATTGCTTTAAATGGTAATGCTTTAAATAATTACGTTGTGGGCACTAAGAATATACACTTTAAGGATAGATGGAAGAGAGCAGACTACAGTTCTTGACTTGATAACATTTTCAATGATAATCATTCAAACTCAGGCCTCTGTCACAACTTAGATGACAATAAAAATATATTCTGGAAAATTGCTGTAGATAACTCAAAAAGTTTGCTTTAGATAAACACTAATGTCTTGAAGATATAGTAGTACTTTGAATAAATTTTTATGTCAAGTAGATTGTGTAAGAGGGTATTTTAGTAGTATTCTACAAAGATACATATTTTTTATTATATTTTCTGGGCTGGATCTGGTGGCAGAGTCCTATTATCCCAGTGAGTTCAAGGCCCACCTGGGCTACAGTGAGAACATGACTGAAAATAAAAAAGGACCAGGGATGTGGCTCAGTGGTAAAGCACTTGCCTGGCATGCATGAGGCATGGCTAAATAAATAAAAAAAATTGGGCTGTGGATTTAGCTCAATGGAAAAGCACCCCTAGGTTTCATCCGTAATAACACAAAAATAAATAGAGTTTAATATTAATTTTCAAAGTTGATCAGAAACTATAATATTTATTTAATATTAAATTATTTAATACTGTTTAGTTTTTTTCACATTTAAGTAATACAAAAACCTTTTGTATAAATTTACAATTTCACTCCCATTTCTAAAATTCATAAATAGATCTTTTGATTATTTAGCAGGTAACATCTAAAGGAACTGGTTTAAATCCTAATGCCAAAGTATGGCAAGAAATTCCTCCTGGAACTCCTGATACCACTACTGTAGCTCATGGAACTGAAAGCTCTTGGCATGAAACAGCAGCCACATCAGGGTCTCATCCTGAAGGTAAGTCCTAAATGTTTCATTGGAAAAATTACATTTAAGTTAAATGGTAATGCCAAACCAGTCTGTAGAACTTGGAATACATCCTTTGATTGTTTACAAGATAGATTTGTAAATATTTTATATGTTGTTTGTATATATTGTCACTATTTGAAGTAGTATTTGTGACTGGGTCCAGTATCTAACCCATTTATAATATACTTATCATTTATAATCAGTTTATAAGTTAATTTTGAATTGCCATCATCAGCTCTGCTTTTTACTCACTGTTAAAATTTGGACAAATGACTTCTGTGCTTACTTATTCTTTTATCTGTAAAACAAATAATAATTGCCTACAGCATAAGATTTTCTGAAAATTAAGTGGATAGAATTCATTTGAGTAGTCAGATACATAGCTAGTGCTATATGAGTTTTAGTTATTGTTAATTATTTTATCATATCTATAATGGTGAAAACTTACTCCCTTGAGGAAATACTGTTAACTTAAAACCATGGGAAACTTTTTCTGACTAGTAGAATTCATTGAAATTGTGTTGTAGAAGACATACTGACCAAAATTCTTGAAGATAGGATTTAAAGAATTCCTATTTACTTTCCCTATTTTTTCTTGAATATAGGAAATGCTGAGCTTTCAGAAGATGTATGTAAGGAATATGAAGTAATGTATTCTCCATCTTGTGAAACCACAAGAAACACTACAGGCATTGAAGAATCAACTGATGGAATGATATTAGGACCTGAAGAGCTGAGTTACCAAATATATGATGTTTCTGGTAAACTTTGTTGTTTTATTGCTTTTTAAAATGATAATTTAAGGGCTGGGGATGTGGCTCAAGCGATAGCGCGCTCACCTGGCATGCGTGCGGCCCGGGTTCGATCCTCAGCACCATGCACAAAAAACAAAGATGTTGTGTCTACCGAAAACTAAAAAAAAAGAATATTTAAAAAATGATAATTTAGTTCTTTTCTTTGAAAAACTTTCTTACATGTTAGGTGAATGTTAAAAATATCCAAACATGAAATATGTAATTTAAAAATAATATTTAGTTCATGAGGGTCCTACTGAAAGAAGTTAAGAGACCTAAATTGCAACCTTTCATAAGTTTAAGTTTTTAGGACTTAGCTGTCATTACAAGTTCTGTCAATTTTCCTGTCATTTTTTTCAGATAAATAAATACATATGTATCCACACCTGTTATTATAATAGATAGATATTCAATTGCCAATTTTTTTTTTTTTTTTGGTGGGTGGGGACTGGGAGTTTAACCCAAGGGTATTCAACCTCTGAGCCATATCCCCAGCCCACTATTTATTTATTTATTCATTCATTCATTCATTCATTTATCTATTTATTTATTTATTTGTTTGTTTGTTTGAGACAGAGCCCTGGGTACTCAACCCCTGAGCCACTTTCCCATCCGTTTGTTTGTTTGTGACAGAGTCTTGCTAAGTTGCTTAGGGCCTAAGTTGCTGAGGCTGGTCTCAACCTTGCAGTCCTCCTGCCTCAGCTTTCTCAGTCGTTGGGAATATAGGCGTGTACCACCATGCCCAACTGAGATTAATTTTAAGAAAAAAATCATACTAAACACACAAGTTCCACTGCAGTTTAACCTGTAAGCTATATATATATTTGTACATTCTTTTAATTGAAATGGAGTAGTTTTCACTTAAATTTATGGTTGATGAATTTTTCAAAAGAAACTAAAAATGAACCAAAAAGCTGGATTTGCTACCTTTATTTTTCTAAGATGTAAGATTTTTTGTTAGTTTTTGACATGGGGTCTTGCTGTGTTGCCCAGGAGGCCTCAAATTCATTATTCACCTGTCTTAGCCTCAGGAGTAGCTAGAGTTAAAGGCGTGTGCCAACATGCCAGCTTAAAGGGTCTTATTGAACAATAATTGTAACATGGAGTAGGTATTTGTTTTCCACGTTTATATAGCTCTTCAGGCAAGGTCTATAAGTTTTTGTCCTCATTACCTTATTATAGGCATTCAGACTACATTTTTTAAATCCATTGGTTTAAAAGATAAGTTCTGAAATGAGGTATTCTCACATGATAACTTAAGATGGAGAGTTCTTCTAGCCTGTAGTTCTAATAAAGTTAACCACTATCCATTTTGAACATGGAGTTGGTTTAAGTTACGTTACAACCCCTTGGTGTTTTAGAGTTTGCTATAATGGTCATCAGAAGGGTAACCAAATTGATAGCGTATTAAACTGGCATTCGGGTGGATTATATATACATAGAAATAGAATGTTGGCAGGAGGTGTGCTGGGGATGAAATCTAGGGGCACTTAATCAACTGAACCACATCCCCACCCCATTTTATTTTTATTTTGAGATAGGGTCTTGCTAAGTTGCTTAGGGCCTCAGCCTCCTAAAATTGCTGGGATTACAGCACCTGGCAAAATGGTTCTTATGGTCATTATTAATGAAGTTAACTAAATATGTAACTTTGATTCTTGAGTAGCAAGACAATTTAGTGGTAAAATCATAGACAAAGATAATTCAGCTTCCTATTCATCCTATTGTCTCTATTTAGAGAAAAGTTAGTTTCTATTATCATTAATGCTTTTTTAAGAAAAGGACATATTATATGCTTTTAGTCTGGAAGATGGTGTAAGATTCTAATTTAGAGTGGTGGTTTTCCATGATTGCTTCCTGAGAAAAAAGCTCAGGTGCTGTGTTTAAACAGTAGAAAGCACAGAAGGCCATTAAGAGAGTTGATCTGATCCTTTGAATGCTAGAATGCTGTAAATATAAGTAGGGAGGTATAGTACTCTAAAATCATAGAATGAAGAAGAAAAGTATTTTATAGAGTTTGAAGAGTGAGACTAAAATCAGTAAGAGAAATACAGTTATATAAATATGTCCCAATTGGTTTAGCCAATTTGTTTTCCAATTTAGATTACTGTTACTTTTGTTCAGCTTTGAGTTCCCCTTAAAGAAATAAATAGTTGTCACTTTTTTTAAATGTTTAATGCAGTGTTTTACAATGTGGTAGTCGAGCACTTTTGGTATTAATGGTTCTTTTTTTATTTGTTTGGCAAAATAATTTTTAAACTAATATGAAATTTATCTGTAAAAAGATTGGAAGAAATTGGACCCTAATCTGTTATAAAAATTATTTAAAAATACACTTTTGAGGTAAAATTTAATTTGTGCATACTTATTGACTTTGAGTACAATACATAAATTTCATCACCTACAATAATTTGATATTAACTTTTTCCCCCTCTTGTTTTCTATTATCAGGAGAAAGCAGTTCAACAATTTCTACAGAAGACCTAAAAGAATGTCTAAAGAAACAATTAGAATTCTGTTTTTCACGGTACAGAATCATTTTTATTGATATTTTTCCTTTTTTTGAGTTATTTGGTTAGTATAATACCTATTTCATGAGTAGAAGAATGTTGGTTCTCATTTCTTTGTAGTACTGTATTTTGGTATCATTTGTGGTATATTTTTAATCTAAATTTAAAGATGAAATCTCCAGTTAGATATGCAAAGAATCTGTTCTCAGTAGAAAGATAATGAAGTTTCTATTAGATACTTTTTCTATGAACATATTCAGGCTCAGGGTTCTCAAAAGTAATTATCAAACAAAAATTAAAAATCAAATTAGGGCTGGGATATAGCTCAGTGGTAGAGCACTTGCCTAGCAAGTGTGAGGCACCGCATGAAAAATAAATTTAAAAGATATTGTATCCATCTACAACTTAAAAAAATCGACAAATTAATGGAGAGGTAGGGGAAAATACTTCTTTGATTTTAGGAATTGACTCTTGTAACTTTTTTGAACATAGTTATTTTTAGCAAGGTAGTAAGGAGATAGGCAGAGGGATTATATACTATCAGTGTCTTCTGTTAAATACAGAGTCCATTTAGGCAATGTCTTATGTATCTGGATGCCTTGGCACACACCTGTAATCCCAGTGACTCAGGAAGCTGAGGCAGGAGGATCACAAGTTGCCAACTTGGGCAGCTTAGCAAGGCTGTGTCTCAAAATGAAAAATAAACGAGGCTGGGGGTTGTGGCTCAGGTAAAGTGCCCCTTTTTATGTATGTATGTGTTTTTAGGTATGTATGTATGGTGCTTGAACTCAGTGCCTCACACATGCCAGGCAAGTGCTCTACCACTGAGATTCCCCTCATAACTTCTTTATACATAATGAACCCTTGAGCCATGTTTAATTAATTCTTTATCCTAAATAACTCCTGTATCTTATTATCTTCTTTTTTAAAAACAAAATATTTGTTTATTTTTATTTTTTAGTTGTAGGTGGACACAACAACTTTATTTTTATGTGGTGTCAAGCGCTCTACCTCTGAGCCCCAGCCCTCTTATTATCCTCTTTACATTCTTGTATAGTTTGCAGGATGAAAACAAGAGTCTCCTGACTTTTTTCTCTAATAGTTCTGCCTATAATATAATTTATTTTCTAGAACATACTTGTAATAGTTACTTTATTTTACTTATTGTTGCTGAGTACAGTTTCACGGCTATAATCCTAGCTACTAGGGAGGCTGAGGCAGGAAGATCAAGAGTTTGAGACCAGTCTGCACAAATAGCAAGACCCTATCTCAAAAAATATCTTTTTTTTCCCTATAGACCACTTGTGGGTCTGCTTCTGTTGTCTAAGTTTTTCCTTTTATCCTCCACCATAGTTTCTTGCCTTTTTGCATGTCTTACAAATGTTGATTGTATGCTGGGCATTACATATATAAGAAGTATGTAAGGGCTGGGGATGTGGCTCAAGCGGTAGCGTGCGCGCCTGGTATGCTTGCGGCCCGAGTTCGATTCTCAGCACCACATACCAACAAAGATGTTGTGTCCGCCAAGAACTAAAAAATAAACATTAAAAATTCTCTGTCTCTCTTCTCTCACTCTCTCTTTAAAAAAAAAAAAAAAAGTATGTAAGCTGTAGGTAATAATTTTCCAATCTAGGCAAGAATTAAGCTTCTGTTAGGCAGATAGAATGAAATATTGATTGCTTTAATCTAGTCAGGAATTGAACTGGATCAAATCTGAGCAGCCATTTTAATTAGACATAGTTCCTCCAGTTTCTCTTCATTAGGAACATCACTAATTTTTCAGAGATTTGAAGTTAGCTCTTTATCTTCTTAAGCCATACAACCTACATCTGGCAAATGCTTTGCTGGGGAGACTTGTTTCATGCAGGTTCTGTTTCCATTGGGACCACACAGATTTTACTTTGCCTTTTCATCCTGGCTCACAATCTCATATTCCTTAGAACTCAGGAAACTCTGTCTTGGGAACTAATGTAAATTTTCAATTCATAGTGTTAATCATGTGTCAAGTATATACTCTTCATACCTATACATAACTGCCTAAAGCTCTGCTGGCTTCTTTCTTGCTCAGTATAGTTTCTCTATGCAAATGCACTCCATAAGGTCTTTCTAATATTAGTTGTTTTTGTCTTTGAAGCTTCCACACCTCTCCTATTATCTTTCAAAACATAATTCTTGTAATTTATCCAAGCTTTTTTAGTGTTGGTAGTAGGAGCTCTTGCACATGTTATAGTACATCATGTCTAAGACTGTGATGCTGTTCAGACCAGCCAGGTGGTTATCATTTGTAGTTCAGCAAGATTGCCATTAAAGCCAGGCATTGTGGCACACACCTGTAATTCCAGCAAACCAAGGCTGAGGCGGAAGGCCAACTGGGGCCAGCCTGGGGATGTGGCTTAGTGATTAAGCACCCCTAGGTTTAATCCCCAGCACTCCCCCGGCCCCACCCCCTACCCCTCCAAAAAAAAAACCAAAAACAACTTGCCATTAATATATGTCAAATATTATTCATGAATAGGTAAGTCTGAGATGCTATATCAATTATTTTTATTTACTTCTGAAAAGGTATAGTAGTTTTTTGTTTGTTTGTTTGGTTGGTTATTTGGTGTGATTTTGATTTTGGTGGTGCTAGGGATTAAACCCAGGGCCTTGTGCATGCGCTGCAAGCACTCTGCCAACTGAGCTATATCCTCAGCCCCAAAGGTGGTATTATTAAAGTTTTATTAGCACATTTTGACACATGATTTATTATAATAGATCTGCCAAAAGACAGGGTAGGTTTAGGCTACAGCCTTTTAGTTGTGCAAAAATTGTTTATGGTTATCTAATTTTCAAGTATATTCATTATTCTTGTTGATTAGGATGTTATTAATATGTTTCATTTATATGTGGTACTGAGAATCAAACCCAGTGCCTCACACCTGCCAGGCAAGTACACTACCACTGAGCCCCAGCCCAGCTACATCCTTTTATTTTTTACTTTGAGATAGGGCCTCCCTAATTTGCTGAGGGTCTTACTAAATTGCTGAGACTGTTCTTGAACTTGTAATCCTCTTGCTTCAGCCTCATGATTTGCTAGGATTACAAGCATGGGCCACTATAGCCAGCTGGACACAAGGCTTTTGAAACACTGAACAAAAGAATATCATTCATGGAACCCATATTCTGGTGTGGGGACAGGAAAAAATAAGCAGAATAATTAAGTAGTTTATAGTAATATGTTTGAACATTGCTGTGGGAAAAAATTTAAAAGTATGGTTTAAGTAAAGGAAAGAGATTCCAAAGTGCCTATGTGGGTTTTTTTGTTTGTTTGTTTGTTTGTTTAAGAGAGAGAATTTTTTAATATTTATTTTTTAGTTTTCAGCGGACACAACATCTTTCTTTGTATGTGGTGCTCAGGATCAAATCCGGACGCGATGCCGCTTGAGCCACATCCCCAGCCCCCCTTCGTGGTTTTAAATATGGCAGTTAGGTCAGGGGTCTGAGAAGGGAGCTTTTAAGCACAAACTTCTAGCAAATTTTGCTAGTCTGCTTCAAAGAATATTTGATATGAATGAAAAGACAGGAATTTAATTTATTTCAATTTGTTAAAAAGATTTTATGTGTAGTAAGTATTTGTATCTTTTTTTAAAATGTATCTTAGAAAACTATTTTCTTCATTTAAATATATATTTTAAGTTACAAAGGTTAAACATGCTAAAAAAAACATCCAGGTAGGCTCAATGGGGGCTCATCTGTAATCCAGCTACTCAGGAGGCTAAGGCAGGAGGATTTCAAGGTGAAGGCTATCCTGGCTACTTTGGTGATACCCTGTAGGTTCATTCAATCCCCAGTACTGACTCTGCACCTAGAAAAATTCTCATATGCATATTCTAATATTGATGATAAATTGTGTATAAAATGGAACTATGCTCTATGTAATACTTTGTAATATGCCATTTAATATTAAGCATTTTTTATATAATTCAATAAAATCACTTGTCCAGAACTATGGGGCCAAGTATATTTAGGGATCCAGAAAGTTTATGAAAGATTACCAATGTATATTATGTTGGTATCTTTGAACATGAACTTTTAAATGGATTTTTCAACGTTTACTATGTTAATTCTAATAGCATAAATTTGTTTCCCTAGACATAGTGACAAAAGTGAGTAAGGTACTTTTTTTTCCATAGATGCTTTTTAAAAATTGCTTGTTATATTGCTTTTGTTTATTCGTTTCAGAGAAAACTTGTCAAAGGATCTTTATTTGATATCTCAGATGGATAGTGATCAGTTCGTCCCAATTTGGACAATTGCCAACATGGAAGAGATAAAAAAATTGACCACAGATCCTGATCTAATTCTTGAAGTGTTGAGATGTATGTAAATAACCTTTTAGCTTATTTTTAAAACTTAAGAAGTTAAATATTTTTTTGGATTTTTTATTTCTATTTTTTTCTAATAAATTATTTTTACTGGCCAGGATGTATGTATACAGCTTCTGTGTCAGTTGTATTTAGCAATTGTAAACAATCAAATCTCATTTCATGGGCTACTAGAAAGCTTATTCCTCATACCTTGTAAAGCGATCTGTTTGAAACTTTTGAACCAACCTAAGGTGAATGTTTACATTATAGTCAGATAAACTTGCCACATATCTACTACACACAATTGAAATGTCAGTTTTACAAGTTAATACTGTATATTTGCAACAAACTCATTTCTTTTGTCTTAAAGTGATTTTGTGACTTACACATGAGTTGTGACCTACAGTTTGACAAATACTTCTGAAATTTGGTAAAGAATTTATATTTCTTGGTTGAGGCTCTAAGAATTTTTAGTGGTCTTCTGAAAGAGGTAGAAATAAAACTTTTGACAATGGGATTCCTCAAAACCAACATCTAAATGGGTTTTAGATCTTTATAGTAGAATATAAAAGTAAATATATTTAGATGAGGCCCTTAACTAATTAATTAAAATCATAATTATAGGTGCTTCGTGCTCTCCGAAGGTTTCTTTTTAGCCTCAACACAGTGCTAAGTTGAAGTATGTACTCTGTTTCTTTTGTTTGTTTTTTCTTGGGGCCTTACACATGCCAGACCCACATCCCCAACCCCCAAAGTACATACTCTGAATATTTAATGTTTTTTGCATATAAACTTCCGTTTTTTTTTAAAAAAAATTGTAACTTATGTTTGCTGTATTAACCTAGCCTCTGCTAGTGTATTCTATGGAAATTAAAATGCATGGTTTTTTAATGGTGTTATTAACATCACCACCTGTCACAAATGAGATCACTTTTTAAAATTTCAGCTTCTCCTATGGTACAAGTTGATGAGAAGGGTGAGAAGGTGAGACCAAGTCATAAACGTTGTATTGTCATTCTCAGAGAGATTCCTGAAACAACACCAGTAGAGGTAAATCATTCATTAATCATTTGTAAGTTAAATGTTCTTTAACTGTTTAAATTGGAGGAGGTACATAAGCAAAACATAAGACAGTGTCCTGTGTTAGTTACTGTCTATAGGATAAATATTAATTTGTTTTCATAATTCTGACATATTAGAAAAACACAGAGGGAGAAAAACATATAATTCTATGTTCTGGAAGGGTAGGCTAAGCAGTGAATCAAATTCTGAATTTTTTGGTTTGACTCAATTACAGTTAAAATATAAATGGGGATTTGGGTGCACTGGTACTCATCTGTGATCTCAACAACTTAGTCCTAAGCAATGTAGTGAGATGAGACCCTTGTCTTTAAAAACAACAACAAAATGGACTGGGGATATGGCTCAGTTTCTAAGTGTCCCTGATTTAATCCCTGATACCAAAAAATAAATTAATAAATTATAAATGGGCTATTTTGAGAACTTATGGATTCATTTGGAAGAATGTATAAAAAGAATCTTGAATAAGTACTAATGATGTGAGATAAACTCTGTTGGTTAGCAAAATATAAAGCAAAGCTGTAGTCATAAAGGTGGTATGATACAGGTATAAGAATATAATGTTTGAGCTAGACATAGTGGTGTATGCTGTATAATCCCAGCAACTCCAGAGGCTCACGAGTTCATGGCCATGCTGGACAATTTATAGCAAGACTCAGAAAATAAAAAGGTTCCATCCCCACTACTCAAAAAAGATAGTAATAAATAGAAAGGACTGGGATGTAACTCAGTGGTAAAATACCCTTGGGTTCAATCCCCAGTGCAGGGGAAAATGAGAAGCCAGGGGTTTTTATAACCTGTTTTAAGATAAAGAACTGATTTTGGGGGGCGGGGGACTAGTTCGACAGAATACTTTTATTATTTTTTTTTGTTTGTTTATTTTTATGTGGTGCTGAGGATCGAACCCAGCACCTCCCCTGTGCTAGGCAAGTGCTCTACTGCTGAGCCTCAACCCCAGGCCCCCCCCCAAAAAAAAACTGATCTTTAAGTGGTTGAGTAATTGTCCAAGGATAAATGGGCAATTACATGAGAGAGTCTACATTTAAACTTGATCATCTGATTCAGAAGCCTGTGTTTCTTAACCACTGTGTCCATTTTAAGACTAAATCTAAAAAGTTGAGGATTGATCATTAACTTGTTTATTGTAATTTATTAGCCATGTTTAGAATTTTTAGTCCCTTGCCACATAGTAAATAATGATGCCTTAGTAGCTAATCTTTTTACCCAAAGTCATTCAGTATTCAGTATCTAGAATGAAGATTTCCTAAACAGAGAAAGAAGCAGAGAGAAATTAGAAAAGAAACTGTCACAAGATCTTTGAAACTTAAGAGTAGTGACCTGGTACATAAAATATTCTTTGTCAATTTTGTATTTATTTTAATTTTTATTCTGAATACATAAAGAGTTTACTACATGAAAAACAATAAAATAAGGTGATAGTGAACAATATTACCAAAAAAGTAAAGGAAGTATAGATGATTAAAATAGCCAGATAAAATAAATGTAGGCAATAATCACTGAAATTTTTATTAAAATGTGAGTAGTCAAGGTAGTGACCCTTTAAGGTTCCTGGCAAAATAAATTTTTGCTTACTCTAGACTTAATGCTTGCAAAAGTAAATCTGTGAGCATAACTTCTTGTGGAATGATGAAAGTGGAAAATAAGCATTTTATTAAAATCTTTTAAAATTAATTCATTAAACATTTTAAGGGAATAAGAAATATATACAGTATTGATGGTACTTTAAAGTAAAGATCAGTAGTAAGTGGCAACCTAATAGTTTCATACAGATACTCAGTGATGTAATTTTGGGATTACATGGTGATTTTCTAAACTGAAGTTGATGATAATTTACCACTTTCACAAAAGTTATAGAACTTGATGGTTTTCCACTTTTTAAAATTTCAAAAATTTGATGCAATGTCATTTATCACAATGAGAACATTCTTTTTTAAATTCGGTGTCTTTGGGCTGGGGATGTGGCACAAGCGGTATCGCATTCGCCTGGCATGCGTGCGGTCCGAGATCCATCCTCAGCACCACATACAAAGATGTCGTGTCTGCCGAAAACTAAAAAATAAATATTAAAAATAAATAAATAAATTCAGTGTCTTAAAAATTTGAGGTATACTGGTTAGGCTTCACTGTTATCAATATTCCCATCACCTTTTATCTTAAAAAATTGCCTAGGGGCTGGGGTTGTGGCTCAGTGGTAGAGCACTCACCTCACACATGCAGGTCCCTGGTTTGTCAGCACCACATAAAAATAAATAAATAAAGGTATTGTGTCTAACTACAACTAAAAAATAAATATAAAAAAATTGATGCCTATAATGATGCTTTGATATTTTGTGGGTGCAGTTTAACCTGATCATATTCTCTTACTTGGAAATTTTTGGTTATTACATTTCTCTTCATACTTGTAATAAGTAGGTTCAGTGGACTTCATTGGTAAAAATGGAGTTTGTAAAAAGAACTTGAACATGGGTTGGTTTGGGGATTAAGTCAGTGACTTTTGATGGTATTTTAATGCATATTCTTTCTTTTCCTTTAATTTTATGTATGTATGTATACTTTAGACGTATGCATACTTTTTCTCTTTCAGTTGTTTCTTTATATTAAGTATCTTTAAATATGTTAACTGACCACTCTTGAGTTTTAGTGTAAATATCTTTTGTTTTCTATTTGTACCTGGGATTGAGGACCAAAAGATGTGAAGAAGTGCTCAATCTTACCAGAAAATCAAAAAGAAAATGACTGTAATTTTTATTTTTTAGGAAGTGAAAGCTTTGTTTAAAAGTGAAAACTGCCCCAAAGTGATAAGCTGTGAGTTTGCACATAATAGCAACTGGTATATCACTTTTCAGTCAGACACAGATGCACAACAGGTAAGGAGAAAACTTTTCTTGTTATAGTCCTGGTTGTAAGAGAAGTCACAGTATGTTAACTGAGAAAATGTGTACTGCCTGGGGTTGTAGCTCAGTGATAGAGTGTTTGCCTAGTTTTTGTGTGATGCACTGGGTTTGATCTTCAACACCACATCAAAATACATAGTCATAGTGTCCATCTACAACTAAAACTTTTTTTAAAATTTTTTTTAGTTGTAGATGGACACAATGACTTTATTTTATTTATTTTTATGTGATACTGAGGATCAAACCCAGTACCTCACACATGCTAGATGAGCACTGTACTGCTGAGCCACAACCCCAGCCCCTAAAAATGTTGTTGGTTTTTTTTTTTTTTTTTTTTTTTTAAGAAAAGGAGCTGGGGTTGTGGCTCAGCAGTAGAGCGCCTTCCTAGCACATGCGAGGCCCTGGGTTCGATAAAATAAATAAATAAATAGATAAAGGTGTTGTGTCCAGCTACAATTGAAAAATAAATATTTTTTTAAAAAAAGAAAGAAAAAAATATGTGCATACACTGGTGCTTTTATTTGTATTTATTTATTTATGAGTGTGTCAGGTATTGAACTCAGGGTCACTCAACCACTGAGCTACATCCCCAGCCCTATTTTTTATTTTATTTAGAGATGGGGTCTTAGTTGCTTAGCCCCTTGCTTTTTTGCTGAGGCCGACTCTGAACTCCTGGTTCTCCTGCCTCAGCCTCCTGAGCCACTAGAATTACAGGCATGCACCACCACACTGGCTTTACATGGGTGTTTTTAAAAACTAAGAGTGCCTTGGTCACCTTTTTACTCTTGCTTAACAGGTATCTTTTTTGGTCATCTTCATAAAGCCTCCTTAGTTTCCATTTAATAACTGTTTGTTTCCTGTCAAATTAAAAAAAAAAGTAGTTGGTAGAGTGCTTGCCTCACATGCACAAGGCCCTGGATTAAAAAAATAAATAAATTGTATATTACATTTATCAAAGTTACTGTGGAGATTGGGAGCTCTGTTCTCAATTGTTGGTATTTCTAGTAGGTGGTAGGTAGACTGTATTTTCTAAAATGTTGAAATTTGACTTTAATGTTTTACTCTTAGTTGTTAACATTTTCCTCTTAAAGCTAAGAGAAATATAATATTCCTTTGAAACAAAAATATATCTGTTTGCATTGTAAAGTTACCAAGATTTTTAATTGTCTTAGAAGATTATCTGAATAGTTTTTAAATTGCTGTCTAGTGATATTTCTGTTTTGAATCTGATGTGTTTTGTCTGTGGTAATCTATACTAGAGCTTCTTTTCTTTCTTTCTTTTTTTTTTTTTTTTTTTTTTTGGTAATGGGAATTGAACCTCAAGTTGAGCCACATCCCCAGCCTTTTTTTGAACTTTAGAGACAGGGTTTCTCTGAGTTGCTTAGGGCCTCACTAAGTTGCCAAGGCTGACTTTGTACTCAAGATCCTCCTGCCTCAGCCTCCCAAGATGTTGAGATTACAGGCAAGCACCACTGTGCCTGGCAATCCATACTTGGAACTGTAGCTGAGAAAGACTTAGATTTTTTTTTTTTCTTTTTCATTCTGTCACCTTCAGACTGTTGTTTTATTTAGAAACAATTACTAATCCCAAAATGTTGATAGAATAAAAATAACTTTAATGAAATGTCTAAATATTTATGAAAGTTCCTTTCTGCTTCATTAACAGGCTTTTAAATACTTAAGAGAAGAAGTTAAAACGTTTCAGGGCAAGCCAATCATGGTAAGAAACATTTGTAAATACAGTAGAGGAATGGTGTGAACAGTTTTTGTTGTTGTTGTTGATGTTTTTGTCCTTTAAGAATTTTAAAAAACATGGAAATAATATTTTACAAAAACAATAATAATTTAAAAGATATTTTTGGCTTGTATTATTTGATTTTTAGTTGATAGAACTTTAACAACAGGAATGAAAAACATTCTTAGTACTTTCACCCTCATCTCAATTGACTGCATTCCCACATTAACATTCAACAATTTGGGAATTGTCATTGATGACACTTGATCGTGTCTTATCTGTTCTTGGGTCCTATGAAATCTACCCTCAAACTTCTTTCCATCACTATTACTATTGTTTGAACAATTGGAGTAGCTTTGTAACTGCTACACTTTACCGTTCTCCGCATTATTACCTGTGAAGGGTACTTCATTTTACTAGTGCAAAAAGTGAGAATAACCTACCTGCTTTCATATAATTAGTGTGTTATATTATTAAGAAGTATATGTCAGGCATGTTCTAAGAATTTATTTTAAGTATTTTTTTTTAGTTACAGGTGGACACAATATCTTTATTTTTAATTTTATGTGGTGCTGAGGATCAAACCTAGTGCCTCACACATGCTAGGCAAGCGCTTTACCTCTGAGTCATAACCCCAGCCCATGTTCTTAGAATTTGACATATTTAATATCATCCTTATTGTATAGTAGGTCATGTTATTAGTTATTCATGTTACGAATAAGCTATTTGGTAGTTGTAATTATTTTCATTGCCTCTGATGCTCTCCTATTATTATCACCTTCTTTACTTTGAGACTATGAAAATGTTCTGAGTCTTTTAATAGCTTCAAGGTTTTGTATTTCAGATTTAGGTCTTAGGATTTAGTATTTACCAAGATCTAAATCTTAGTAGTATGAAATAGAAATCTAATTTCATTTCTTAACATAAATGAAAATACTATTGTCTCAACATGAAATTGTTGACTGATTTATTCTTTTGCAATGTGGTTAGTGCTAAATCTCTGAGATCTGATTCAGGTTCTTTTTCCTGTTTTCTGCATCTCTACTTTCCTGAACCAATACTAATATTTTTTAATTGCCATAGTTGTGCAATATCCTTATTTCTATATATAGGGTTTTTTTTCCTTTTTCTTATTTTTTCAGGGTTATGTTGGCTATTCTGAAACCATTAATTTTCCATATGAATTTTGAAACATTTGTCCAGTGCCAATTTTCAAAAGTTATTTGAATTAATGAGAATATCATTAATTTATTGATTAAGTTGAGGACAGTTGGCAGTTTCACCTTGTATTTATTCATTGTTGTGAATAGTAGTACAGTATTCATTCTGGTCTGCTGTGTGTGTGTGTGTGTGTGTGTTGCTAAGGATTGGACCAAGGGCATCATTCATCCAGGCAAACACTTTACCACTGAGCTACAGCTCCAGCCCTTCTTAAAAATTATGCTTTTGGGATTGGGGTTATGGCTCAGTGATAGCACACTTGCCTGGCATATGTGAGGCACTGTTTGATTCTTAACATGTCATATAAATAATAAAATAAAGGTCTATCAACACCAAAAGATAATTTTTTTTAAATTATGTTTTTGTTTGTCCTTGTCCCACTAGTGGGTGGAGGTGGGGGGGTTAATTTTGGTATCTTAGGGGTTTTTTTGTTTGGTTTTCTTTTTGTTTTGTTTAATGTTATAGTCTACGGCAACCTTGGTGAGCATCTTTATTGTATCTAATGGTTGGTGGGTCTTTTGGATTATGAACATGAGAAATGATGAAATCTGCAAATAACCTGTAGTTTGATTATTCCTTCACTTCCCGTTTCTTTTTTCTTTTGCTGAAATTTCAGGTATAGTAATAAAAATTTATTCACTGTAGTTTTTTGTTTTTCCTCTCTACCATTTTGATTTTTCTTCATGTTTTTTTTTTTCTTCACATAGCAGTGTTCTTGCCAAGGAATTCACTTTAGTTTCCATCACCTCTTTTTGATTTGATTTGATTTTTTTCCCCATGGTATAGATTGAGGCCAAATCCTTGAACATGAAGCAAGTGCTATACCACTGAACCACATCCCCTGCCTCCACATTAACATTTATGCCATCCATCCAAACCAAATGGCCTAATACCTGGAAAGAAAAATGCCAGAGCCAGAAATCCTATATGGTGCTCTTAGCTTAAATAAGACAAACCATTTGTGTTACTGGAAATTGAATCATAAGGCCTTAGTACATGCTACGCTTGTTCTCTACAACTGAGCTAGACCCTCAGTCTGAACATGTAATTTTAGAGGCTATATTCTAGAATTTATATTTTAAAAAATTTTCATATGTTTAGATTGCATTCTAACTTTAGCCAGTTAACATAATTTTTTTTTTTAATATATTTATTTTAATATTTTATGTGGTGCTGAGAATCAAACCCAGTGCCTCATGCATGCTAGGCAAGCATGCTACCACTTGAGCCACATCCCCAGCCCATAATCTGTTTTTTATTTTTTATTTTTTTAGAGAGAGAGAGAGAGAGAGAGAGAATTTTAATATTTATTTTTTAGTTTTCGGCGGACACAACATCTTTGTTTGTATGTGGTGCTGAGGATCGAACCCGGGCTGCACGCATGCCAGGCGAGCGCTCTACCACTTGAGCCACATCCCCAGCCCCAACATAATTTTTTTATAGTTCCCCCCACCTCACCCCACTGCTGGGGATTGAATCTAGGGCCTTGGCACTCTACCAACTGTGCTATATCCCCAGCCCCCAATTTGTATGTTATTTATAAATACATTTATAATAGCTGGATTAAAATCTTTGCTGTTTTCAATGATGCCCTTGGTTCAATCCCTAGCAACACACACGCAAAAAAAAAAAAAACCACCCTAAACACACACACACAACAGACCAGAATGAATACTGTACTACTATTCACAATAATGAATAAATATAAGGTGAAACTGCCAACTGTCCTCAACTTAACCAGTAAATTAATGATATTCTCATTTCTTTTGGCAAGTTCCAACACCTTGGTGTGGCTTTTTGTTCCTAATCTAACCCTCTCACATCTTTTTATTTTTTATATAATATATATATATATTTTTTTTTAAGTTGTAGATGGACACAATATCTTATTTTTATGTGGTGCTGAGGATCGAACCCAGTGCCTTCCACAGGAGAGGCAAGCACATAATCACTGAACTACAATCCCAGCCCACCCTCTAACATCTATTAATTCTGTTGCAGAAATTGCCAAACTTTATTTCAGCAGCCCAATAATGAATATCACAGGTTTTGTTAGCCATATACTTTTTTTTTTACTAAGAGCGCCCAAAAGCAGTTTATCACTACATAGTCTGAATTAAAAATTTTTAATTTGTTAGAGCAATTTTTGTTGGTTTACCTAATTATTTAGGTACTGGAGATTGAACCTAGGGACACTAAACTAAATCCCAAGTCCTGCCTCCTTGTTTAAAAGATGTTTGAGACAGGGTCTCACTAAGTTGCTTAGGCTAGGCTCAAATTGGTGATCCTTCTGCCTTAGGCTTCGGAGTAGCTGTACATACATGCATCATCATGCTTGACTTTTTAAGTAAACTTAATGCAGGAATTTCAAACATAAATGTGGACAACATAGTATAATAAACCACTATGTACCTATGACCCATTTTTTTTCTGTTGTGGTAAAGTGTACATAACAAAATTATTTGGAAACAAATTCCACACTTAATTTCATCTATAAAGAAATTAATGGGCTGGGGATGTGGCTCAGGTGGTAGCGCACTCATCTGGCATGCGTGAGGCACTGGGTTCAATCCTCAGCATCACATAAAAACAAAATAAAGATACTGTGCCCACCTAAAACTAAAGAAAAAAGACCTCCACTCTCTACTTAATTTCCTACTCTGAGATCTCAAAGTACTTCATGCACAATGCTACCAATGCTTCAGTTCTGAAGAACAGAAGCTTAAATGTGAATAATACACCTTCTTGTATGCTAATAAAATGGCTCAAATTAGAATCTTAAAAAAATTAACGTTAGTAGTTCTTAAGGATAGGGATTCTTTTTTTTTTTTAAACAGCCATATTTTAGATGCTTAGGCTGTATCAATAAAACAATAAAATATAATCCCCAAATAGCCACAGTATCATCATCACTGATTTTTTTTACTATTATCAGATAATACTCAGTGTTTGTATTTTCTTGATTTCCCTTGTCTTTTTCACATACTGGGGATTGAACCCAGAACCTTGTACATGTTAAGCAAATGCTCTTCCATCCTTTTTTCTTTTCTTTTTTTCCCCCCCTTTTTCTTTTATAAGAACGTTGGAGGCTGGGCTTGTAGCTCAGTGGGAGAGCACTTGCCTGGTACCTATGAGGCATTGGGTTTGACCCTCAACACACATAAAAATAAAACCAAAAATTTTTTTAAACTATTCTTTAAAAATAAAGAATGTCTTATAGAATTTCTCTAGGGTATACTTTTTTCCCTTTATTTTCCAGCAGTAGGGACTGAAGCCGGGACTTCATGCATGCCAGGCAAATGCTCTACTGGTATATGTTCATATCCTTATAGTTTGCTAATTACACTTCCACTCCTACCCCATCTCTCTACCCCTCTCCCCCTTCTCTTCCTCTCCCCTTCTCCCTCCCTTACCCCCTCTTTCTTCTTCTCCCTCTCTCCCCCTCCCGTGGCCTCCCCATGCTGAGGATTGAACCCAGGGCCTTGTGCATGAGGCAAACACTCGACCTGAACTATATCCCCATCTCTCTTTCTATTTATAATCTGCATTTATAAATTTTAATAGACTGCTGGAATATTCCTCTTCCTCAGCAACCCCTTCATCGGACATTCTCCACCCATTTTGAAAGCCTTGCTAAATGGTTTCTTGAGTGTAGTTTAATGTGATTGTTATCCTCCTGTATTTCATGCAAATTGGTACCTTGATCAAGAATCTTGATTAGATTTGAGTTTGCTCTCAGAATATCACAGAGAGGGAACTAAAACTAGCTGCTGGTGTCATTGACTTAGAATTGTGCCTTTTACGTATTGCCTTCTTTTCTATTTATTAGAGGCTTACCCTCGTCTCCATTGTCCTGAGGTACAACTCATGTGTGAAATGCATGCTAAATGGTTGTTGCTAGCCTTTATTACCAGTTTTTTCCATTTAATTTCAGTCAATGTAGTTTATATTCAGTCTCATCAGTCTTTCATTTCTTTAGTGTGAAATCTTGGATGTCTGTGACACTAATATAATCACTGATTAAATCTATTCCATAATTGCACACAAATATCAGAATAACAGTATCAATAGCAATATAATGCTGAAAACAATTGAAGAGTGTTGATTATCTTGCCATATTTTGTGCCTATGATTTCTAAGGAACATACATACAATCAGCTGTTTATTTTATTATGGGCTAAATTCACTTAGCAATTCTTTGTTACATAACAAATTAGATATAATTTTAGTTTACTTTTTCTTGTAACTTATACAGATTAATTTTTGTTTTAAATCTAAGCATATGTGGGCTGGCTGACGTTGTGGCTCAGTGGTAGAGTGCTCACCTAGCATGCCATGAGACCCTGAGTTCGATCCTCAGCACCACATAAAAACAAAATAATGTGTCTACCTAAAACTAAAAAAATACATAAATAAATATTTTTTAAAAATCTGAGCATAGGGGCTGGAGATGCGGCTCAAGTAGTAGCGCACTCGCCTGGCATGCGTGCGGCCCGGGTTCGATCCTCGGCTCCACATACAAACAAATGTTGTGTCTAGTGAAATCTAAAAAATGAATATTAAAAAATTCTTTCTCTCCCTCTCCCTCCCTCCCTCCCCCTCTCGCCCTCTCCCTCCCCCCCTCTTTAAAAAAAATAGATTTTATTTTTAAAAATCTGAGCACATAAACACAGTATATTAAATAAATACTAATATTTGTATATCCAAGTGTCATATGCCCATCTTACAATAGCCTTACTACATAAACTTTTCTCCTCCTCACCTTTTCTTTTTCTCCCTTAACAGTATATTTTTGGAAATCACTCCAAAATAGTATTTAGAGAAGAACCTAAGTTTCATAGTTGATGAATATCATGAGGATACACCATGATTGATGGACTGTTGAATTGTTCCTGTATTTGTGTTGGGTTTTAGAGGAGGATTTATTTTCTCTCTCTTTTTTTCCTTTTCTTCTTTTTTTTAATATTTAAAGTTTTTTGGTTATAAGTAATTTGCTGAGGATTGAACCCAGTGCCTTGCACATGCTAGGCGAGTACTCTACCACTGAGCCCTAGCCCAAGGAGAATTTATCTTCATTTCCCATTCTGTTTATGATTACTGTTCTTAAATAACTGTGTGCTTTTTTCTTCCAGTTTTTTAAAGGTATAATTGACATTGTATACATTTTTCAGGTACAATTTTATATCATAATAAGCAAAGCATATGCATTATGAAATGAATAAATCAGTCTAATAACATCTGCCTTGTGTACTTATTTTTGTGGTGAGACCATTAAATTTATTATTTTATAAAAATATTTTTTTAACGTATGGGGGTTTCCTTTGTTGTTTTTATTTTGAGTTTTTGTTTGGTTTTTATGCTGGGGATCAAACCCAGGGTCTCACACGAGTTCTTTATCACAGAGCTACACCCCAAGGCTTATTTTTAACTTGTAAGGGCCTTTTTCAAACTGTTTTCCATAATGGCTCTACTAATTTAGGTTTCCACCAATAGTGTTCAAGAGTTCTTTCTCTACATCCACTTCAACACTGGTCTTATTGAGAACAGCCATTTTATCAGGTATATGGGGTTATATTGTGATTTTAATTTTCATTTCTCTGATCATTAGTGATTTTGAGCATTTTTTTCCTAGATATTAATTATGTATATATTGTCGTGGTAGGATTGAACATGGTTTCTCTAGCATGATAGTCAAGTGCTCCATCACTGAGATATATCCTCAGCCTTTATAAAGTCTTGAAATGTTCTAGACAGTTGACTAGACTGATCTTAAACTTGGAATCCTCCTGCGTTAACCTCTGTAGTTGCTCGGATTACAGGTGTACACCACTGTACCTAGCCATAGGTGTTATTTAATTTCATCTTAAAAGCTAGGTTTAGCATCTGTTTCATATATTTGCCTTTCATTTTTGTTAATTCTGCTCATTTCTAACCCTAGTAGAGTTTTTGAGCTTTTTCATGCCTATTTTTTACAATTTATATATTATTAGAGATATTAGCACTCTTTGTGATAAGTTGTAATTAGTTTCACCATTCAGACTTTTCTATTGTTTAACCTTGTTTGTTCTATTTTTTCCTGTGTACAGATTTCTTGTTAATAAAGCTGTCAGTTTTCTTTTGTTCTACTGACTCTACAGTAAACAGAAATAGTGTAGTCATATATGTTAAATGTAAATTTAATTTAATATATTTGTTAAAATATACACTTTAGTTTTATTATAATGTGCTCCTTTTGCTTCTAGGCAAGGATAAAAGCCATCAATACTTTTTTTGCTAAGAATGGTTATCGATTAATGGATTCTAGTATGTATAGTCAACCGATTCAAACTCAAGCACAGTATGCCTCACCAGTCTTTATGCAGCCTGTATATAATCCTCATCAACAGTACTCGGTCTATAGTATTGTGCCTCAGTCTTGGTCTCCAAGTCCTGCACCTTACTTTGAAACGCCACTGGTAAGTGAGATACTTATAGGATAATAAAACAAAAATTACAGGATTTTTAATCCATCCTGAAAATTGAAGAAATAGGCTAGAGTAGTTAATTTATGTTGCTATTTATTACTTTGTAGCTTATAAGTCCTTACAGGGTTTTAAATGGTTTTAGTGTTATGAAACTTTGTCAGAGAATAATATTCCTTATTAAGTAATGAACTAGCAATTATTCATAAGTCAAGTGGTATGTGATGTGAATATTGCAAAAGTAAAGAAATAAAATATTTGGCTTAAAAGGAGGCTAAGCTCAATAAGGTTTCTGTGACCCTAATCCCATTTTTTGTCTTTACCATTGATATTGTTTAAACATTAAAATTTTCTTCTAGGCTCCCTTTCCCAATGGTAGTTTTGTGAATGGCTTTAATTCACCAGGATCTTATAAAACAAATGCTGCTGCTATGAATGTTGGTCGACCATTCCAAAAAAATCGGTAAGATAACAATCATAGCTGAAATTTATTTTAAACAATTCTTAATTGTTCTTAATAAATTACTGCTGTTAATAGCAATACTCATTGGCAGACACAATAAAAATGTTTGTATATTTATTAATACATATGAATGATTCAATCTAGAATTGTGCCTAAATGCCACTCAATATAATAAATGGGTAACATTTTGAAAAATCTTTGGGGTTAGAAATGTGAAATGTTGTGATATGTATTATTTCAGATTCTGAAGAATTAATTTTGCACTAGGACTTGTGGCACATATTTGTAATCCCAGCTACTTGAGAGATTGGAGATTAGAGATGGGGGTAGGGGGATCTAGAGTTGGACGCCAGCCTCAGCCACCTAGGAGACACTATCTCAGAAATAAAAAGGGCTGGGGACGTAGGTCTCAGGGGTAGAGCACCCCTGGGTTCAGTATCCCCCAAATACACACACACAAATAGCTTTTAAATCTCAGACTATGTTCCTAAAGCCTCACTTTTTTTGAGGTGGGGAGAGGGTGCAAAGTATACTGGGGATTGAACTCAGGGACACTCAACCACTGAGCCACAACCCTATATTTTTGTTGTTGTTGTAGATAGACAGCATGCCTTTATTTTTCTCTTTTCCTTTTTTTTCCTTAAGATGTTAACAGATCTTTATTTTATTCATTTGTTTATATGCAGTGCTAAGCATTGAACCCAGGGCCTTACACATGCTAGGCAAGTGCTCTACTGAGCTACAGATCCAGCACCACAATCCTATTTTGTATTTTATTTAGAGGTGGGTTCTCACTAAATTGCTTAGTGCGTTGTTGTTGCTGAGGCTGCCTTTGAATTTGTGAAACTCCTACCTCAGCCTCCTAAGTCACTGGGATTATAGGCATGTGCCTCTACACCCAGCAAGCCTTACATTTTTATCTTAATTTTTATAGCACTGACGATAGGTACAGCTGTTTTGTAGATAATAAATTATTAGGGATCCTGTTTATTATTTTACAGAAGATTGGTAAGTATATTAAGTATTTTTCTTTATATAGATGTCAAGTGATAATATTTTGTATGTTACTATGGCTTTTGATAGTGAATAATGAGCAAAGAATAAAAGATGGTTTAGAATTAATTACTAGTTTTGCCCTTTTGGTGTGTGTTTATAGTGTGGGCTACTGGGGATTGAACTCAGTGGTACTTAACCACTGAGCCACAACCCCAGCCCACTAATGATTTCTTTTCATTGATTTTTCAGTCTCTTGCCGGATCCGATTCCCCCACTTGATTCTTCTTTGGCAAGGTGACCACATAGTATATTTCCAAGATGTCGTCTAATAATTCAGTCCTTTTTTGTGTGATTTTTCTGAAGTGTGCTTAATTAGAGAAAGTAGTGTTATAGTATAAAATATGTCTGTCTCAGTGTATTCTGGAAGCATTCATTCTGGCTCCCCTTTAATGGTCACAATTTTTGGATGCCCTTTGATGCTGTTAAAGCATTTGAATGGGTTTCCTGCTTAACACAAAATAGAAATGACAGTTTTCGTGCTGCTTTAAAGTAACATAATTTTAAAAAATATATATTCTATGAAAGCTTTTTTGGTGATATGAAAGTGGTGTATTATTTTGTTTCTGCATTCAGTGTTTTTGATGATGATTATGAGGATTTTGGTACCAGGGATTAAACCCAGAGGACTCCTACCACTGAGCAATATCCCCAGCCCTTTAAATTTTTATTTTAAAAGAGTGTCTCACTAAGTTATTGAGGCAGACCTTGAATTTGTGATCCTACTGCCTCAATGCTGAGCCACTGGGATTACAGATGGGGACCAACATACTGTCCATGGCCTTGTACATGCTAGGCAAATGGTCTCCCACTAAGCTATATCCCAGTCCTAAAGGTAATTTTTAAATGCTAAAAAATGTGAATAAACACATTTTTATTCAAGTTTCAAATGGCATCTTTTTGTATATTAATAATGAAGGATACTTTCAGGTAGAGTCATGCAGAACTGTGGTCCCAGCTACCCGGGAGGCTGAGGCAGGAGTATTACTTGACCCCAGGAGTTCAAGGCCAGCATAGACAACATAGCAAGACTCTAGCTCAGGAAAAAGAATAATGTAGGGTAATTTACAAGCAGTACATTGTTTGTAGATCACACTTTGTTTAGTAATTATAGTAATTACCTACAAAATTTCAGTGTTTATGATATAGGAATAGAAGTATACATACTGCCCTGTAGTCACCATCCTGTTGTTTGGAAAAGATTGATTTCCAAGAACACACAGATCTTTGTTATGATGTAATTTTAACTCACTTATAGATGAAGAAAATAAGGCTGAAGAAGATAAATATCTTGCCAGTCTTATGTAGCTCTTATCACCAGGACTAAGACTTTCCAAACATCTTTCTCCTCTGCCATAAACTGACAAAAAGTTTTTTCTTAAAAGTTTCCAGCCAGGCGCCATGGGGCACGCCTGTAATCACAGCAGCTCAGGAAAATACAAATTGGTCATGATTAGAGGTAGTAGATCTGTTTAAAAAAGAAAAAGTACATGTTGATTCCCCATATAGTTCTGAGGCAGGAGGATTGTGTGTTCAAAGTCAGCCTCAGCAACTTAGTGAGGCCCTAAGCAACTCAGTGAGACCCTGTTTCTAAATAAAATATTAAAAATAGCTGGGCATGTGGCCCAGTGGTTAAGCGCCCCTAGGTTCAATTCCTGGTACCAAAAAATAATAATATTTCCATTGGAGGCTGGGGTTGAGACTAAGTGGTGGAGCACTTGCCTATCATATTTGAGACACAGGGTTTGATTCATAGTACCACATACAAATAAATAAAGGTATTGTGTCCATCTACAATTAAAACTATTTTTTGAAAAATATTTCCAATAGCATAAATCACAATTGCTGGGTGTGGTAGCATACACCTGTAACCCTAATACTCCTGAAGCTGAGGCAGAAGGATCACAAGTTCAAGGGCAAGCCTTAGCCTCTTAGTGAGGTCTTAAGCAACTAAGCAAGATCCAGTCTCAAACAAAAAGGGCAGGGAATGTGGCTCATTGATAGAGTGCCCCTGGGTTCCATCCTCAGTACTGCAAAAAGAAGAAAAAGAAATCAATACAATTTCGAAATTAAGATAACAAATTGGTCATGATTAGAGGTAGTAGATCTGTTTTTTTTAAAAAAAAAAAAAAAAAAAGTAGGTTTTGATTCCCCATATAGTTCTTTGAAGGTGTCACTTCTGCTTTAAACACTTTAAGTAGAACAGGTATTTGTTATTAGGTAGACTAAAAGTTATTTTTAACTGAGCGGGCTGGTGCTGATCTTTTCAGATGCTCATGTTACAAATAAATAAAGGTGGGTGTCCTGTCTTACACCTGTAATCCCAACAGCTCAGGAGGCTGCAAAAGGAGGATTGTACATTCAAGGCCAGCCTCGGTGATGCCCTAAGCAACCTTGTCTCAAAATAAAGAAAAACATCTTGGGCATTCAATCCCTGGTTCCTTAAAAATAAATACGGGACTGGGTATTGAAGTTGGTGATAAAGAACTTGGCCCCAGGGCTGGAGATGTGGCTCAAGCAATAGCGTGCGGCCTGGGATCGATCCTCAGCACCACATACAAATAAAGATGTTGTGTCCGCCGAAAACTAAATTCTCTCTCTCTTTAAAAAAAAAAAAAAAAAAAAAAGAACTTGGCCTGGCATGTGTGAGGCCCTGGATTTGATCTCTGGCACTGCCAATATAGTTAGTTAATTCTTTTAAAATATTTATTTATTTATTTATTTATTTATGCATTACAATTCTTACTACATCTTTATACTACAATTTATCATATCTCTGTATATAAGGTATGTTGATACCAAATTCACATCTTCATACATGTATTTTGTATAATGATGAGGATCTCCTTTCACCATCCGTGCTATTCCCCTTCTCCCTCCCTTTCCCTCCCACCCCTATTCCCTATCTACAGGTAATCTTCCTCCCTTGCTCTCCCTCCCAACCCCATTTTGAGTCACCTCCCTTATATCAGAGAAGACATTTGGCATTTGTTTTTTGGGGGATTGGCTAACTTCACTTTAATCTATTCATCCACTGAGGGACATCTAGGTTGGCTCTACCAATCTAGATGTGAATTGTGTTGCTGTAACCATTGATGTGGCTGTGTCCCTGTTATATGCTGTTTTTAGGTCCTTTGTTAATTTTTTTAAAAATGTGGTGGGTTCATTGTTCTTCCTTTATTGTCCCCATTTTGTCTACTGTGCCTTGTTGGTGAAAGGGATGACATTTACAATTAGAAAGCCGGGAAAAGTAGTCACCTTTATTCAAAAAAGAGATTCACCTATGGTTTTGAGCATATAGGCAAGTTTATTATTATTTTGCAAGTTTTTTAAAACCACAGTATGGTTTTTTTCCATGTATTTGAGCAACAGTGGTTGTGGTTTGTTTTTAATTATAAAAATAATATGTGAGTACCTTTTTTCATATTTCTGCAAACATTACAAATGAAACTAACTTTTTGACCAACAGTATAATACTTCTTTTGTTTATTATATGACGTGACAACTGTCAGGCTTTTGTACCTTTTTCCTTTAAATTAGTGTTAGCAATCAAAGAGGAAGTAACTATTAGAGCCATTTTACAATTTTTGATATAACTTTGAGAATAGCCCAATGATGATCACTAGTCCTACTTAGAGAGAATAGGACTATCTTTCAAAAATCCAGGCATTTTTCTATCTTTCTGTCACTTCCCCTTTTCTTCTGGCTTTATCACTTCTTTTCTTCATTCTCTTTTCTGTTGCCTGGATTGAGATTGTAAGTCCCTCTCAATGAAGGGTAAGATTATGAGATCTGAGGGCTGTTTAAACTAAATAATTTGTCCATTAGGCTTATTGGTATACAAGGTGAAAATTGGTGAATGATAGTTTCTGAACAGATATGTAAATAATCTATCAAACTCTTGAGGTCATTTTCAGATATGCTAGATAATAAATATTTTGGAAAAAACTGATAGGTGACATACTGTAATTTTTATTGCTATTGAAGAACCTATTTTTGCCAGGTGTAGTGGCGCACACTTGTCATCCCAGCAGCTCAGGAACCTGAGGCAGGAGGATCACAAGTTGAAGGCCAGCCTCAAAAACTTAGCAAGACCTTGTCTCAAAATAAAAAAATTAAAAGGGCTAAGGGTGTGGCTCTGTGGTTAAATACCTAGGTTTAAACCCCAATTGTACCCCTACCTCCCTACCCAATCTATTTTCACTGGATATGTTGAAGCACAACTATAATCCTAGCAACTTCAGGAGATTGTCATGACACATACCAGACTGTTGGTTTTATTTCAAGTTCAAGGTTAAGCTCTACATCTTAGCAAGATGCTTATCAAAATAAATTCTCTGAAGTGTCATTGTACCTTGATTTTTTATCTTAAATTTTAATAGTAATAGCCTAATTTATCATGGTCTCTGGAGAATAAAATAGCTCTATGTGCCATTTAAATTAATGTTTAATTTTGGGGCTTATAAATGATTTTCAGTCCCTATTCCGAGAGCTTAGGAAATTGGCAAAATGTTATTAATATTATCAGTTTGTATTTATGAAAACATATTATAAAAGATTGTAAGTCATGGGCCAATACAAATCTCACGCTTCCTTGTTATTCTGTTGTAGAGCCAAGATCCTCAGTTGCTTAGGCTTACTTTAGGTGTTTGCCTTGTTGATTAAACTGCATCTTTTCTCTGTTATGCTACCTTAGCTTAATCTATTTACAGATTTTTTAGGAAGTTGGATTCTCCTAGTTTTTATCCAAGAAAAAAGCTATTTGTGCAGAAGCAGGGTTGGGGGGGCAGCAGTGCTTTTTAACATATTGTATACCTTAATTCATGACACATGCCAGACTGTTGGCTTTATTTCTCTGTAGTTTTCTGTTCCACATTTGGATCTTTGAGCAACTGATTGCATTTGGTGAAGGCTGAGATTTTAGTATGTCTACTGTTTCTCACCCTAGTCATTGTCATTCCCATAAAGAGACTTTTCAAGCATCTTTACTAATTTTCTCCTATGAAAATTTAATATTACAGATTATAGTATATCTGTGTAATGTATGTCTAAGCCTTACACATAAAATGAGTGCAAATTTTTTTGTTCCCCCACCACAACCCCACCAATTTTTACTTTCATTGGTGGTTTTCCCCTTATTGAGAGTTCATGGCACAGATATTTTTAACCTGGCTGATATAGGTATATCAAGACAATAGTTTTTTTTTCTTCTTCTTCTTTTCTCCAAAGAACTTTGGATTTTCTCCCAAATCTCTCCTTGAACAAATTTCTTTAACAGAAATCCTTTTGCCTTTTGAAAATATTATATGTAAGACATAAAACAGGTAACATTTTCACTATATGACAACCAGAGTACAAAGAAAGGCTTTTTTCTGTCTTGATACATCTTTTGATGTATATGATCTTATTTCTTATAGTGTGAAGCCTCATTTTAGGTCATCCAGTGGTTCAGAACATTCAACAGAGGGCTCTGTGTCATTGGGGGATGGACCATTGAACAGATCTAGTTCAAGGAACTTTCCACCCGAACGGCATAACCCTACAGTAATAGGGCATCAGGAGCAAACTCACCTTCCCAAGGAGACTCCTGTTTTACAGATGGAACAGAATGGGGACTATGGTAGGGGCAGGTAAGAAAATATGGGTGTATGAAAATTCTTTGATCACAGTACAATCATTCTGTGTTTTTAAAGACCATGACTAATGATTGATGTTGTTGGTTTAACAATTATTTGCATGTGGTTATGGAAATAAACAGTTTATCATCGGTTAATAATTTTTGTTTTTTAGATTTTTGTTGTTGTTGTTTCTGTTGTTAGAGTACTGGGAATCTAAAACAGGGCTTCATGCTTGGCAAGCATCAGCCACTGTAATGGCTAACCTCAGTGGGTGTTTACTTGGTTTTGTTTTTGTTGTTAATGTATTTAGATGTAGGTGGACATGATACCTTGTTTTGCTTATTTTTTATGTGGTGTTGAAGATCAAGCCTAGTGCCTCACATGTGCTCAGAATGCACTCTACCACTGAGCCACAACCCCAACCTCCCAGTAGATTTTAAAAATAATTAAGAAATATAGAGTATCCATATAGAATAACTATGATCAGAATTTGGGGGTGGGGTGCTGGGAATTGAACTTGGGGGGACACTCAACCACTGAACCACATCCCCAGTCCTATTTTGTATTTTATTTAGAAACAGGGTCTCACTGAGTTGCTTGGCTCTTCACCATTGCTCAGGCTGGCTTTGAACTTGAAATTCTCCTGACTCAGCCTCCTGAGCCACTGGTATTACAGGCATTTGCCACCACGCCCAGCCACTATGATCAGATATTTATATTTTGAAGTTCTTTATAGTTGGCCAAGGAGAAGGCAGCTTAGAAAAATGGGCTATCCATCTTTGTGCCTTAGGGTTTTAGTTATTCTAAGTATAAACTGTAGGAATGGGTATTATAGTGCCTACCTTGCCTAAATTAAACTCTGATATGCTTCTGGTATGGAGAGCAAAAAAAAAAAAAAATAGTAAAAATGAACCAGCTAATTGGTGGTGGTGGTAATATGTAAGCTTTTGGGTATATAAGCTCAGATTGTTTTCAGAAGACTATATCTTTTAATTTTGGTGGATTTAGAATATAAGTTAAACTAGAAATCTCTCCATCTCTGTTAGATTGTGTATATTTGAAGAATCTTACAAGTTGTCCCCAACACCTTCTTTTTTGTTTTTAAAAGGAGAACTGTTTTCAGAGGTCGAAGACGACGAGAAGATGACAGAATCCCAGTGAGTGTTTTTAACCTTTAATTACATCTTTCTTTTTGTTTGTTTTGTTTTCTCTATTGTGATTTACTATGGCATTGACTTGTGGTCTGCCTTTTCATTGGTTTTAGTATTTAGTAAAGGAAAATAGAAGCTGGGTGAACCAACTCCATGAGAGGCTAAGACAGGGTTGCAAATTTGGGGAGGTGTTTGGGTTTTTTCTGTTGGTTTTTGTTTTAAATATTTTTTAGTTGTAGTTGGACCCAATACCTTTATTTTGTTTATTTAGTTTTGTTTTGTTTGTTTGTTTTTAATGTGATGCTGGGGATCAAACCCAGTGCCTCATGTATGCGAGACAATCACTCTACCCTGAACCACAACCCCAGGCCTGTTTTTGGGTTTTGGTTTGGTGGGGCAGGGCGCGGGCGGGGGTATTGGGAATGGAACCAGGGGCACTTAACCACTGAACCATATCCCCTGCCCTTTTTATATTTTAATTTGAGACAGGGCTTGCTGAGTTGCTAAAGCTTGCTTTGAACTTGTGATCTTTTTGCTTCAGCCTACCGAGCAACCAGCCAGGGTTGCAAGTTCAAGACCAGCCTCAGCAACTTACAGCTTGTCTCAAAAAAATAAAAAGGGCCGGATATAATGGCACACACCTGTAATCCCAGCAGCTAGGGAGGCTGTGGCAAGAGAATTACAAATTCAAATCCATCCTCAACAACTTAGCAAGACCTTGTCTAAAAAATAAAAAAGGGTTAGGAATATAGCTCAGTAATAAAGGACCCCTGAGTTCAATCCCCAGTACCCACACCCCAAGAAAAGTGAATCGAGCCTGACTTTCATCCCAGAATATTCACCATCACCCGTCACAAAAACGCTCTCAAGTTCACATGGTTACAGATTTTTTTTTTTTTAAGTATTTATTTTTCAGTTTTCAGTGGACACAACATCTTTATTTTTATGTGGTGCTGAGGATCGAACCCAGCTCCCTGAACATGCCAGGCAAGTGCGCTACCACTTGAGCCACATCCCCAGCCCAGTTACAATTCTTTGATGTTCTCTTTTCAAAAAAATTATTTGAATACCTAATATAGTTTTAAAAATATGAAAATTTATTGCATTATTTATAATATCATCATTTCTCATAGGTATGATTATATCTGAAGGAGAATCCCTTGGAGTGGCATTTCTGGATCACAATTCAATAATTGCTGCCAGATAACGTTCTGTAGGAGCTGTCATTTGGGGGGTTTTTTTCCTTCCATGAACAACAAAGTTTCTTTTATCTATAGCCTAATGCAGTATATGTTTGATTAATTGTTTTTTATCACAGAGGGGATAGTATTCTTTTTTTTTTTTTTTTTTTTTTTTTTTAATGTCCCAGGGCTTTGTGAATACTAGGCAAGCACTATACCAACTGAGCTACCACTGAAGACACATCCACTGAACCACATCCCTAGCCTGCCTTCATTCTTTTTTTTTTTTTTAATATTTTTTAGTTGTAGTTAGATACAATACCTTTATTTTATTTAATTTTTCTAATGGGGTAATTATCTGCCTATTGCTGATTCTTTTATATATCATGTTTGAATTTTGTCCAGTTTCAATTACTCATTTTTATTTCCATTATTTGTTCTTAGTGAATTGTCTCTAATCTAGAGGCAAAAGAGTTGAGGAATAACGGTGCATGGAGATTGGGTTGGGGATGTGGCTCAGTGGTAGTGTCTTTTTGGCATGCCAACACTGCCAAAAATAAGAATTAAAAAAAGCATGGAGGCCTCAAGGATCCCCCACCCCAGATTTATAGATGTATCATAAATGTGTAATACAATGCTTATTTTACATGTATGTTTTACAATGAAAAGGAATAATATTCAAAGAAGAAAATTATTGCACTAAAACACCAAGAATAGTCTTTTAAGTGGCCTTCAACATTTGAGGAAGAGAGAGATTAGATCTCTTTAACATGTTGAAAATGTCTGGATTAAGGACTAACCCTTGGGGTGAAGGAAAAGATGATAAACACACCTTGTAGTATAAGAGGGGAGGTCTTAGCTAGAGGTCCTAAAATTTTAATATTTGTAAACTTAGTAATTGAAATAATAAGATTAGATAAAATTCTCACAAGTTACCCTGTGAACAGTAATAAAAGAAGTCCAAATATGAAACTTTAGGGAATGTGGTAGTGACTTTTGGACTAAAAGCAAGAGTTTTTAGTATGTTGTTTGAATTATCCAAGTGAAATCTGATTGTAAAAAGGGCCTGGGCTGAAACTTATTTAAAATGTACAATTCAGTTGTGCTGCCATGGCCACCAAAAAGGAAAAGGATTGTTTTAAGTCTTTTCTGCTTGCCAGGCTGCCAGAGCCAGCCTCACCAACTTAGCAAGCCCATAAACAACTTATCACGAGGCTGTCTCAAAAAGGGCTGTGGGTATGGCTAAGTGGTTAAGTGCCAATCCCAAGTCAAAGGAAAAAAAGGAGAGATACAGCTGTTCACATATCAGTGTATCTGAATCCATGAATAATGGGTAACCCATGGAAAATGTGGAAGTAAAAAGAATAGAAACCAAAATTTAACAAATCAGAATGAGAAAAGCGCATGTGGTTTTCAGATCTGAGAAGAAACAAAGAGAAGACCACTAAAGCTAAATAAAATAAAATAAAAAAACAACAAACTCCCAGAGCGAGGGTTTTAGCTCAGTGGTAGAACACTTGCTGAACATGTTTGAAGGCCTTCATTTGATCATCAGCATTGCAAAAAAGAAGAAAGTACATTCCCAAAAGAAAGAAGGGCAATCATGCCACATGCTATATAATGAAGTCAGTAAAAATAGTCTGACTTCCAGATTTTTGTGGTGAAAGGCATTGACATCTTGTGCAGTGGAATGTTGAGTTCAGGGTCCAGGGAAGAGGGGATGAGATAGAATGAGGAAGAGTCTATGCTATCTTCCTGTCTTAGCCTTAGAAGTTTCTGGGATTACCAGCATGCACCATCATTCCTGGCTGTTCTCCATTAGGATAGAGTAAAACTGATGGCATGGTAGGATTAGGGTTTTTGTTTTTATTTAATAGAATGGGGAATTGCAAACAGAAACTGAAGAACACTAGATATTGGTTCAGAATTTTAAGGAGTGTGGCAGTTTGCAAAAAGAACAGAAGAGAGAGCTATCTAAAGATAAATAGGCAGGCTGGGATTGTGGCTCAAGTGGTACAGCACAAATATTAGAGAATTCAATAGGCATATGACCTGTTTGATTTGTGTCTTTTAGAGACCCCATCCTTCAACAGCTGAAACAAAGGTTCCAACACCAAAGTTTGACTTACTAGCTTCAAATTTTCCTCCATTACCTGGAAGTTCATCAAGGATGCCAGGTGAACTTGTTTTGGAGAATAGAATGTCTGATGTTGTTAAAGGTGTCTACAAAGAAAAGGTAATCACTGAAGAATCAATGTGATTCTCTCACTTTCTGGAACTGTGTTTATGGGCATTGTTTTCAGGGCTATTATTTTAAATTTTATTTATACTTAGTATTTCTATCATAGTTTTAACTTGTGAAGTTTTCAGCATACCTTATTTTAAAGGACTTATAATAAAGCTGTATTATACAAGGTCAATAAAATGTTCTTTGACTTTTACATGTCTTTAAAGTCAATCAGCTTAATAAGTAGAAAGCTATATTTCTACTTACTACCCTATAATTAACTTGATAAACTTAGCCTCTGAAATAGTGGAGAGTAGATATCAGCAAGTTATAATACTACATCCTACAATATTTTTGAGTGCAGACCTCTTCATATTTCTTTAAAAAGTAAGATTTTAGGCATTGTTAGATTTACATTCTAGAGCTAAAGAAATATATATATAGCTCTCTTAAATAAACATATAAAAATTTTTCCCATCTTCCCAATATATTGGGCTTCATCATTTATGAGATATCATCAATTTTAAGGTGCCCATTATTTCAATATCTCTAAGTAAAAAGCATCACCAGTAGACTAAAACATGCTGTTATTTGTAAGTCACGTCTCAGTATTACATTTTTTAAAAATATATTTTAGGGGTTTTTTGTTGTTGTTTTTGTTTTAAGGTGGACACAATATCTCTTATTTTATTTTTATGTCATGCTGAGGATTGAACCCAGTGCCTCATGCTTGCTAGGCGAGTGCTCTGCTACTTGAGCCACAACCCCAGCCCCACTTTTTTTTTTTTTTTTTTTTTAATAAATGATAGATTAGGGCTTGAGTTGCAATTAAATGGTAGACTCACCTAGCATGTGCAAGGCCCTGGGTTTGATCTTCAGCACCACATAAAAGTAAATAAATAGGTATTGTGTCCAACTACCAGTAAAAAATAATAAATATTTCTTTTTAAATTTTTTTTTTTTTTAGTTGTTGATAGACCTTTATTTTTATTTATTTTTATGCAGTGCTGAGAATCAAAACCAGTGCCTCACACTTCCCAGGCAAGTGCACAATTGCTGAGCCACAGCCCCAACCCCAAATAAATATTTTTTTAAAAAAACATAAATGACAGAGTACGCTGTAATTATTTCTTTTTCTTATACATTCTCAGTGGCCTGGTATATGGCTGTTTCTTGGACTTCCTTCACCATTATTATTATTTTTTCAATTGTTTTATTTAACTACAGGACAGCAGTGGAAAGCATTACAATTCTTATTACACATATAGGACACAATTTTTCATATCTCTGTATTCCTTCACCATTTTGTTAAGTTTTCCTTAGTCTCCTTTATTGGATCCCCTTCTTCCTCTTTTTATTTTCCTGTATTATGACTGGTCACATCTTCTAGAACTTCCTGAACAAGTAGTCATGAGGTATAAATTTCTAAGTCTTAGATTCTGTAAATGTTTTTCTGCTTTGATACTTGGTCTGTAGTTCATCTTTTGATAGTATTCTCTGTAAGAAATTGTTTTCCAGCTGGGCACGGTGGTGCACATCTGTGATCCCAGCGGCTTGGGAGGCCAAGGCAGGAGGATAGAGAGTTCAAAGCCAGCCTCAGCAATTTAGCGAGACACTAAACAACTCAGTGAGACCTTGTCTCTAATAAAATAGAAAATAAGGGTTAGGATGTGGTACCACCTGGTACCACCCCACACACACACACACCCCAAAAAAATATTTTTCTTTTTTTGCTGTCAGCCCTCTTTTTAAAATATCTTGAAATATGGTAGTTATTTTATTAATTCTAAGATATACATTTTTTTCACATTTTATCATCTTTAAAAATTAGACTGTCAGCCAGGCATGGTGGTACATGCCCATTTCTCAGCAGCTCAGGAGGCTGAGGCAGAATTGCAGGTTCAAAGAAAGCCAGCCTCAGCAACTTAAGAGGCCTGGGGTATCTCAGCAAGACCCTGTCTCTAAACAAAATGTAAAACGGGACTGGAGATATGGCTCAGTGGTAAAGTGCCCTGGCTTCAATCCCTAGTACCAAAAAAGTAATTGAATAAATCAGGCTGTTAATTAAAATGTAAAATATAAGTGGCAGTGTTTTTCTGGGCACCATATAAAATAATGATTTGTTTTATAACTTCTCAGATTTGGTGAGAGAGACAGACACATACATTTTTTAAAAATAATAATGGGGGCTGGGGATGTGGCTCAAGCGGTAGTGCGCTCGCCTAGCATGCGTGCGGCCCGGGTTCGATCCTCAGCAGCACCACATACCAACAAAGATGTTGTGTCCGCCGAGAACTAAGAAAAAAATAAATAAATGTTAAAATTATCTCTCTCTCTGTCCCCCTCTCTCTCACTCTCTCTTTTAAAAAAATAATAATAATCATAATAATAATGAAGTGTACTTACCCATGTACTCCCAACCTACAATTGTGGACTGTAAATTCCCTCAGTATCTTAGAAGCACATGTGTATCCTCTTCCTGTTTGAGGTTCTCCTTCCCCCCTCTTCTACTTAGATATAACTTTATGATAATAATTTTCTTTTCTAGTTTACCATTCTGGATTGGCAAACTTTTTCTGAAAAGGGGTAAATTGTAAATCTTCTAGGCTTTTTGTACTACTTCCTGGTTTTATGTATGTATATATATTTCTGCAGCCCTTTATAACTTAAAAGAGGAGCCTGCCAAAAGGTTGCAGCTCTTAGTTTGCCCTAAACAATATAATGTGCATTGTGCCCATTTGTAAATATCTAAATGAAATTATGTCTTCATTCTGCTGTTGATGGAAATTGTAGCTTTCTTTGCCAATATGAATAATGCTCTTAAAAATATTCAAATCTTTATATGAACAAGAACGTTGTCTACGATGTGTGTGTATATATATATATATATATATATATATATATACAGAGAGAGAGAAATGAAGTTGCTGGGTCTTAGGGTGTGTTTTTGTTTTAAAGTTGAGAATCAAAAGTGTTTGGCATATTCTCAGAGTTTTGTCTTAAAAATTCATGTAAATTCTTTCACTTTAATGACTTCTTTTTAATTCTTTGGTGTCTAAAAGGTAAAAGCAGGTTCTTAAATTCAGATATAATCATATCTTGCTGAGAAAATCATCCAGCTTCCATAGGGTTGTTTGTTTTTTTTAACATTTTTAGTTGTAGATGGACATAATACCTTTATTTAAGTCTAGGGGCTCTGATTTCTGTAAATTTTACCTTTCTTTGAAGGTAATTAGAGCGTATTTTATTTTTCTCTGGTACTTCATGATAATGTGTCTTTGGTGTATGGCTCTTTTTCATTCATTGATAGACTAATATGGCATTAGATCTTATAGGTTGAACTTTGTATCTTGTTTTGGCTATTATGATTTTTATTTTTGTTCTCAACTATGTTTTCTACGAAGTGTTCCTAAATATCCTCCTCTAAATCTGTTATATCTTTTATTTCATTCATCAGTTTTAAATTCTGGGCCTTGTTTTTGTTCCTGTTGGGTTTTTTTGTTTGTTTTAAATTGGTAGTCAGGCATGGTGTTACACACATGTAATGCTAATAATTCAGGAAGCAGGCAGGAGGATCGAAATTTCCAGGCCCATCTCGGCAACTTAGCAAGACCCTGTCTCAAAGTTTAAAAGAGCTGAGGATATAGCTCAGTGGTAAAGTGTCCCCATTATTTATCAGAAATATATATATAAAATACACACACACATATTTATTTTGTGGTAAAATACCTACAATATAAAATTACTATCTTAGCCATTTCCAGTGTATGTGTAGTGGTTAAGTACATGCACATTGTTGCATTGCCAGTCTCTAGAATTCATCAGATAAAACTAAAACTGTATATCCATTGAGCTTCTTCCTGTTTCCTTCAACCCTTAACCCCTGGCAACTATATTTCCACTTTGTGTTTCTATTGACTTCTCTAGGTACCTCAAATAAATGAAATCATACATTATTTGTCTTTTTGTGACTTGGTTTATTTTACTTAGCAGAAAATCTTCACTTTGAAGCGATATAAGTACATCATTCCTTTTTGTTTTTGTTTGTTTGGTAATGGGGATTGAACTTAGGGATGCCTTTTCACTCTGCTAAATCACTAGCCCTTTCTTAATTTTGAGACCGGGTCTCAGAGTTGAGCTGGTCTCAAACTTAAAATCCTCCTGACTCAACCTCCTGAGTCTTGAGATTAAAGGTCTGTGCTTCTGTGTCAGGCGCTTCATTCTTATTATTGCCAAACAATATTCTGTTTTTTAATATACCACATTTCCCCCCGCTTCATCAGTTGATGCTACGGTGAATATAAAAATTTTTGTATTGGCTGGTGTTGTGGCTAAGTGGTACAGCTCTTGCCTAGCATGTGTGAGGCACTGGATTCTATCCTCAGCACCACATAAAAATATACTAGTAAAATAAAGTTATTGTGTCCAACTACATCTAAAATATATATATATTTTTTTTTTTAATTGTGTAAACCTTTTTTTCCCCTGTCTATATGAGATAAGAGAAATAAAATCAGGTGTGATTTTATTTCTCTTAGGTGTGTATATAGAAGTGGAATTGCTGGGTCATATAATTTAATTTTTTGAGGAATTGCCAGATTGGTTTCTAAAGCTGCTTCATCTTTTTTACATTGCTACTTTCAATGTATGAGAGATCCAGTACCTCCATAATCATCTCCAATATTTGTTGATTTCTGTCTTTTTTATTATAGCCATACTAGTAGGTATATATGGGTTTCTCAGGTTTTGATTTTCATTTCCCTAATTGCTAATGATGTTGATCATCTTTTTCATGTGCTTATTGGCCATTTGTACATCTTATTTAGAAAAATGTCTAAATGTAATTTTGAATATCTGTTTATTTAAGGATAATGAAGACTTGAGAGTTAGTTGCCCAGTGCCTGTAGAAGATGAGCAAACAGACTGTACTTCTGCCCTGCAACTCAGTATGAGTACAAGTCCTCCATGTACAGCTGAGCTTCCTGCATTAAGGTACAAGTTTTAGTATAAAAAATCTTTAGCATGACTTTTTCTTCTCATTGGTAGTTCAGTAGTTCTTGTTCTCTAAATCCAAACTCTTTTTTCCATAGCACAACTCAGAAAGAAAAGGATCCAATAGAGGAATCCACTGTTCAGAAGGATGTTCTCAATCAGATGACTATACCAGTTTCTTCCCCAAGCACTGCAAAGACACCACGGGCAAATACTGCTTCACCAAGTAATAGTAACACAAATGCATCCGGAGCTATGACCATACAGGTAACTTGGAAGAGTTTAGTTTTTGTTAGAAAAAAATTTAATAGATTATATATTTTTGGAAGTAGCTCAAAGTAAGACTGGCTACATCTGAAAGAAATTAAAGGAGTTAAATGTCACTATGAAGAAATGGAAAGTTTTAGTCATGTTGAAGAGTGAAGAATTTACTATTCAGTTTCTTTGGGTTTGTTCGTTCGTTCTTTTTCTTCTGCTCATAGCAGAAAAGCATCTCATCCAGGTTTTGGTGAATTTGCCAGTTTGGGGCTATCATAAAGAGATTTGACCCTGTTAAAATTCATCTTGTTGTTTATGTGGCACTAATAAGTCTTTGAAAGCCATTAAGGACTATTCCTACTTGTATTTCAGTACCAGAATCAATTTCATAATTTTTTGTATTATTTTTTTAGTTGTTGGTACATCTTTATTTATTTATACATCTTTATTTATATGCAGTGCTGAGAATTGAACCCAGTGCCTCATACATGCCAGGCAAATGGGCTACTGCTGAGCCACAGCCCAAACCCCCTCAATTTCATAATTTTATGATTGGGAAAATATGGGGTGGGGGACACAAAATTTACCAGTAATATTTTCACTGATACAACTAGTAGCATTTTAGCACAGTTCTTTATTTTTTATAGAATAGTACATTTTATCTTAATGATGATAGTAGTAATGTTAGAAAAGTATGATTTCTGCCATACATGTTCCTTCTCAGGGTTCTTTATACCAAGAGGAGGGGTTGGATCCATTTTATTTCATTGCATATATATTTCTTAAGTAAAATAATTATATCATGGATCAATTTCTAAAACTTTTTTTTTTTTTTTTTTTTTTTTTTTTGTGGTGCTGGGAATTGAACCCAAGGCCTTGTGCATGTGAGGCAAGCACTCTACCAACTGAGATATATCCCCAGCCCTGACTTCTTTTTTTCAACACTTTTTTTTTTAAGTTTATAATACTAATCACTTTAACAGCATTAGTGTATATAAGAATATCTGTTGCCCTTACCTAGAAAGTGACTTATGTTTTTCTGTGGTTAAAATATCCTTTTTTGTACTTTAATGTTTATTGTAAGTTTTTTTTTTCCCCTTATCCCTTCAAAAGGAACCTCGAAAGTTAAGTTATGCCGAAGTGTGCCAGAAGCCCCCTAAAGAGCCAGTTCCAGTTCTTGTGCAGCCACTACGGGAACTTCGCTCCAATGTTGTGTCTCCCACCAAAAATGAAGAGACTGGAGCTCCTGAGAAGTCCATTGAGAAATCACATGAGAAGCCAGAAGCAAGGGCTAGTAAGGATTATTCTGGCTTCCGAGGCAATACCATTCCCAGGGGAGCATCTGGAAAAATCAGGGAACAGAGACGCCAGTTTAGCCATAGGGCTATACCTCAGGGAGTGACTCGACGTAATGGCAAAGAGCAATATGTGCCACCCAGATCACCAAAGTAAAATCAAAAAGCAAAACTATTCAAAAACTTTCTCTCTTCCCATTAAACTTGAGCCGTGGCTATATTGAACTGTTTTGGAGGGGAATGGGTAGCCAGGAAGGAAACAAAATATATCCTTAAATCATTATGGATTTTGGAATTGTGAGGAGTAGAATCCCAAAATTCATCTCTAAAGTGATTTTAAAATGCTGGAGGCTTCCAATCAGTATAAATACATATATATATATATATATAAATATATATATACACATATATAAAATATAATTTTTCTATTTTTGTTTTTGATTTTAATTTACAAAGATTTTCTGCCTGGAATCAATTTTGAGTGTTCAGATTTAGCTTGAGAAATTAAAACAAAACAACAAAAAAAAAAGCAGTATACATCCTTCAGTATAGGAGATGAGGGAGTAAGAAAATATTTTTTGAAGAAGCATTTCTGTAAAAATTAGAAATTACTTTTTTTAATCTATTTAATGTTTGGCTTGGAGAATGTCATCTCTGATTATATGGCCTTGTGTTGCAGAGCAGATCAGTGATTGGGGTGTCTGTGGTTGTGAGTGTGTGCAAGAGTGATTTAAGCCAAATCTGTTGTCATATTAGTAAATGATTTGAAAACTGAATGTAATACTTGAGTAGATTTTTATTCTAGTTTGAATTTAGTCTGTCTTTTCAACTTTATTAATATTTCATTCTACAGACTGTTAAGCTCTAATTGTACTTGGAGATGTGACTACCAATCAGTTTGATACTCAAGGAAAGAATGGGGGCTATTCAAAAAAATTCAGAAATTCATCTTGGACCTGAAATGATAGGTCAATGGATTTTAAAGGTTTAAACTGCCCTGTGATCTGTTGTCACCCCTCCCTTCACCTTTAAGATGGGAAACAAAACTTTTTTGCTATTTCATTTGTTACTCTTTGTTTTTTGACTACCTACCCCCAAAAGTAAAATAACCAACCACCTACTGAATTGTATGTTTCTGTACGTTTTAATTAATCCAGTCAAATCGTATAACAGTTATAAATTTGGGGATTTAACACTGAAGTATTTTATTCTGTTCACATACTCAGAATTTTAGGTCCCAGAAAGGTGGGGCAGACTGACCCTCCAGTAATATTTTGTTTATTGTTAAAGATTAAACAATTTAACTGACTTTTTTAAAGTGTTAAATAGTGTAGAAGAGAAAATTTTTATAAAGGCTTAATTGGGGGGGGACTTTTTTTCTGTTTGCAGTGATATCTATCACCTTGCTTCCTTCGTCTTGAAATTTAAAAAAAAAACAACCTATATATATATACAGTTTGGAATTCACTGAAACAGAAACAGCAAGTCAAAAGATTTTTATAAGGTGATAAAGATGGTTAAATAAAATTGATGCAGAATTTCTCAGTGAATAAAATTGTAGCTGTCATATATTAAATAGGCAAGTTTACATGCTGGTATTTAGAAAATGGCTAAAATATTAAAAACCATGTTGCATTAATCTGTTTTTTAAGTCATACCATGTTCAGAGTTCTATGTAAGGTGGGGTTTTAATTTTCTTCTTAGGGATAGTTTGTAACAGGAAGAACTTTCCCTTATGTTAGTGAGTTACATATGTACAAATTGAAACTGTAAATTGTGAACACTGGAAAGCACCATTGTGGCATAGAATAAACATCTTAGTAATATATTAAAGTGAATGTAAATGGAGGTTAAAAATGTTACTGTGAAACTCCTTTCAATTCTAAGTTAAGCTTTGGAGATTTGTATTAGTGGGTAACTGTTAAGAGCTTTGAAAACACTGCACATTTCTGTACAAGCCAGAATTATTATTTCTTTGTAATTTATTATTTAGCTTGGCAGTTGCTTTTGATTTGGTAGATTGATAACATGGTATAATATATTTACACAGTTTGAAACTTTTCTACACACTATTTTTAAAATCAACTTCTAAAAGAGACATACAATAAAATTTGCTGAAATTTGGGGGGAGTTTAGTCCTTTAAAAAAAAGTTTTATTAATCATTGGCTTACATCTATGATAAAAGTGCTTATTTTGGTTTACTTACATAATGCTGCAGTTGGTGGAAATGAAACAAAGTGTTAACCCCCTGTGAGTGCATTGGAATTAAAAGAATAAACATTTTGTAAAAATCACTTGGTAAGGATTATAAGCTTAATTATTGCACTTAAACATTACTCCTACTACTTTTTTTTTTTTTAATATATGTCAAAGTTGTAGGCTTCTTTTATTCGTATGCTTATGTGACTTTTTAATTCACCAACTCCAAAAAATCTAAAGGGTTATTTGTTTTCTGGTACTCGGGATTGAACCCAAGCCTTGCACAAACTAGGCAAGCACTCTTATCACTGAGGTATATTCCCTACCCCCTAAAGGTTATAATTGAACACAAGAAAGGAGTTCTTTTTAAAGGAACCAATCATATTCTTGCTTTTTTTCCAAATGTAATCTAAAGTAAAAAATGTTAAAGACGTGACTTTTTTTTTTTAAGGCGACATGACCATTTTTTAATTTCTTTAAATATAGTGTTTTTTAGTTTAATTTGCCTTGTTACATCTAATCATTGCCATTTGATGGCATGTATAGGGGAGAGTGTGTGTGTGTGTTTGCATATATACATATATATATGTAATATATATATTCACAGAATGTATTTAGCATTTATTTTATTGCAACAGGTTTAATGTTTATATTACGTGATGCCAGTGAGTTGTGTGAAACTGTTGGCTTTTTTCCCAGCATTACTCTTAACTGATGAAGGTGGGTGTTTATTATACTTAACTATTTATTGCTTCTGAAGATAGAATGATTGAAGTCTCAGTTTTTTTCCTCCTTTTCATCCTTTTGGCCTAACATTTCCTTGAACTGCTGGAGGCTGAAAATAGATAGAATTATACAGAATGTTTGATACAGTAATCAGCCACAGTTCTTAACTGCATAAAGACCAAAAGTCATACAAGTTGATCACTTTGTACTTCATGTAGAAGGTACATAGAGACATTGCAAAACCTGCCTCCGTTTTCTACCTGATAATTAGGACTTTCATAATATCTAGGAACTGTCTCCAATCTTGATCATCCTAGTTTTGCCAGATATAGACACTAGCATTTAAAATAATGGTCCAATCTAAATATTTTTCACCCTCATTTTGAAGGAACGTTGATCTTTGATAAAAAGTAGTTCTTGTCTCTTGTGATTAATTTGCAGGTGATCAATGACAAAAGAATTCTAATTTATTTTTGTTTCCTGCAGAGATTGGGGAATGCATCTAGGTGGTAGAGCTCTTGCCTAGCATAGCAAGGCCCTGGGTTTGATCCCCAGCTCTTCGAATTAAAACTAACAAAAAACAACTACAACAAACAAAAACTAATTTATTTTTAGTTCCTAAAGTTTCTTAACTTAGTTTGAATATTGTTTCACATTGCTTTCCTTTTTAAATAACCACACTTGCTTTACAAAAGGTTTAATAATGGAATATAGTCTCTTCACTAATGTAAATGAGAACAAGAATATTGCTGGAACAGGAAGTAGTATTTAAAAGTTACTGAATATTTTCTCTAGTTTTTATTAGTTATGGCCTTAATAATTAATTAGTCTTTTGGCTTAAATGTCTACTGGTTTACCTTAACACAGTTGAAAAACACTGGGGTTAACACTCTATTTGTATTGGCAATATATATTAACTATATTTTAAAAGAACTAGGTTGGTCTTTTTTTATGGAAAAGGTAAAACTCAAAAAGAGACAGTGTACTCCTTTTGAGGGATTTATTAATTCTTAGATATAATATATGATGGATTTTTTCCTCTTTTATATATATATTTCCTTAAATATGATGGCTACTAGTTCAAATTTAGAATTTTTTCTGCATGTTTTTGTAGCTAGTCTGATCTTTGAAGAAGACGTGGACATTTCATTTCATTTCATTAGCTGAATGAAGACATTTTAAATTAAAAGAAATTTTGTTTTAAACTTGAGAATAAATTCTTTTGAAAATCACCTGATTATTAAATGATTTTTATTTTTAAAGATAAGAAGTTTTTATTAGTCTATGGTAGACATCTCCTAAAAGTGCAGCTCAGATATCTACAGGTTGTGTATTAAATATTTTTATTTTCAGTTTTGTAGCACAGCATACTGATTAGTATATGTAAAGAATTATCCATATCAACCTTATTTTTTTCCCTTTTAAAAAAAGAAACTTTCAAATGTCCCTTGAATGGCATATCTTAAATGTTGGGGGTTGGGGGATCAGAACCATTTATCTGGCTTTCTAGATTGTCCATTGCTTAGGTTTGTTACTGTTGTCAGAATTGTCCCTCCAAAAAATGGTGACACATGCTCTTGCATAAAATGTTAAAATATGTACATCCTTGTATTTGTATTTGTTTTCAACGTTGCCAAGGTGCTATGGGAAATTAAAGTAACAATATTAGAAAAAATAATAAAATTACTAAAAAGCAGGACTGGTTTTGTTTTCTCCAGGTGGGGTATGTCATGACTACTTGAATTTACTTTTTAATCATTTTATGTTTTGCCCACTCTCTAGTTCTCTGGTTGTAATTTCATGTTTTTGATTGTGTATTTCTTTCTGGAGCAGGGAATGTGGAATTTTATCTTCAAAACAAGGGTAGAGAACTGTAAAGTCTGTTTAAGATTCTGGGTGTTTTTTGTTTTGTTTTGTTGTGTGGTGCTGGGAATTGAACCCAGGGCCTTGTGCATGTGAGGCAAGCACTCTACCAACTGAGCTATATCCCCAGCCCACCTCTGGGGTTTTCTTGAGTATGTGGGGAATATAAAGAAAATTTAGCTTTTTAGCTTCTTTTTTTTCCCCTTAGGCAAAGACAAAAAAGCTAAGTAGATCTCAGGCATTTGAAGAGATGTCATCTGTAAATTAAGGTGATAGTTTGACATTTATTGAATATACTGTATTGCTAATAAAACAAATATTTACTATTTTGTTTGGGAGGGATTGTGGGAAATGAACCCAGGGGCACTTTACCACTGAGCTTCGTCCCATTCTCATTTATTTATTTTAGAGTCAGGGTCTTGCTAAGTTTCTTGGGTTGGCCTTGAACTTGTAATCCTCCTGCCTCAGCCTCCTGAGACATTCGGACTTCAGTCATGTGCCTGTAATGTAAAAATAATATAATTTTTAAAACAACCATATCACATAGAATAGTATTTGCTGGGTGCAGTGGGGCACACCTGTAACCCCAGAACCTTGCGAGGCCAAGGCATTCAGATCACAAATTCTATGCCAGCTCAGCAAGTTAGATCTACCTCAAAAAGGGAAAGGGTGTGGGGGGAGGTTGTTTCTCAGTGGCAGAGTGCTTGCCTTGCACGTGTGTGAGGCACTGAGTTCATTTTTCACCACATAAAAATAAAAGATTGTGGGGCTGGGTTGGTGGCTCAGTGGAAGACTGCTCGCCTAGCACTGGCGAGGCCCTGGGTTTGAACCTCAGCACCACATAAAAATAAGGTAAGTAAAGGTGTTGTGTCCATCTTAACCTAAAAAATAAATATTTAAAAAAAATTGTGTCCATGTATACTAAATAAAATGCTTTTTAAAAAATTATGGGGAGAGGCTGGGGATGTGGCTCAAGCAGTAGCGCGCTTGCCTGGCATGTGTGGGGCGCTGGGTTCGATCCTCAGCACCACATAAAAATAAAAATGTGTCCACCGAAAACTAAAAAAATAAGTATTAAAAAATTCTCTCTTTAAAAAAGGGGGGGTGGGGAAGTTAGGGGACCTGGGTTTGTAGCTTAGTGGTAGAGTATACCTCCATTAAATCACGAATTCCACTATTAAAATGTTTGTAATCAAGTTCTAGACTAATCCCAAATAAGGACTTCCTAATGTTGCCTGATCTTGCTAGAGAAAGCTACACACTTTTATTTTTTAGTTTTAAGTGGACACTATTTTTATGTGGTATGAGGATTGAACCCGGTGCCTTATGCATGCTAGATGAGCACTCTACCACTGAGCCAAGACTCCAGCCTCCACAAACTTATGTTTTTTGAATTCAGTTTTAGTAGCTGTTAGGGGTTTTTTTGCGGGAGGGGGGGCGGCAGGTACCAGGGATTGAACTTGGGCAATCAACTGATGAAGCTGGATTTGAATGCAATCTTCCTTTCTCAGCATCCCAAGCTGCTAGGATACACCGTGCCCGGCTTCACAAGTCTTGTAACTTTCTGTTCTTCTCTGATTTCTCTTGTATACCTACTGTATCAAATTTAATGAGCTACATAGTAAGATTCCAGCCCTCCCAATATTACATATCTTTGTTTATCTTTGTTATCTTTGTTTTTCTCCCTTTTTGGGGGATGTGTGTGTGTGTAGGATGCAGTACTGGGATGGAACCCAGGGGCAATATATCCTTCCCCTTTCTTTTTTTATTTTTATTTTTTTAACTGAGTGTTAAGTTGCTGAGGCTGGCCTCAAACTTGTGATCCTCCTGCCACTGCCTCCAGTGATTGTTTTTGTCTTTACACATACTATTTTTAATTCTTTTTCTTGCGTACTGTAGATGAATCCAGGGCTTTGGGCATGCCAGGCAAGCACTCTACCACTGACTGAACTACATCCCCATCCCAACATGCATTTGTATTTTGAATGATGCATTTAAATCTTAATTTTGATTTGCATTTCAAATTTGCATAGATAAGTAAATATCAGTTTGATTTATCAACATCAAAGATATGACTTAGTACTGAAGCTATTTAATCAGTGTCACATGCTGATTTTCCAAGTAGTATACTGGGTAGCAAAAATTTGATCCCTGCCCATATTGTATTTTCAAAATAAGAACAGATTAATAAGAAATAATTTGAAAATTGGAGTTCAAAGTGGATTGAAGTTGGGAATGGTACAGGGATACAGTCCTTTGAGTTACTGAGAACAGATCCCTGAAGGAGTTAATTAGATTGGGGGAGGCTGAAACCAAATGATACTTGATGGATAACACGTTTTCTATGATGAAGCTAGAGAAGGAGGCAAAAACCAGGCTCTTGGAATTTTTTTTTTAAGAGAATTTTTTTAAATTATTTATTTTTTACTTCTCGGCAGACACAACATCTTTGTTTGTATGTGGTGCTGAGGATCCCCAGCCCCAGGCTCTTGGAATTTGAAATATATATTATTGAGAACTTGTGGGAGACCAGGTAGGTTAGGCCTGATAACAGATGTAGCAGAGTGGGAGAGTTGAATTGCAAAAATAATGCAATCAACAGGGATGCATATGGATTAGATGGGGGAAGATAAACTAGTTGTGTGGCATGTACCTACAGAGTTTGAGGCTATCCTCAGTGACCTAGTGACATCCCATTTCAAAACAGGAAAAGGAAGGTGTCAAAACTGACAAATTTGTGATGTGTGGAACTAGATGGACGTTGGTGCCATTTACCGTGATTGTATTACATTGCAAAGAACCCTTAGGAGGAAAAAATTATGAGTAGTTTTGAAATGATTATGCTTGTTTCTGCAGGATTATTTTGTGATCATGACTCAAAAACAGTTTGGTTTTTTTTTCAGGTAATTTAAAAAGTGACTGTTAGGGACAGTGCTAAAATTTGTTTTTAAATCTGTTCCCCTTTCTCTATAGCATCTTAGTTTTTGTGGAACTAGGGGTAAACACAGGGTCTGACATATACTAGGCAAGAATTCTACCACTGAGCCATATCCCCAGTCCAATTTTTGCATCCTTTGTCTCAGTAATAATCCTATTTCCCACTTGGACTGTCTTCACCAACCAAATGCAGAGATTTGACAGTTTCATTTAAGATTTATAATGTTGCCAGACCTCACCAGTAAGGTTAGCCACATACTATAGAGGGAATGTTAACCTTTTCATAACCAGAAGAAAACATTGACTTGCCATTTTTCTGGATCTCTAAAATAGACTGATTTTATGTCTGTAAGCAAACCAAGTATGAACTAGAAATCATGCAACACCAATAAATATGACTTGGAAGATTATAGAACTTGCATGTCTATCAAACCTTTTCCCTCTTTGTTTTTGTTTTATGTTACTGGGGATTGAACCCAAGGGCATTCTATTGAGCTAGATCCCCAACCCTTACTTTTGAAATGACCTTGCTAGGTTGCTAGGCTCATTGCAAATTTACAATCCTGCCTCAGCCTCCTGTGCATCTGACTGCAGATGTGTACTGATGTGCCTGGCCCCAATAAACCAAAGTCACTCAAAAACAGGCCTGCCTTTTCCAAAAAAGGTCCACTTCTGAGGCTTTGATGACAAAACCTCAGCAAATTCTACAGAGCAAATGGATCATTTTAACATTCACTCTATTCATCCTGATAAGTAGAAACAAAATAATTTTGAAAGTCCTCAGGATTCAGAAATGGTATTGCTGCAACTGATTGCTATCAAGCTCATGGAAAGGGGCATGGAGGATAAAACTCAGTGGTAGAGTGCTTGCATAAGATGTGCCAGACTCCATTTCTTGTAGAAAAATAAAGCAATCATGAAATTCATATGGAAAAATAAAAGACCCAGAATAGTAAAAGCAATTCTAAGCAGGAAGTGTGAATTAGGAGGTATATCGATACCAGATTTCAAACTGTACTACAGAGCAATAGTAACAAAAACAGCATGGTACTGGTACCAAAACAGGCGGGTGGACCAATGGTACAGAATAGAGGACACAGAAACCAGTCCACAAAATTACAACTATCTTATATTCGATAAAGGGGCTAAAAGCATGCAATGGAGGAAGGATAGCATCTTCAACAAATGGTGCTGGGAAAACTGGAAATCCATATGCAACAAAATGAAACTGAATTCCTTTCTCTCACCACACACAAAAGTTAACTCAAAATGGATCAAGGAGCTTGATATCAAATCAAAGACTCTGCATCTGATAGAAGAAAAAGTTGGCTCCAATCTACATATTGTGGGGTCGGGCTCCAAATTCCTTAATAGGACACCCATAGCATAAGAGTTAAAAAACAAGAATCAACAAATGGGACTTAATCAAACTAAAAAGTTTCTCAGCAAGAGAAACAATAAGAGAGGTAAATAGAGAGCCTACATCCTGGGAACAAATCTTTACTCCACACTTCAGATAGAGCCCTAATATCCACGGTATACAAAGAACTCAAAAAATTAAGCAATAAGAAAACAAATAACCCAATCAACAAATGGGCCAAGGACCTGAACAGACACTTCTCAGAGGAGGATATACAATCAACCAACAAGTACATGAAAAAATGCTCACCATCTCTAGCAGTCAGAGAAATGCAAATCAAAGCCACCCTAAGATACCATCTCACTCCAGTAAGATTGGCAGCCATTATGAAGTCAAACAAGTGCTGGCGAGGATGTGGGGAAAAGGGTACACTTGTACATTGCTGGTGGGACTGCAAATTGATGCAGCCAATTTGGAAAGCAGTATGGAGATTCCTGGGAAAGCTGGGAATGGAACCACCATTTGACCCAGCTATTCCCCTTCTCGGACTATTCCCTGAAGACCTTAAAAGAACGTACTATAGGGATACTGCTACATCGATGTTCATAGCAGCACAATTCACAATAGCTAGACTGGAACCAACTTAGATGCCCTTCAATAGATAAATGGATTTTTTAAAATGTGGCATTTATACACAATGGAGTATTACTCAGCACTAAAAAAATGACAAAATCATGGAATTTGCAGGGAAATGGATGTCATTAGAACAGATTATGCTAAGTGAAGCTAGCCAATCCCTAAAAAACAAATGCCAAATGTCTTCTTTGATATAAGGAGAGCAACTAAAAACAGAGCAGGGAGGAAGAGCATAAGAAAAAGATCAACATTAAACAGGGACAAGAGGTGGGAGGGAAAGGGAGAGAGAAGGGAAATTGCATGGAAATGGAAGGAGAGGTTATACAAAATAACCTATAAGAGAATGTGAGGGGAAAGAGAAAAAATCAAGCGAGAGAAATGAATTACAGTAGATGGGGTAGAGAGAGAAGATGGGAGGGGAGGGGGGATAGTAGAGGATAGGAAAGATAGCGGAATAGAACAGTCACTAGTATGGCAATATGTAAAAACGTGGATGTGTAACCAATGTGATTCTGCAATCTGTATACGGGGTAAAAATGGGAGTTCATAACCCACTTGAATCTAATGTATGAAATATGATATGTCAAGAGCTTTGTAATGTTTTGAACAACCAATTAAAAAAAAAAAAGATGTGCCAGATTCTGGGTTCAATCCCCAGAACCACTTTTTAAAAAGTAAGGAAATGTTTATTAAGGGAAAGAATAAAAAAACAGGGGCTGGGGTTGTGGCTCAGTGATAGCGTGCTCGCCTAGTATGCGTGAGGCACTGGGTTCAATCCTCAGCACCACATAAATATAAAATATATTGTTTCCAACTAAAATAAATAAATAAAATTTAAAGAAAGAAAAAAAACAGTTTGAAAAGGATTCTCACTATATGACTTTGTGGAAATGGTAAAACTATGGAAATAGTAAAAAGACCAGTGGTTGCTAGGAGTTAAGAGAGGGCAGGGTTGAATAGGTGGAGCACAGATTTTTAGAGCAATAAAATGATAGTATAGGACTGAGGATATAGCTCAGTTGGTAGAGTGCTTTTTCTTGCATGCAATTTTTAAAGTATAATGAGAATATATAATACTATAGTGTGTGTATATATATGTCATTATACATTTGTCCAAACCCATAGAATATACAGCACCAAGAATGAACCCTAATGTAAACTATAAACTTCAGGTAATAATGGTATGTCAATACAGATGCATCAGTTGTAATAAATGTTCCACTCTGGTTGAGAATGAGAAAGGATATGTATGTATAGAGTGAGGGGGTACTTGGGAAATCTCTACTTTCATCTTGGTTTTGTGAACCAAGAAAGAAATACTTAAGAAAATTTTAAAAAGAAAAGAAAAGAAATTCTGACATATGCTGCAACACAATTGACCTTTGAGGGCATTATGCTAAGTGAAATAAGTCACAAAAGGACAAAATAGTATGATTCCACTTACCTGAAGTATCTAAAGTAGTCGTAGTCATAGAGACAAAAAAATAGAAAGGTGTTTGCCAGGGGCCTGGTGGGAGGAATAGAGTTATTTTTTTAATGGGTATATAGAATTTAGTTTGCAACATGACAAAAGTTCTGGAGAGAGATGGTGGTGATGATTTTAAAGAACAATATGAATTTATTTAACACTAATTATACCCTTAAAGTGGTTAAGGTAGGGCTAGGTAGTAAAGTACATGCTTATTAACATATGCTCAGCTCTGGGTTCAATACCCAACACTGCAAATTATTTCTTTTTAAATGACTAGGTGGCTCAGGAGACTGAGGCAAGAGGATCTCATGTTCAAAGCCAGCCTTAGCAACTTAGCAAGGCTGCAAGCAACTCAGTGAGACCCTAATCTTAAAAAAAAATGTGACTAGTGCCTAAAACTGTTAAGGACGATAAATTTTATGTTATGTATTTTGGCACTATTAAAAATTTCTTTTTTTTTTTTTTTTGGTACTAGGTATTGAACCCTGAGGGTCTTAACTACTGAGTCATATCCCTATTCCTTTTATTTTATATTTTGAGACAGGGTTTCACTAAGTTGCAGTAACTGGACTCAAACTTGTGATCCCCCTGCTCTCCTGCCTCTGCTTCCCAGGGTGCTAGGATTGCAGTCATGCTCTACCACAACTGGCCATAATCAAAAACTTTTCAAAGTAAAACACAGAAAAATAGAACATGAAGAATAGTCAGAGAAAGGAGTTTGCAAAATACACTGGCATTAAATATTCTGAAAAGAGAAGCAGAAGAAAAAGGAGAAAAAAAAATTAAAAGGAGTGTTCAAGATAAATGCCACATTGATAAAATGTCTAAAAGGTCCATTTGAACTTCATTCATAATGAGGTAGTTAGTGCTAACTATTACCAACTACATTCAACAGAGTATGAATGGAAGCTCATAGGATTGAAAATAGATTGAAAAACAAGGAGAGAGATGCTAGTGGTCTACTTAAAATATTTAATCAGTCTTCTTACCCTAGCTCCTGTCTTTCCATCTATTTCTATCTCCCCAATTTTTCATTCCCATGTCCAGACTTGCTAGATGCATATTGGTTTCTTCTTTTTTTTTTTTTTTTGTATTGGGTTTAGACCTGAGAGCACTTAACCAGAACCACATCCCCAACCCCTAGCTCTTTTTTATTTTTATTTTTTAATTTTTTTTATAACTTTTATTTTTTTTATGTGGTGCTGAGGATCAAACCTAGTGTCTCACACATGCTAGGCAAGTGCTCTACCACAGAGCCAAAACCCAGCCGCCATTATTATTATTATTATTTTGAGACAGGGCCTCACTAAGTTTCTGAGGAGACTGAGGCAGGCTTTGAACTTGCAATCCTCCTGCCTCAGTCTTCCAAGCTACTAGGAAGCTTGCATGCACCACTGTGTGCTGGGCTAGATTCTTTCCTTTGAGTGGGATCTCTCCATGTGACAGGAAAAATGACCAGAGCAGTTAAATGTTTATGAGTCCCTGCAGCCACTTTCAGATGAGGTAAGAATTCTCTTCCCCAGTGTCTACCAAATTAATCACTTCACACAACAGGACAAATTACCTTTAGCAATTCTAGCTTTTATTATGATGCTTATATCTTATGATCCCCAGAGATTAATGTACATACAACTCTGAGCATCGATACATAAAAATTTAGGGATTATTTACCTGTTATTGCTAAGATTTTATTTACTTGATTTCTAATAAATATTTAGATTTTTTCAAGTGTTTATTAATCAGTAATGGTTTCTTTTCCACTCGTTTTTATTGTTTTATGGAGCTGGGGGTCAACTCAGGCCCTTGTACATTCTAGGTAAGTGCTCTACTGTAATAGGAACTTAGAAACTGCTTTGTTAAAAGTGTGGACTCTTCACTTGGGCCTACAGAGATATTTGATGGGCAATTAAAGCAGAATCTCTGCCTTTCTTTTTCTTTCTTTCTTTTTTTTTTTTTTTTTAATTTTTTTGGTGGTACTGAGAATTGAACCCAGGGGTGCTTTACCACTGAACCACATCTCCAGTCCTTTTTATTTGTTTTTTTTATTTTGAGATAGAGTCTTGCTACATTGCCCAGGCTGGCCTCAAATTTGCAATCCTCTTGTCTAAGCCTCCCCAGTTGTAGGGTTTATAGGCACTCGCCACCACATTGACTCTGCCTCCACTTTGTATTTGCTTCTGTCTCCTTTCTACTTAAACTTTGGGTCAGATTCTTGTTCAACTCTGCATGTAGACATGTTAATCATTTAAGGAATGTTGGTCTAAATCTTGTAATCCTCTTTCTTGAAGGAGGAGTAAGTAAGGTATTTTCAAGGACATCATAATCAACAGATTGTCAATTGCCAGCTGCCATCCTATTCAAAACTCCTGGTGAGGCATGTAGAATTCTCTAGTCACTGCATTAAACCTGAAGGCCTAACTGCCTTTCTGACTTGTCTTTTTCTCTGAGTCATTCTCTCTTGCAGTTACTTTAGATTCCAGGAAGATATCTCATCAATAAATGTCCTATGACAAGAGTTGAAACTACCCCAGGCAATAGTAACTTTCGTATGGCTGATAATGATCAACCAGAACACAGTTTAAATATGCATGCTTCTTGCCCACATTTTGTTCAGTACCCTACTTAATCTGAAGCTCATGTCAGTATTCCTGAAGATAGGTCTAAAGATGCTAATCCTCTTGTCTTTCTAGTATGAATATGCTGAATAAATTTCTTTCTTGCATTTTAGTATTATTTTTTCCATTTGATTTTGACTGAGCTAGATACCCAGCCCCTAATTTGTATAAGACTTGTAGTTTAAAAAAATTTTTTTAAAGAGAGAATTTTAATATTTATTTTTTAGTTTTTTTCGACGGACACAACATCTTTGTTTGTATGTGGTGCTGAGGATCGAACCCGGGCCGCACGCATGCCGCTTGAGCCACATCCCCAGCCCTAAAATTTTTTTTGAGGTCATCCTTTTCTAGTATGATTTGCTCAGGAAGTCTTTCCCATCATGAAGTTATTAAGTATTTTTCTCTATTTTCTTCTAGTACTATAATAATTTTACTTTTTAATTTTAGCTTTCAGATGCATTCAGAATTTATTTTGGTGTATTATGAAAGTTTTTTGTTTTTTTTTTAAACTCACTCTCCCTATAAGTATTATCAACAAAGTCAATTTTTTTTTTTTTTTAGAGAGAATGAGAGAGGAGAGAGAGGAGAGAGAGAGAGAATTTTTAATATTTATTTTTTAGTTGGCTGACACAACATCTTTGTTGGTATGTGGTGCTGAGGATCGAACCCGGGCCGCACGCATGCCAGGCGAGCGCGCTACCGCTTGAGCCACATCCCCAGCCCCATATTATGAAAGTTTTAACATTGTTTTCCTAAATAAATTTGTTATGAAAGCATTTGTTGAATACAGTTGTATCCCTTATCCATGAGGGGATACATTCCAACCCTACAAAAACTGTGGGGTTTTTTTCTATATATACATACCTAGGATAACATTTAATTTATAAATTCAGCTGTTAGAAATTAATAGTAGGGGCTGGGGATGTGGCTCAAGCGGTAGTGCGCTCGCCTGGCATGCGTGTGGCCCGGGTTCGATCCTCAGCACCACATACCAACAAAGATGTTGTGTCCGCCGAGAACTAAAAAATAAATATTAAAAAAAGAAAATTAAAAAAAAATAATATTCTTGCAACTTTAAAATACCAAAAAAACAAGATAAAAGCAACAACAAAAGGCTTTTTAAAATCCTTATTGTCCCATAGGGATAAATTAAAATATATTCTTACAATGGAATACCAATCAGCAGATAAAATAAATCATTTAGAACTACACATAGCTGCAGAAGGATACACACACACACAAACATATATTATAGTTACATGGTTACGGATTCTATCTATGCAATAAAAGTATACAATCTTATAGGGCATGAAAGAATTCATAGGAACTTGAGCTCCATATTTTTCTTGTAAAAAAATGACATAGGATATGTTACTGTGTCCTAAAGCAGCAGTATAATAGGTGGCCCTGTCTTTTTACTCTCTCTGCTTAACTGTATTTTGGAAATATTTTTTATTTTCCCCTGGTACTTCTTTAATTTTAAATAAACTTTTTATTTTAGAGTGGTTTTAAATTTACCTGAAAATTGTAAAGACAATACAGAACCTTCCTGCCTATGCTTCATCTATTTTCCACTATTGTTTTCTGGATAATTTTGTATTTGCCTTTGTATTATTTCCTACAAGTTGTATTCCTCCAAAGGAAGCTTTATTTGTTTATTCTTACCACTTGTTACTCATTGCATGTTGGATTAAGGTTGAAATAGAAATATTAATCAACTCTTCTCATCTGTGACCTAATTGTAGTCCCTTTTTCAGCATATCCAGTTAAAGTCATAATAGAGATTGGGTCTTACAACTTAACTGAATGTTAGAATTTAAATAGCTTATCTAACTATCTATTTCATTCTATTTTCTACTGTCTGCCAGCATTTCACTTAATATCACAATGAAAAAAAGATTTGTTTGTTTTGATGCTGAAGATTGAACCCAGCAGGAATATGAAGCATATTCTACCACTGAACTACACTGCCTGCCAGTCTGCCTTTCTTTTTTTTTTTAATTTTTAAAAATTTTCAGTTGTAGATGGTCAAAATATCTTTATTTATTTTTTATGTGGTGCTGAGGATTGGACCCAGTGACACGACTCAGCACCCACAGTAACACCACAACTCCTTTTTTTTGCACCTGGGATTGAACCTAGCGGCACTTAACCACTATGCCACATCCCCAGTCCTTTTTTGTATTTTATTTAGAGACAGAGGCTTCCTGATCTTAGGGCCTTGCTGAGCTGCTAAGTGTGGCTTTGAACTCACGATCCTCCTGCCTCAGCTTCCTGAGGCCTGGGAAAGTACAACAAATTTATTGGGAAAACTGTCTTCCTAATAATTTCCCAAAGCTTCCTAAATTGTAGAGAGCCTATTGTCCTGTACTCTGAAACCCTGTGGTTTCAGATAGACTTAAAAACAAAAATCTTCCCATTAGTCATGAGATGTTCGTTCATCATCACAACACAATTTTTGTGTTGGTTCACAAAAACCTTTGTTTTGTGAAATGGCTTTCAGTTTTACACAAAGATTTTGTATATAGTTTCAATTGTAGGAAGGGTTTTTTTTTTTTTTTAACAGAGAGGGAGAATTTTTTAATATTTATTTTTTAGTTCTCGGCGGACACAACATCTTTGTTGGTATGTGGTGCTGAGGATCGAACCCGGGCCGCTCGCATGCCAGGCGAGCGCGCTACCGCTTGAGCCCCAGCCCAAGGGTTTTTTTTTTTTTTTTTTTTTTTATTTTTTAGTTGTCAGTTGACCTTTACCTTTGCCCTAGTTGCAAAGGAGGTGGGATATCTGACATTTCTAGCTTCTATGTTGGTAATAAATTTTATTTATTTATATGTGGTGCTGAGAATTGAACCCAGTGCCTCACACATGCTAGGCAAGTGCTCTACCACTGAGCCACAACTCCAGACCCTGCCATTCTCTTTTTAATCTTTATTTATTTTTTAATGTGGTTCTTAGAATCAAACCCGGTATCTCACACATGCGCAAGTACTCTACTACTGAGCTACAACCCCAGCCCTGCCATTCTCTTTTGAAAGCAGAATTACCTAATAACCTAGCTGAGTTCTCAGGACTCTCTACATATGTCTCTTGTCAGGGAGGAATACCTTTCCTAGAAGATTGCCCTCCACCCTTACAGCCAACTTCCCTTCAGATGGCTTTGTTAGGACTGGGTTATATGCCATTGCCCTAGTTGCAAAGGAGGTGGGATATCTGACACTTCCAGCTTCTATGTTGGTAAGTGAGCTCACTAGACAAAATAGAAACATGGGAAAATGTGTACTGGGTCTACAACTCACAAGCTAACAGCTAATTGTCGCCAATTCTTCTTTCTCGTCCTTTTCTTCTTTGTACTGGGGATTGAACCCAGGGATGCTTTATCACTGAGCTACATCCACAGTCTTTTTTATTTTTTATTTTGAGACAGAGTGCCTCTAAATTGTTGAGGTTGGCCTCGAATTTGTGATTATTCTGTCTCAATCTCCTAAATCTCTGGGATTACATGCTGCTGTGCCTAGCTCCAGACCAATGGTTCTTGAGTGCAGGGCTTACACCAGCAGCATACCATATTGGGTCACACCCCAAAGCTACAAATGAGAAACTCTAGTTTGGACCCAGCAATTTGTATTTTAATGTCTTTCCCATGATTCTGCTGCTTGTTAAAGTTAGAAATTTGCTGCAGAAGACAGTGCTAGACAAGAAGGTGTAAGTGCAATAAGGTTCCCAGTAAGCAAAGGAAGTATACAGGACTGACTTGTCATAATCCAGATGTGTGCTCTTCACATTACACTTCTTTCTTTCTTTTAAAAATTTATTCTAATTTGTTATACATGATGGCATAATGCGATTCATTTCATATTACACATATAGAGCACAATTTTTCTTTTTTAAAAAATATTTATTCATTTATGTATATTTTTTGAGTTTTAGGTGGACACATTATTTTTTTTTAAGAGAGAGTGAGAGAGAGGGGGGGACAGAGAGAGAGAGAATTTTAATATTTATTTATTTTTCCTTAGTTCTCGGCTTTGTATGTGGTGCTGAGGATCCAACCCAGTGCCTCATGCATGCTAGGTGAGCACTCTACCACTGAGCCACTACTCCAGCCCCAAGAGCACAATTTTTCAAGTCACTGATTGTACACAAATTATTTTCACATTGGGGGCTGGGGATGTGGTTCAAGAAGTAGCGTGCTCGCCTAGCGTGCGTGCGGCCCAGGTTCGATCCTTGCACCACACACAAACAAAGATGTTGTGTCCGCCAAAAAATAAATATTAAAAGAATTCTCTCTTTAAAAAAAAATTATTTTCACACCATTGGTGTCTTCATACATGTACTAAGGGTGATGATGTTTAACTCATTCCACCATCATTCATACCCCTTGCCCCCTCCTTTCCCTCCCCTCCCCTTTGCCCTATCTAAAATTTCTCCATTCCTCTCATGCCCCCTGCCCTGCATCACCATTATCACATTACATTTCTTTTCTTTGGGTTTCAATTATCTTATGAATTGGATTGGATCTCAAATCTAGCTATACATTAGATTTTCGTGAAGAACTTTTAAAAAAATACCTATGTCTTACTCCCAACTATTTAAGTTGGACTTTTTAAAAGTACAGGCATAGATTTTTATCTGTTATGTTCCCTAGGAGGTTTTGTATATAACCAGTGTTATAATTTGGATAGTATATGTTCCCGATAGTCCATATGGTAAAAGATTTTTCTTTATGCTTTTGTGAAACTGGGTATCTAATACAGAAGCCATCTACCTCTGAGCTACATCCCCAAACCTTCTTATTTTATTTCAAGATAGGGTTTCACTAAATTCTCTAGGTCAGCTTTGAACTTTCAATCTTCCTGCTTCAATCTCTCGAGAAGATGGAATTATAGGCATTTGCCGCTGTGCCTGGTATACTATCTTTTTAAATCAACTTTTACTGTGTAATAAGCTGACAAAATTTAATAACTTAAAATAGCAACCGTTTTCTTGCTCACAACTGTGGGATGGGCATTTGGGCTGAATTCAGCAGGGCTTGTTCATGGATTTGTGATCAACAAGCAGTCGTCTATGGCCTCAAATGCTTGGCAGTGACTGGTTGTTGCTTAGGATAATTAGAATAACTGAACATATCTGTTCTCATCTAGTAGGCTAGCTTACATTCATTTACATGATAACCTTGATAATGGTCTGAGAGTTTCCACAAGTAGAGAGGAAGCAAGATTCAATACCCAAGCACTTTCCAAGTCTCTGTGTTATGTTTGCTTTTATCTCATCTGTCAAAGCAAGCTACATGATCAAATCAAAAATATATCTAGGGGGATATACTCAAGGAAGTAAAAACAAGCTATGACTGTGCCTGACAGTACTAGTTAGGATACCATACCCTGACAAATGGAGTAAATGTGTTAGTTTAGTTGGGCAACCTCTGGTTCTGACTTCTGGGAATGTCTTAATTATAATGTCTTAGTATCCTTCATGAACATACCTTATATGTTTTAGGTATATGTCCTTCTTGGGGACTGGAAAGCTTTGGCATCTGTCTTCCTTTTGGTGAGAGTTTGAAGTTTAGGGGTTGCTTTAGATTACAGTCAGTTAAAGCTAGGTATGAAGTATTTGGGGCTGCAAAATCTTCAGTGGGAATTTGGACTATCTAATCCAGTCAATCCTTTGTACAAATAAAGTAGATAAAGATCTCAATCTCCCCCCCCCCTCCCCGTACTGGGGATTGATTCCAGGGGTACTTTACCACTAAGTTACATCCCTAGGCCTTTTAGTTTTTATTTTTCTCTAAATTGCACATGATGGCCTCGAACTTGGGATCCTCCTGCCTCAACCTCCTGAGCTGTTGAGATTACAAAAGATTACAGAAGTGCGCCATCATACCCAGTTTTTTTTTTTTTTCCTTTTGGTGCTGGAGATTGAACTCAGGGCCTTATTCATGCCAGGCAATCACTCTAGCCACTAACCTCATGAAATTATTGGAACACTTGAAATGTGGCTATTAGAAATTGAAATATGCTGTCTTTTTATACAGCATGTAACTAGTGGGAAAATTTAATGTTATCTATCTGATACACCTTGTTTTTCTATTGGATGAGCAGAAGAATTTGTGCCTCATAGCTGTGGTCCTCAGTGAATCATCCTTCTTCCATTTACAGGTCTGTTCCTTGAGACAATTCGAGTTAATAACATCAGGGAGAGAATTTCACCCTTACTCTAATCTTTCCTGTCAGGTTTCCCTTCATTACTAAGTTCACCCTCTTCACCTAACAAAGAATGTTTAATAAGAGGTCCTGAGGTTCTTCAGAGATTTGAAGCCCCAATCTTTTCAATTTTATCAGCTGTTAAATCTCTCATATTCTTGCTTTTGTTTATCCTAACTTGACCTTGGAAGTAGAAGAACTTGACTTCCTCCAATCTGAGCCAGTAAGCACTAACTTTTGTGCTCTGGCTGGAATTCCAAGGCAAAGGTGAATTCTCTTAGGATGGACTGGAACCTATAGAAGAGTATGATCCAGGGCTGGCATTGTGGCTCAGTAGTAAGGGTACTTGCCTGGCAGGTGTGAGACATTGGGTTCAATCTTCAGCACCGCATTAAAACAAATAAATAATTAAAATAGAAAGGTACTAAGTCCATTTACAACTAAAAAAAAAAAAAAAAAAAAAAGTTAAAAAAGGAGCATGATCCAAGTACTTCTGGAAGAGGACTTCCCCAGACCAACAAAGCTACATCTGTCAACCTAGGTTTTAGCCTGAAAAGCTTTCCCCTTGTCATCAGTTGGGACATCTCCAGACTGTTTACTTTTTGTATGAATTTAATGAAAACCTCATTAACTAGTCAATTCAGACTCCAAATCCTGAATTTTCAGTCTACACGTGACCTGCATGCTAACAATTTATAAGACACCTTGCAACTTTTTGTTCACTTGTGATATTCCATTTTTGGTAACAAATTCAGTATCAGATGGGAGGTTTTAGTCAGTAAGCAGGAGACTGTTCAAATAAAAAAGGTTTAAACTTGTTTTCTTATATAACAAGAAGTCCAATGTAGGTGGTTTTAGGATTCATTATTTTGGCAGACCAATTCTGTGAAGTTCTTCGTGATGTCTCTGTGGTTTGGTTTCCCCCTTATTACTGGTACACTTAACTGAACAATATCCAAAGCAGAAGGGAAGGGAAAGGAAGTTTTTCCTGTGCATTTCCCACCAGAAGAAAATTCTCCCCAAATGCTCCCATTTGTAGTTCTCTCATACCTGCCAAGGAGGGTGGGAAAGTGAGTATTTTGTTATGTTTAGCCTCAGTAGGGGTTGGTATGGTTTTCTGACAAGGAAAAAGGGGAGAGCAGGGCTGATGGGATGGAAAACAAGAATATCTGCTGAGCCCTGCTGGTAATCTATTGTTGTGTATCAAACCACTCCAAGCTTAGTGGTATAAAAGGAAGACCATTTTATTATGTTCACAAGAATTTGGACAAGGCACAACAAGGATGGTCTGTGTCTGTTCCACATAGTCTAGACTCAACCGGGAAGACAAATGTCCAGACCTGGAACCACCTGGAAGCTTCTTCACCCTGGGATAGGATGAACTAGAAATCTGGGCTTAGCTGGGGCTGTTGGGCAGAGCACCTCACATGGTATTCCATATGGCTTAGGCTTCTCCCAGCAAAGTTGTTGGGATGGGATGGGAAGAGGGAAAGAAAGAGAAAGAGGTGGGGGTTGGGGTGGGGAAGATCAATCTGGGAGAGGTTTCTTGAAGAGTGAGCATTTCCAGAGAACCAGTGGAAGCTGCACAGTCTTCTAGGACTTAATCTTGTAAGTCACAGAGTATCATTTCTACCATATTCTATTGGTCAAATCTTCATGTGATTATCCAGATTCAGGGGAAAAGACATGGACTTCATTCTTTCAAGGAAGGAATGTCAATGGGTTAATTGCTTTTTAAAAAACACTCAACATGGGCTAGGGATGTGGCTCAAGCGGTAGCACGCTCGCCTGGCATGCGTGCGACCCGGGTTCGATCCTCAGCACCACATACCAACAAAGATGTTGTGTCTGCCGAGAACTAAAATAAATAAATAAATAAATATTTAAAAAAAAAAAAAAAAAAAAAAAAAACACTCAACAGTTCTAATGTAAATCACAGGACATATACACATTGCCCCACAGATTCTACTTACATTGTTTTAAGTTAAAAGACTTCATGTGGTGGCTCAGGCCTGTAATCCCAGCAGTGTGGGAGGCTGAGGAAGGAAGGAGGCTCAAGAGTTCAAAGCCAGCCTCAGCAATTTAGAGAGGCCCTAAGTAACTCAGTGACACACACACACACACACACACACACACACACACACACACACACACACACACGGCTTGGGGATGTGGGTCAGTGGTTAAGCCCCTGCTAGGTTCAACCCCCTTCAAGGTCCACCCTTCAATCAGCCATGATGTCATATTCCCCTTCTTTCAAGCAGAAATCCTTGAGTTTTTTTTTTTCCTTTTAGTTTTTGTTCCAGCCCATAAATAATATAAATACCATCTAGAACTTCTAGTGAATACATGTTGGGGCCTGGTCTCTGAGAGGACCAATTCTGAATCAACAAGAAAAGGAAGTGGAAACACAAATTCCCTCAAATTGTGGGAGAAAAAAATAGGTCAATAAAACAATCATCTCCATGACAAATTTTTCAATATTATAAACAAAATACTATAAATGGCAATTAAAGCATCTGTCCCTTTGCAGGTGAATGGATGGCGCTAGAGAAAATAATGTTAAGTGAAGTTAGCCAATCCCCAAAAAACAAATGCTGAACTGTTTCTCTGATATAAGGTGACTGACCCATAGTAGGGTAGAGAGACAGATGGGTGGTATGGGAAGGGAGGGGGAAGGAGGTTAGCAATGATGGTGGAATGTGATGGACATTACCCAAAGTACATGTATGAAGTCATGTTAATTGGTGTGAACATACTTTATATACAAACAGGTATATGAAAAATTGTGCTCTATATGTGTAATAAGAATTGTAATGCATTCCAGTCATGTATTTAAAAAATAAAATCAATTTTAAAAAAAGCACCTGTCCCAGTGGTTCCGGGTAAAAATGCACCAATGTTAATACTCTTCCATTAAATTATTATTATTATTTTTTTTTTAAAGAGAGAGTGAGAGAGGGAGAGAGAGAGAGTTTTAACATTTATTTTTTAGTTATCGTCAGACACAACATTTTTGTTTTGTATGTGGTGCTGAGGTTCGAACCCGGGCCGCACGCATGCCAGGTGAGCGCGCTACAGCTTGAGCCACATCCCCAGCCCAAATTATTATTATTTTTTGAACTGTGATTGAACTTAGGCTTTTAACCACTGAGTCACATCTCCAGTCCTTTTAAATATTTTATTTAAAGATAGGGTTTCGCTGAGTTGCTTAGGGTCTTGCTAAGTTGCTGAGGCTGGTCTTGAATTTGCGATCCTCCTATCTCAGCCTCCGGAGCCGCTTGGATTACAGGCGTGAGCCAAACCGCCCGCCTTACGTTAATATTTTTGGAACACCTACTAGGTCATGTACTGAAGGGGATAAAATGGTGAAGAAAAGGCTAAAGTTTCTTGTAAATCGTTAGAAATCTAGGCCAGAGGAAGCGGGTTTCCCTCTCTAGTGTTTTAAAAGCCCAAATCCGTACAGAGACAAAAGCACTCCTAGCAGAATCAGGGAAGTTACAGTGAAGGATGTGGAGCAGGTCTTTATAAATGGATAGGTGTTCACTAGAGGAAATGAAGGACAGGAAAGGACAAAGGCGTACTTAAAGTGAGGAGGACTGCAGAAAGTAACGTCCGGACTCCAGAAAGCTTGCTCTCGAATTCATAAAAGATAAATGCGGAGATTCTACGCGGCCGTAAAGCCGACATCCGGAACGTGAGCCCTTTTCGCGTAGAATTCCGGAGGGGGACCTGGGAGACCGCTCCAGCAACTCCCTGTAGAGGGCGCCGTAAGCCTACGCGTCTTGGACTTCACAGCACCTCGGAGGCAGTACGTCCTTCAGCCCGGGGGCGGGGCTGCGCGCTCACGTGACCCTCGCTCATGGCGGCGGCGGCGGTGGCGGTGCTGGTGGCTCTCAGCGGCCGGAGCCGGATTCTGTAACCCGGGTGTGGGCCCGCGTCAGTCCGTCCCTTCTTCGGCCCCCTCTCTCGTCTTCCGGAGTGTGGTTGGCGGAGCCGGGATGGCGGAGCGAGGCCTGGAGCCCTCGCCGGCGGCAGTGGCTGCGCTGCCTCCTGAAGTGCGAGCGCAGCTGGCGGAACTGGAGCTGGAGCTCTCAGAGGGTAGGATCCTGGAGAGGAGTGGGCGCCGGGCCTGCGGGTTCGGTGGGCGTCCGGAGGCAGGTCACCATCGCGCGCCCTGGCAGCGGCGTGGCGAGGGGCGAGGGCGCGGGGAATCTGGCCAAGCTCCATACCGTACTCCTTCCTTTCTGCACTGCGAAGTGTTTTCCGTGGCTTTCATTGTTTTCCCTTGGAGGGGGCCAAGCGGGGCTTGGGGGAGAGGTTCCGCCTGGACCGGTGCCGTTTCTGCGTTCCCTGCCCCCTCAACCCTACACAAAGCTCCAGTCTGTGCCCGGGTTTCTGGGCTGGTGTGTGTGTGGGGGAACGGGTGGTTGCGAGGAGGGTGGCTGACACCTTTCTCCTTTCTGCCTTCTTCCTGGAGGGCCCCACGCCTTGATCCATTCCTCCTTCCCCAGAGAGAAAGAGACAGACAGACAAACAGAGACGTGGGAAAGCCGCAGCAGCATTTCTTCTTTCTCAAAAAGTGAGAGGTGCCTCCCCAGTGACCCAAGTGAGATAGGAGCGAGGGAGACATTGAAGGTCCTAGGGAGGTTGGAAGCAGTGGTACTAACCCAGAGGGACCCACAGTGCTGCCTTTAGACACCTTTGTCATCAGGGCTTTTTCCTGGTGGCTATCTTTGGGCTGAATTTTCCGCATTTGATTACCTTTTAGAATCTTCGAAGAGGGAGAAAGAGGTGGCTACTGATTAAATGGAAATCCTGGCTCGCGACCTCTTTCTTTTGACAATGGATTGGTACAAGGAGGGTTGGATTTATTTTGAAAATTTAAAGAAATGGGATAAATCAAGCCACTGTTACTAGAAAAGTCCCTTGAAAACAATAAGAGAAACAGTGCTCTGTTGTGGGCATGTGATCAGGCTTATGTGCAGTTGTGATCAGTTCTCTGTAAAGTTCCTGTTTTTATCACAGGCCGCCTCTCAGACAAAAGCAGCATTTTCTCCAAGCTTGGTATCAGTACTTTGGTGGTGTCTCCAGAGTTGCAAATTCTTGAGTTCCTTGCCAAAGGCCCTCTTCACTAGCATTTTTCAAGTGAATTAAAAACTGTTGATTGGAAAAGAAGAACAGGACAGATTCCCAGGAGAGTTGTGACTTTTCATACATTTATCAAGGCATAAACCCCCTCCCCCTTTCAGAATCCTTTAGAATGAAAAAACAGAAGTAGATTTGAGTGTTATAAATCTGTGCAGACATTGAGTTAATTATTTTTAATAATCTTTCTAGGCTTTTCCAGTGTATAGGGAGGGAGATGTGGTTTTCTACACTTAATTACCAACTACATATGATTACCAACTTTCTTTGGGGAGAGGTAGTGTAGTGAGAATTTAATTCTGGAGTGCTTGGAGCCACATCCCCAGCCCTTTTTATTTTTATTTTTGAAACAGGGTCTCCTAAATTACCTAGGGCCTTTCTAAGTTGCTGAGGCTGGCTTTGAACTTAGATCCTCCTGTTTTAGCCTTCAGTTGCTGAGATTACAGCTGTGCACCACTATGCTTGGCTTCCAACATAAAGATGTAGTGTCCACCGAAAAATAAAAAAATAAATATTAAAAAATTCTCTAAAAAAAAAAGAAATATTCATCAGGTGGACCAGTTGTGATAGATTTGAATGACTTAGCTTTAATTTGTGAAAATGTAAATTTTTCTAAGTTTTTTTTTCTCTGAAATTGAGGGGCTTTTGCAATATCATCAATTCTTCGTTTTAAGATACTTTTATTTTTGTTGGAACTGGGGATTGAACCCAGGGACACTTAATCACTGAGTCATATCCCCAACCCTTTTTTATATTATTTAGAGACAGGGTCTTACTAAATTGATTAGTGTTTAATTGCTGAGGCTGGCTTTGAACTTGCAATTCTCCTGCCTCAGCCTCTGGAACTGCTGGGATTACAAGCCTGCACCATAGTGCCATCCCATTCAAATCTTTTAAAATAGTTACTTCATAGTAGTAAGTCAGCTTGCTTTGATGAGGTAGAAAGAGAGAGATTTCACTAGATATTTGCATCAGAGGGAGATTAAAAATAGGAGTTGATTGCTTTCACATGGAAAGGGAAATCCTGGGAGTTCCTTATTCTTGATGCGTATCTGCTTCCAGCTGATTATTGTTTACATCTCTGGGTATTTCTAGACATCTCTAGAAGTATTCTGAGGAACTATTTCTAGGACCCACAGCTGATTAGCTCACCTTTCTCTCCTTCAGAAAGATGTGAAACTCTTACAAACTGTGAGAGCCAAGGCTTAAACATTTTTGAGGACAAGTGCGTGGTTTGTTTTCCTATGTAGTATTATTTTGGTTGGCACATGACTTAGCTTGTATTTTTTTTAAATTTTATTTTTAGTTATTGATGGAACTTTAGTTTATCCATTTATTTATATGCGGTACTGAGAAGTGAACCCAGTGCCTCACACATGCTAGTCAAGTGCTCTTATCACTGAGCCACAACCCCAGCCCTGTATTTGTTTTTTATGGATTTATATTGTATTATCCTGTATTTTTTTTTAAACTGGATAAATTACATTTGAAAAACCTTGGTCTTGCAGTGTCAGCATATTGGTTATCTGTTTGCCTTTCTTGCTTCAAGACGGTTTACTTGTAGGTAGGTAGACGTTAGGAATTCAAGTGAAGTTAAACAAAACAAAACAAAAAACCCACCCCCACATCTGTGATGTTATTTGTGACATCTATAGCATATTTTGAACTAACCTTTGTTTACATTTTCTCCATAATTACTGGTTTGATGAAAGTACTTATTTTTTTTTTTTTTAAAGATTATTGTAACTCGGGCTGGGGATGTGGCTCAGGTGGTGGCGTCACCTGACGTGCGTGTGGCCCGCATTTGATCCTCAGCACCACATACAAATAAAGATGTTGTGTTTGCCAAAAACTAAAAAAAAAGATGATTGTAACTGTGTTTGTGGCATTGGTACATTCATTTCTGTATTTTATCCTTTTTTTTTTTTTTTAGGTTTGAAAGACTAGAGTTGGTCTTAATCATAGGGATAGTCTGAGCCATATACAGTTAAAGAATTTTCTTTGTGCTTACCTGTGCTTTCAACTGCAGCTTTGGTCATAGATCAGCCAACTCTGTCTTAAAAAGCAGGTTGGTGCCTCTTTTGGGCTTTTTGCTGCAGAGCGTGTTGCAGAACCTTGTGATATCTGTGCTTCAGGGAGATCAGCATGGAATTTGTGGTTAAAACCTGCTGGGGGGGGAGATGAGGTGGAGGGGTGTTGTGGCTCAGCGGTAGAGCCTAGAACACTCGCCTCGCAAGTACTGGACCCTGGGTTCAATCCTCAGCACCACAAAAAAGTAAATAAGTGAAATAAAGATATTGTGTCCAACTATAACTAAAAAATAAATATTAAAACAAAACAAAAACCCTGCTTTTGCATTAAAAAGAACAGCTTGAAACTGGAGAATCATTTAGTAATTAAATTTATACATAATCACAAATTTTTTGATGGATGAGTTGAATAAATAGTAGGCTTTTACACGTATTCCTATGACTGAAAATTTTCATGATCTACATATATTGTTTGATAATAAGCTCTGTTATCTGAACTTTATTCATAACGTCTCTATACATATGCATTGTTTAAATAGAATGAGTTTTGTATGCATTTTCATTTGAGCTTCATTAAATTTTGTGATTAGAATAAATAGGTGTTAGAATAGTGATTAGGTAGAAAGGCTTGAGAAAACTTTCTGGTTTAACAGAAGGTAAAATCTGGAATCAAAAGTTTTTTTTCTTTTTTCTTTTTTAAAAAATATTTATTTATTTATTTTTCAGTTTTCGGCGGACTCAACATCTTTGTTTGTATATGGTGCTGAGGATTGAACCCGGGCCACACGCATGCCAGGCGAGCGCGCTACCGCTTGAGCCACATCCCCAGCCCAAAAGTTTTTTTTCTAATGTTGCACATCTAATAAGTGCCATTATCTCAGGCTGCCATATATTATGTCATCTGAATGATTTAAATATCTGTGCTGTTATTGCACAAGCTATTAACTGTTTTTTACTCTAAGGCAACACTATCAGTTTTATACCACAATTCCGAATAGTCCTGTTGATTCTATTTCTGAAATCTCTTTCAAATCCAACAAGCCTGCATACAGTTCAGCTGACATATATTTTGTGCCTACTCTGGGCAAGGGCTGCAGAGGTGAGCAGGATACTGTGCCAGCTTTCAGGGAGCTCTGATTTTGGTAGGGAAATCACTTAAAAATACCAACAAAACTGCATGAGACTTTGATAGAGATATATACAAAAGGTGCCTTTTAAGAAAAGAGGAAACTCTCTGCTCTGTAATTGTGAGGAAGAAAGAGCATAGAATACAGGATTGAATTGTATAGTTAGTAGACAAGGATATGCTTTAGTCTGTGCAGTTCAGTCATAAGGGCAAAGGAAAGAAGGATGTTAATGCCATACTTGTGGCAGGGCAGAAGGAGCTAAAGTCTTTCAGTATCTGAGAACAGTCCAAAGATGACAACTGGAAAGGTATTTAAGAAAAATAGCCATTACCGGAAGGGATACGCCCTTTTCTTGTTTGAACACTTCTCTGAACACAAACAACAAACAGTATCACATCCTCCCTTTCTCTGCCTCTTTCATTACATAGGTCTGTGTTCCTTAAAGCATGGAAGAGACTGCATAAGAGAAGTCTGCTTCTTAGGAGTTTCAGGGAATTCTTTTCAGGAATGGGTAGCAGAGTCGAAGAAGAAAGTAAAAGATGCTGGATAGGGCTGGGGTTGTAGCTTAGTGGTAGAGTGCTTGCCTATCACTTTAGCAGAGTCGAAGAAGAAAGTAAAAGATGCTGGATAGGGCTGAGGTTGTAGCTTAGTGGTAGAGTGCTTGCCTATCACTTATGAGGCACTGGGTTCAATCCTTAGCACCACATAAAGATAAATAAAATAAAATAAAGGTATTATGTCCATTTACAACTGAAAAAAATATATAAAAGATGCTGAATATAGTTTGTATTTTAGTCTTAGAAGTGAGTAAGTAGGGGCTGGGGTTGTGGCTCAGTGATAGAACACTTTCCTAGCATGTTGAGGCATTGGGTTCAATTTTCAGCATCACATATAAATAAATGACTAAAATAAAGGTCCATCAACAACTAAAAATATATGTTAAAGAATTTTAAAAAAGAAGTGGGCAAGTAGTGGGGTGCAGTGGAACATGCCTGTAATCCTAGTGGCTTAGGAGGTTCAGACAGGAGGATCTTGATTTCAGAGGCAGCCTCAGCAACTTAGGTCCTGAGCAACTCAATGAGACCCTGTCTCTAAAAATAAAATATAAAAAGGGATGGGGATGTGGCTCAGTTAAATGGTCAAGCAACCCTCAGTTCAATCTCTGGTACAAAAAAAAAAAAGCAAGTAAACTTTTTTTTTTTTTTTTGAGAATTTTAGTATTTATTTTTTAGTTTTCGGCGGACACAACATCTTTGTTTGTATGTGGTGCTGAGGATCGAACCCAGGCCGCACGCATGCCAGGCGAGCACGCTACCGCTTGAGCCACATCCCCAGCACCCCCATACATTTTAAAATAACTAAAAAGGGGCATTTATCCAAGTTATCTGCCTCCTAAAATTTGGTGGGCTGTATTCTTCTTAAGTTGGAATGTGTCTTTGGGAACTATGAGAGCCTACGACACATTCCTTTTATTTTTTGTGGTGCCGGGGATGGGGAGTGAACTCAGGGCCTTGTGCATGTGAAGCATGCACTCTACCACCTGAGCTATATCCCCAGCCCTTTATAATGTGAGCTATATCCCACATTCCTTTGAAAATCCTCATGATGGAAAATTTTAATTCTTTGAGGGTAATATTTCATGTTACATGGTACTTGGAGTCGAGTAGAAAAAAGTTGGGTTATATTCTTTTGGAGCCCAAACTAATTGCAACTGAAAATTTCATTATAAACTGGTTTTAGTTGTTACTGTCAAAAAATTAGGATGATTATAAACTGGTTTTGATGGCAGTTCCAGAAGAGAAGTGATAGGTTCATGGAAGAACAGTTCACCTTATTGAAAAGGTTGGCATTTGTTTGGATATTTTAGTTCTAGTTTGTATTTTGAGAAGTTAATCTGGTTGTTTGACAGCCCCATAGCACTGAGCTGGATTTTTGAATTAAATAAACACTAACCCATCACTTTTTGCCCAGCACTTGGTTACTACTTTCTTTCCTGGCCCTAGTAAGGCCTACTACTTCAGGGTTGAAAGTTCAGATGTTTGACTAAAAGGCTTTTTATCCCATATAATTCCTATAGTTCTGTTTATCACTTTTGTGACTGATTCAGGAATACTCTTTGAAATGCTCCTCCTTCTTTGTGCATATCTCACAATTCTATAGGAGTTCAGCTTAAGTATTACCTTTTTTTTTTTTTGCACCCGGAATTAAACTCAGGGGCACTTGACCACTGAGCCACATCCCCAGACCCAATTTGTATTTTATTTAGAGACAGGGGTCTCACTGCATTGCTTAGCACCTTGCTTTTGCTGAGGCTGGCTTTGAACTTGTGACCCACCTGACTCAGCTTCCTGAGCTGCTGGGATTACAGGAGTGCACCACTGCTCCTGGTTTAAGCATATTACCTTTATAAAATAAACCAGTCCCTGACCACTGTCATCTCCCTTGTCTCAAACCTTACAGTAGTTCCAGTCTATGTCTTGTTGTCAAACACATATTTTCTAATTATTTTACCTTAATATGTACCCCTATAGAAGTTATTTATGTGAAACTTTTTAAGTAACTTCCAACTATGTCTTTCTTATATTGTGTTAGGAGAGCAGTAAGTTTTTGATGAGTTGAATTCAATTTGATATGAATTGTCTGTCTTAGACATGATTTTGGCATAAGGTGGGGTCGTATAATCATTTGAGAAACATGTTTTGGCATCTTTTGGGCCTTGGTCCACCTCCTGGCTGTACCACTTATTAGTTCTGTGGCCTCCCTGGTTTTAATTTCTTTTTCTATTCTTACAAAAGGATTGACACCCTCTTTAGAGTTGTAAGGAAGTTTACCATGAGATAAGAAAGCTGAGTATAGTATGGCATGGAAGGAACAATCAGCATTTTAATTTTTATTGCTCCTGATAATAAATGGATGCCCCGTCACTTGGCTGTTTTTAATATCTTGTGCTACTTAGTAGAATATAGTTATGTGAAGCGAGAATACAATCAATTTGTGAATATATTTTTTTAAAGTAAGGCTTCATTTCACCATTGGTTGTTCCTTTCAGCAGCCTACATCTTTTTTTTTTTAAGAGATTTTTTTTTTTTAAAGACAGAGTGAGAGGAGAGAGAGAGAGAGAATTTTTAATATTTATTTTTTAGTTCTTGGTGGACACAACATCTTTGTTGGTATGTGGTGCTGAGGATCGAACCCGGGCCGCACGCATGCCAGGCGGACGCGCTTCCGCTTGAGCCACATCCCCAGCCTCAGCAGCCTACATCTTTAGTGCAACACATGTTGGGTTACTATAAGCAGTTGACTGGAGCAAAAAAGGGTGGCTGGTTTGTAGTGAACTCACGGCCTTGTGCATGCGAGGCACACGCTCTACCAAATGGTTCCTATAGACATTTGACATATGACATATGGTTCCTATGACATTTGACATATGCACATTTCTGAGTTTTACAAGCATGGTTTCTGAGATACAAGTATCTCTAAGCTGTGAAAAGCCTTATGTAGTTGGTCGTGGTGGTGCATACCTGTAATTCCAGCTACTTAAGCTGAGGCAGGAGGATCACAAGTTTGTGGCCAGTCTGGGCAACTTAGACTTTGTTTCAAAATAATATGTGCTGGGAATGTAGCTTAGTCTTTGCTTAGCATGTGTTAGGACCTGGGTTCAATCCCCAGCGCTGAGGGGGAAAAAAGGCACATGCAGATGTTTAGAGACTTCAAATAGTTTTAGACTCTTAGTCCCCTGTTTGTGCTTATTGAACACATCCTTTTGGTTCCTCCTCCAAATGTTTTCTTGCATCCTCTTTTTCTTTGGTTTGATTTGCCACCAGTCTTATTGAGTTATTTATCTTCAGGCCTAACTGGTCTGATTGTAGTATCCTTGTAGCTCTGGATCTTTCACCTTTTTAGATATTACTTTTATTTAAAATTATTGCTAAATCTAAGACTTTCACTCATTGTCTTTATTTATTTATTTTTTGAATTGGGGATTGAACTCAGGGGCACTTAAGCAGTGAGCCACATATCCAGCTGTATTTTATTTAGAGAAAGAGTCTCACTGAGTTGCTTAGCACTTTGCTATTTCTGAGGCTGGCTTTGAACTCTTGATCCTCCTGCCCCAGCCTCCTGAGCTGCTGGGATTATAGGCATTTGCCTCCACTCTTGGCTCACTCATCGTCTTTAAATTCTAAGTTTCGTAAGGGTAGAGATGATCTCTTGTATTTTTTTTCCCAAATATTTATTTTTTAGTTGTAGTTGGACACAACACCTTCATTTTATTTATTTTTATGTTGGGCTGAGGATTGAACCCAGGGTCTCGCACGTGCTTGGCGAGCATTCTACTGCTGAGTTGAAACCCCAGCCCAATCTCTTTTTTTTTAAAAAGAGAGAGAGAATTTTTTTTAATATTTATTTTTTAGTTATCGGCGGATACAACATCTTTGTTTGTATGTGGTGCTGAGGATCGAACCTGGGCTGCACATATGCCAGGCGAGCGCGCTATTGCTTGAGCCACATCCCCAGCCCAGCCCAATCTCTTGTATTTTTAACATCGGATTTTTTTTTTTTGTTTATATCATAGAAGATTGTCATGACATTATATTTATAGTGAATAAGATGCTTTGTGGTATGCATGTTTTTCCACGAATGTGATAAGTTCTGAAAAACCACTTCTTTGTAATTCCTCAGTGTCCCAGTTGACAGTCTTTGGATATATGGGATGACTTCATTGGACCCCAGAACTCTCTGAAGCAGAATTTTGAGTGTAATTCGTATGTCTTTCGAGAGCTGATCTACAGCTTTCATCAGTTTTTTAAAAAGAACTGTGAAGCAAAGTTGAGAACCGAGTCTATTTGTTACTCCTTTCATTCTCACTAGCTTGTAAGGAAAAACCAAACTCCCTCAGCTTCCCTCCCCAGTACTTAACAGTATTATCTAATAATCAGTTCCCACCCTTATCCTCTTTCTGTCTTTGTAGAAAGAACTATCCCCTTCCTATTCTAAGGTGTACTCCTCTGACTGTTGTCACTACCAACCCTGTTCTTCTGGGATCTTAGTGTCTGACTTCATTGATTGATTTATTCATTCATAGTTTTTCGTCCTTGTCTCTCATCTTTAGCTTCTCACATAACACTTGGCTCTCAGCCCTTTCTCTTCAGCTTTTAAATTTCTTCCAGTTTCTTCCATCTGGAAAAAGAAAAAAACGTTCTACAATCTTGCAGTCTTGCATGAGAATCTACTTGTTGCCATGTGCTGGCATTCTCTTCCTCTCTAGAGCCTAGAATATGTAGATTACATTTCCTTCTTACTTTTTACCTTTGCCCACTCTTCAGTCATTGATTCTGCCCCATCAAACTTCTGAGACAGCTGTCTCCATGGCCACCAGTGATTTCTTTCTTTCCCTCTTCCCTTCATTCCCCCCCCCCCCCATTGAATCCAGGGGCACTGTACCACCAAGCCACAACCTACATTTTTTGAGATACAATCTTGCTAAATTGTTGAGGCTGGCCTCCAATTTGGAATCCTCTGGCCTTAACCTCCTGAGTAGCTGAGATTATTAGGCATGTGCCACCATGCCTGGCACAACCAATGATTTCTAGTTTCATACCATGAAGTATCACTGGACATGCTTTGTGGTGTGCATGTTTTTTTACAGTTATCTCTGTACCACTGGATACTGTGGAACATTATGCACGCTTGCCCTCTTGATTTTTTTTTTTTGTGTGTGTGTGTGTGAGAGAGAGAGAGAGAGAGAGAGAGACAGACAGACAGACAGACAGACAGAGAATTGAATCCAGGGCCTTGTGTATGCTAGGCAAGTGCTGCTCTACCACTGAGCTACATCCCCAGCTGTTATGGTTTAGATGTGGTGTCCCCCAAAAGCTCATGTGTAAGACAAGGCAAGAAGGTTCAGAGGAGAAATGATTGGGTTGTAAGAGACTTAACCCAATCAGTGAATTAATCCCTTGATAGGGATTAACTGAGTGGTAACTGAAGTGGTAGGTTGTGGCTGGAGGAGGCATGGCTTGGTGATATATGTTTGTATCTGGCTAGTAGAGTCTCTCTCTGCTTTCTGATGATCATATGAGCTGCTTTTCTCTACCACACTCTTCTGCTACTCTTCTGAGACTGTGTGATCTTAAATAAACCTTTTCTCCTCTACAGTTGTGCTGGTCGGGTCCTTTCGTCATAACAGTGAAAAAGCTGACTAAAACACTGGCTTTTTTTTTTTTTTTCCAAATTTTTATTTTGAGACAGAGTTTAGTTGCCCATGATGGCCTTAAACTTGTGATATTCCTGCTTTGACTTCCCAAGTAGCTGGGATTATAGGCCTGATGTACCACTACGCCTGGCTAGACCATCATCTCATTTTTATTTTTTAGTTGTTGATGGACCTTTATTTTATTTATTTATATGTGGTGCTGTGAATTGAACCCAGTGTCTCACACATTCCAGGCAAGCGCTCTTCCACTGAGCTACAACTCCAGCCCCTAGACCGTGATTTTTTTTTTTTGTATATAATTGTTTAATATAGTATAAGTAGTTTTTAAAATTTTCAAAAAATTTTTATAAAATTTTATAAATTTTATAAAGTATATACAAACAGAAATACAAAAATTGTGGTATATATTATATGTATTAATAATTGTAATGCAAAAAAACCCCAAACCAACAAAGTACATATATGAAGGCAAAAAAGAAAAAAGAATAAGAGAATAGCATTACCTTAGATTAGGTAGAGGGAAGTGAAAGGAGGGGAAGGCAGTGGATGTGGGAATAAGAAAGATAGTAGAATGAAACAGACATTATTACTTTATGTATATATGTGACTGTGAGACCAATATGATTCTACAATATGTATACTCAGAAAAATGAGAAATTATATACCATCTATGTATGATATACCAAAGTATATAAGTGCATTCTACTGTCATGTATAACTAATTAAAACAAATAAAAAATTAATTAAAAAAATAAATGATAGCAGATGCATTACAATTCTTATCACACACATAGAGCACATATTTTACATCTCTGGTTGTATATAAAGTATGTAATCCAGCAACTCAGAAGGCTGAGGCAGGAGTATCATAAGTTAAGGTAAGTCTCAACAACTTAGTGAGACCTTGTCTCAAAATAAAAAATAAAAAGGAATGGTGATGTGGTTCAGTGATAAAAGTACCCCTGAGTTCAGTCCCAGTTTAAAAAAAGAAAAAGAAAATCCAAATTCAAGTATCTTCTTTATGAAGACCTGCTTCCTTTTTAACTTAATTTCCTGTTCCTTCTATGTTTTTGTTTTACTCTCCAGCCATGCTGGTGACTTGCACTTCCCTGCATGCACTGTGCTTTTTTTGTTTCCATGCCTTTGTGTATGCTGGCTTTCTTTAAAATGTCCACTCTTGCATGTTCTTCTCCTTTTTCTGCCTGGTTAACTTCTTTTCCCCTCAGTTTTCTACGGAAGCCTTCTTAAGAAGTTTAGATCTCTGTGTGTCATCAGTTATTGAGTGCTTAATATGTAACAGGCCCTGTGCTTAGCACTTTATATACCCTGCTTGACCAGTAAGTAGGTGCTGAATACATATAGTTTCTGTTATCATAATGATGATAGGGAATTGAGCTACCAAGAAGCACCTGAAAGTTAACTTAAATGTGATGTATGCCACATCCTGCCTGTTGTCACATATCACCTATCTTTTGCTTCCTCTTTAGCAGTAAAGGTAACTTACTTACTTACTTTTTTTTTTTTTTTGTACTAGGGATTGAACCCAGGGCACTTAACCTCTGAGCACATCCCCAGCCCTTTTTATGTTTTGAGACAGGGTCTTTAAGTTCTTAGGGGCTCATTAAATTGCTGAGACTGGCTTTGAATTTGAGATTATCCTGCCTTAGCCTACCAAGTCTCTAGGATTATCAGTGTGTGCCACCATACCTGGACTAGATAACATTTTTTTTTTTTTGTACTGGGGATTGAACTCGGGGACACTCAACCACTGAGCCACTTCCCAAGCCCTATTTTGTATTTTATGTCTCACTGAGTTGCTTAGTGTCTCACTTTTGCTGAGGTTGGCTTTGAACTTGTGATCCTCCTGCCTCAGCCTCCTGATCTGCTGGCATTACAGGCATGTGCCACTGTGCCCAGCTGGGCAACATTCTTGATGTCTGGCACTGGGGAAAAGCACTGAACTTGAGTTATATAGGATTGGATTCAAGTTCTGTTTCTGCTGTTACTATATGACTTTCGGCAGATTTTTGAAATGTGCTTCTAATCTTAACTCCTAAAGATAGGTGTGCAATTTCCATTTTGTAGAGACTTGTTAAAGAATGTGAAGTCTGAAAGTATAGGGTCCTGGGACTGGAATTTAAATAAGATTGGCTCCAAACCCCTGTGTGATTCCACATTGTCATCATTCCATTTTCATTTCACTGGATCATGTTTCAAGTAATTTTAGCAAAATTCTTTTCTGCCTTAGCTAGTAGGCCCTGCTTTCCTTGGAATATACCCTCACTCTTGGAGTTTTGGGAGTAGAGCACAGGAATGTTCTGCCCTCAGAGAAATGGATGCGATCTAGGAGTATAGTTTGTTATTTCTGACTTTGCTTTGCCAGAACAGAGGGGTGGTTGGCACTCTGCATTATTATCAGAGGGTTTCCTTCATACCAGCCTAATTGCTGACAAAATTTGACTTATTTCTTTTTTCCATTCTTGGTGCTGGTGCTTGAAACTAGGGACTTGCTCTTACTAAGCAAGTACTATACCACTGAGCGATATGCCCAGTACTAGGCAAACATTGTTCCTCTGATCTACATCTCCATCCCGTCTTTGACTTCTTCCTTTTTTTGTACTGGGGATTGAACCCAGGAGTCCTTAACCACTGAGCCACATCCCAGCCCTTTTTATTTTTTGAGACAGTGTCTCACTGAGTTGCTTAGGGCCTTGCCAAGTTGCTGAGGCTGGCCTCAAATTTGGCAATTCTCCTGTCTCAACCTCCTGAGTCACTTTGATTACAAGTGTGCACCACCATGCCTGGCTCTTTGATTTGATTTTTTTTTTTTTTTTTAAGAGAATTTTTAATTTTTACTTCTTAGTTCTCGGCGGACACAACATCTTTGTTGGTATGTGGTGCTGAGGATTGAACCCGGGCCGCACGCATGCCAGGCGAGCGCGCTACCGCTGAGCCACATCCCCAGCCCTGATTTGATTTTTAACAACAGGAATTGGATAAAATTCTGCAAGATTGTTTATAAAGAGAATAATAACTTCATTTTTTCTTATCTTATGTGAAATTAATTTTTCTTCCTCGAATTGACAAAAATATTTTTTATTTTACATAGGAGACCCCTAAATGAGAATCTGAAGGTCTGGTGGCACTTCCCCCACCACTGTCCCCCTTTTCTTTTTTCTTTTTTTGGTCTTAAGTGATCATCCTGCCTCAGCCTCCCAAGATCTGAGTGTATGAAACTATACCCAGCTGTGGGCTGTCTTTGAAAGGTCTTTAGTATGCAATGGACATGAACTTCTGGGCTTTCTTTTTTTTTTTTTAAAGAGGGGGAGGGGGGGGAGAGAGAGAGAGAGAGAGAGAGAGAGAGAATTTTTTTAATATTTATTTTTTAGTTTTCGGCGGACACAACATCTTTGTTGGTATGTGGTGCTGAGGATCGAACCCGGGTTGCACGCATGCCAGGCGAGCGCGCTACCAGTTGAGCCACATCCCCAGCCCAGGGCTTTCTTGATACAGAGGAGTTGTTCTTACATTCTGGTGCAGAAAGAGGTTTATTTAAAAAAAAATTTTTTTTTTTTTTTGTAGTTGTCAGTGGACCTTTTGTTTTATTTATATGCAGTGCTGAGAATTGAACCCAGTGCCTCATACCTGCTAAGGAAGTGCTCTACCACTGAGCTACAACTCCAGCCCCAGAAAGAGTTTTGTCTGCCTCTCTACCCTCTTCTATGAAAATGTAATGCTTCATTTAAATAGTGAAATAAATGTAGTCATTTATGTAAATGACTTTCTGTAAGTGACTATCTTTTCTTGGAGTCTTTGTGTGTGAAGAAATAGTGTTCTAATACTTATTTTCAGAGGATTATTGCTTTTAGGGATACATTAAAGCATTTAAAGGGTTTTTTCATTTTTTTTTTTGAGGACCCTGGATCATATTGTCTTAAGTTATTCATAGACTATAACTTGTGGGTTTTAATTCAGGTCAAGTATTAATGAAGTTTATGGTGCTAACCAGTCTTGTTATACAATATCCTTTTAGAAAAATGAATGCGGTAAGAATTGTTTGGAAAAAGCTTCTGACAGTTTTTCTGTCAATAAATCTGTAATGAAGGCAAATGGACTGTCTTAAAATTTTAGAGTTGTCATTCTTACTTTATTGGCTTTCCTCTCTACTGTAGAGAAACTTTCATTTTTAAGTGCAACACGTAGAAAAAGATTGGTTTGAGTTTTTCTCCTATAGTTTGTTCTTGCTTGTTGTTATTCTTAAAGGAGACCAAGGGAAGTACCAGAAAATGAACTTCCTGTTAAAACCAAAAAACTTCCCCATTTGTTGGGTTTCTGACCTCGAATCTCTAATCTTACTCCTGTAATATGGTTATTTTTCCAATTATTATTATTATTTTTTTGGTACTGGGGATTGAATCTAAGGGTACTTAACCACTGAGCCACATCCCCAGTCCTTTTTTTGTATTTTATTTAGTTACAGGGTCTCACTGAGTTAATTAGGACCTCTCTAAATTGCTGACTTTAAACTCTAAATCATCTTGCTTCAGCCTCCCAAGCTGCTGGGATAACAGGTGTGCTCCCCACGTCCGGCCTTTTTGTTTTTTATTTTGAGACAGACTCATTCTAAATTGCTTAGTGCCTCGATAAGTTGCTGAGGCTAGCCTTGCACTTGTGATCTGTTTGCCCTCAGCCTCCTGAGTCACTGGGATTGCTGGACTGTGCCACTGCGCTTGGCTACAAATTATCTTAAAGTTATAAAATTATCATTTGCATAGGGGCTGGGATTGTGGCTCAGCGGTAGAGTGCTCACCTAGCACAAGTGAGGCCCTGGGTTCGATCCTCAGCACTACATAAAAATAAATAAAATAAAGATATTGTGGTCCAACTACAACTAAAAATAAATATTTAAAAAAATATCATTTGCATAAATATTCTCATCTCCCCTTAGTAAGCTATCTGAGAACAGTACATGATGTCCTTTTTTTTTTTTTAAATGTCATTAATCATTATTTATTTATTTTTATTTGGTGCTAAGGATCGAACCTAGGGCCTCACCTGTGAGGCAAGCACTCTACCCCTGAGCTACAGCCTCAGCCCACATGGTGTCCTTTAACATAAATGCTTTTCAGTTCAGTTAGTGAACAAATGTAGATTCTCATCAACCTCCTTATCTATTCTTATTTCCTCATAGTATCTGACAGATTCTTCTGTTACAGTCAAGCTGTTTTTCTCATTCTTCTGGCAGGTTCATTTCCATCTCTATATCTTTACAACAAGCATTTTCTTTGTCAGATTTGCTTTTTCTCCTGTGGACATCTGTCTGTGTTTCCAGTCTTGCCTCATGTCCACTTCATCATGAAACCAGCTGACTACTTTAGTCCCTATTAATCTCTCCTATTTTTAGACTATTGTATTTAGCTTCAGAGTTTAACACTTAATTGACAACTATATATTTGTTTCATTTATGTTATTTTTATCCTTTTTTACTTAGACCTTAGATTTTTTTGAATTTTACAAGGGTCTTCTACATTTTGGAACCTCTGCATTTTCGGTGAGTTGTTGAATATATCAATATGTCTTTAGATGTATTGTGTACACCTGTATTTGTAAAACCAGTTGAGAAGGTAAGAAATGTATTCCCTGTTCTCAGTCAGCTTTTAATCTAGTAACTTCTCAATAAATAGGTATTTGGATTTTAAAAACATTAGGTAATTGTCTTAGAATTGTTTTTATTTTCTACTTAAGTGATTTCATTTAAACAATCACACTTGGAATGATTCTGGGAAGATGGCAGCTTGACTACTCTTTTTTTTTCTCTCTCTCTGATACTGCTGTACTGGTGATAGAACCCAGGGCCTTGCACATGCTAGGCAACTGCTCTACCATCGAGCTACATCCCCAGGACCTATATAGTTATCTTTTTTAAAACTCAGTTCAAATAAAATAATTTTAAATCTTAGATCCAGAATGCCAAGAGATAGAGTGGGAATTCAGGAAGATGAAATTAAAGCACCAGGAAGCTGAAAATGTAAACAAAGAATTTTAGTTGGATGTGGTGGCATGTGTCTGTAATCCCAGCTGCTCTGAAGGCTGAGGCAAAAGGATCACAAGTTCAAGGCCAGCCTCAGTAATTTAGGCCCTAAACAATTTAGGGAGACTATGTCTCAAAAATAAAAAGGGCTGGAGATGTTGCTCTCTGGCAAAGTACCCCTGGATTCAATCACCAGTACCCTTCCCCCTGAGGCCCCCCCCCCAAAAAAAAAAGAATTTTAGAAGTGTAAATAAGTAAAAGAGGAAAAATTTTCTAAGATGAGGGCTGGGGTTGTGGTTCAGCGGTAGAGCGCTCACCTAGCATGTTCGAGGCCCTGGGTTCGATCCTCAGCACCACATAAAAATAAATAAAAAATAAAAGATTGTGTCTAACTACAACTAAAAAATAAATGTTTAAAAAAAATTTCCTAAGATGAAAAAAAGAATACAAATTGGAAAAGACTTTACATTGAATGAGTTCATTATGTTAAGGCAAGATTGATGGAAAAAGACACAAAGATAGGCATATTATAAAATTCCTGAATTCAGCAATCAAGGAAAAAAAATCCCCTAGGTAGAAAGATAATGTTAAAACTACAACCATCAGGGGCTATGGCTGTGGCTCAGTGGTGGAGGACTTGCCTGGCATGTGTGAGGCACTGGGTTTGATTCTCAGCACCATATATAAATAAATAAAATAAAGGTCATCAACAACTAAAAAATAATAATAATAAAAAAACCCCAAAGTAAAAAACTTCAACCATCACCACCATTACAAAACAGACTATTCTCATTTGCAGTAATTAGAATTTTATTGATGATAGAAGAAACATCTATGGACTATTGAGAGAAGAGGTATATGTTCCAAGTATCCTGTATGCAGTATAGATAGTATTCACATTTCACAGAAAAGAAAGCTTGGGCTGGGGATGTGGCTCAAGCGGTAGCGCGCTCGCCTGGCATGCGTGCGGCCCGGGTTCGATCCTCAGCACCACATACCAACAAAGATGTTGTGTCCGCCGAGAACTAAAAAATAAATATTAAAAAAAAAAATTCTCTCTCTCTCTCCTCTCTCACTCTCTCTTTAAAAAAAAAAAAAAAGAAAGCTCTATGTGAGTGTGCAAGGATTCAGAGATTAGATCACCTTCAGACTCCAATATGAGTGATAATCCAGTCAAATATATAAGGCTAATGTGTACACACATGTAATCCCAGCTGCTTGGGAGGTTGGGCAGTATTGCAGTTTGAGGCCAGCCTGGGCAACGTAGCAAAACCCTGTCTCAATATAAAAAATAAAAAAGTGTTGGTGGATGTAGCTCAGTAGTAGGGTGCCACTGAGTTCAATCCCCAGAACCTCAACAAACAATCATGGACGCCAAAATCTGCGCATGCTCAAGTCTCTTATATAGAATGGCATAGTATTTGCATATAATCTACACAAATTCTCTTGAATACTTTGAATCATCTTTAGATATTCAATATTATCTACATACAATGTAAATACTATATAAATAGTTGTTATATTGTATGTGACATTGCACTGTTAGGAAATAGTGTCAAGAAAAGAAGTCTGTACATGATATTTAGTACAAATGCAATTTTTTTTTTTAGGATTTTTTTTTTTTTTTTAGAGTGAGAGAGGGGGAGAGAGAGAGAGAATTTTTAATATTTAGTTTTTAGTTCTCGGCGGATACAACATCTTTGTTTGTATGTGGTGCTGAGGATCGAACCGGGCTGCACGCATGCCAGGCGAGCGCGCTTCTGCTTGAGCCACATCCCTAGCCCCAAGGATATTTTCAATTTGCAGTTAGTTGAATACTCTGATGTGGAACCTGTGAATACAGAGGGTCAACTGTATTCCACGTTACTTCAGAAAACAGGATAGCATAGAGGTGGGCGGGAATTAAAAGTATTTTTTCATGTCATTGGGAGGTTAGTAAGTGATGTTTGGGATTGATTTTCCACGATGAGAAAAATATTTATAATAATGTAAAATTATAAAATACTTAATCCATGTTCAGTAGCATGCAGTCCTAACTGCTTGGGAGACTGAAGCAGGAGGATTGCTTGAGTCAAGGAGTTTTAGGCTGGCCTGAGAAAGACCCATTTTCCCCAATCCCCTCCCCTCCACAAAAAAAGTGTGTGCGTGCGCACGCCAAGACAGAGTGGTGAGGTGGTACTTACCTTACCACATAAAATAAATTCTGAAATTCTGTGTTCAAAGAAGCATGGTATTTACTTTTGAATAAGGATGAGGGAACAGAATAGAGTGACCAAATTCTTATATATGTAGGATGAACAATTATAAAAACACAAAATGTCTCATTAGGTTAGATCAGCTTTCTTTCTAATTGAAATTAGAAATGAATTTAAAGTAAATTGGTTATGCCTTCATAGAACATCAGAAATCCTGAACTTTTTTTTTCTTTTTTTTTGCCGTTCTGGGTTCTGGGGATCTAACTCAGGGCCTTAGGTTCTCTTCTACTAGCTCCATCACCAGCCCAGAAATCCTTCTTGATGTTCTATTATTCTCCCAAGAACAGCATACTGGAGCCAGAAAGATAAGGCACAATCTTTCTAGTGCCTTCTATAGACAGACCAAGCTTAATTAACATCATGGCAGCCAGCAAAAGAAAAATATTTAGAGGGCCCTTCTTACTATTTACAGTGCTGTCAATGAAGGGCATATATGGAGCTGAGAGAGAATAAACTGATACTTAACTCATCCTTGATTGCTTCCTTCCTTCAATCTACCTCTCAATGTCAGGCCCATCTGTCATTTTTTTTGGGGAGGGCGGGGGTGGTGGTATTACCTTGAGAGTATATCCTAAATTTGCTTCTTTGAATCCTTGCCTTGCCTATGTTATCACATTCTTGCTTTGGTAGTTCCTTGTCCCTTTTTCTTCTCTCTAACCAATTTTCCACATAACAGCTAGAAAGCTTTTTAAACTGCAGATTAGATCATGTTGTTTCCTTATTTTGCAACCCTCCAATGTATTCTCTTTGTTATTAAAATTCAAATCCCTTTCCATGGCCTACATGGCCTACAGATGTCCTCATCTGTTGCCTTCACCTATTGTGCTTCAGTTATACTGACTCCGCTTTCGCCTCTTTTATTCCTTTTTTCTTCTCTCTTCTTTCCTTCCCTCTCTCCTTCCTTTCTCCCTTACCTCTTCCTTTTATTTGTTTAGCTGGTATTAGTGCCTACTATGTGCCACATAGGTGCAAATGATACAGCAGTAGTTTACATAAAAATTCCTGCCCTTAGAGGGCTTTTATATATATAGAAGTTGACAGAAAATAAGTAATATACATTGCTTGTTAGATGGTAAAAATTTCAATGGAGAAAAAGCATAATGAGAGAGAGAAGTTGGACACAGTGGGGCATGCCTGTCATCCCAGCAACTCAGGATGCTGAGGCAGGAGGATTCTAAGTTTGAGATCAGCATCAGCAACTTAGTGAGACCCTGCCTCAAAAAATAAAAAGGGCTGGGGATATAACTTGGTGGTTAAATAGTGCCTCTAGGTTCAATCCCTGATACCGAAAAGGAAAAAACAACAACAACAACAACAAAAAAACGGTACCAGGGCAGAGTTAGTGGAACAATTTAAAATACTCAGGGAAGACTTCGTTTTAAGATGATACTTGAACAAAAACTTGAGGGTGATGAAACTGTTTTTTCTTGCAGTCCCTAGACTGTGGTCAGTTCTAGGTTTTATTCCTTGCTTTTCTTGTGCCTGGAATGTTCTTTAAGCTCTGTGCTTGGCCAAAAACTTTGCCTCCTTTGTCTCAGCTGAAAGTTAATCCACAGAGATGACTTTCCTGATCTCCAAGTTTAAATTAGTAACATTCCCATCATTCTCCACCATTCACCTCTTTCTTTCCTACTTTAAATTTTCTAATTAGTCCATTATTTAAAATTATTTTGTTCACATATTTATTTGTTCACTATTGGATTTTCCCCTAGTAAAGTGTTAGTTCTGTGAGTGCAGAGACTTTTCCATCTTTTTCCTTGATATCTTCCCAGGGCCTAGAATAGAAGACTCTAGGTAGACGCTTGTTCAGTGAACAAGTTGACCCTGCAGGGAAAGATTCCAGTGGAATTCCTTTGATGGTGGCAGCTTTAAGAGTAAAGACTCTAGGGTAGCTCTTTCAGGAGGGAAAAGGAACATCTGTGGGAGCTGGCGCAAATTGAAACATTTTTTTTTTTTTTTGGTCTGGGGAGTGAATCCAGGGGTGCTTAACCACTGAGTGACATCCCTATTCCTTTTTTTGTATTTTATTTAGAGACAGGGTCTCACTGAATTGCTTAGTGCCTTTATTTTGCTGAGGCTGGCTTTGAACTCGAGATCCTCCTGCTTCAGCCTCCAGAGCCACTGGGATTACAGGCATGCAGCACCATGCCCAGCTCTGAGCTGGCTTTGAACTAGAGATCCTCTTGTTTTATCCTTTCTAGCCACTGGGATTACAACTGTGTGCCACCACCTGGCTCAGAATTGAAACTCAGAATTGAGGCCTGTTTTCCTGACAGATTGGTTAGTTTCATGTGTGTGGGAGGGCGGGTACTGGGGATTGAATTTGGAGGCACTCTACCACTGAAATATATCCCCATCTCTTTTTAGATTTTATTTTGAGGTAGTGTTTCCCTAAATTGATGAAGCTGTTTTTAAACTAACCACTGGTTTAGTTTCTAATGTTGATTTTATATGTGACTTTTGCATTTTGCTTAGTTTTTAATGTTGATTTTATGTGTGACTTTTGATGTTTGATATCTTTCCATTTCATCAGCCTACATGGCTGCTTTATTCACTTCTGTTGGTATTTACTATGCAAATACCTTCAGCATTCACAGCTGCACAGCCTGGTGCAGTGCTTGTGGGAACTGAAGCCACACCCCTGAGTATTCCTGCTTCCTGTATAGGGGGATGTGAACCTCTTGTTTTTCATTGTACTTTGCCCATGAATTGATTCCTTTTTACACTATGCAAACATAGTACCCACAGGATCTGATTTAGGGATAGGTTGGTTGGGTGGCTTTTTCTGTAGACCAGATATTGTCAGCAACCTTCATTTTGGTTTAACTGGTGCTGGTTAGGGAAAAAAAAAAAATTTAAATGCCTTCTAACATTTTTCTTGGCCATATCACATCTTTTAAAAATTTTTTTTTATAGTTGTAAATGGACAGAATGTCTTTATTTTATTTGTTTATTTTCATATGGTGCTAAGGATTGAACTCAGAGCCTCACACATGCAAGGCAAGTGCTCTGCCACTGAGCTATAGTGCCAGGCTTCTATATCATATCTTTTGCAAAATGTTGAAAAATCAGAGAAGTGAAATAGTTAGCCATATGGTAAATATTGGGTTTGTTGAACTAAGTGAGACCTTTGGTTGATTTATTCAGTATATGTAAACAGTGTGGCCACTTAGACTTCCAAGGACATTCATGGGTTGCCCACAGTAATGTCCAACTGTATACAAAAAAGAGTTTGTCTACTTGACTGCCTATGTCCATGATGGTGTTCAAACGCCAAGTATATTGTGCACATAGAATAAATACATTAAAATCTCAAAAATTCTGCCCATATAGTATTTTATCATGAGAAATAGAACTTGTAAAAGATCTATTTAAGATCATCCTATTTAAGTAAAGATTGGAGAAACATAGCTGGATATACTTGTAATCCTAGATACTCAGTAGACTGAGGCAGGAAGATTGTAAGTTTAAGGCCAGCCTGGGCAATTTAGCAAGCCCATTAAAAAAAAAAAAAAGTTGGGGGGGCACTTAGTGATGGAGCACTTGCCTAGCATGTGTGGGGTCCTTGGTTCAATCCTTAGCACCACAAAGGGGGAAAAATGGTAAAATATTGTTGCAAACACAAAAATGGTAAGGATTAAGATGGAGGATGATTTATGAACTTAGTGAGAATGGTTTTAATGTAATAATGTGAAGGTCAAAAGCCAGATTATAGTGGGTTAAGGAATGAATGGGAGAAAACAGATGAATGAAACAACTTTCATTAATTTTGGTACTGGTTATTTAGGAGAGGCAGGACATGGCAATAGTTTCTTGTAGTTATTAAAGGAGATGTTTAAAAAGTATCTTTATTACATAATAAATGCCATAAAGGAGACATGTACAAATACTTGAAGGTACTTAGGTGAAGGGCATTAATATACCTGTAATAGTCTGGGAAGGATTACCTGAAGTACTCAGACTTAACATTGGACTAAGAGTTTGGGCAGATGGACAATGGGAGGAGGATACTTTTGATTTGGAGAAAGATAAGAGTTTGTGAATTATTGTAACATGTTTGAGGAAATTTTTTTGGGGGGTGTACCGAGGATTTAACTCTGGGGCACTCAACCACTGAGCCACATCCCCTGCCCTGTTTTGTATTTTATTTAGACAGGGTGTCACTGAATTGTTTAGCACCTTGCCTTTGTTGAGGCTGGCTTTAATTTGTAATCCTCCTACCTCAGCCTCCCTAGCCTCTGGGATTGTAGGCATGCGCCACCATGCCTGGCCCTGTTTGAGAGCATTTTATGGTGAATGGTGACATTAGAGCGTAATGCACAAAGCTCATTAGGTTTGTTAAGCTTGGAAAGTGGTCAGGGCCAAAAACATGGCTGAGAGTGCCTGTGGGCCATAGAATTTTAACTTTTATCCCGTAGATCTTTGCTTCCCACTGGGAAGATTTGTGTTGGTGTGCCAGGGGTACTCAGGATAACTGGTATATTTTCTTGGATTATCCATTAAATTGAAGTTGGGGGAAATTATTGCTATATAAAAAGTGAATATATTTTAATGCAGAGTTGAAGTCTAAGTTAAAATGTAATCTTTTTTTTAGGGGCTGGGGTTGTGGCTCAGTGGTAGAGCACTCGCCTAGCACATGCAAGGCCCTGGGTTCAATCCTCAGCACCACATAAAAAAAATAAAATAAAGGTATTGTGTTTAACTACAACTAAAAAAATAAATAATAAAATATTTAAAAAATGTAATCTTTAAAAAAAATTTTTTTTAGTTGTAGATGAACACACACAGTATCTTTATTGATTTTTATGTGGTGCCAAGGATCGAACCCAGTGCTTCACACAAGCAAGGCAAGTGCTTTACCACTGAGCCTCAGCCCCAGACCTAACATATAATCTTAAATTTTAAAATTTATAAAGAATGCATTTTGGGTCAGGGGCTGTAACTCAGTGTAGAGTGCTTGCCTAATGTGTATGAGGCACTGGATTTCATCCTCAGCACCAATTTTAAAAATAAATAAATAACAATATTGTGTTCATCTACAACTAAAAAAATAATGCATTTTGCTCTAGTGGCTGATTACTTCATGTTATGCCTCTTCTAGATCCTCTAGCCCCTCACTGATATTCTTCAAAGGAAAAAGCTTAAAGAGCATCCATATAGGTCATGGGGAATTACTTAAGAATTGTAAACAAGAGTGGATGACATTGGTATTTGGTATATCCTAGAGAAGGATAATTTAGTCTCCTGTTGTCACATAACTAAGGGGGCACCATTCATATAGAATACAATGCAAAACAGCCCTATAGCTGAAGAGCAAGACAGGACAGAAAGACTCATAAGGAGGCTATGGAAGTGACTGCCTTTGTAGGATGTAGGATTAGGAAAGTTGGAGTAAAAGGGGTATTTAAGGAGGCAGAATTGATGAGACCAGTATTGAGAAGCTGGAGGGTATATTATATATAGATACGATAGAAGCAGCTAGCTAGATTCTTAGGTCTCTGGCTTAAGCATTTTTTAAAAATACTTTTTATTTATACATAGACACAATATCTTTAATTTGTTTGTTTATTTTTATTTAGTGCTGAGGATCAAACCCAGTGCCTCACATGTGTGAGGCAAGTGCTCTGCCATTGATCCATAACCCCAGCCCTCTGGCTTAAGCATTTTGAGAGAAAGATGGCACTATTTCCTAATACAGGGAAGAGAAAAAGAATAATTTTGAATATGGGGAAGATGAGATCAATTTTACTGAATTTAGAGGCATGCAAATGAAGATCTGTAGTAGGCAATTGGCTATGTGGATTTGGAGTGCTTTATGAAGACCTATCCTGGAGGTACACATTCAGTATTGTTCAGTATATATTACTGACAATGGAAGCGATAAACATTATTGAGATTGTCCAAGGCGAACATATAGAATGAGAAGAGGCCAAATATAGAGCTCTAGGAAGAAGCACCATTCAGGTAGAAAGCTGAAAAAGGAACCTGAAAATGAGAGTGGCCAAAGAGACAGCATAGTAGAGCAAAGCAACAGGGAATTTTAGTGTCTTATGTTGCAGAGTTTAAGATGTGGACTGAAAAAATGCCGTTGAGATTTACAAGTAGAGGAGGATATTACTGACCTTCACCTGAGTAGTTTTAGTGTATTTGGGGCAGAGGGATATGTGTGTGTGTAAGGGAGAATGTAGCCTGTTGATAATAGGTAAAGAATCAAAGCCAAGAGAAAGTGGAAGTATACACTGCTTTTTCAAGCCTGGCTGTGTGAAGTGAAGGAGGGAAAAACATAAGCTGGGATGCTTAAACATATTTGTTCTTTGTCTTTGACCCAGTAGAAAGTAAGTTGATGAGGGCAGAAAATTTTGTTGCATTTGCTGCTTTATCTCCAAGTCAAAAAGAACTTTTGGCACATAATAACTACTCAATAAACATTTGATGGATAGGTGCTGAGGTTGTGGCTCAGTGATAGATTGCTTGCCTAGCATGTGTGAGGCACTGGATTCGAACCTTAGCACCATATAAAAATAAATAAATAAAAAGATATAAAAAAACATTTGATGGCTAAATTCATGAATTATGTTAAGAAGGGGGAGACTTGAGCACGAATGTTCATTTGTCGGGTAGAGGGCTAAGAGGTCTTAAGAGGAAGAATTGAAGGTCTGGAGGAGAAAGGTAGGATAGAATGTGGTCTCACTGAGTCAGTGAAGTTTGAGATCCCAAGCTACTGGAGAAATCATCCAGGATAGAGTGACTGTCTGTTTAAACAGAAGGGAAGGAGGAAAGGACAGGAACAAAGGCAGATATTTATAGGTGGTAGAGGAGGAAGTTGTAGAAGTCCTTTCTTGATGGCCTTAGGAGTATTCTTTCATTTAAAAATAGTGAATGTATATATCTTTGGAAAATTCTTTGTAGAGACTTAAAGACAAACAAACAAACAACCCACCCCTGTTTAAGCAGCTATGGAAAGTCATAGCCACATAATTGTAGGCACACACAAGGTTGTGGTCAGTGACCTAAAGGGTAGGTGAGGTAAGGATGTGCCAGAGAGGATGAGTAAGAGTAGGGGAGACAAGAGGGCTCTGGTCTCTGGCCTGAATGTTGGGTGTGGCTGGGAGCTGACAGAAGGGAATGTGCACACCTGTGTGCCGCTGTTTTTCTCTGCTCTACAAGTAGCAGGAGACTATCCTTAAGCTCTTAGTGAAGTGGGGTAAGAAAGGGCAGTACAAGAGGCAGTACAAGAATGAACAGAAACTTGAACCTTGAGTGAAGTGGAGTCACTTAGTTAGCAGTGCTTGGGTCTTCCCCACACTGGTTTTCCAATGATCTATTTCTGATTCATTAGACAGGAAACTGCTTTCCTAACTTTGGGCAACCTATTTCTCACACGGTCTGTCTGTTTAGAAGTAAAGGTAGTGAAAAAGAGGATGTGACAGTGTCACAGTGAGTCATAAAGAGCAAGACATGATCAAATTTGTCTCATCAAATTTTACCTAGAATTAAAGAATATTGAGTGTTCATTTATTTAGCATTCTCTATTTTCAGTTTAATAAAATTTAAGTCTACTTATATATCAGGAACTTCCTTTTGAAAGGGAAAGGAGAGTAGGAAGGGTAGATCCTAATTAGAAAGGATGGGTTTACAATTGTCTAGACTTTAGTTGAAATTAAATAACCCAACCAAGCTGGTTGTTTTTCTTTTCCTGACAACCATATTAGCCAGTATTGCAAATCATTCTCTGACAATTAAGCTATCCAAGGCAGGGTAGAGTTGGACTTGAGTTCTGGCTGCTTTTGTTTTTGTATTTTTCACATGCTAGAACATGTTCCCTGTAAAGTGAGCAGAGGATCCTTTAGAAAGCAAACAGGTTCTAAGGATATGAAGGTATTTTGTTGAGAGCAAGCTGCAGATTCTAATCACATATTTAACTTTCCTTTCAAGGAAGGCAACTTCATAATGTAAAAAGTACCTTTTATTTTTGGAAATGGAGATAAATAACTTCTTTCTCTGACAGAAGGTGAAGTCAGAGATAGGCTAAGATGATAATTGAAACTTACATCATCATAATTGGTTTAGTACTTGGAATTCATTCTTTCTAAGCTATCTACTTCTGTTTAGGGGCAGGAAATACCCTCTGTGTCCCCACCTTATTCCCCAAATTCTAAATTGTTTAGCTGTTGGTTGAATAATTAGTATTCCAATTAGGCATTTACTTTGGGAAGGAAAAAAAATGACTTCATCAGCTTTTTGAGAAGAATACAGGGAACAAAAAAACTTATGTGGCCAACATGGCATCAGCAAGTTAAGGACCCCTTTCTCATTTTCACAGATAATTAAGTTATAACCAGATTCCCATTTTCCTGGAATTTATGTTATATGTGTGTGTCTAAACAACTACTTTCAGCAATTTTGAAACCAGGTAAGGTGGTCCCAGCTACTCTGGAGGCTGAGGTAAGAGGATCTCTTGAGCCCAGGAGTTTCAAGGCCAGCATGGGCAGCATAGTGAGACTTTGTCTCAAAAAGAAAGAAGAATTTTGAAAGGGATTTGATGTCTCAACATTTTTTAATAGAGTATTTTTTTAATAAAAAATTTAAGTTGTAGAGGGATACTATATATATATATATATATATATATATATATATATATTTATTGTTTAGTTTTTGGTGGACACAGCATCTTTATTTTATTTGTATGTGGTGCTGAGGATTGAACCCAGGGCCGTGCGCATGCCAGGCGAGCATGCTACTGTTTGAGCCACATTCCCAGCCCAGGATACAATATTTTATTCATTCATTTATTTTAAAAAATTTTTTAATATTTAGTTTTTAGTTGTAGTTGGACACAATACCTTTTTTTTTAAATTTATTTTTATGTGGTACTGAGGATCAAACCCAGGACCTCTCACATGCTAGATGAGCACTCTACCGTTGAGCCACAACCCCAGCCCTAAATATTTCTTATATTAGATGAACACAATACCTTTATCTAACTTTTATGTGGTGCTGAGGATCAAACCCAGTGCCTCACACATGCTAGGCAAGTGCTCTACCAACTGAGCTATAAACCCCAGCCCTATTCATTTATTTTTATATGGTGCTAAGGATCAAACACAGTGCCTCACTCATGTGAGGCAAGCAATCTAGCACTGAGCCATAACCCCAGCCCTAGATTCTCATTTCTGTTAATTTTTATGAGAATCAGTTGAAAAGCCTTCTGCATTTTGAGGCACATTAAAGACAACGAGAAGATGTGGAAAAAATCCTGGGTTCAGGTTCTACTTCTGGTGTTCACAAGCTTTGTGACCTTGGGCAATCATTTGACCTTTTCTGTCCTCTGGGTGTTGAAGTGGTTGGATGAGAGAATCTAGTTTTTTCTAGTTCTTAATGGCTTAGATGACCCGTGATTGGATGTTTATGAAAAAATGTATGAAAAAGAGATCCTCCTATTAAATTTGTCAGGACAGTTACTATTTAAAGAAAATTCAAATATAATGAGAGTGATCATTCTCTAATTTGTATTCTAGTCAGTTGAAACTTATATGTTGAATTTTCTTTTTATAATTTTCTTTTATTTATTTTTTTTTAAAAGAGAAAAAAAATTTTTTTTCAAGTTTTCGGCAGACACAACATTGTATGTGGTGCTGAGGATCGAACTGGGCCGCACGCATGCCAGGTGAGCGCTCTACCGCTTGAGCCACATCCCCAGCCCCTAATTTTATTTTTTACTACAGATAATAATTGTACATAGTTGAATTTTTTTTTTTTTGGAAACCGGGGATTGAATTCAGGGGCACTGAACCTCTGAGCCACACTCCTAGCTCTATTTTGTATTTTATTTAGAGACAGGATCTCACTGAATTGCTTAGTGCCTTGCTGTTGCTGAGTCTGGCTTTGAACTCATGCTCCTCCTGTCTCAGCCTCCCAAACCGCTGGGATTACAGAAGTGTGCCACTGCACCCAGTTTATTGCATTTTCTTAAAGGAATCATGCACTTAATTATTTAGGACATGTGCTGTCATTTTGGCATAAAGTTTTGTTCTAAATCTTAATAGGTTACAATTTATTGAATTCTTCTCCTAATGTGACTATTTTCCCCTTGGTTCCCTACCCCAACCATATCTTTATCTTTTTATCACATACATATCAGATTGCTTTATCATTGTTTGTTTACATTTCTTCTTATTCTTCCTCGGGGTCTGGAAACCTTGTCTTACTAATCTTTGCTTTCCCTGTTGTAAAACATTGAGGAAAAGATGATGGTGAGATGAGAGTTAAAAATAGCCCAGACTTTTGAGTTTGGGTAACCAGGGGAATGATGATGTTATATATAGAAGCACCTGAGATGCTGGTTTGTGGAGAAAAATATAATTTTTTTTTTGTGTGTGTGTGTACTGGATTGAACTCTGGGCACTAAACCACTGAGCCACATCCACAGCCCTGTTTGTATTTTATTTAGAGACAGGATCTCACTGAGTTGCTTAGAGCTTTGCCATTGCTGAGGCTGGCTATTAACTCAGGATCCTCTTGTCTTAGCCTCCTGAGCCACCGGGATTACAGGCATGTGCCACTGTGCCTGGCTAAGAATATAATTTTGACCAAGAGATAATCTATGTCATTGGCAAGATATTTGGGTAAGCTGTTCAGTATGTGGTTAGAAGTGGTAAATTATGTTAGAATATTGGAAGGACTTAAGCCTCATCTTCAAGAGGTGAATCAGATCTTTGAAGAGAAAAGTCATAAATGAAGCTAAAGAGGAATGCCTGTATTTAGGAAGCTAGAATCTTCCAGGATGCCAGGGGTGGTCAAAGAAGTAGGACTAGAGTGAGTAGTATGATGCTTTTGTGGAGACAAATACTCAATGATGTGAAAGCTATAAAGATGTGAAAGCTGTAAAGACATTAGAAGACTTAGATGGGTGGGTGGGGGCATACAGATGATTAGAGTAGTCAATTCCAATTCCGGTCCTGTAGCTGAATCAGAGGCTAGACTGAAAAAGATAATGAGAATAATGTGTAAGTTTCTGACTCACTGGATGAAAGAACAAGGGCAGATTTAAAGGGGTACTTATTTATTTTATTTTACTTGCTTTTTTTTTTTTTTTTGGTACCAGGGATTGAATATGGGCACTTAATCACAAAGCCACATCCCTAGACCTTTTTTTAAAAAAACATTTTTTGTTTTTTTTGGTACTGAGGGTTGAACTCGGGGGTACTTGACCACTGAGCCACATCCCCAACCCTATTTTATATTTTATTTAGAGACAGGCTCTCACTGAGTTACTTAGCTCCTGTCTACCATTCTGAGGCTGGCTTTGAACTATTAATCCTTCTGTCACAGCCTCCCAAACTGCTAGGATTACAGGTGTGAGCCACTGAGCCCTGCCTTTTTTTTTTTTTTTTTTAATATTTATTTTTTAGGTGTAGATGGACACAACACAATGCCTTTATTTTTATGTGGTGCTAGGATTGGACCCAGGTCCTGCCCGTGCTGGTTGAGTGCTCTACCGCTGAGCCACAATCCCAGCCCCCAAGCCCTGCCTTTTTTATTTTATTTTATTTTTTTTTTGAGAGAGAGAGAGAGAGAGAGAGAGAGAGAGAGAGAGAGAGAGAGAGAGAGAGAGAGAATTTTTAATATTTATTTTTTAGTTTTCGGCGGACACAACATCTTTCTTTGTATGTGGTGCTGAGGGTCGAACCCGGGCCATACGCATGCCAGGCGAGCTACTGCTTGAGCCACATCCCCAGCCCCTTTTTTATTTTTAATTTTGAGACATATCTCGCTAAGATACTTAGGGCCTCACTAAGTTGCTGAGAGGGCTTTGAACTTGTGATCCTTCTACCTCAGCCTCCTGAGCCACTGGAATTACAGGCATGTGTCACCCTGTCTGGCTTGCCTACTATCTTTTTTTGGGAGGCGGGGTACTGGGAACTCAAGGGCACTTAACCACTGAGCCACATCCCCACCCCTATTTTGTATTTTGTTAGAGACAGGGTCTCACTAGTGTCTCACTGTTGTTGAGGCTGTCTTTGAACTCACAATCCTCCTGCCTCAGCCTCCTGAGCTGCTGGGATTACAGGTGTACACCACTGCAACTGGCTTGACTACTATTTTTAAATAATAGAGAATACTGAGAAATCTTAATAGGCCTAGGAGAAGGAGACTGAGGAAGGAATTAGAGCAGTGCCATAGGTTGTCATGGAGGTCATTACTGAGTGTTGATGGCTCAAGCATGATGGCAGAACCTGGGGTCTAAAGGAAAGCAGGAGCCAGGACATAAAAATTGGAATGTATTGTGAGGATGCATGAGCTTCAGGATCAAAGTGTGATTGGCTACAACGTGTTAACTATTTTTGTGTTCCTGTACTGAAAAAAAGATTGTCTTTTTTTTAGGGCTATTGAGTTGGAAATAAGGCATGAAAATGCTTGTATTGTGCTTTTTTCCCGTTTGTTAAAAAAAAAAAATGGCATGGGAACATTTTTGAAAAAACTCAGAAATATGAAATGGAAAGTAGCTCCCCTCACTCCCATGCCCAGTCCTACTTTCCAAAATGTAACATTAAAAAAAAATGTTTTTTAGATGTTGACATACCTTTATTTTATTCATTTATTTATATGTAGTGCTGAGAATCTAGCCCAGTGCCTCACAAGTGCTAGGCAAGTACTCTACCACTGAGCCACAACCCTAGCCTCAAAATGTAAGCATTTAAAAAAATCAGCTTTATACTTTTGGTAGTTAATAGTATAATTCCGTAATATGTTGTATTTACTTCAGATTGCATCTCTTCGTTTCTTGATATGAACAATGAGAAATTGACCTCCTCAGTTTTTTCAGTAATATTATTTTCTTATCAAAGTAAATAATGTTTATGTTCTCTTTTGTATTATAGAGTCCTCATTCTACATTAAGCCTAAATATTTTTACTCTGTAAGAACTGCTTGTGCTATCTCTTTATTAAGTGAATATTACTTACTTTGGAACCTAGAAGTCCTATTAGATACATGGAGCAAGAAAATGTAATCTTTAATACCAATCCCACCTTTCAAAGAATTAGTGACCAAAATATCAAGATTTGCTGAATTCTCATCAGCTTTCTTTCTAGGTCTTACTCAACTGCTATTGTTTCTCATATGTTGTCATTTTTCTTGTATTCTTTTAAATTTGAAATAGTATTGTTTAATGTAGAGTGCATGAATGTTAAACTTTTAAGTTGTTGCCTTTCAAAAATCTTTTCTTTTTTTTTTGGTGGTCCTGGGGATGGAGCCTAGGGACTTGCACATACCAAGAGTGTGCTTTACCACTGAGCTGCATCACCCCAACCCTTTATCTCTCATTTGATTGCTTTTTATTTTTATTTTTTTTATTGTAACCTATTTTTATACTCTGGGAGCTTTTATAATTTGCTTTTATCTAGGAGTTATGAAATTTAATTAGGATGTAGTGTGTTTCTAAGTATGTGCCTTTTCTCTTTCACTGTGGCAGACTTTCTTAATTTATCTTTGTTGACTGTCTTTCTATAATTCAGGGGGACTTTTTTCTATTATTTCTCTTCCATGTGTCCTTTTTCAGTCTATTTGTGCTTGTTGGTACATGCTCTCTGTCTTTGGAGATTGTGATTACCTAGTTTTATTTCACACTAGGTGGTAGGCAGAAAGCAGTCCTTAATAAAGTTAACAATTAGCTTCTCTCAGAACATTTTTAGTAATGTACTTTTTAAAAAGGAATTTATCTTGCAAATTGTTTTGCATCCCAAATATATAGTAACTGGGAAAACAATGTTGGGATAACAAAAATTGATGCAAAAAGCCAGATTAGAACAACTAGAACACCGAAGTTTTTATGTCATGTATTTTACAGTTTTCTTAATGGATCATCAGTGCAGCACTCTCTTCCTTTAGGTAGCTTCATTGCTCTCAATTTAAAGAAATATCTTTTCTTAGGTTTTTCTCTATTTGGCTGATACAATATTTAGAACAGACCCTTCCCCATACCCAATTCTCCACTCTCACATACACACACTACCCTATAATTCTTGGTATTTTAACAAAAAGCATTTCAACAGATTTCCCCAACGCATTTAATGGGAAAATGATGAACCTTCCTTTACCCCACCAACCTATATCCACTGCCCTAAGAAATTTTCTAGAAAGAGGGGTCTGTCTTAGCACATTCTCTTAGGATGTGATTCCATTGTTAAGTTTTTTTGGTTTTTCTTTTTTTTTTTTTTAAATTTTTATTTATTTATTTTTAAGTTTTCAGCGGACACAACATCTTTGTATGTGGTGCTGAGGATCGAACCCGGGCCGCACACATGCCAGGCGAGCGCGCTACCGCTTGAGCCACATCCCCAGCCCTTTTTTGGTTTTTCAATAAAAGTTTTTACTAAAAGAAAAAAAAAAGCATTTTTTTCCCCATCTGGATCCATTCAGTATCCATGAATATCAGTTAGAACTTTCCTTCAATGTCTAGAATACAGACTGTCTCATTTTCCTAGTCTGAAACAACATTTCTGCTCCTACTCTGATTGGAAGATGACAGAACTCTTAAAGTTTCATCAGTCTTTTGCTGCTTTTTTTCCCCCTTTCAGTACTTGGGATTGAACCCAGGGGCAATATCTCTTGCCCTTTAATTTTTTTTAAAAAAAGATTTTCAGAGAGGGTCTTGCTGAATTGCCTAGGCTAATCTTGAGCTTGCAGTCTTCCTTCCTTTGCCCGAGTAGCTGGGATTATAAGCATGTGCCACCACACTGGGCAGTCTTGTGCTTTTTAATAGGTTTTTCTGTAACAACTTGCCTTTTCCTCTTTCACTTTTTGTCAACTTTACCCTCAGAATCACTGCCTGAGGAACTTGAAGAAACAAGTTCCTTTGATTTAGGCATTGCTCCCTCCTGAAGTTGAACAGTTTCCTGCGTACTTGTTCTCAGCTTTTTTTTTTTTTTCTTTTTCCTTTTGATTCAGGGAGTTGAACCCAGGGTTACTACTGAACTTCATCTCCAGCCCTTTTTATTTTTTTTTAATTTAGAGACAGGATCTCACTAAGTTGCTCAGGCTGGCCTTGAATTTGTTATCCTGCGCCAGTATGCTGAGTACTACTTTTTTTTTTAACAGATTTTTTTCTTAATTTTTTTTATCATTCGATAGCCTGTTGGATCTTTCTGAGTATGCCGATAGATATTTTTTAAAAAATTCTTTTTTAAAAAATTGGACACAATACCTTTATTTATTTTTATATTGTGCTGAGGATTGAACTCAGTGCCTCATATGTGCCAGGCAAATGCTCTACCACTGAGCTACAATCTCAGCCCAAAAAGTTCTCTTTTAATTCCTGAAATATCTCATGTTTCCTTTGGGAAAGTTTCTTCTAATAGTCTGTCTTGACCTATTTTTTCTGCTCTGTTATTTCCTCAAATGTCATGTAATTTGTGGTTGTTCATAGTTAATATGAATGACTTGGCCATTACTATGGGTAGTTGGTGTGGTCTGTTTCTGGAGCTGAATAGATCTTAACCAGGTACTTACATTTTGTTAATGAATATCACAAAATGTGTATAATTTATATGCACAGTTTGAGAAAGAAAGTGAACACTGCTATGTCTATGATCTGGTTTAAGAATTAGAACCGTAAAATACTTCTAAGGTTGGCCCAGGCCTTTCCTGTCACTCTTTCTTCATCTCCAAATATAACTATCATTCTAAATTTTGTTCTTTCTCTAATTTTGCTTTATAATGTGTATATATTCCAAATAATGTATTATTTAGTTTTGCAAGCTTCTGAACTTTATGTGAGTGGAATTGTGCTGTATATGTTGTTGAGTGACTTGCAGTTTTTGGCCTAGCATTGTTTATCAGATTGTTTCTTGCTGATGCAAGATATTGTAGTTCTTTTTTTCCCTGTTACTGGAGCATTCCATTGCATGAATTCATCTCAGTTTATTAGTCCATTCACCAGTTGGCAGATAGGTTAGTTGTTTCTGGTTTTATGCTGTTGCAAATACTACAGCTATGAACATCTTATATATGTTTTTTCATATTAAAATACACTTATACCATTTTCAAATGTGTATCTAATAGTTTAGAATGAGAGAACAAAATCTCTTGATAGGAAATTGTGAAGGATTAAATTTTTTAAAAAAATATTTTTTAGTTGTAGATGAACATAATACCTTTATTTATTTATCTTTATGTGGTGCTGAGGATCGAACCCAGGGCCTCACAACATGCTCGGCAAACTCTCTACCACTGAGCCACAACCCCAGCCCGCCCTCATTTTTTTAAATATATTTTTTTAGTTGTTGATAAACCTTTAAAATTTATTTATTTATATGCGTTGCTGAGAATTGAACCCAGGGTCTCACACATGCCAGGCATGTGTGTTACTGCTGAGCCCCAGCTTCAGCCCTGTATTAAGAATTATTTTATGGACTTCGTATTTTTCTTTCTTTTTTTAAAAAAATTTTTAATTTGTTTTAATTAGTTATACATGACAGTAGAATGCACTTACATACTTTGATATATCATACATAGATTGGATATAATTTCTCATTTTTCTGATTATACATATTGTAGAGTCATATTGGTCATATAATCACATACACAAAGTAATAATGTCTGTTTCATTCTACTATCATTCTTATCCCCACATTCCCTGCCTCCCCCCTTTCCCTTCTCTCTACCTAATCTAAGGTAATGCTATTTTTTTTTTTTTGCATTACAATTCTTTTTTTTTTAATATTTATTTTTTTAGTTTTCAGTGACACAACATCTTTGTTTGTGTGTGGTGCTGAGGATCGAAACTGGGCCGCACGAATGCCTGGTGAGTGTGCTACCGCTTGAGCCACATCCCCAGCCCTACAATTCTTAATACACGTATATACCACAATTTTTTTTTTTATCTCTGTATATAAAGTATGTTGACACTCAGTTCAATTCTTCATACATGTACTACTTTGCATTTTTCATAGTTTAAATGTATTTAGGTCTTTTTTTTTTTTTGGTACTAGAGATTGAACCCAGGCACCATTTAACCGCTGAGCTACATCCTCAGCCTTTTGTTTTTTTTTTTGGATATCGGGGATTGAACTCAAGGGTACTTCAACTGAGCCACATCCCCAGCCCTATTTTGTATTTTATTTAGAGACAGGGTCTCACTGAGTTGCTTAGTGCCTCGCTTTTACTGAGGCTGGCTTTGAACTCGTGATCCTCCTGTGTCAGTCTTCTGAGCCACTAGAATTATAGGCATGTGCCACCACACCTGGCCATCCCCAGCCTTTTTTATTTTTAATTTTGAGACAGGGTCTCACTAAGTTGCTAAGGGCCTCGCTAAATTGATAAGGCTGCCTTTGAACTTGTGATCCTTCTGCCTCAGCTTCCAGAGCCACTAGGATTACAGGCTTGTGCCACTGTGCCCAGCTAAAGGCACTTAGTTTTATATTCTGAAATTTAAGAAAGCAGATTAAGCTAGGTGTGGATCCCTGCTAAGAGGGCTAAGGTAGGAGGATTCCAAGTTAGAGGCCAGCCTCAGCAATTTAATGAGACCCTGTCTAAAAATAAACTTTACAATGGGGATGGTATTGTAGCTTAGTAATACAGTGCACCAGGGTTCAATCCCCAGAATGCAAAAAAAAAAAAAAAAAAATTAAAAAGTGGGCAATTTAATGTTTATACCCCATTCCTTTGGAGGATCCAGGAAAAGGCAAAGATTACAAGAGAACTTTGCATTAATAAAGGTGGAAGAATCAGTACAACTTTCTTGTGTTAACTACAGATTTATATGCAAGCATAATGATTTTGTAGAATCATTAACAAGACCATCTGTATTAAATAAGTCTATTTATAAGTAAGTGCTTCCTTCTAGTCTTGAATTAAAGAGTTTCTGTCAAGTTTGTAACTTTTTAAACTTATTTTTTTTATTGTCCTCCTCATTTACTGTCAGTAACTCAAATTTTCAAAGTGCTGAAAGATATAAAGTTAATTCTTGTACTTTTTTGGATGTGAATGTGTCTCTAATGCTAAACATTTCCAGTCTAAGGCGTGCTGCGCTTTTGATAATGATTTTTGATACTGTTTATCTAAATTGCATTAGGCTACTTGGGATGAAAATTTTCCTATCTCTTTTTGTTTGTTTATTGTAGTGCTATGGGGACTAAACCCAGGGACGCTTTACCACTGTTCTGCATCCCCAGCCCTTTCCTGTTTTAATTTTGATACAGGGTCTAGCTAAGTTGCCTAGATGGCCTCAAACTTGGGATCTCCTGCCTCATCTCCCCAGGAATTGGGATTACAGGCATATGCCACCTTGCCCAGTTTTCTTTTTGGTACTGAGGATCAAATCCAGTGATGCTTTATCATGGAGCTATGTCCCCAGCCCTTTGATTATCTTTTATTTTGGGATAGGGTTTTGCTAGGTTGATGAGGGACTCTCTCACTTGCTGAGGCTGGGCTTTGAATTTGTAATCCTCCTGCCTCAGTCTACTAGTGGTTGGGATTACGGGTTTGTGCCATCACACCTGGCCTGTGCCCAGTTTTCTTGTACTTTTTTGAATGTGGTTGAGCAGACAGAGGCATTCAAAGCAACTGATCACAGAGCTTAGAAAAATTGTACTCAATTTTGGTTGATCAATAATAGGGTTGGTAAACTGGCTTCCAGCATGCAGAGAAATCCATATTAAATACCTCAAAACCTTGAGGAGCAATTTGGTTTGTACTTTTTAAAGATGCAGTTCCTTTGATAAATATCAGTGATAGGCCTCTGCAGCTCCCTGTCTAAGGCAGACATCACAAATGTTTGCTGAAGCATTAATGCAGTGATACATTCATTTAAACATGTTATGGGAGTTGGTTGGAAATTTTCTGTTGATCACCATGGTAATTAAATTTGGATAATGGAACTTGCTTGAACATGAGACACTGTAAGCAGTTTTCCTCAGTTGGGCTTATGAAAGAACCTAAACCCTGAGTTTTGGAGAGATCCCAGGTGTCCTCCTCACTTGCACCATTTCTTTGCAGCAACATGTACTGTATAAACGTGAGAACAATTTGGTCATGATGCCATTCCTAGTTCAGGAAAGTCAAGTTTCAGAATTAGGGTGGATGAAGAAAGTTTCATGATAATAGCTCAGACTTAGTATGGATCAGGAGATTAGAAAGTAAAAATTGGGATTGAAACAGCAACTCACTTAATGTCACATATTTTTCCATCTCTTTTACTGTGTATTTTGGTAATGTATTCTTTTTCTATCTTCATAGAAATGAAGTGTGAGCACTTCATTTTCTGTAAAATCTCCTTTTTTTTTTTTTTTTTTTTTTTGCGGTGGTAGGGATTGAACCTAGAGCCTTGCATGTGCTAGGCAAATACTCTAGCACTGAGCTACATCCCCAGGCCTTTTCAAATTGTTATTTTGAGATACAGGGTCTTACTAAATTGTAAATTGTCCAGGCTGGCCTTGAACTTGCAATCCTTTTGCCTCAGCCTCCCTAGTAGCTGGGATTATATAGGTGTACACCACTGTATCAAGCTGTCCTTTTCATATTTCACCAAACAAAATCTGATCCTTCTGTGCTCATCTATTGAAAAGCCTTGTAGAGTGTATATTTTGTTTCTGGAAGTTGTAAAAATATTTAAATTTATTGTAGGGAAATGTTTTTTTTTTTTTTTTTGCTATATAGGACATAATGATTTCATTTATCAATTAACTCCATCCCTACTAAAATTTATAGTCTGGAGATAATAAACGGGAAGTAAAATGACCAAAATATTATGTTTAACATTTTTGTTAGTATTTTTAAGAAAAGCTAAAAGTGAAAGGGATCCATGTGTACTTGATTTGAAAACCCTTAAAGTACTTAGGGTGTTAGTTGTAACTCTGGTTTGATATTTGTATCACTGTATGAGAAGAAATGATATTCTTACAATTGGAAGGTTTAAAAAAAAAAACAAAAACACCGTGGTCAAGGGGCTGGGGTTGTGGCTTAATGGTAGAGCACTTGCCTTGCACACATGAGGCACTGGATTTGATCTTCAGCACCACATAAAAATAAAGAAATTTATCTACAACTAAAACATTAAAAAAGAAAAATCACGGTCAAACAGCTTCGTTTTGTAGAACAAAGAAAGGCAGATGTAAGAAACACAAATAGGAAACATATAATCCTATATTTCAGCTTACTGTAGCATTTTGTATTCCAATAAATTTTGAAGTAGGCTTTCTACAAAAATCTGTAAACTTGGATGGTATGCGTAATTGCCAGATGTCTGACACTTTTCTAGATTTGGAACTTTCTGGAATCAACCTTGTTCTACTTTAGTCTATAATATGAAAAAAAAAGTAACACAGCACTCACATTATTAGGAAAAACTTAGAAATTCTCATAAATAGAATGGTAAAAGCTGCATTTTTCTTGGAATTCATAAATGTTAAAAAACTAAGTTTTTTTCCCATCTCTTTTACTGTGTATTTTGGTAATATATTCTTTTTCTATCTTCATTTTTCTTTCTTAAAGGAAAAGATTTGATATTCCTAAGTTATCACTCTTAAAATTTCAAGTTTTACTCAGGTTTTTTTGTGTGTAGAGTGTTACATCATGGTCATGTCTGATATACAAGAAGAGACACAGGAAAGTGGGTGACTGACTCAGATATAAATGATCTTATTATACTTGAGCTGCGACCACACCTAGAAACCTTAACAATAATAGGGCCTGTGTTTGATATACCTTACTTGTTAAATCCTGTCTGGATTTTAGCATGTCATATGTGTGTTGTTCATCAGCAAAACTGAACAGGTGCTAGAACAATTACTAAGCTTTTATCAGTCTTATGATGACACAATTTCTCACTTTGGTCACATAAAAACATACAATAACCCAAACAAATTTCTGATTGTTTCTTGTGGTGATGATTCTGTTTCATTGGTTTCAATGCCACACTTTCTCCACTAAGATAAAATTTTATGGGTCAATTAATAAAGGCTAAGGTAATCTTTCAATGTCATGTGTCAAGTTGTTAATGTTTTTTAAATTGTAGGTGGATACAATACCTTTATTTATGGATATCTAATTATCCTAATTCCATTTGTTTATATGATTGTCCCTGCCCCCCATTTCATTGTTTTATACCCTTGTTAAAAAAATCAGCTGACTGTAAACATAAGGGTTTATTTCTGGATACTTTGTTCTTTTTCATCGGTCTATATATTTATCCTTATGTCTATACCACACAATCTAGATGACTGTAACTTTATAATAAGTTTTAAAACTGGTAGACACAAGTCCTTCAAATTTTGTTCTTTAAGATTGTTTTGACTGCCAAACCGTTTCTTGCTTTTTGTTCTCTGTATCTAGAAGACTTCTGTTATTTTCCTGTAAAATTTTACTTACTCTTTAAGACTTTGAGCATTCTGTTATAGCTTTTGTGAAATGGGTTTGTTCTTTCCCTCAACCTACCACTTTATTCACCTTAATCTTCCTGAATGTTGAGGTGGGCAAACCAGAGCTACATCCAGTTAGTAACATGTATTTTATGACCCAAGAACTAAGAATGAGGTCTACATTTTAAAAATGGTTTTAGTCAGGTGTGGTGGCACACACATGTAATCCCAACAACTGAGGCTGAGGCAGAAGGCTTACAAGGTTGAGGCTAGCCTCAACAACTTAGTGAGGCCCTAAGTGATTTAGTAAGACCTTGTTTCAAAATAGAAAATAAAAAGGGATGGGGATGTGACTCAGTGGTTAACTGCCCCTGGATTCCATCCCTATCCCTCCCCCCCCCCAAAAAAAGTTACATTTTAATGATTAAGTAATACCCATGATTTTGCCTGTTAGCCAATAAAGCCTAAAATGTTTAGTTTTTAGCTCTTTGAGAAAAAGTTTTCTGATCTCTGTATTTGTTGCAACATGCATATGATATTTTACATGTCTCAGACTGAGCTTTTTAAGAACAAGAATGAGCAGATAATATGATTCTATATGTAGAAGATAAAGAAAAAACATTCCACTAAAAGGCTGCTAGAGCTAATAAACAAATTTGGCAAAATAGCAGGCTACAAAAACAATATACAAAAATCAATAGTTTTCCTACATACCAACACTGAATCTGCTGAGAAAAAAAAAATTAGGAAAACAGTTTCATTCACAGTAGCCTCCAACAACAACAAAAACCCTAGGAATAAATTTAACCAAGGAGGTGAAAGACCACTACAATGAAAACAATAGAACATTGAAGAAAGAAATTGAAAAAGACCTCAGAAAATGGAAAGGCCTCCAGTGTTCATGGATAGATGTAACTAATTTTGTTAAAATGTCTATCAAAATGTACTGCCAAAAGCAATATACAGCTGTAATGCAGTACCCATCAAATATCAATGACCTTCTTCACAGAATTAGAAAAAACAATCCTAAAGTTCATTTGGACGAATAGAAGACGAATAAACAAAGCAAGTCTAAGCCAAACAAGCAATGCTATTATTGCAATACCGTTATACTACAGAGCTATAGTAATGAAAGCTGCATAGTACTGGCGCAAAAAACAGGCACATGAACTATTGGTACAGAATGGAAGATACAGAGAAAAACCCACATATCTGCAGTTATCTGATCCTTGACAAGATGACAAAACATACATTGGAGAAAAGACAAGTCTTATCAACAAATGGTGCTGGGAAAACTGCTTATTCATCTGTAGAAGAATGAAACTGGATCCTTTATTTCTCACCCTGTGCAAAAATCAACTCAAAATGGGTTAAAGACCGGAAATTATGCAACTCCTAGGGTCAAAACTCCAGCATGTAGGCACAGGCAACAACTTTCTCAGTAGGACCCCTAAAGTTCAGGAAGTATTACCAAGAGTTAATAAATGTGTTGGAATTCAACTAAGAAGCTTTTGTATTGCAAAGGAAACAATTAGGAATGTGAAAAGATAGTCTATAGAATGAGAGAAAATCTTTGCACCTACTCTGTCCTTCTGACAGAGGATTGATATCTAGAATATAAAAGAACTCAAAAACCTTTATACCAAAAAAATCAACCCAATTAATAAATACGCAAATGAATTAAATAGATAATACTACTACTACTTTTTTTTTGTACCAGGGATTGAACCCAGAGGCGCTTAACCACTGAACCACATCCCTAGTCCATTTTTATCTTTTGAGAGAAGGTCTTACTAAGTTGCTTAGAGTCTTCCTAAATTTCTGAGACTGGCTTTGAATTTGTAATCCTCCTGCCTCAGTCTCCCAAGCCACCGGGATTAAAGGCATGTGTCACTGCACCTGGCTAAACAGATATTTCTAAACAGAAGAAATACAAGTGGCCATCAAATATATTAAAAAATTTCATTATTAGGAAATAGGAAAATGCAAATCAAAAGTACACTGAGATTTCAACTCATACTGTCAGATTGACAATCATCAAGAATACAAATAATAATAAATGCTTGCTAGAGGGGATGTGGAGAAAAAGGAACACTTTTACACTGTAGGTGGGATTGTAAATTAGTAAAACCACTGTGAAAATCAGTATGAAGTTTCCTAAAAAGACTAGGCATGCAATCACCGATTGACCCAGCTATACCACTCCGTTTTTTTTTGTTTTTTTTTTTAAAAAGAGTGAGAGAGGGCGGGGGGGGGGAGAGAGAGAGAGAGAGAGAGAGAGAGAATTTTTTAAAATATTTATTATTTTTTAGTTCTCGGCGGATACAACATCTTTGTTGGTATGTGGTGCTGAGGATCGAACCCGGGCCGCATGCATGCCAGGCGAGCGCGCTACCGCTTGAGCCACATCCCCAGCCCCCACTCCTCGTTTTTTAACCTGAAGAATTAAAGTCCTCATATTACAGTGATATATGCATACCCATGTTTGTTGCAGCACAATTTACAGTAACCAAATTATAGAACCAGTGTAGGTGTCTATTCAGTATATATACATAATGGAGTTTTATTCAGCTATAAAGAAAAATGAAATTATGTCATTTGTAAGAAAATGGATGTAACTAGAGACCAATATATTAAGTGAAATAAATCAAACTCAGAAGGTTAAGGGTAGTACGTTTTCTCTCTTGTGGAAGCTAGAGAGAAAAAGGAAAGTAAGGTGAGTGGTGGATCTTATGAAAATCAAAGGGAGATCATTAGAGGATAGGGGCAAAGAGGTGGGAGCCCGGAAGCATTAGGGAGTGAAATTGGCCAAATTATACTGTTATAGGATAAATTGTATGCATGTATGCATATAACAAAAGATCCTATCAGTATGTACAACCGTAATGCACCAATTAAAAAAAATATATGTGTGTGTGGGAAGAAAAAGGACAAGCCAGGTGTGATGGTGCATTCCTGTAATCCCAGAGACTTGGCAGCCTGAGGCAGGAAGATAGTACATTAGAGGCTGGCCTTAGCCATTTAGCGAGAGCCTCAGCAACCTAGCCAGACTTCTGTCTCAAATTAAAAAACAAAAAGGGTGGACTGAGGTTGTAGCTCAGTGGTAAGACTTGCCAGTATATGTGAGGCACTGGGTTCGATCCTCAGCACTACACAAAAATATATAAAAAAAGGTATTGTGCCCATCTACTTACTAAACAAACAAACAAACAAATAAATTGGCTTCAGATACAGCTAAGTGTTAAAGCATCCCTGGGATCAATCCCCAGTACCAAAACAAAAAAAGAACAAGGAACCAAATCTTGTTTATCTGTCCCTATTTTCTAGGAAAATGCTTGGTACATAGTAGTAATTTAGCTAATGGATTTTGAATGAATAGTGTGGCACAAGGTGATGTTTCTATTATTTATTGATGTAATTTAAAAAAAAATTTTTAGATGGACAAAATGTTTTTATTTTTTATGTGGTGCTAAGGACTGAACCCAGTGCCTCACATATGTTAGGCAAGAGCTCTACCACTGAGCCACAACCCCAGCCCCTTGTTGATTTAATTTTAAAAGCATGAAGGGTTTCTTTTTTGTTATGATGTTAGGCAAAAATTATTTAAAGTCAATACTTTTTTTTTGTGGTAGTGGTACTGGAGATTGAACTCAGGGCCTCACTCATGCCTAGCAAGTACTCTACCACTGAGCTATACTCCAGTCTAATAAACTTTAAAAATATATATTTTGTTTTCAGTTGTAGTTGGACACAATACCTTTATATTATTTATTTATTTTTATGTAGTGCTGAGGATCGAACCCAGCACCTCGCACATGCTAGGTAAGCGCTCTATTGCTGAGCCATAACCCCAGTCCCAGTCTAATAAACTTTTATTGAAAATTTAATTTTTTTTTTTTTTTTAGTATTAGGGATTAAACTCAGGGGCATTCAACTACTGAGCCACATCCTCAGCCCTATTTTGGATTTTATTTAGAGACAGGGTCTCACTGAGTTGTTTAGTATCTTGCTGTAGCTGAGGCTGGCTTTGAATTTGCGATCCTCTCCTGCCTCAGCCTCCTGAGCCGATGGGATTACACAGGATTACAAGTGTGCGTCACCATGCCTGACTAAATTTAATTCTTAAAAATTTTTCATATGTTGTGATTTCTTCACTGTTTATGAAGATCACTAAACTTCATGAAGTTTTCTCTAAAGCTTGAATCATGATCCATTTTCAGGAGAGTCCTCTTTCAAAGAACTGATGCTTAATCCACAGTTGTCCTGTCAACCCACAATGCCTTTATTTGGCCCTTCCATACAACCCCCCACTAACCCTCGCCTTGAATTATGGATTGACAGCATTGAAAATTCCCCACCCAGGATCTTTCAGATCTGATTTTTTTTTCAAGCAGTTTACTTTAGGGTCATTTTAAGGGTAGATAGATCTGCCTGATTCTTAACTTCTAACATCTCTTTCTGAATAGGAATGAGTTTAAATGTATTAGTTCTTAAGCTATTAAACTCAAGAATAGGTACAACTCCAGCCCTCATGAGGCTTCTTGATGCAGTCAAGAAGTGTGATAAGTTGGTAGAGCATTTGCCACACATGTGTGAGGTACTGGGTACAATCCTCAGCACCACATAAAAAACAAATAAGTAAAATAAAGGTATTGTGTCTGTCTACAACTAAAACATATATATATATTCAAAAAAAAAAAAAAGAAGTGTGGTAAATTGGATGAAGCACATGAGTATTTCTTTTTGAGGCTACTGCCACTATGCCATGGCATAGTGTTTTACGGTAAACCTTTTTTTTTTTTTTGATAAATAAAAGGAGTCAACTCTAATGATTAAAAGTATAGTATAATAAATACATAAACCAGTAACATAATTATTATCAAGTATTGTATATTGCACATAATTTTACATACCTATATATTGATATGACTGGCAGTGCAGTGCAGTAGGTTTGTGTACACCCGCATCAACAAACACATATGAGCAATGTCTTGTGCTGACAGCTCCATTATAATCTACAGGGACTACATTGTGTATTTCATCTTTCTTTGACCTGTGTTATGAGTTGCAGACTATAAGCACAAAAGTTGAAAACATTTTAAACATTTATTAGTAGAAAAACAGTAAAGTTATGATTGATTCTAACTATTTATCCACCTTAAAAAGCAAACTAGAGGGCTGTGGCTGTGGCTCAGTGGTAGATGCTTACCTGGCATGCATGAGTCACTGGGTTCGATACTCAACACTGCATAAAAATAAAATAAAGGTATTGTGTCCACCTACATCTAAAAAAAACACATATTTAAAAAAAAGAACTAGAACGTGGGGCAGAGGGTATATAGAAAATATCTATGTTCAATTTTACTGTGAATGCAAAGCTGCTCACAAAAGGTTAGAGTTATAAATGTGATGAGCTAAAATGTCTAAAATTTATTGTTCAATGAAAATAGGCTGTGACACACGATAGTATGATTCATTTTTGTTTTATGAAATATGTGAATATATATTATTTGTGTGAGAATGGGAAAAAAACACATTAATCTTTTTTTTTTTTTTAAAGAGAGACAGAGAGAGAGAGAATTTTAATATTTACTTTTTAGTTCTCGGCGGACACAACATCTTTGTTTGTATGTGGTGCTGAGGATCGAACCCGGGCCGCACGCATGCCAGGCGAGCATGCCAGGCGAGCGTGCTTGAGCCACATCCCCAGCCCCACATTAATCTTATGGTAATTTCCTCTAGACCTGGGTTTAAAGGAACAGAGTAAGGAAATTAACTTCTTACTAGATATACTTCCAAAAAAAGTGACACCTTTTTTGGCTGTATTTTTCTTGAGATTTTTCAGTTAAAACAACCTTAAGAAGGAAGTCCTTTTAAATACATATACTCATATTCACATTTTTATATATATATATATATATATATATATATATTTATTATGTATGTCTCTAAATACCTACAGTATTTATAGAAATACACATCCACAAATACATCATGTATAGTAACTACAGTTGTACATTCAGTTAAGCTACAAGGATGCATTGTATTGACATGTTTTTTCTTTTTTTCCCTTGTGATGTTGAGATTTAATCCAAGGCCTTTGGATATGCTGGGCAACTATACCACTGAGCTATATTCCTAGTTTGTATTTGCATTCATTTTTAAGTGCAAGACACAAAGAATTGTTTTTTGGCACATCATAGTGTATGATAATAGCTCTTAGTTTCTTTAAGAATCGACAGGATCTGTTTTGAAAATGTAGTTTTCTTACAGTAATATGTGTTTAGGTTTCCTTAACACAGGTTACAACTTGTTCATGTCTCTGAGTTAAAGTTTAAATTTTATGGTAATTAATTACGTGACCTTTGAAACTGAACAAAGAAAGTATTTCAGACTAGTGAAATTATGAGTACAACAGCTTTGGGTTTGAACTATAAATTTGAATTCCCTTCCACTGAGCAAATCAGGCATGTGTAGGGACTGGTAAAAGGTGGGGCTGGGGTTGTGGCTCAGTGGTAGAGTGCTTGGGTTCAATTCTCAGTACTGCATATAAATAAACAAACAAAATAAAGGTCCATCAACAACTAAAAAATTTTTTTAAAAAGTGTGATTTGTTGGTTTGGTTTTTGATTTTTTATGTTTAATAGGACAGGTAGTCTGTTTAAATTCCTTTTATAATGATCACTTATAAACATTTGGTTCATAATCTGTTTGCTCTTATGTTTCATTCCAAATTTTTCTTATTTCTTTATGTGGTGTTTGGGGATTGAACCTAGGGTTTCATGCATGCTACTCAAACAGTGTACCCGGAGCTATATCCCCACCCCCTATTTTGAATAATTTTTAAATAACTGAATTTTATGACTTGATATATTTTAGATACATTTACATTATGTGACTGAAGAAAAGTTTTGTCGCAAGTTTAACAACTAAGGCATTTAATTGAGATTTGGAAATTTTCTTAATCTTTTCTTCAGTGTCATTGGCAGTTTTAGATTTTCTAGTTACTTTTCAGTTAGCAAGTGTTCTAGTCTTGTTTTCCTTCTTTTGCCAGTGAAATGGCAACCATTTTGCTCTATGTTAGCTCTTTACCCAGTAAAAGAGAATAGGTTCTTAAAAACTGTGAATTTTGTTATTCAAGCCTGATTAGTTTTGTGTATAATGGATAATATTAAGTTCTAAAAAACCTCCATGTGATTGCTTGGGTTTAATAGCAGTGTACTCCTGGCACTAGCTTTTTTTTTTTTTCTCCTTTTTGGCAGTGCCTGGGATTGAACCCAGGCCTCACTCAAGAGAGGGAGGCAGTGTACCACATAGTTATGTTCCTAGCCCTTCCATCTTGGTTTTTGAGAGTTGCTTCTTCCTGCAGATTTCTGAACAGTTTCTTCATTGACTTTTTTCATGAGGCTGTGATATTCACAGGTGAATTGAGAAATTCAGCTACTCAGAATTTAATTATGAATATTTAATGAGACATCTAGTTTCAAAGAATGATTAGTCATGGTTATATTATTCACAATCATTACTTTATGAATAGCTCTGTAAGTTTCTTCTTAGGTTACTCCTTTTATTTGCCATTCTCATCCTTTAGGTCTATGACTTCCCTTCCCTCTTGCACTAATTTTCAGGCTAGGTTCTAGATGTCTTTCAGATGCCATCTGTTAGTTTTATTCCTCAACCCTTAGTAACACATTTTTCTGTTTCTTGTCACCTTTTGTTAGACTAAAAGTTCTAGACTGTGAGCTCATTGTAGGTGTTACTATTATCTTCTCTCCTGCATCAGAATATTGCCTGGCACATGATATATATTTTTTTCATGTCTTTATACAGATGTCTTTTTAATTTAGAAATCAAACTCTGCCTTTTGTATTCTTGTATAGAACTTGCACTGAGAGTGGGAAGCTTACCATACTACTTGGTATTAGAGTTCAGTGCCATGTGTGTCTTCTTCATAGGTTGTCAGTTCTTAGGGCCACTGTAATCCATTCATCTTTGTTACTTCCAGAGAACTGAAGATAGTACCTTGTATCAGCCATAAATGTTTATACTGAATTAATTCATAGCCCCTGAGGGCCTAAGTTATTCATTATATCTTTCTTTCCATTCACCTGTTTCTTAGGGATTTGTTGTTCCTGCTGCTCCTCTTCCTCCTCCTTTCTTTTCTCCCTGCCTCCCCGTCCCTGTCCAGTGTCTCACACATGCTGGTGAGCACTCTACCACTGAACTACAACCCCAGCCTAGGGATTTGCTTCTTCTCACCTTAGCTGTCTTTAAAAATATATTTGTTTTATTGCACTACAAAACATGTCACAATGATAAATTCAGTAGAAAGTGCATAGTCCCTGGGGACCAGGCACGGTGGCACACACCCTTAATCTCAGCGACTTGGGAGACTAAGACAGGAGGATTGCATTTTTGAGGCCAAACTTGGCAACTTGGTTGACCCTACCTCAAAATTAAAAAAAATAAAAATAAAATAAAATTTAGGAGCCAGGCATGGTGGAGCATGCCTAAATCCCAGCAGCTCAGGAGGCTGAGGCAGGAGGATCGTGAGTTCAAAGCCAGCCTCAGCAAAAAAGCAAGGTGCTAAAACTGAGTGAGACCCTATCTCTAAATAAAATACAAAATGGGGCTGGGGATGTGGCCCTGACTGCAATCCCTGGCACTCCCCCCCCCCCCCCAAAAAAAAAGAAGATCCACCAATTTTAGGTATGGGGATGTAGCTTAGTGGTAAAGTACTCTTGAGTTCAATCCCTAGTAATCCCTACCACTCCTGCCAAAAAAAAAAAAAAAAAAAAAAAAAAGACAACACAATGATTTGTAAATACTATACAGTTCAGTAGTGTTAAGTATTTTCATTGAAATAGATCTCCAGAACATTTTTATGGTGCATGTCTGAAACTCAGGGTACCTATTAAACAACTCCTCTTTTTCTTCTTTTCCTATTCCCCTGGTTACTGCCATCTACCTGTCTGTATGAATTTGCCCGTTTTAAATACCTCAGATAAGTAGAATCATGCCAAATTTGTCTTTTTTGTGCATGGCTTATTTCACTTAGCATAGTGTTTTCAAGGTTCATCTATGTTGTAGCGTAGGACAGGATTCCTTCTTTTTTAAGGTTGAATAATATTTCATTGTATATTATGTTAATTCTAAGGATATCTGAATTGTTTTCACCTTCTGGCATATGGGAATAGTGTTGCAGTGAACATGAAAGTGCAAACATCTATTCAAGTCCCTGGTTGCAGTTGTTTTGGAGTATATCCAGAAAAAGGGTTGTTAAATTTTGTGGTAGTTTCCTTTCTAATTTTTTGAGGAAACTCCGTACTGTTTTCTATAGAGGCTATTCCATTTTGTAGTTTATTAGCAGCATACAAGTGTTCCAATTTCTCCATATCCACACCAGCACTTTTTGTTTTCTGAGTTATTTATTTTAGTTGTAAGTTGGATGCAATACCTTTGTTTATTTATTTATTTTTATGTGGTGCTGAGGATCGAACCAGGACTTCGCATATTCTGAGCTGAAACCCCAGCCCTGTTTTCTGTTTTTTTTTTTTTTTTTTGGTGTGGTAGTGGTGGGGATTGAACCCAAGGCCTTGTGCATGTGAGGTAGGCATTGTACCAACTGAGCTATATCCCCAGCCCTGATACACAGACATTCTTAAGTTTGTTGTAGTCCCATTTGTCTTTTATTGTTGTTTCCTTTTTTTTTAATATTAATTTTTTTAGTTGTAGTTCTACACAATATATTTATTTTATTTATTTATCTTTATGTTGTGCTGAGGATCAAACCCAGGGCCTCACACATGCTGAGCCACAATCCCAGCCCTGTTGTGTTTCCTTTTGATTTCATTTTCAAGAAATTGTTGGTAAGTTCATTTTCATGAAACTTTACCCTGTGTTTTCTTCTAGGAATTTCAAGTTGTGTTTGAGTTGTCCTGTCATTTCTACTGTTGATGTACACCCCCAGCTCCTTTTTCAAAAGCTTTGAGACAGGTTCAGCCTAAATTGCCCAGGGTGATCTTTTTTTTTTTTGAGTACCAGGGATTGAATTTAGGAGTGCTTAACTACTGAGCCACATCCCTGGCCCTTTTATATTTTATGTAAGACAGGGTCTTGCTCAGTTTTTTAGGGCCTCTCTAAGTAGCTGAGGCTACTTAGAGGTTGGCTTTGAACTTTCTTTCTTTTTAAATAATTTATTTTGGTTGTAGTTGGACACAATGCCTTTATTTTATTTTTATGTGGTACTGAGATTCGAACCTAGGGCCTTGCATGTGCTAGGGGAGCATTCTACTGCTGAGCCACACAACTCCAGCTCCTGGCTTTGAACTTTTGATCTCCTGCCTCAGCCTCCTGAACTGCTGGGGTTGCAGGCCTGCACTACTGTGCTCAGAAGCCCAGGCTGATCTTGATGTGGTGCTGAGGATCGAACCCAGGGCCTTGAATTTATGATTCTACTGCCTTAGCCTCCCAAATCACTGGGATTATAGGCTTATACTACCATGCCCCATGAGTTTAAGGCCTTAGTGTTTAAGTCTTTGGCTTCTCTGTGAATTAGTTTTTGCATATGGTGTAAGGTAAAGGTCCAACTTTAGTCTTCTGCATGTGGATATCCAGCTTTCCCAGCATCATTTATCAGAGAGACAGTGTCTTTTCTTCAGTGAGTGGTTTTAGTATTCTTTAGTACTATTTACCTAAGTTTTTTTTTCTGTTGTTTTGTGATCTTTATCACTGAAGTATATATTCAGTCCATTTTTAATTTTATTTTGAGAGAGAGTCTTGTTAAATTGTCCAGCCTAGCCTCAAACTCACAATCCTATCAGCCTTGTGAGTAGCTGGGATTATATGTATGCACACACAGCACCTAAATTGTTTTTTTAAACAGTCATTTGACTTGGGTGGTCTTTGTTTTTTCCCTTTGGTGTTACTGGAGATTATACAGCGGTGCTCCACACTGACTTACTTCCCAAATCCTTTATTTTCTAATACGTTTATCAGTGATAAATCTCTAAACTCAGTGCATGCGTCTTCCTGTATATTATTTAAATTAGGTATTTTGTTAGTTTTACTTTCTTAAATCTTCCAGTGTGCTCTGTTTAGTTGGTTGATTACCTAGGTGGATGTAACAGCAGTAGGATGGATCACTTTTCTCCAGCTTCTTAGAGATTTCCTTTGCTTTGTTTGTTGCATTTTCTATTTTCTTAGTCTTCTTGTGTCTTCACTTTTTTGAATATATTCTTTCACTCTGACTTAGTGAATCACTGCAAGACATCTTTGTGTGTGTCTTGTTTTTTCAGTATGGTGTCCTTGCCCACAACTTGCCTGTATTCCCAGTTCCAGAGACTCTTCTAAAAAATAAGTCTACAGTCTTTTGCTGGGGTGAGGAAAGAACATTGTCTAGCTAGGGAGAGGATCTGAGAGTCTAACCTTTCTAATTAGGGAGTCTTCCCTTTTGCAACCTACTTCTCCCATTTCCAAGAGGGGTCTGTTCCTTCCGGTCCTATCGGTTTTTTGTAAAGTGTAAATCACTGTAAATCACATTGCCTCCTTTTTTTCCACTTAGGATGCAGCTTTCTCAGGTCTGATAAGATACCACATTCTACTTATTTTATACATTTCAAAGTTGTATTGCTGCTATTTCATTTCTTTTTGGTGCTTGTGGATTAGTGCTTATTTTTTGCTTATTTATTGTTACTTAGTGAGTTATAAGAAAAAAGACTGTGCACACATGCTGCTATCTTTTCCTGGAAAAAAAGGAGGCAATGTGATTTACAGTGATTTACACAGGGTCTTACTCAGTTGGTGATGCTGGCCTCAAATTTGAGATTTTCCTGCTTCAGCCTCCTGAGTCTCTGGGATTACAGGTGTAGCATGCCTAGTTCCCAGTAGTCTTTATTACTTATTTTTCCAGCTTTCTGCCCCGCCCCCCAATTTACCTCTGTGTTCTTTTACCGGCACCTCTGTATTTCTAGGTGCCTTTGGTTACCTTTAATTCTTGTCAATTTGCCTCCCCTCTTATATTTCTTTGCCTCTCTAGATATAAAACATCAGGGCTGGGGCTATAGCTCAGTGGCAAAGCACTTACCTAGTACATATGAGGCATTGTCTTTGATCCTTAGCACTGCATTAAAAACAAAACAAAACAAAATAAAGGCATATTGTCCATCTACAACTACTAAAAAAAAAAAAAGTGAAAAAATATCAAAGGAAAAATTCTAGCTATGTTTGCTTAGCTGCTCAAGAAACTAAACAGCAGCAAAACCATAACACCAATCTTTAGAAATTAAATCCTTGTTGATATAGTGCACCTTCTGACTTTACTTCTCTCTATACTCCCCTTTATTATGTGTCACGTCTCTGACTCCTCATCTTCTTACTAAGTACTGCTGTATTGATACATCATCTTATTTGCAGAGTTTTGCTGCCATGGAAACAAGTATTTACTCTAAGTAAAATAAACATCAAGAATAGTAGAACAATCATCACATTGAAAGTTAAAAGTGCTGTTTATTTCTTTTTTATTTTTTGGTACTAGGATTTGAACCCAGGGATTCTTTATCACTGAACTACATCTCCATTCATTTTTATTTTTTTTATTTCGGGACAGGGTATTGTTTAGTTGCTACAGGTCTCTCAGAGTTGCAGAGGCTAGATTGAATTTGTAGTCCTCCAGCCTCACCCTCCTATGTTGCTGGGATCACAGGTATACACCACCATGTCCAGTTAGAAGGGCTAAGTTTATTGTCCTAAAAGGATATATATATTGTGAACCTTTCTTATAAAATGGAGATATTAATCTCTTCCTTCTTTATAGGACTTGCAGAATCAAAGGAAAGAGATTGACAAGGGGAAACTCTGAAATGATAGGTAATTTGTGTACTCCACCCATTTTGCTTCTGCTTATGCCGAGATGTGGGGACTTCTTTTCTGCCTATTATCCATGAATACCAGCTGAACTTGAGTAGATCCCCTAAGGATTTACTGAGGCTTGGGTGATCTTTCCACTTTAGGGTCAGTGCCATCCTAACCCTGTCATTTTAGCTTAGCATACCTGAAGCATTGACTCTGCTGTTTTTGGTATGGACTCTCATGTTCCCAGTGGTGAGGGTTTCCTAGGCAGAGGACATCGGTAAGGAGTGTGTGATTGGTGGTTGCTTCCTGTTGTAGCTAATGGTCTAATATCTTCTGGGGGAGATAGTCTCCAAGATATCTGCTGGAGTCCATGGTGGGCAAAAGGAGCTAAAATTTTACTACCACTGTTGTGATCACATCTATATACATGGATTGCTTAGGCCTGGAGGAATTTGGGTTAAATAAATTAAGCAAATCTTAGTAAATTCTGGAGTTTTTATTTTTTCTTCTAAGGTTGAGCTTGCCTTTTTCCCATGTGATTGGCACTACTCATTTGTTTAATTGTCCGTTTCTCATGAAGAAGGAAACCTGCCAGGTGCACTGGCACAGGTCTGTAATTCCAGCTGCTTGGGAGATTGAGGCAGGAGGATTCCAAGTTCAAGGCCAGCCTCAGCAATTTAGTGAGGTCCTAAGCAATTTAGCAAGACCCTGTCTCAAAATAAAAAGTAAAAACAGCTGGGGGATGTTTATTCAGTGGTAAAGTGCCTCTGGGTTCAATTCCCAGTATCCCCCCACTTAACCCTGCCAAAAATGAAAAAAAAAATCAAAAAATGAGGAGGGGGAACCCAATGTGAATTGTAAATTTCAGTATTTATGGAGTTTTATTATATAAATTAGCTCAGTCTGGTTAAATTTTTTTGGTAGTGCATTATTTTGATGAGTCTCCTTTATTCTTACAAACAGCATAAATAGAACAAAATCATTGACAGTTTGAGAAAAGACTCAGATCCTTTCCTTTTATTCATGCAGCCAAGAGAATGTCCTTTTTTCACTTCAGCAGAAGCTGTGGGTTTATTTTTCAAGAAGGACAAAATATAGTGTCTCTAGAATTGGGGACAGCAGGCATAGCTGAGGGCAAGAGTACATTCTGTCTAGTACTTTCAAAGCATGTATAATTCCTTCCATACCAATATCATAGTCAAGGTAGATTTAGTTACTCCCTCCATTCCCTCCAAGGGACAAACTTCTTATTATCTTCCCATGAAGTGAATCATATAGGATTTTGGGTTTCATTTTCTTTCTTTTTTCCCACTCCCGTAATTTGAAGTTTAGTCTTCACAAAAAAAGAAGAAGGTAGTGTAATGAAGTTTAAAAAATTGAAGGTAATTATTTCCAGTATTTTACCAAATTTTATTCTAATAGTTTGACTACCCTACAATTGGCGCTTTAAAGAAACTGATTTTACTGTTCTGTAGATTGCAGTGCTATGTAGGGCTTGTTACATGCTAGGCAAGTGCTCTACCGCTGAACTACAGCCCCAGCCTTGTTCCATAGAACTTTGGCAATTGCAAATGCTAGTTTATTTTATTTTATTTTTTTGTAGTTGTAGATGGACAGAATGCCTTTATGTATTTTTATGTGGTGCTAAGGATCAAACTCAGCGCCTCACACATACTAGGTAAGCGCTCTGTCACTGAGCTACAGCCTAGCTTTGCTAGTTTTGAAATGAAAGTTGAGATAAAGTACAAAGATACCTAGGCTGGGCACAGTGGCCCATGCTAAAATCCCAGCTACTTGGGAACTTGAATTAAGAGGGTCACAACTTTGAGGTCAGCTTAGACAATTTAGTGGGGATCTGTCTTAAAAAATAAAAGGAGTTGGGGGTGTAGCTCAGTGGTAGAGTGTCCTTGGGTTCAATCTCCAGTATCCCTCCTCCCACAAATAGATATTCTTTGCCCTTGTAGAAGGGATGAGATGTAACACTAAGTTTAATTCAACTGCCATTCTTTGTGTGCCTGTGTGCAAGTAAATGCCTCTGTAAATATTTATTTAAATCTTGTTCACTTCCCTCAGTGTTTATAATGTAGAATGGGCTTTCTGAAATTCTTTATTTTTCTTTTGGTGCTGGGGTTTAAACCCAGGGGTGCTTTATCACTGAATTATATACCCAGATCTTTTTATTTATTTTTTAATTGTTGGATCTAAGTTGTTGAGGGTCTTGCTAAATTGCTGAAGCTGACCTCGATCCTCCTGTAATCCTCCTGTAATCCTCCTGCTTCAGATTCTGGAGTTCTTGGGATTACAAACAGGTACCACCATGCCTGGCTCTGAAATTATATTCTGATGACCAGTGATTTCAGTGAGATACTCTGTCTACAGAAGATTTAGTGGTTTAATTTCTTCTCTTTGGGAATAATATTAAACAGTAGCATCTTAAAAGGCTTAGGTAAGTATTTGGCAGATAAACTGTTTAAAAAATTTTGATAGTTTAGTTTTTCTTAAATATATTCCATAGAATAAAACTTCTGGAAATAGCAACCTATGAAAGAGCACTTTCCTCTAGCCATTATGCAAGTAAATCATATTTAAAACACCAGCCTTTCTCTGGTTACTCAGTACAGATTAAGAAAGTCAGGTTTCCTCCCCCATATCCTTTCCCTTCTTCTGTATAGCCAAGGGTAAACATTTAAGATTTTATTTCCATTAACTGTCCTTCATTAACTGTGCTTAGGGACCATCAAAAATTATTATTTTTTTGCAGTGCTGAGGCAGTGTTCTACTGAGCTACACTTGTTTTTCTCCAGTTTTAGTTTTTAATTTTAAACGGAGCTACAAATTTGTCTAAAATCTTCTGTGGAACTATTCAGAGTCTAGTAAGTTAAAGTAGCACACCCATAATCACATTGTATGAAAGATAAGGGGATACCTTCATTTATGGAAATGATATTTTTGATAGTTTATTTATAAAATAGTATTCCTCTGTGGCGCTCCCGCCCCCCTTAATTTTGAGACAGAGTCTCACTAAGTTGCTGTTCTCTGAATTGCCTCAGCCAACTGAATAGCTGGGATTAGAGGACTATACCAGTTACTGTGCCCAGCTAACGTAGTTTTGTATATGTAAATATATTTTGCCTTATAATTGTATGCTTAAATTAGTTGGCTCTAACATAATGCTTTTCAATTTGTAACTATTTCCCTCTTAGTCTAGTATTAAGGAGCCATTTTAAAAAATATTTATTTTTTAGTTGTAGTTGAACACAATACCTTTATTTCACTTATTTATTTTTATGTGATGCTAAGGATAGAACCCAGGATCTCACACGGACAAGGCGAACGCTCTACTGCTGAGCTACAACCCCAGTCCTTAAGGCGCCATTTTTAAAAAAGAAATTTCTGTATTATTAGGGCTAAATATTGATTGAATTAAAGAGAATAAATCATGTAGTATAATAAATGAAATATTTAGAATCACTTTCCAAGGTGATCTTTGAATTGTTTTACCCATATGACCTTGACTGCCAGGAACAGGCTCTTGAATATAACAATGATGAGAGTGGGTAGGTAGAGAGGGTTCAAAGTGGTTCTTCCAGATTTCCTAGTCTTAGGTAATGCTAATACTTGTGCAGAGGTTTCTATTTTACCACCTTCCTGTCAGCACTTGGCTTTTTCCACCTTTCTCAGTTTTGCTTATCTGAGGAGTTAAAGTGGTATAAGTGTTTTGTTTGACATTCTCCAACTAGTAATGAATTGTAGCATCTCCTTTTTATTTTTTTACAATATATATATTTTTAATTGAAGATGGACACAATATATTCATTTATTTATTTTTATGTGGTGCTAAGAATCGAACCCAGAGCCTCACACACGCAAGGCAAGCACTTTACTGCTGAGCTACAACAGCTCCAGCCCTGTAGCATCTCTTCACATATCATTAGAACAACTTAGAATGCTCCTTTTATGAATTACCTGTTATTACCTTTGATCATTTGTTTAACTGGGGACTTGTCTTTTCCCTTTTGATTAACAGAAGTATTTTGTATAATCTAGAATATTAGCCTGGCATTTGCCTTTCCCCACTCTGTCACAGATGTTAATTTTGTAGTTGGTGCCTTTTGTTGTATAGTACTTAACTTTAATGTAGTAAATCCTTATATGACTTTAAAAAAAACATTATATCTTATGGCTTTACCAATAAATATATTTTACATTTTCAGTTGTACATTTTGTAATTCATCCTTTCACATTAGGTCTTCATCTGAGTCCGTCATTACATATGGCTTAGAATAGTAATTCAATTTTATTTTTTTTCATGTGGTGATATTGTTTTATCAACCTTATAAAGTAATTTGTGGTATCACTGTTCTTGTATCTTTTTATTTATTTATTTTTTAGTTGTAGTTGGACACAACACCTTTATTTCAATAAATTTTTGTATGTGGTGCTGAGGATCGAACCCAGGGTCTCACACATGCGAGGCGAGCACTCTACCACTGAGCCACAACCCCAGACCCTGTTCTTGTATCTTATGTATCATGTTCTGTATTTCCATGATTCTTAAGAGTTTGAGTGTGAATTACTGAGAGTGTAGTTGTTTTTTTCTCACTTTGCTGACACTTTTTTTTTTAAAATTACTCTGCTTTGCGCTATGTCTTAAACTATGACAAATAAAAAATGTTATTTCTCCCTTAGATTAGTTTTCAGTACAGTCTCAATGAAATTTCATCTATTATTTTCTTTTTTTTAATCTTTTTTTTTTATAACTTTATTTCGTTTATTTTTTTATGTGGTGCTGAGAATTGAACCCAATGCCTCACTCGTGCTAGGCAGGAGCTCTTAAAAGTTCCCATTGCTGTTGACAAATTCTTTTTCTTTTTATTTTTTCATCTTTGTTTCTTCTTCATTCCTAAAGGATATCTTCACTGAATTTAGAATTATATACTGATAGTACTTTTCTTTTAGTACTTTTAAAAGTATTATTCTTCTATCTTTTGGCATCCATGTTCTGTTACATGGAATGTGTCATTTTTTTCCTGGCTGCTTTTTTTTTTGGGGGGGGGACACAACACAATGCCTTTATTTTTATGTGGGTCCTGCCCGTGCGAGGCAAGTGCTCTATCGCTGAGCCACAATTTCAGCCCCTCCTTTTTTTTTTTTTTAATGTTTTTTTTCTTAATTGTCAATGAACCTTTATTTTGTTTATTAATTTATTTATATGTGGTACCTCACACATGCCAGGCAAGCGCTGTACCATCAAGCCACAACTCCAGCCCCTTCCTGGCTGCTTTTAAGATTTTTTTTCAGCTAGTTCAGGGACTGAAGCAGGAGGATTGGAAGTTTGAGACCAGCCTCAACAACTAAGTGAGACACTCAGCAACTTCACTAGATCCTATCTCAAAATAAAAAAGGACTGGCTATGTAGCTCATTGGTAAAGCATCCCTGGATTCAATCTCTAGCACAAAAGAAGAAAAAGGAAAAAAATATATAATTTTTGGTTTTCAGCAGTTTATGATGTGTCTAATTTGTATGGTTTTCTTTAGGTCATTCTGTTTGGGATTCATTGAACTTCTTTAATCTGTAAACTTATTTTTCTCCCAAGTTTTAAAAGCTTCTTTTGGGGCTGGGGATGTGTCTCAAGCAGTATTGCGCTCGCCTGGCATGCATGTGGCCTGGGTTCGATCCTCAGCATCACATACAAAACAAAGATGTGTGTCCGCCGAAAACTAAAAAATAAATATTAAATATTCTCTCTTTCTTTAAAAAAAAAATAAATAAATAAAAGCTTCTGACTCCGTTATTTCTTCAATTACTATTTCTGTACCAACCAGTTTCTTTTTTTCCTTTCTGTAATGTGGCTATTATTCCCTTTAATAATGTTTCATAATCCCCGAGGTTCTGTTATTTTTCAGTCTCTTTTCATTCTTCAGATTTAATCATTCAGTTGATCTTTTTGTTTATTCAGATTTTTCCTGTTTCTTCAATTCTGCTTCTGCTTGTCCTGTGATTTTTTTCTTTTAATTTGACATACTTAATTTTTCTTTTTTTTTTTAAAATTTTTTTTTTTTGGAGAGAGAGAATTTTAAAATATTTATTTATTTATTTTTTAAGTTTTCGGCGGACATAACATCTTTGTATGTGGTGCTGAGGATCGAACCTGGGCCACATGCATGCCAGGCGAGCGCGCTATTGCTTGAGCCACATCCCCAGCCCCTTAATTTTTCTATTATAGAATTTTCATTTGTTTTTGTTAAAACACTTTATTTTTAAATAATTATAGATCTATATGAAGTTGCAAAGAAATGTATAGAGGTCTCATGAATTCTCTTCCAGATGCTCCCCCGTTATTGTCTTGCATAACTATATTACATTATTAATACCCAGAAATTGACATTGACCGAATCCACAGAGCTTATTCAGATTTTTTCCAATTACATGTGCATGTGGATGTGTAGTTTTCTGCAGCTTGAGCACAAGTATAACTTCTTCCAATACCACCACAAGCCACTGAACAAAACGTACCATCATCTATTTGCTTCTTTTTCTTTGCTGAAAGACATCTGTCTTTCAAGAGTGTTTACCTTTACCTCAAGAAGCATGGTTATGATAAGTGCTTTAAAAACTTTTTGATAATTCTAATATCTGTTTAGCCTTAGTTTCAGCATCTATTCATGGTCCTTTCTCCCAAGGATTGGTCATATTTTCTTGTTTCTTTCTAGATTAAGTAATTTTGAGTCACATTCTGAACATGCTGAATATTATGTTGTAAGACTTGAGATCCTGTTAAAATCTTCGGAGAATGTAGAGTTTCACTTTGTGTTTTAAGTAGACAGTCAGCCTGACTAAGTTCATATCTTAAGTTTGGTCTCATCTTTTTAGGTGATGGTTCCAATATTAATTCATTTCTCAACCCTTTGCGTGCTGTTTGGAATTACTCTGCACATGCACTAATCAAGGGTTGGTCTGGGACTTGGGCAGTGTCTTATTGTAGTTCAGGTCTCAAAAGCTTTTGCTTCCTTGGAACTGTTCTACATATGGGAGCTTAAGGGTCAGCCCAAGACTCGGGTTTGTATATAGAATTGAGATCCCCTTTCCCAACTTTCTTCTGTTTGGCATTTTCCCCTCACAGTTTTGGGCTCCCAAGGGTCCTTTTGCTCAGTATATTCCTGTGTCTGGGCTGGATCTCAAGTCAGGGGCCAGGAGAGGAGAAATGAAGGAAAAACTGGAGTGTGGGATAGGGGAGTGGGAAGGAAGGGAGGAAATTACCTATGCTCTTTGGCTTGCGTGGGGTTTTTCAGTCCTTTGGCTAGAATAAGGGAGTTTTTTGCAACAGTTTTAGTATGGGTGTCTACTGTGTTGTTTTGTGATTTGGGCCACCAGAACAAGGTCATCTTTGGGTCAAAGCCAGGAGAAGGAGATGAAAAAGAAGAAGCAGGAAAGTCATCGTACAATTCATCTCTAGTGGACTTCCCTCCTTTGTCTGCTATCTCTTTTCTGAACTCTCAGGTAGTTGCTTGTTGTATTTAAGTCAGAATGCTTAGTTGTAAGTATGTTTTTATACCATTTTTTAAAAATTATATGAAACTTGTAAAAACCCTAACTCCATAAAAGTTGCAGGAAGTTAAGCATTGTATGAATGATTTCAAAGGATATTGTGTCTTTCCACATTAGAACAAAATTGTCAATTTTAGTCTTTCCCCTTATGTGAGGTGGGGATCCAGAGATGAGATGAAGGATATTGGTAAAGGGTAGTAGCATTCCTGTAGTCATGCTTTCCTTCCCTCTGATCAAATTTGAAATAGTCTCTGAATTGCTGGGTAAAAATTGCTTTGTTAGAGTGTAATTTGTTAATTTCAGCGTAAAGCATCAAATAACAGAGAAACTAGTTAATAGCATAAATTTGTGGAATCCGAGAACTAGCTGATACTTAATATGCATTTTCCATAGAACTTCCTTTTGGTAGGGTATTATCCATCAGTGTATTAAACTTTGTGGGGAGATTGGAGAGGTGAGCTGGGCATGCATCTTTCTGTAGTCCAAACATGTTGGATTGTTTCATTTATAACAAGGCCTCCTTTTGTGATTGATAATATTCTTATGTGTTGTTTTTTTTTTCCGGTATTGGGGATTAGATCCAGGGGCCTTCTACCCATAAGCTACATCCCCAACCCCTTTTATATTTGACTTTGAGACAGGGTCTGGCTGATCTGCCCTTGCTGGCCTTGAACTTCTGATTCTCCTGCCTCAGCCTCAAGTAGCTGGGATTACAGGCATGTGCCACTGTGCTGGCAGGGTAATGTCCTTTTTAGCTTGCCAGACATTTGTAGGTTAGAAGGGAATGTGCCTGTGAATTCTACTATCCTCAACTTTGGGCCCCTTCTCTTATCAGTTTCCAGCAAGTAGAAGTTCTAAGAGAAGGCTGATGTTAATGTGTGCTACTCATTAAATTTGATGTGTTGTAGTTTGGGTGTAAAAACTTGTCACCTCCATGAATGGAGTTCTCTATTCCTTTATCACTTCCTAAAACCAACTCTAGATCTAGATTTTCCAAGTCCCAATTGTTTGATTGCTTGATTTTTGCAGTGCTGGGGATTGAACCCAGGGGCTCAAGCATGCTAGGCAAACTCTCCCACAAAGGCCTGATTTAAACTGAGAAAGTTCTCTGATTTTCCTTGAGGTGTTATTTAAAATCTTGATATCTTGAAAATAGATCTAAAGAATTTGTCTTTTATATTCTCTAGTGTATAGTATATATGTTATCTATAAATTTGTATCATGCATGCATATGTATATTTGTATGTATATTGGAATACCCAGTATTGTAGATGTATTAGTTGGATTAGGTAAATATTTGAGCACATGATAAGTGCTCTAATAAACTTTGTTCTGCATGAGACATTACTGACATTCTGAAATACAATGATATAGGCAGATGATATGTGGATATGTCATGCATGAACAAATGATTTTTTGCAATAGTTAGGTTTTTTGAATCCTTCTTTTGAAAGTAGCATTTTGTGAATCAAGGTTCTTAGAAGCTTGAATTTTAATCTCTTAACAAAACTTTTACTTACTGCCTAACTTTAATAGATATTAGATGTAGCAAAATGACTATGACCCTGATCCTGTCCATAAAGAGCTCATAGTCTAATCAGGAACTTACTTGTAATGAAAATGAAATAAAATATGATTGTATACTGAGGTAAGTGATAATAGGGATAGGAAAAGCAGATGCCATGGCAGCATAGGGGAGGGACTGGGGAAGGATGGGGTTGCCAGGAAAAGCTTCACAAAGAATATATTATTGTTGGCCGCCTCTTTAATGACTTAGGCTATAGGTGACAGTGAAATTCTCTTTGGTCCTTGGAACCTACCCTTCCCTCAACCCGGTACTGGGGATTGAACATGGGTGCTCTGCTGCTGAATCTTATCCTTAACCCTTTTTATTTATTTATTTTTATTTTGAGAGAGGGTCTCACTAAGTTGCTCAAGCTGGCCTTGAACTTGGATTCCTCCCTCCTACCCCTGCCCCAGTAGTTGAAATTATAGGCATGTACCACCTTGCCTGGCAACTCTTTCCCTTTTAACACAAGATATTTCTTATTTGTCTTCATCCAATCTGTAAAAATAAAGCAAGAGTTTAAAGAAAACCTCACAACCTTTTTTTTTTTTTTTAAATCATCCTTATGTGCCTTCCCTTTCTCTTGAAAGCTAAGAAGTCTTATCACATGCTGATTTTTTAAAAATATTTACTTTTTTAGATGTAGATGGACACAAAATAATGCCTTTATTTTTATGTGGTGCTGAGGATCGAACCTGGGTCCTGCCCTTGCTAGGCGAGTGCTCTACTGCTGAGCCACAATCCCAGCCCCTCACCTGCTGATTTAAAAAAAAAAAAATTACTCTCAAACCAAGACTATATAATTTCTTCAAACTTCATTTTTTTTTTTAAATTGCACTTTTACAAAGGAAATTCTTTCATTATATATTGTGAAGTTAAGATGTATTTCCTAGAAAAATACTTTGCAGTAAGAGGAACTGAAAGCATTTAAGGGTTGCTAAATTTATGGAACACTGGACCAGTGGTGTTCTGGAAGTGATTTTGCAACAATTTGATTGAGCAAACATTTACTGAATGCTGTTGGCAAAGGACTCCTATTGGGCTCTCCAATGGATAAGAAAATGGACAAAATGTTTTGAAGGGACTTCAGTATATTTCTCAAACTCCTCTCTTCCATTCCCTATTTTTGCCATTTTCCAAATAATGAAAATTAGGGCTCAGTCCTATAAAGTGGAAAGTCTGAAAAATTGGTTTGCTTTAAATGTCAGTTACAGTCTCTCTTTTTTACTGACAGAATTTGGACCTGCAGTGAATGTTTTGGTTTCTCATTGCTTCCTTCCATAAATTAACATTTACATAAGTGGCTGCCTTTCACCAAGCACTGTGATCCAGCACCTCTCATGCTGTGATTCTTCATGGATGGTATTAAATCAGATCTGAGCAGCTCTAGGAGACAGTTGAGAGTTTGAGAATATTCCTAGTGTCAGCATTTGGCCAGTGTGTGCTGTTAAAACAAAGGATGCTGTTGGCACTCAAAAACTGATTAGGTGTATACCATTCCATATGTGAACTCTCATAAATATAAGTCTGCGTAGGGTCTTCTGTGTTTTCATTTGGGCTGAATTAAATGGTTACTATTCTTTTAGGCTTCCTGCTAAATCCAGGAAACTGGTAATACATAATCCAGAAGAAGTAAGTCCCATAAAGTCTCCAAATAGAGCCACTTACCCAGAAGCCAGAGTTCTGGTTTCACCAGCTATAACACTTAGTTCCCTTAAACAGGTAACTGCTTGAACACCTACTATGTAAAGCTCTCTGTTGGGTGTTTTAGGGTGTAAAGAGACAAATAATATTCAGTACTGTCAGGTTACTTACAGATTGTTGTTCCACCTGTCATTCCATTCTCAGTCTCATTTCTTCTGGGCCAAACCCAGTCTGTAGCAACCTATCTCTCAGTTTTGTTACAAACTTATTAGAAGATGTGTCTGCTCCAACACAATCTGCCTTAATCTGTAGTGTACAATAGGTGTTGGAAACAGTAGAGAAGATATGCCTGAAGCCCTGGATAGTATCTGCAGTGCTTGAGGTATTGGTTTAGGGCAATTTTCCCTCCCTCCCTCCCTTTTGTTTTTGGGGATTGAACCCAGGGCTGCTTAACCACGGAGCCACATCCCCAGCCCTTTTTATTTTGACAGGGTCTCACTGAGTTGCTTAGGAACTCTCTAAATTGCTGAGGCTGGCTTTGAACTTTGAATCCTGCTTCAGTCTCCTAAGCCTCTGGGATTATAGGCATAAACCGTGCTCCACTGCAGTTTTATTTTTCTAATGGAGTTCCACGGTTTTCATAGTTTACAAAGGCAGAAACCAGATAGCAGACAGTTTTTTAAAAATGGTCAAGTTTTGTTGACATTTTATTTCTCACAGAATGTGTATTTTCCCTTCCTCAGACTAAAAATGGCACAACATAATGTATGATAATGTAGAGGTATTTTTGCACGAAATCACTTTCATTAATTAGAATAATTTGTTTTCTCAAGAATTTTTAAAATAGCCACATATAAGTATTTATGAATCATATGTAAGTATTTGGAGGGCACTTTGGAGATGTATTTTTCTTAGGAATAGGATTTTATTAATGATTAATCCTTGACTGTGTTTGATGACATTAAGAACTCTTGGAAATCTTTTCCAAAAATCTTGTAATCTCAAAGTGCATCCTACATTCAAAATTAATTTCAACCATAATTATGTTTTTAATATTGGCAGTTTTTTTTTTTTTACCAATTTCATTTTATAAACAAATGTGAAACAAATACTTAAGAAACTTCCATCTGAAGGGAAGACAAGGAACTAACGTAGCATTTAAAATTTTTTTGAGTTTTTTTTTTTTTTTTTACTAGAAGTATATTAGACTAATTAAATTACATTGATCTAAAGATAGATTGTTGTTTAGTTAAATCTGATGTTAGCATCTAGAAATGGGGTTGGGGTAAGAGAAAGCAATAAATAGTGCCTCTTCAACCAAGTTTTGGATACATTGAAAACTTGAAGAATTAGTAGATGAGGGTCATAATATCACTTTTATTATTGATAAAGGTGAAGGCAAAAGAAGTAGATTACTGTTAAAGACAAACTGGCTTGCTAACTGAATTCTGTAGTAATCAGGTGAGCCCCTGGTCACAGGGATGCTAGATTAGAGAAGGTGTGTGTAGCATATAAATCTTCCACCCAACCCACATATGGGGCACTACTGAACTATTTATTTTTCTCAAATTTGCCAGTCAGATTAGTTGCTTTCTTCTCTAGGATAGAAAAGGAGTAAAGAAATGCCAGACATGTTACAACTGGTGGACCTGGATTTTTGGAAGGAGATTTCAGAAGTGGGGAATGAGCGTTCCCCTCTAGCACATTTCCTTTTTCCATGTGTGTTTATGAAGAATGGGTTGGTGCCAAGATAGGAAATAGCAGCATATGTAGGCCAAGGAGTAAACTTTGTTTGGGGGAAGAGACCTTATAATAGTTGGAAATTATTGCAAATATTTTTTTGTGGGAAATAATGGGGATTGTTTGTCCTTAGGCAATTCTTTCTGCCTTTCTGAAATAATCTGTGATTTAGCATTCCTTTCTGATCAGTGAGATGAGGTCCACAATTTTTGTTTTCTCTTGCTCTTTAACATTTTAAAATATACCTTCCTACTTCTTCTTTTTAGTTTTCTTTTCCCTCAGTTTCCTTGTGTTTTGCACGATTATAACCAACTTTATTTTCATTTGGCATACTCTCCTTGGCTAATGTCAGAAATGATTTAAATGTTACTTATCCTGATGATTTCCACATTTGTATCTCTCACTCAGACCTCAGTTCTGAGTTCCCTATTTATATTCTATGACATAGTTCCCTATTTAAATTCTATAATAGTTCTACCTGCACCATCTAAAACTTAACTCTTATACCCATTCTCTCAATAGCATCATCTCAGAAAGCCCTTGCCTTCTATTTTATGTTCACAATCTTTATGAATGACACCCACAGCCTGTCCACTGGGTTAGGTCAGAAACCTAGGTGTCACTTCAGACTTTTCCTTACTGCTTGTCTCCTAGGTTGGCTAACTGTAGCTATTGGGTCTATTCTGGCCAGTAGCCACAGTGAGCAAAGATGTGTGTACCACCATGACTTTTTCATTTTTAAATGGTGTTTAAAACAAATACATGTATTTGTGACAGTGAACATATGTAGTCTGCGAAAGCCTAAGTAAGTATTTATTCTCTGACCCTTTATAGAAAAAGTTTACTTCTCTTCCTACTGCCCCAATATCTTGCCTGCCCTGTTTCCTCTGAGACAAATACAGAAACTGCATAACTTGTCTCTATAAAATTCAGACCTGGGCTGGGGATGTGGCTCAAGTGATAGTGTGCTCGCCTGGCATGCATGCGGCCTGGGTTCGATCCTCAGCACCACATACCAACAAAGATGTTGTGTCCACGGAGAACTAAAAATAAATAAATAAATAAATAGATATTTAAAAAAAAAAATTCAGACCTAATTATGTCCTCTCGCTAAAAACACTGCAGAGTATTTTACTCTTTCCTTACTTATTTTCTGCCTGCAAACTTTAGGACTCTGTTGTCACCTTTTCCATTAAGCTCACCTGTCTCCGATGGAGTTCTACCCCTATTTCACCTGTTGGATATTCAGTCTTTCCTTCTGTATTGCATATTGAGGGCAAGTTCCATGTCCCATTCTGTTTTATATCCTCTTTACCTTATACCCTGTCAGGCAAGATGTAGGACTCTAATGAGTTAATACTTTTAATGCCTGCTTTGAAGAAGTTTATTCCTAACACATGGGAAATTATAGTAGTCTAAAGATATTGAACAGTTTGAGTTGGTAGGCAAGATTTATAACTTCTAGGTTTTTGATACAGTTATATTTCATTATATCCATTTATTTTATAACTTTTAAAAATTTAACTTTTTATTTTGAGGTAATTTTAGATTCACATGCAATTGTAAGAAATAATGTAGAAAGATCCTAGTTACCTTTTACCCATTTCCCCCTGTGGTAATGCATTGCAAAATTTATAATACCACAACCAGGGTGTTGATAGGGTCAACATACAGAACATTTCCATCCCTTCAAAAGTCCCTCTCCTTGTTCTTATACCCACTTCTGCTCCTTCTGTAGCCCCTGGCAATCACTAAAGTGCTCTCCATTTCTATAGTTTTTGTCAGTTCAAAAAGGCACCACATACAAATGAGTAAATAGAGTAAAGGTATTAAAAATTCCTTCTTTAAAAAAAAAGAATGCAAAGAATGCAATATAAATAGAGCCGAGTGTGGTGTGGCATTCCTATAATCCCAGTGAAGCTGAGGCAGGAGAGTCCAAAGCCACCCTTAGCAAAAGCGAGGTGCTAAGCAACTCAGTGAGACCCTGTCTCTAAATAAAATACAAAATAGGGCTGGGAATGTGGCTCAGTGGTCTAGTGCCCCTGGGTTAAATCCATGGTTACTACCCCCCCCTCCACAAAAAAGAAAGAATGTAATATAAATGGATCACAAAATATGTAACAAAGCTTTGAGATTGGATTTGTGTTTATGTGTGTGTGTGTGTGTGTGTACATAGCATGAGGGCGTTCTACACTGAGCTTCATAACTGACTCCTTTAATTTTTCATTTTTAATTTTTTTTAATATTTACTTTTTAGTTATAGGTGGACACAATATCTTTATTTATTTTTTAAAAAATATTTTTTAATTGTAGATGGGCACAATATCTTTATTTTATTTTTATGTGGTGCTAAGGATCAAACCTAGGGCCCTGCACTTGCTAGGTGAGCGCTCTATTGCTGAGCCACAACCCCAGCTCTCTTTATTTTAACGTGGTGCTGAGGATCGAACCCAGTGCCTCATGCATGGTAGGCGAGCACTCTACCTCTGAGCCACAACCCCAGCCCTAATTTTTCATTTTGAGATAGGATCTCTTCCTAAGTTGCCAAGACTGGCCTTGAACTTGTGAGCCTCCTGCCTCAGCCTCCTGATTGACTGGAATTATGATAGTGTGCCATCTTGTCTGTCTGGAATTGGATTTTTAAAATAAGCATAATTCTTTAGAGATATATTCAACTTATTTATATATCAATAGTTCTTTCTGTTACTAAGTTTTCATAGTTCTTATTTATTAATTTATATATATATATTTAGTTGTAGTTGGACACATGCTTTATTTATTGTTATGTGGTGTTGAGGATCGAACCCAGCGCTGTGCACATTCTAGGCGAAGCACTCTACTGCTGAGCCACAACCCCAGCCCTATTTTTATTTTTAAATGTACTTTGAGCTAGGCTACTTAAGCCTTACTAATTGCATTGAAATTGTATGAAATTTAATTATTTTATTATTATTATTATTATTATTATTATTATTATTTTTGTGGTACTGGGAATCAAACCCAGTGCCTGTGCATGCTAGGCAAGTGCTCTAGCTCTACCCTCAGCTCAGGAATAATTCCTTGATTTTATAAACTTTAATTTTTATCATGGGGCAACCAGGGTATTTTCCTGCTCCGAAGGTTGTGACCCACCTGAGAAAAAAGTCTGAAATAATTAGTAAAGAAATAAGAGTCAGAGACAGAAATTGGATCAAAGAAGAGCATCTGATAGATTGTCCAGTGCTGTCAGGAGCTGGAACTGAATGGAAAATGGCTCCATTCTTTATTTAAGGGAGAGTATGTCAAAGACAGGGATAAGGTTTCAGTGGGAGGAGTCTTGCTTCTGGGTGTGGCAGGGATCTTTCAGTAACCAGGTTGATTATCATCTTGGCAAGCCACACCCATCTCTGAGAGGCTATATGACTGTGTGGCTCCAATGGGTCACCCCATCTCCAGTGCAGTGCTCATCTTCAGTACAGTGCTGGATCTTTGACAGAGCTGGGTAGGAAGTCACATAGAGTGGGCAATCTCCAGCCAGCAAGACTGCCCCTGAGAGTTCCCAGATACTAGACTTTCCTACTCAACAGCTTCCATGTCGATTTGGTTTATGCACATTTCACGTATGGCTCCTGACAATTTTAATTTTTTTCCCCCAGAACGGGGCATTGAACCTAGGGCTTTGAGCACTTGGGCACACCTGGTAATATTGAGCCAAGCCCTCAGCTCCTTATAGCTTCTTTCTTTCCTTTTGGTACCAGGGATTGAACCTAAGGTTGCTTAACCACTGAGCTACATTCACAGTCCTTTTATTTTGAGTCGAGGTCTTTTTTGTGTTTGTGTGGTTCTGGAGGTTGAATCCAGGACCTCGTGCATGCAAGGCAAGCACTCTACCAACTGAGCTATATCCCCAGCCCAAGATAGGGTCTTGCTAAGACCTTAGAGCCTCTCTAAGTTTCTGAGGCCGGCCTTGAACTTGCAATCTTCCTGTCTTAGCCCCTAAGTAGCTGAGATTATAGGTGTGTGCCACTGTGCCTGGCTCCCTCATAGCTTTTAAAAGATGAAGCAGTCACCTGTTTATGTAGCATAGTAATTTCTTTAAAGGCTAATTAAAATTTTCATTCCTTTTTATTTATCAGCAACAGTAGTTTTCTATTATTATTATTACTACTACATATTTTTGTAGTGCTTGGTATCAAATCCAGGGCTTTGCATATGCTAGGTAAGTGTTCTTCACTGAGCTACACACTGCCTCTACTGTATATTTTTAAATTACTAAAGCTCAAAGAGCTTTGTTTCTGTAGGTCATACCAATAATTATTTATCATATTAGAAACTAAAGCTGAAATAATTTTTATATTTTTACTTCAAGTAATAAATCTATTTTATGATGTACTTTATCTGAAATAACTATTTCCCAAAACAAAAGTTTTAAACAGAAGAAAAACACTGTTTTATTTTTTTGTAAATATCCTTAATATCTGAATACTCAAATGTGCTTCTTCCTTCTTCTTTGACTCCACATCCAAACTCCTTAAATGGTAGTTTCTTTTTTCTTTATTTTTAAACTTTTTATTTTTTAGTTATAGGTGGACACAATATCTTTATGTGGTGCTGAGGATCGAACCCAGTTCCTTATGCATGCTAGGATTACAGTGTAGAATATGAAACCATATCAATTAACTTTTTATACTGTTACACTAAAATCCATTTTTCTGTTTGATTATTTATTTATTTGGGTACTGGGGCACTAGATCACTGAGCAACATCTCTAGCCCTATTTTGTATTTTATTTAGAGACAGGATCTCACTGAGTTGTTCAGCACCTCACTTTTACTGAGGCTGGCTTTGAACTCACCATCTTCCTGCCTCAGCCTCCCAAGCCACTGAAATTACAGGCATGTGCCACCACACCCGACTCTCTTTGGTACTTTAAATGTATCTGTTACTCATGCATGTTTTTAAAAATGTTATGTGTCAATTATTTGAAAAATATTGAATTGTTATTTTATACACACTTAAACTTTTTGGTGCTTTTTATTAAATTATCAAAAACTCATATTGGGAAGCTGTCACTTCAGGTTTTTACTTTTTTTTAAAAAATATTTATTTTTTAGTTCTCGGCGGACACAACATCTTTGTTTGTATGTGGTGCTGAGGATCAAACCCGGGCCGCATGCATGCCAGGCTAGCGCGCTACCGCTTGAGCCACATCCCCAGCCCAGGTTTTTACTTTTGCTTGAAATAACTCAGTTCTATTTTCAACAGTGACAGTCTTAATTCATTGATCTTTGAGAAAATGTCTGCCAGATATCCAAGTATGAATAATCATTGTTTATTCCTCATTCTTTTATTTTTTTAACTTATTTTAGTTTTTAATTTTTTACAGTACAATGCATTTTGACATATCTATATAAATGGAGTATAACTTCTCATTCTTCTGGTTGTACATGATATAGAGTTATATAGATCATCCTCATTCATTCTTTTAAGGAGAAATGGGCTTAAGTAAGAAAGTAGCCAGTTCAGCTCACAACTCAGAACAACAGAATATTATAAAGGTGTGGGTGGACTCAGGAGTCAGGTATGTTAAAATCAATAATGTACGTTGAGTACATGGCCTAAGTCACCACTACCTTGATTTGTGCTAAGGCTCAAGCAGTTTTACTCAACCTTGATTTTGTACTGCCAGTGAAAATAATTTAAGAATGTACAGTTTAGAACTATTTCTATAGAGTATAATGTACAAGAGGTAGAATTTTCAAATAGCTTTTCACACAATGAAAAAAGCAAAATATTATTGAAATGTTTTTTACTTTTTGGACTCCCGTAAGTCCTTATAGGTGGGGGAGGGGAGGGCAGAAAACTGTGGACAACATTTTGGAGAACTGCTATGTCACAGTAATTTCTTACTTAACCTATCCTCTCTCATTTCTTCTCTTTGCCTTTACTTGTGCTGACATAAACCTGTAGGTGTGCTCATCTAGTTTGAGTACTTTTCCTGGTCTGTTCTCCACTATTACAAGTGGCCTTAGACAGGCACCAGGCAAATGCTGGGAATAACTTTGAGCACAAAGGCGAAAATCAGTTCATAGCCTCACCTAAGCCTCAAGGGGCAAAAGCAACAGGGAAGGGCTTCAAACCTGCTAACCTTGTTGGCTGGCTTGTGAGTGCATTTAGAAATTGGTCATATTACGTGGACCTGAGTCTACAGTGAGATATTAACTGTGAGTCAAGTGCATTAACTCCTGAAGAAATTTTTCATGCTTCTGGGTGGAAGAGTCTCTCAGGCTACAGAGGGCCCTCCAGAGAGCTCTCAGGACTACACACTAGTTCCAAAGCTTCTGAATCACATCATAATCTTTTCATTCTAACTCATTCTAGTTATCCCCAGGAAAAAGTTCTCTAGTTCCTGGCTGTAATAAACCTTCATAGCCAAGGGATTATTCCTATGAGTACTTGACATGCCTCCTTTTGTAACTTAAGCCAATTTCTTTTATTTTTCTTTGTTTGTTTATTTATTTATTATTATTTTTTTAAGGTGGACAGAATATTTTATTTTTATGTGGTGTTGAGGATCGAACCCAGCGCCCCACGCATGCTCGGGGGCCACCTCCCCAGCCGCTTGAGCCACCTCCCCAGCCCCTTAGTTTTATTTTTTAATAAAAATAAATATAAAATAGAGGTTCTCTTTTTGCCATTTCTTTATATTTGAAGGCAGTTGCATTTCCTGTATCTTCATTCCCAGTCTACTCTTATAACCTTTCTTTTATTAACTCAGTTCCTGTAGTTTAGTGTCTTCTAACTAAGGTGATTTTGGCTCTCAGGGACTTTGGCAATATCTCAAGATATTTTTGGTTTTCATAGTAATTAGAGGTCAGGGATCTTGCCTTGATTTTAGCAAAATCACTATTACAAGACTTTTATGTTCAAATGGTAGAAATGTCCTATAGTGCACAAGGCTGCCTCCATGAACAAATACTTATCTAGCCCCAAATGTCAGTAGTGCCAGTCTTGAAAGATCCTGTTTTAGTTCTTTTATGTAATTTGTTAGCTCTTTCTTAACATTTTTTGTGATCCTGCAATCTGTACACATGGAAAAATGAGAATTCATACCCTATTTGAATCAAATGTATGATATGTCAAGATCATTGTATTGTCTTGAACAACTAATTTAAAAAAAAGAATTCAGCTTTATTTAGTGTTTATCTGAAACTGGAGAAGATATTTCTTAAGTTTTACTTTGGAGAAAATATATTTTAAAAATTTTTTTGTAGGTGTACATGGACAGAATGCCTTTATTTTATTCGTTTATTTGTATGTGGTGCTGAGGATCAAACCCAGTACCTCCTGCATATTAGGCAAGTGCTCTACCCCTAAGCTCAGCCCCAGCCCCTGGAGAAAATAATTTTAAGTATTCAGTATAACTAGATTCTAGAGGTAGATGACTTTTGTGAATTTTGCCTTTTATTTGTGTCTCGGGTCATTCCAGATCATTAGTTTTTAAACTTGAGTGACTACAATTGCCTGTGACTCAAAAATACAGATTTTGCCTAGGCTGTTGATGCATACTTTTAATCCCAGTGACTCAGGAGGTTGGGGCAGGAAGATTGCAAGTTCAAGACCAGTCAGGGCAACATAAAAGAGTTTCTGTCTCAAAATAAAAATAAAAAGGGTTGGGGATGGGGCTAAATGGTAGTGTGCTTGCCTAGCATATGTGAGGCACTGGGTTTGGGCCTCAGCACCACATAAAAATAAATCAGTAAAATAAAGATGTGTCAGGCTGGGGATGTGGCTCAGGCGGTAGCGCGCTCGTCTGGCATGCGTGCGGCCCGGGTTCGATCCCCAGCACCACATACCAACAAAGATGTTGTGTCCGCCGAGAACTAAAAAATAAAAAAATATTAAAAAAAATTTCTCTCTCTCCCCTCTCTCACTCTCTCTTTAAAAAAAAAAATAAAGATGTGTCTATCAAAACTAAAAATATATTTTTTTAAAAAATAAAAGGACCTGGAGATGAAAACTCAGTAAAGCACCCCTGGGCTCAATCCCCAGTACTTAAAAAACTGAACAAACAAATCAGATTTTAGGTTTAATTTGAATCTTTAAGAAAACTTCCCTAGGAATACCTATTTATGTCAGATTGAGAATCAGTGGACTAAAAAAAAAAAAAAAAAAAGAGTATGCTCTAAGACTGCTCCTGTATAAAGAAAATGCCCTTTATTGGTCTCAGAAATAATATATACCTGCTTGGGTAACCAGTTCTATTAGTAAAACCAGTCAGGTAGCCCTCAGGTTAGCCAGGCTGTTCTACTAGGAGTTTGGTGTCCAGTATGACTTGGGTTCTTTCCACCCATATGGTTTATAGTTTGTCTGGTTGGCCACCAGCTAGATTTCAGAGGGGGAAGGAAAGAAAAGAAAATGTGGGAGGGGATAAAACACATGTAGAAAGATGAGGAGTACTACTTTTCTTTTTGCCCTAGGAGTATTAATGCTGATTTTCCTCCTCAGCATCTACTTGATGCCCACATTCACCACAATGGAAGTGTCTTCAGAGGCTGCTTCTGGTATAAATTAGCCTGCCCAAGGCAGTGGAGACACTGGGAAGCACAGATCTAGCTACTCATTTCTGCTATCAAGGGCACTCCCTTTCTCCATCCATATTTTATTTTTTATTGGCTAACAGGAAGATTAATGAGGGTGAGCTTCTTACAGTGTGGTTTCATGAGCTGTACAGATTAGAAATTTGTTGAGGAAGTAAGGAAAACAGATAATTTTACATATACTTCTTTCCTGCTGCCAAAATGTCTCCTATATTACTGATGGAGGCAGAGCTTAGTGTGAGAGCCAGGTGAGCCTGCACTATATCCCCCAGTTAGGCAGTAGTACCTTCTGTTATTGGGCATGTTGGACCAAACCAGGCCTAGTGCAGGAAGATGCATGGCATGGTGGAGCAGGATGAGAAAGAAGAGGAGAGAGAAGGTGGTAACTTTTGAAATGAAATGAATTTTATTTGGAAAGGTAATAGCTTCTATTCTTGGTTTGTTATTAAGGAAGCAAACTATAATTTTATGAAACTTTGTAATATTGGTTTATATTGGAAGTACAAAATAAATATTGGTCTCAGCCTTCTGGAATTCTATTATTGTTTTTACCTTTTATACTGGGAAATCTCAAATATAGCCTAGTTTAGTGAGAATATCCATCACCCTTCATCAATATGCACCAGCAGATGGCTAATCTAGTTTCCTCTATCCCTCACCCATTTTTTCTTTCTGCAACTCCACCCCCACCCCATTTCACCCTACTATGTTAAGCATCAGTATGTAGTTTCATCCAGAAATAGAAAAACTAGTTAGTCAGTGGTCATACTTCTCCTGGTTGCATAATTTTTTTTCTTTAGTTGATTTGTTGTCTAGTTTCTTTTTTAAAGATGATAATCAAGTGAATGAATCAAATTCTGGCAGTGAATACAGTGTGCAGTGTTCTATCTTGGGGAATATTTACTTGGTTTAGACTTCCACATCTAATTCTTGGTGTAAATTTAGATAGTAAAATTGAAGGAAGTACTTACTATATATACAAAATATTACTGGAATTCTGTGTAGTTGTAACCACAAGCCACACATGGGTTTCATCATTGTCTGGAAAGCCCTTGATAAGTGTGTTTTCTCATGAGAGGAATGTTTTATACCTTTTCTTTAGACTTCATATATTTCTTCTTTTTTCTCAGCTGATGACTTTGTTTCATGCTTCTCTGAGAAAACAGAAATCTGTCCAGATAGACCCCCTTATCTTCCCTCTCTCCATATCTACAGTGCTTTTGGCAGATGGCTGGTCTCTCAAGTCCCTCTGGTTGGTTATTGTGTACTATATACTTGTGTTGTCTCTACCCCACCTTGCTTCTACCTTTCACCTCTTTCATAGGACTTTGCTGCTTCTGTGTCCCCTTTCCACCTTCCCTGTGGGCTCTTCCTAATCTGTTGATATACAGGTATGCTCTGGGACACCCTATCTTTTTAGTAAGAAGTCATCCTGTGTTCAACCAATCTCTCCCTGCATCTAGCTACTGATTGACAATCCCTCCTCCCCCAATTCACAACAAACTATTTCAAAAGAGTTGTCTACTCTTTCTATGTTCTTTTCCATTCATCCTTTTAGGCTACTCAGTTCTGGCTTCCATTCTCTACTTATGAGCCGTCTGTGATGGAATTTAGTAGTTTTCTCTTTTTTGCATGAATGTTCTCATTCTCTTTACAGCTGTCTCTGTCCCACACCAGTTGGTTTTTCCTGCCCTTTAAAAATTCTGCAGTACTTCCAAGCTTGTTGTCTCTTTTATTTGCACTTGCTCTCTGATTTCATCTACTCTCATAACTTAAATACTATCTTTATACTGATAATTTCTAACTCTATACTTACAGCTGTCCTCAGAGTTCCACCTTTATGACCATAACCTGTGATCCAGATTTCACAGATGCAGAGGAGAGTTCTAACTCACCCCAGTCCTTTTTCATTTTGACAAATGGATGCTAATATACATAGTTGGTCATGTCAGAAACCTGAGAGTCATCTTAAATCCTTCTCTACCTCCATCTAGTCTTTCAGCATATCTTATCAGTTCTATCTCAGTGCATATCTCAGATATATTCCCTTCTCTCTACTTGGGCTTTCTACCGCTAATTACCATCATTTCTCAAATGAGGAAAACTACTAGGGTTTCCTAACGGTCTCCTTGCTTCCATTTTTATTGCTTATACACTGTTCTCACAGCAGACAGAGCACTCTATTAAAAATATTTAACCATATCTTGTAACTCCCTGCTTAATCCTTAAGGACTGCATTTTATGGAGAATCAGTTACTGGCTCCTTAGAGTAGCCATCAGGGTCCTGTCTGTCTCTGGTTTCATCTCTACTGCTTTTCCTGTCCGTTATTATGCTGTCTCCTTCCACGCCAAAATATTTCATGCCCCAATGTCTTGACACATGATGTTAACATACAAGCACTGTCGTATCCCTAGCTCTTGTCCTTTTCTTTAAGATACAATTTAAATAACACCTCCTTTTCCCCCCCGCCTAGCATTGGGAATTGAACTCTGGGTTGAGCTCACTAAGTTACATTCCTAGCCCATTTATTTATTTATTTATTTATTTATTTATTTATTTATTTATTTATTTATTTAAAAATAATTTTTAGTGTTAGCAGACCTTTATTTTATTCATTTATTTATATGTGGTGCTGATCGAACCCAGTGCTTCACACATGTGAGGCAAGCACTCCGCCACTGAGCCACAACTCCAGCTCCTATATATTTATTTTTTATAATTAATTTTTTCTTTTTATTTTTTGACACTGAGTCTCACTAAGTCATAGGGGTAGGCCTCCCAAGTTCTGATTCTCCCTGCCCTGTCCTCCCAAGTGCTGGGATTATAGGCATGTGCCACCACGGCCAGCATATATCACCTCTTCTAAGAGCCTTTTTTTGATTATTTTCCCCAAAGTAACCACTTACCTCAGTCACTCTTTGTCATATCGTCTGTTTTTTCCTAGCACATTTACTAAGTCCCTGCTCTGGAGTCTAGCACTATTCTAAACACAGAAGATAAAGTAGTGAACAAGGCAGACACACCCAGGAAGCTTATAGAAAGTGGGGAAATGACCATAAATTATGGTACATGCCTGTAATTCTAGCTGCTTGGAAGACTGAGGCAGGAAGACCTCAAATTTGATGCTAGTCTGGGCTTGCAAGACTCTGGCTCTAAAATGAAAAGGGCTGGGGATGTAGCTAAGAGGTACAATATTCTTGGGTTTAATCTCTAGTGCCACAGGGGGAAAAATATGTATATAGTGAGGAAACAAATTACAATTAAATCGTATTACAGTAGTGCCTGTAATCCCAGTGACTTGAGGCCAAGGCAAGAGGATTGAACCTTAGCAAGGTCCTAAGCAGTTTAGCGAGACCCTATATCAAAATGAAAAATTTAAAAGGTCTGGGGTCTTAGGTCAGCAGTAAAGTGCCCCGGCTTCAATTCCCAGTACAATGAAGGAATGAAGGAATGAATCTGAATCTGATTTGTGCTATGTAGACAGATGATGGAGGTTAAGGGAATGGAGTGAATTGGTAGATGCTATTCTAAACAGAGTGGTAAGAGGAGTCAGTTTGGCAGAAACTTCAATAAAATGAGTATTATGTGATGATTTGGGGGAATAGTTTTCTAGCCAGAGGCACATGAGGCCCCCTGAGAAGGAACAAGCCAGTGCTTCCCAAAACTAAGTCAGCAGGCATGTGGCCAGATGAAGCGAGGAAGTATAGAAGGCAAAGAGCCATCTGAGAAGTAAATAAGAGCCAGATCACTTGGGGCCTCCCAGGATGACATTAGTAAGGGGCTTGGTTTTATTCTGATCTGGGAGTTTTTTATCAAGATATGGACATGATATGATTTACACTTAAAAAGAAACACTCTGTCTTCCATGTGGTAATTAGTACAGAGACCATGAGGAGACATACAGAGATTATCCAGAAGTTGACTGCAGAAATCAGGATCAGAGAAGATAATGTCTTCATATTTATCTTGAGTATTTACTTCTTTTCTGAAATGGGTCTAGAAATACAATTCTGTGAAGTCAGGGATCTTATTTGTCTTTTCAATGCAGTTTCTAATACCTAGCACAGTCCCTGACTGACCTATAGTAAATATTTGTGAATGGATGAATGACTTTTAGGTTCCCATGTGATCATGACATTTTGAGAACCTGTGTGTTCTAGGTGTGGCCCATTTCCTCTGTCTCTAAGGGATTTAATCTTCACATGTCCCATGAGGGGATCAGATGATCTCTAAGGCTCTTTTGGCTTCACTGTGGATGACCATATGCCTTGATCCTGGTTTCACTGTGATAGTAAAGAAATTTCAAAGGAGTTGAGCACTTAAATAAAAATAAGATTTGCATTCAAAAAATTATTTCAACCATAGGCCTAAGTAGGATGGCTTAAGAGGAGGCAAGAGAGTGAATTATTTGGAAGATATGGAAGAATTAGGGCCAAGTTGAGACAGATAACAGGGACCAAGGAGATAAAGGAGAATGCCAAAGAAGTGAGGAGGCTGTTGCACACTTGCGTGGAGTTGAGGCTAGATCCGATATGAAGTTCCTAGCCCAGCACTTTTGGTTTGCTAATTCTCTAGATACCTTGAAATATATGTTAAAGAAGTCAATTTCTTAGAAAAGCTGTTGTAATATATGGATATGTGTAATGCCAGTGAATTCAGTTAAAGTCCTACTTTTTAAAAACATGTTATTATAAACATCTGGATTAAAATTTGCCTATACAAAAATGTGATTTTTCTATATGTTCATATTTGATGTGTTCTTTAGATAACATTTGACTGGAAAACAGGATGGAATAATATTTCCACTGTGTATCTCTTTCTGTACCTTTAGTTTTTTTAAAAAAATATTTATTTCTAGCTTTAGGTACACACTATCTTTATTTTAGTTTTATGTGGTGCTGAGAATCGAACCCAGCGCCTCGCGCATGCTAGGCGAGTGCGCTACCACTTGAGCCACATCCCTAGTCCCTTGTTTGTTTTTGAACTGGGGATTGAACCTATGTGTGCTTTACCACTGAGCTACATCTCCAGCCTTTTTTATTTTTCATTCCGAGATAGGGTCTTACTAAGTTGCTTAGGACCTTGCTGAATTGCCGAGGCTGTGCTTCTCCCTTAGTGCCTCCTGTGTTTTGAGATCTCATAGGGAAGCAACAACACCCCTGCCCCCATTTTTTAACCATGACAATAATTCATTTTAACAAGTTGAAAATTCGTGTATACATTGCATGTTACCTCTGCTTCTTTTACTCTTCCTGCCAGCTCTTTTAAGCTTATCATTTACTTGGGTATTGCAGGTGTTCTACATATGTTTCTGTTAGGGGTCTATCTGAGACTAAAAGGACAACCTGTGTTATACTTTAAACTCTAGTTGTGCTTGAAAACTAGGTATAAGAAAGAAATTTCAAAAAAAAAATCACCTTCTGAGATCTTTGCTTTTATAAAGATGGAATGTATAGGCTTAGAATTTATATTGGTAAATAGAGAATACCAGTGGATGAAAGTATAACTAGATTTAAATGTTCAGTTATTCTTCCAACCCCCCACTCTCCCCAAAAATCCCAACCTTAGAATAATACCTTAGTGATGTGGTATTGCAAATTGAATTTTAGCACTTTTACCATACCATATTTACACTATTTGAGGTTCCCCAGTACAGTTTTTAAGTAGATATGCAATAGTTATTTGCTTCGTATTCACTTCTAGAGATCTTTTTTAGGTAATGCTGAATGAATGTCTTTCAATCCCCCCGTAGTAGGTCCCTCTATTGGGCTGAGAACAGGTACCCATAATAAGGCTATGTTAGCTAGACTTCATTAAAAAAAAAAATTTTTTTTTTTTAGAGAGAGAGAGAGAGAAGTTTTTAATATTTATTTTTTTTAGTATTCGGCGGACATAACATCTTTGTTTGTGGTGCTGAGGATCGAACCCAGGCCGCACGCATGCCAGGCCAGCGTGCTACTGCTTGAGCCACATCTCCAGCCCCTAGAATTCATTTTTTTATTTGTTCTTTTTTTTTATACATGACAGTAGACTGTATTTTGACATATATACATGGAGTATAACTTCCCATTCTTGTGGTTATACATGATGTGGCGTTACACTGGTTGTGCATTCAAACACGAGCACAGGAAAGTTATGTCTGATTCATTCTACTGTCTTTCCTTCCCCGCCCCCCCAAATTCATTCTTAACCCAGCTGTTTGGTTCTATTTTTGTAACTCCTGCTATCTAACTGGACTTTGAGCCTGTTTCTGTAGAACATTTTAAATTTGGGGGTGGGGATGGGGTTAAGTGAAGTATAAGAGAAAATCTCATAATTTCCAAAACCTATGTTCCTTACTTTTAAATGAGGTGAACCTTCCTCAATTTTAATTGATTGAATGGGGTAATTGCTGAGTGTTTTAGTTATTTAAAAAATTTAAAAATTCTGATGGTAGCCATGAAATGGCTAAATTTCCTTGGAAATCTTGGACTGTCATGCCAAATAATTGCTATAAGTGTGTTATTTGAGGTTTTTTATACAATAAAGAAGGAGTTGCTGGGCATGGTGGCCCAGGCCTACAACCCTAGAGACTTGGGAGACTGAGGTAGGAGGATTGCAAGTTTGAGGCTGTTTTGGGCAACTTAGTGAGACTCTGTCTCAAAATAAAATTAAAAGGGTTGGGGGAGGGCTGGGGTTGTGGCTCAGTGGTAGAGCACCTGCCTAGCATGGGTGAGGCACTGGATTTGATCCCCAGCACCACATTAAACAAACAAACAGAAAAACTAAATAAACAAAGGTATTGTGTTCATCTAAAACTAAAAATACTTAAAAAAAAAAAAAAAGGGTGGGGGGAAGTACTGATTGAAGGTTCCTGTGTTCAATCCTCAGTAGGATGGATGAATGGATAGATGGTAGTTGGATAGATAAAGTTCTGCTTTCTCTACTGAGGTCAGCATCAGCCTTTCTGGACAGATGGCATTTCAACTGAGATCTGAAGGATGAGAGGAAGCCAATCAATGAGAAATCTAGGGAACATGTGTTCCAGGTATAAGAAACCATTGGTGTAAGGAATCTAGAACTCATTGTGTGTGAGGAATTCCAAGGAGTGTGAGTGAGGTGAATGATGGTGGGAGATGGTGTTCAGAGACACAGGTTGGAGGGGCCAGATAATGGGGACTTTTGTGGGTCAGAGAATGGATTTTTGTGTACCACTTAAATTTTTAACAACTTAGTGATTTAGGATCATCTGGGGACAAAATTAAAAGAGGGGAAATTTGAATTTTGCAGTGCAAAAAAAGAAAAAATAAAACAAAAAAGGAAACTAATTAACTGCCATCCTCATTGTTGCTGGTTCTTTTTCTTTCTTTAACCTTACATCTGGGAAGAAGGGGCTCACAGTAGGGTTTGGTGACACCTGCCTGTAATCCCAGCAATTTAGGAGGCTGAGGCAGGAGGATTGCAAATATGAGGGCAGCCTCAGCAGCTCATTGACCTCAGCAACATAGCAAGACCCTGTCTCAAAATAGAGAATAAAAAAGACTGGGGCTGTAGTTCCAGAATAAGGACTCCCCCAGCTCCAAAAACGAACAGTTACCCCATGGGTCCCTCCTCTCTGTTTTTGAAGATGCCATTTTGGACCCCACTGGAGAAATGTTGAGTTGTCACAGTGAGTTGTTGGTTTAATTGTGACAAACCTGCTATAGGGGAATCCTATTGTCATCGTTTCTTCCTTCCTTCTTCCTTTCCCTCACTCCCTTCCTCCCTTCCTTCCTTCCCTCCTCCTTTCCTTTTCCTTCCTCCCTCCCTCCCTCCTCCTTTCCTTTTCCTTCCTCCTTCCCTCCCTTCCTCCTTTCCTTCCGGCCACATCCCCAGCCCTATTTTGTATTTTATTTAGAGACAGGTTCTCACTGAGTTCCTTAGCTCCTTGCTGTTGCTGAGGCTGGCTTTGAACTATCAATTCTTCTACCTCAGCCTCCCGAGCTGCAGGTGTGCACTACTGTGTCTAGCCTATTGTCATCATTTCTGATGAGAGCATTAAACCTCCATGTGTACCCAGAAGAATTTAAACTTTAATAAAAAACTTGTGCAGTGATCAGAATTTGATATTCTAAAATGTTAGCTTATTTTTTTCTTTTTTTAGTTAGAGGTTTATCTTTTTATTGACTTTTGGAAAGACCTGAGGACATGAGCCCTAGAAAAAAGACTTCCTAGAACACCCCCAATATTGAAAATAAGTGCCCTTAGAAAATAATACATTGGTACAATTGTTCAGCATACACTAATAAATATAAGATCATATTAGGTCACATTGATGATGGCAGAAGAAGAGAATAAGAAGCAAGCATTTAGGAACATGCAGAATACCTACAAGAAACAAGGAATCACAGGCTCTGATGTGAGAATTGATGGTTGAACTTTGCCAAGCAGGAGCTTCTGGGGCTGAGGGTGATGCCATAGAGAACACTCAGCAGGCAGGTGGAGAAGCCCCCTCCCCCCCGAAACTTGTGAAAGTACATTATTAATTTATATTTGATGTCATCTCCAAAATTCTGAGACAAAAACATCTGTAACTATGAACCCCATAATTATCAGCATCCCTAGATATATTAGGGCCAAGATACCAATGGTAAAGTTCTTGGGCTAGATCTTGTGCTATAAAAGGAATGTGAAGTTGCAAAAGAAAACTATGATGTTAGCTGAGATCTCAAGGTGAACTTCAGAGGAAAATGTTTCTTAAACTAATAAAATAATATAGTTTGTTGATCTTTTTCATCTTTTTTTCGTATTCCATATAAATAGTATATATCTTAGGAGAAAATGAAGCAGAAGCCTTTATTTCAAATAGTGTCATCTTTATCAATCTCAGCCTAAAATGTTACCTTATTTATGCACCATAATCCATATAACTGCTTTTACAAGTTAGGAATGCTGTCTTTTCAGAGAGTATAAATTAATTTGTCTTACTTTTCCATATATTTCAAAGGCTAAAAAGCTGGGAGCTAAATTTCAGGTCTGGTTGAATCGAAAGTTATTTTAGTTTTTTATTATATCCTTTTATATCTAGCTTTTTATTATATTGATTGTTTTTCATTTTGTTCACCCAGTTGGGTATATATATTTTATTTTATTTATTTATTTTTTTTTAAAGAGAGAGTGAGAGGAGAGAGAGAGAGAGAGAGAGAGAGAGAGAGAGAGAGAGAGAGAGAAAATTTCCAACATTTAAAATTTTTTTTTTAGTTCTCGGCGGACACAACATCTTTGTTGGTATGTGGTGCTGAGGATCGAACCCGGGCTGCACGAGCCACATCCCCAGCCCGAGTATATATATTTTAAATCTACTTCTCCCCTTCCTATTGTATTCCTTTTGCAAAAAGAGATCCAAATTATGCATCATAAAATTCTTAAATAAACAAGGCATTTTACGTTTTAGCTGTTCTTTTACAAATCAGGGGACTAAAATTCTATCATTTCAAAATTTAGAGTATTTTCATTACTGTATCATGGATAATAGTATATTGATATCTTTTAAATAAGATCACATATATGAAAGCTCTAGCCTGTTGATACCTGCTTCTTCAATGTTGGTTTGCTTGCTTTCTTTTAGCTCAGAAGCAGTTGGACATCTTAATATTCTCCTAGAGCAGACCTTTCTACTAGAAAACCTAACTGTGAAAACTTGTCATTGTTAGTACTTGTCTTTAGACCTATTTGCCATACTTTCTAAGCCTGTGTACAGGCCACTAAATTGCAGTCTGAACTAAACTTGATTTTTAAACTTCTTCTGTAGCCTTTCTTAGACTTTCTACACTTGAAGGAATTAAATCCCATACACTAAATAAAACTTACACATGGTTCTAGAGTTAATGTCCTGGTGTAGATCCAGAGTGTTTGGAAATGCAGAACTTGTTGACTTTGTGGTATGTTACAAATCTACCCATTAAAGATTTGTCCAACTTGACAATTCCACCCATTTTGCAGATGAGAGGGACCCATTGTAGATTAGTGAATCATCTAAGTCTGAGTGGAGACAAAAGTGGACATTATCAGAAAATCAATACCTTAGCTCTTTACTGGGAATATACTCTTTGTTTCATTTTAAGAATGAAACAAACAACCCCCTCTGTTGCCTCAGTAATTATAGCACAGACTCAAATGTTGATCTGACTTTGAATGTAAACTGTAAACATCTTTTGCTATTTTCTCTTTGATCTGAATTGTCACACTAGTAAAAATAATGATTACCTCGAGATTTTGAGAAAATTCATATAGGTTTAATTTTATAGATGAAGCCTCTGCAAGGAAAGGAACTCTTCCCTTTTTCATTTGGCTGATGTTTTAGGCCAAATTTAGAACTTAGCAGGATTTTAGAAAGTCAGCATGGATTAAAGGGAAGCTTGGTATGTGTATTACCTTATCATGTGATATAGATTTAGATTTATATTAAATCAGAATGCGTTATATAATGTTGAGAGCTCAACATTAATTGTCACTAGGAAAAGATTTCCAAGAATATTAATATAATGTATTTAAAAAATTTGACCCCATTAAAAGGTAGTTGGATTATATAATAAGATGTTTTGCTAGTCTTTTTGGTCTTATATATTGGTTTAAATGCTTTACTGTTTTTATTTCACTCAACAGATTTTGAATAGGATTACCTGGTTTATTTTAACAAAGCAAAGTGTCACTCTTGAATGTACAAGTCTTATGGGCTTGTCCAGTGGACTCCCAAGATCTACCTTTTTTTGCTTTTAGCTATAATGGTTGGTTTGCTGTGATGTTTTCTTTTTATTGAAAGGGAGGAACTCTACTTTGAATAACTCCTCCCCCAACTCCCGCCTGTATAGAACCATTTTCCCTCCCTTTTTAAAAATTTTTGAGACAGAATCTCCATAGGTTTCTGAAGCTAGCCTTGAACTTTCTTTTTTCTTTTGGTACCAGGAATTGAACCTGGGGCACTTAACCACTGAGCCATATCCTCAGCCCTTTTTTCATATTTTATTTAGAGAGAGGGTCTCTTTGAGTTGTTTAGGGCCCCACTAAATTGCTGAGGCTGGCTTTGAACTCTTCAATCCTCCTGCTTCAGCCTCCTGATTTGTGTGGGCCGTAGCCCCTAGCTCTGGCCTTGAACTTTGGATCCTTCTGCCTCAGCCTTCCACAGGCTTGTGCCGCTACACTCAACTCTAATATGGTATTTGCAGAAAGTGTTTCATATTACCATTAAGTTAAATTGGCCATATAAATTACTACAGAGGTGAAGCTGCTTTGGCAGCAGCTGCTGGTTCTAATGAGAGTAAAACTGTGCCAACTCTGGTACTGTGTGTGAGCAATCTAGTGGTGCACTTGACTGGTGGGTTCTCTGACCCTTTGTGTAAGGGTCAATATATTTAGAACTGGAATGTAAATGGTTTTATTAATAAAAAGTTTCAGGCATACTGAGATTAGCTCATTGTGATCATCGAGTAGAATACTATATAACACGTTGCTTAAGTATAGTTTTTTCTTTGTGACAGTGAATGTATTCAGCAAAAGACTATGTAATGATTTACATTATAATAAATAAGTCATTTATTAATAGAACAAAAATCTCCAAATGGATTCAAGTGAAAATGTTTGAGAAAATAAATTAAGCAAGTGCTTGTGGCATGTAGTCTCCTGGGAATATATTGAAGTGAGTCCCTTGTAATCCTCAACCTTTAGGGAGTAGGATTTCTTTGTGATCTCATAACTCCAGTCCAGCTCCTGGCTCAGTTTCTTTTTTTTTAAAAGAGAGTGAGAGAGACTGAGAATATTTATTTTTTAGTTTTCGGTGGACACAACGTCTTTGTTTATATGTGGTGCTGAGGATCGAACTCGGGCCGTACGCATGCCAGGCAAGCGCGCTACCGCTTGAGCCACATACTCAGCCCTCCCTGGCTCAGTTTCTTTTCTGCTGAATTTCAGGTATTTATAGTGTTCATGAATGTTAGATAATTTTATTGTACTTTACCAATGGGTGCTTCAATCTTAGACACTATCCTGAAAATTCCCTGGCTTTAAATCTTTGATTCAAATAAGAAGAATTCAGTTTCATTTGTCAGTGCTTTCATATTTGACATTTTTCTGATTTACTTGTAAGATAACTTAGAATGTCAAAAGTGGTCTTTGGAAGGAAAAGTTACTTTAGAAATATAAAAGTAAAAATCATAAGTAGAAATGAAAAAGTAAAAACAGGGAGGAGGAGGCCTTGTTTTTTCTTCTTTAATACTGCAGTACTGTTGATTTAATCCAGAGCCTTACACATGCTACCACTGAGCTACATCTCCAGCCAGGAAAGGGGTCTTAGTGACTCAGTTTTGACTATGCATTGGGCTGTGTTTGTTTTGCACATATGTGTGGACAGTTGGGTGGAAAGGCCATTAGTATGCACAGCCGGTCTCGGACTGTTAAACCTTAGAGCTTTCTTGTTCATTTCTTCCTAGTGGATATGTAGGTACCAAGCCAATGAGGTCTTTTCCCTTTGACATTCCCTTCTTTTAGTGATGCCTTCCCCTTTGACATTAACTTCTTTTAAAAATTAAGCTAGTATCTTTAGATGGTTTAGATGGTTAAAAACATCAATTTCTCCAGTCTTTTGTGAATCCTTCTTTTCATTTAACTTTTAATCAAAACTAGCATTTATACATAAATGTATACTTTTTTTTAAAAATGTATACTTTTTATATGAGGTGCCCTACTGTACTTAATGTATCTTAGAAAACTTTCCATATCGGCATATGTACATTTTTATTTATGCTGGGGATCTAACCCATGGTCTTGTGTATGCTAAGCAAGCACAGTGCCATTGAGCTACATCCCCACCCCTTATTGTTTATTTTTGTTCTTTGAGACAGGATTTTACTATGTTGCCCAAGCTAATCTTGAACTTGTAATTATTTTGCCTTAGCTTCCTGAGTAGCTGGAATTATAGGGGTGTATCAACATACCTGGCTTCTACATTTTTTTTTTTTCAGAGGTCTGGATAGTGCATACCAGAATGAGAGTACCGTCATTTATTTGACAATATAACTTCTTGAATTATTTAAAAATTATTTTAATTTAAATAAAGGCATTTGAAAACCTGGCATCTTATCCTGAAGTGTTTGGATTCTTTGTCAACATTATGGTGGTTCATGTAAATGATTCTCTTCATTTATCTATTGTGTTAATAGAGAGTGTAGACAACAGCTACTTCAGTATTTTGATTACTATACATAGGAAAAAGTTTAAAAATGAGAATGATATCTTAATGTAACAATGATAGTTAGTCCTGTGGCCTTTTATGCATGGAGAAATGTTATTAAAAATGAGCATCAGAAGGTAGTGTTGGGATATTTGCTGCTGGATGCATCTGAAAGAATTTGAGAGAAGGGTGTTGTGAAAACCTAGTACATGGCAGTTGATGAAAGTAGTTCGTGTACTTGTTCTGCTATGTCCTTGACCGAGTCCCGGATGACACAGGCTGGTGTGTGTGCAACAAAAGCTGATTCTGGTTTAGCTAAACAATAGAATACTTCACTGATATTTTAGAGCTCTTTTATAATTCTCTTTTCAATCTTTTGTTTTGTTTTTCCCCTGGTACTGGGAGTTGAACCCCAGGGTTTCTCAGCTGCAAAACAAGTATTCTACTCCTGAACTATGCCCCCCAGAGCTGTCATTTCTGTCTTTGTGAGTATAAAGTATATGCTTTCTAAAGTAAACTCTCACATTTAAGGAGAAGGTTGAAAACTGAACAGTAAAGTTCTTTTGATAGTTTTTTTGTGTGTCTGTGCAGGATGGGATGGGGGTGGTATTGGGGATTGAATCCAGGGATGCTTTCCCTCTCAGCTACATCCTCAGGCCTTTGTATATTTTATTTTGAAACAAGGTCTTGTTGGGCTGGGGATGTGGCTCAAGCGGTAGTGCGCATGCCTGGCATGCATGTGGCCCGGGTTCGATCCTCAGCACCACATACAAACAAAGATGTTGTGTCCGCCGAAAACTAAAAATAAATATTAAAAAAAAATTCTCTCTCTCTCTGTCTCTCTAAAAAAAAAAAAAAAAAAAAAGGTCTTGCTAACTCGCCAAGATTGGATTCAAACTTATGATCCTTATGCCTCAGCATCCCGAGTCACTGGGAATACAGGAGTGCGCCACTGCATCCGGCTTCTTTTGATAATTTTACTCAGTGGCTTAATCATTTTCAGTCTTTTAGTTCTTTCCTTTATCACATATGGCATGTGTGCTTTTTTGTTCCCAGTGAATGGCATGCTGTAAGTCCTCTGTCTGATGGGTCCAAAGCAGCTATGTGACTGATGTAAGATTCTGACAGAACTTAAGTACTATCTTATATGAGTGATATATTTTATTTCCTTTAATATCATCAAGTCATCTGCACCTACTCACTTATACATTTATGAGCAAAAGGGCTTTTTATTTTTTTCTTTTAAGCAAAGATAGATTAGGAATACTGATGATTTATTAAAAAAACAAGTAAGTCATTATTAATTAATGATGATACAACCTATTTCTCAAGATGCACACTTCTTGAATATAATTTTGCTAAGTAGTCTTAATCTTTAACTTAACTTCCTTAAGGAGAATCTAACACAAGTCCTTTTTTTGGTCTCCCTCACCCCCACCTTCCCATCCTCCTCTTAGGGACTTGGAGCATAGTATTTTACCTGACTTTGCAACTTCTCACGTTGTTCTAAGATGTATCCTCATATGATGCCAGATTCTTATGAATGCCACTGCTTCATCTCTCTGGTCATTTGTAAGTGGGCAATTTTATAGAGCAGCTTTATTCTCCTTGCTCCCTTATCTATTAAGAATATAAAATCTCCCTTTTCCCTTCTTAATGCTTTTCTTCAGGTGCTTTGATGACAATGATCCTTTACTAATGTCTCTTAAGTTATATTTAGATTTATTTTGTTTGGTCCACACATACCAGAAAAACACTAAGTTGGATTTTTTTTTTTTTTTTAGAGAGAGAGAGAATTTTTTAAAATTTATTTTTTAGTTTTCGGTGGACACAACATCTTTATTTTTATGTGGTGCTGAGCATTGAACCCAGCGCACTGTACATGCCAGGCGAATGCGCAACCGCTTGAGTCATATCCCCAGCCCCTAAGTTGGATATTTATATTCTGATTTTACAGATAAGGAGACTAAGGGAGGACTGAAAATGATTTGCTTATGGTCATAGCTAGTTTAGTAATGAATCCATCTTGCCAACCAGATTATTTTCTTCCAAAGCCAGTGCTTTTTGTGCTATACTATACTGTCTGTATTGGTTATTTTAAAAGTCTTTTCCTGAGCAAAGATAGTTCTTTCTGCTAGATAAGTTCTTAGTAACCCATGCCCTCTCTTTTGCTGGCTACATAATATTTTAAACATTTAAAAAAATTGTTCCTGGCTGCTGAACAGTTTGATTTTTCCTGGATTGTCACCATCAAAATAATAAAATGAAATTTTTTTTATTTTAGAAAATTTTCTAGAAAGATATTAGGTAAAACATATGAACATTTTAAAAGCTCTTAAATACTGCACAGTTGTTTCTCCTGAGGGAATGTTCTGATTTCATTATTTCTTTATTTAACCAGATGTCCACATAACAGAACATAGAATGCTTGATAAGGTATAATTATAGTCTTTGTTCAAAGAGATTAGAGTCACTGGTTTTTGTTTATTAGTGTAACAGTTATCATCAACACCATTTTATAAAAATTACTCTTTTTTTCTGTGATGATAGTTGGAGATTTTTGAGGTTGTGATCTTCTGTATTGTTTTTCACTTTTCCTGATCATGTAATTTATGATAACACTTCTGTAAGGACTTCAATATTTACATTCATATTTAACTGCTTCTATTTCCTGCAGCTCACTGACCAGGAAAAAAAAAACGAAAGAAATGTTAGAAACCTTTTTTTTAATTGTAGATGGCCACAATGCTTTTATTTATTTATTTTTTTAATGTGGTACTGGGCATTGAAGTCTCACACGTGCTAGGCAAGTGCTCTACCACTGAGCCACAACCCTAGCCCAGGAACCTTTGTTTTTAATTAGTAGGCTAACTCAAATGTCTAGGAGAGGGTGCAGTTGTATAGAACCAGAAAGAGCTATTTTCATGATGGTTAGTAATTAACTTAGAAGGTAAGTAAATTCAAGAATCATGTATGTTTGAATTATAAACATATCTTTGCCACTCAGTTTTACAGTTACAGCTAGGGCATTTGATTCAGAAATTTTTTTGGTGGTGGGGCTGTGTACTAGGAATTGAATCAATGGGCACTTTACCACTGAGCTACATCCCCAGACTGTTTTATTTTTATTTTTTAAAAAATTTTGAAACAGAGTCTCTCTGAGATCCATTGTTTAAGGCCTTGCTGAATTGCTGAAGCTGGCTTCAAACTTGTGATTCTCCTGCTTTAGCCTTTTGAATTGCTGGGATTACAGGCATGTGCTTGTAAAGATTCAGGTATCTTTTTTTTTTAATATGTAATTTTTTAGTTGTAGGTGGACACAACTAAATTTTATTTTTATGTGGTGTTGAGGATCAAACCCAGTGCCTCATGTGTGCCAGGTGAGTGCTGAGCCCCAGCCCCAGCCCTGATTCAAGTATCTTTTGTTATCTCGGATGATTATCAGAACTACCTTTTGGTTCCTACCGGTTGGTATTAGATGAAGATGAAATATTTTATGAGAATTTACAATTTTAATTATCAACAGTATCAATAATAGAATAAATTGACTGCAGTTTCCCTTAGAAACACCATTATTGTAGTGTGTGCATAAATATGGGTGAAAAGAACATTTTACAAATGAGAAAAACAAAGTTTCTCTGTTATCAGTTCTAAACTAGTTGTACTTCCTGTGCCTAGGAATGACCTAATAGTAAGATGGTGATGCAAACAACAGAGAGGCTGATCTCTATGAACCTGTGCTAGGATTAGCTGCCCACAGGCTCATTTCTTAATTTCCATTGGATAGTTCAGGAGAACATTTACCTGCTTTGTTTAGATAATCATTTTAATTGATTAGTTTAAAAATAGGTGTCTTGTTTTTAAAAATGGTTCTGTATAACTCAGGGATTTCTACTTATTTTGATTTTCCTTCTGAAAATTATATTTCAGTGAAGTAGTGTTGGGAGAAATATGATATCTGCCTCTAGTATTAAAGCCTAGAACATGTTTTTATTTCTAAATTTATTGATTTGCATAACTGTTTACTCTTCCTTGAGGGCTCAGCCCAGAAGGCTGGATGGTTAACTTCTTCTTCAAATTTCCCTTACATTTCACATTCTTTTTTTTTTTTTTTTAAAGAGAGAGTGAGAGAGAGAGGGGGACAGAGAGAGAGAATTTTAACATTTATTTATTTATTTTTCTTAGTTCTCGGCGGACACAACATCTTTGTTTGTATGTGGTGCTGAGGATCGAACCTGGGCCGCACGCATGCCAGGCGAGCATGCTACCGCTTGAGCCACATCCCCAGCCCCATATTTCACATTCTTAAATGGGTTCTGCTTTGTGTAGTTAAGCTCCATGTCCTATTTCCCTTTTTCTAACTTTTTCCTTAGTGATTTACACCTTCATTCTTTATCACTTATTTGCCTATTATGTTTAAAATATATTATCTATCTCTTCCCTCAAATATAAGCTGCACACTTATGTATATATATTATATATTTTTGTACTATACACATAAAAATGTGTGGAACAGGCCAACCAGTGAGAGTCCTGTCATTGAAGGAATTTTCCTTTTTATATTTTATCTAAAATATTTTTTTGTACTTTTTTTGTTTTCTACATTTTAGCCAGTTCAATAGTGTTTCTGTGCATTCTTGTCAACTCTTTGTATTTAAGTTATTTTTTATTGTAACATTTAAATCTCAGCTTGTTGGGCTGGGATTGTGGCTCAGTGGTAGAGCGCTTGCCTAGCACGGGCGGGACTCGGGTTCGATCCTCAGCACTACATAAAAATAAAGGGTGTTGTGTCCATTTACACCTAAAAATAAATATAAACAAACAAACAAACAAATAAATAAATAAATCTCAGTTTGTTTCATGCCCATTTTTTTTTAGTTTTATTGTTTTTATTTTTTTTAAATACATGACAGCGGAATGCATTACAATTCTTATTACACATATAGAGTTCAATTTTTCATATCTTTGTATATAGAGTGTGTTCACGCCAATTCATGCCTTTATACATGTACTTTGTTTTTTTTGCATTACAATTCTTATTACACATATATGCCATAATATTTCATATCTCTGCTTATATATAATGCATGCCTACATGTACTTTGGATAATGATGTCCATCACATTCCACTGCCTTGCTAATCCCCTGCCTCCTCCCTTTCCCTTCCACCCCTCTTCCCTATCTAGAATTCTTCTAATCCTCCTGTGCTCCCCCTCCCATCCGACTATGAATCAGCCTCCTTATATCAGAGAAAACATTCGGCATTTGTTTTTTTAGGATTGGCTATCATGCCCATTTTATAAAGACTTCAACCCATTCTTGTGTGATTTTGATATTAGGCACCATCTTCACCTCTGTGTTTCCTGCTCTGTTTTGTCCTGCTCTGTGGCACAAGTACTGCTCTGTTATGTATTTCAACATCCTGATCCTGTGATCAGAGAGCAAAATTTTATTAGCTCCTCAGGGCTGGATCAAAAAGTAGCCCTTGGGATTCTGGAAATTCCCCTTGTTAACCCTGAGCAGGTTCATCTATTTCAAATTTCAAGCTTATAAGTTAATGTACTAGAATAGGTCCCACCTTTTCCCCTTTGAGGAATCTAGTAATAGAAAGAAATCTGGGGCAGAAATAAAGACTTCGTACACTCACAAATGGTGTAATAGTACCAAAGATTCTTATATATAGTTTAATATATATTATAATATAAATAAATGAGTGTCATCAGTTTAAAGAGACAAAGAGGCAAGGCCATCTCCTGCCCCCTTCCCCCCAATCTAGGGGCACTCAACCCAGACTTTTTTTTTGGTGGGGGGTACCAGGGATTGAACTCAGGGACACTTAAGCACATCCCCAGCCCTTTTTTGTATTTTATTTGGAGATAGGGTCTCACTGAGTTGCTTAGGTCCTCTCTGTTGGAATTACAGGGATGCCCCACCATGCCCTTTCCTGTAGTATGTCCGGGTTTGGAAACAGCACTAGGCAAAACAGGAGGAACGGGGAAGGGAGAATATCACAATGAATGAAATGGACATTTGGTTTAGTTGCCATCTGACTGCCTAGATTAACAAAGCAAGTTGCTTGGAAATTTTTTTTTTTTTTTTTTTTTTTTTAAAGAGGGAAAGAGAAGCTGGGATTGTGGCTCAGCAGTAGAACGCTCACCTAGCAAGGGAGGGACCAGGGTTCGATCCTTAGCACCACGTAAAAGTAAAGGCATTGTGTTGTGACCATCTACACCTAAAAAATAAATATTAAAAAAATTATTTAAAAAAGAGGGAAAGAGAGAAGAAGTAATAACTTTGCACTATTTCAGTATTGTAGAAGATTACTGGTGGTCTTTCAGATTTTTAAGCTACTTGGTTGTTTTAGGTGATTGAAGCCCTTTTTTCTGCTGGTACTGGACTCGGTGAAGGTCTTTTCTCAGGAACCACTCAAGGATAAATTCACAATGATGATTAAGCCATGGACTATTTCCAGGCCTTGGCTTGCTGAATTAGAAGAACACTTTGGGGAAATGTTGACCTTGGCACTGACAAAGCACCAAATTCCTTCTCTGCATTGTTTTGCGTCTCATGCAAGTTCCTGATGGATTGTACTGTCCCAGATAGTGATATGCATTGAATGTTGTGCTAAATACAGAATAAGCTCTTGAAGGAATTAAATGTAGACAAGTACAGCATTAATTATTTGTAGTACAAAGAGATATACTCTCTGAATCCTTTAAATAGCAAACTCCATAATGCTCTTAAATGTGATTGATCATATATAGTTATTAGATACAGTTTTAAGAAACAAATTATACTAAATATAATGAGAAATATATATATTTGCATATATGCATATATGCAAACATATCTAACCTCATTTTATTTCCTCATGAACTAACATTTTCAAGTGGCAGTATACATGTCTTAACATGCTCTGTATACATGCATGTAAATGGCACTGTCATAGATTCATTTTTTGTGGCTTATCTTTAAAAGAGTTATCTTTTATTGGTTAGTAACCACATTGCATTTTTGACAGATGTTGTGATACCAGTTCATTGAAATTTTAAAAACTTGTTTTGTGGTCTGGTATATGGTCAATTTTTATAAATGTTCTATTTGTTTAAAAAGAATATGTATCAATGAGAGCTCCACAAGAGAATTAAGCTCCACAGAAAATTGAGTAACTTTCTAGTTCTTCCAAGGATGGTACATAACCAGCATCATTTCACATGCACAGGAGATAAGTCCTCCATTTTTTTTAAATTTATTTTTTTAGTTGTAGTTGGACACAATATCTTTATTTTATTTATTTATTTTTATGTGGTGCTGAGGATCGAACCCAGGGCCTCACAAGTACTAGACAAGAGCTCTACCACTGAGCTACAACCCCAGCCCTAAGACCTCCATTTTATGTGATGAATTGCTTAAGATTATTTATAAATGACTTAGTAGTTTGTATACAGACATCCACTAGTGTGGCCTGTTTACTAAATGACAGTATATTTTGAATAGCAGTGATTTGATTCACTGAATTTTAGATGTTTTTAGATTTTAGATGTTTTAAATTTTTGAGATTTTTCTTAAAAAAAAACTTTATTGAAATTTACCCATTTAAAGTATGTATAATTCAGTGTTCTTTGAAGTTCACAGTATTGTTATAACCATTATCATAATCTTTATTAGAGCACCTCCCCAAAAAGAAAGCCCCCTATATTCATTAGCAGTCACTTCTCATTTCCCACTACGCATCCCCTGGCAACCACTAAAATATTTTCTGGTTCTGTGCATTTGCCTATCTGGACATTCATATAATGGCATCATATAAATGTAGTCTTTTACTTAGCATAGGATTTCCAAGGTTCATCCATATTGTAGCACGTATCAGAATGTTAGTTCTTTTTATTGCTGGATAATATTTCACTATGTAGAAATACTATCTTTTGTTTATTCATTTATCAGTTGATGGGCATTTGGGTTGCTTCCATTTTGGGGATATAAGCAATGCTGCTATCAACATCCGTATACAATATATATATATATATATATATATATATATATATATATATATTTGTAAATGTGGTGGTTTTATCTGAGGAGGTTTTTAAAGCTTCAACATAAATATTACCCATTACAAAAATTCAGACACCCCACATTAGTGTCTTTTCATTTGTGATTTTTTTCCCTGAGATTTTGATGTTAGTAGGAAAAGAGTTGGTGGAGAGGGGAGCTAACATTTATTGAGTGTCCAAACTGGACTAAGCACTCTGCTAGGAGCATGGCGTACATTATTTTACTTAATTCTGTAACAATCCTTTGCATTTCCTTTACAGATGAAAAAACAAAAACTTAGAAGCCTTAATTAAATCAACCAAAGTGGCATCATTAATAAGTGACGAGCCAGGCTTAGAATCTAGATCTCTTTGACTTCAGAGCATCACACAAATTTGGAAGATTGGATTTCTAAAAACACTTACAAAGGGTAGTCAAATTACTTTCAGCAAATCAGGCCTTTCTGATGATATATCTTCCTTTCCTTGACAGCATTCATTTTCTATCATTGTAAAGAAGGTCATAATTGTATGCCTGTTGGTAACATAGTTAGTAGTTTTAGGATCTTGGTGAGGGTCTTTTGTCAGTGTTTACACTGAATCATGATGGAATATAATCAGTAAAAGTAAAGATGATTTAGCCCAAGCTTGAGGAATTTCCTGGAATTTCTAATAGCTCTGTACAGCAGCTCTTAATCTGAACACAGAGGAAAAACATTCTTCTCACAATTTGCTTATTTCCAGGTGGTAGTCCTTCAACAATTAGCAAATTAGAAATTGGAAGTTGTGTTTACATATCAAATGGTTGCAGTTTTTAATTCAGTAATGAAAATAATTTAGAAAAATTATTTGTAGTGAAAACTCATGGAAAAAGCATGTATCAGAAATATTAGCACTGTCTAGATCAACTAGTTCAAGAATCTGAACTTGTGTTTTTAAGTGATTTATTAGTTCAAGAGTTTCTGTGAAGTACTCTGATTTCAAATAAGTAAACCATATTTACTTTGTGACATTTCAGCTTGATCAAAACTTTATTTATAAAGCCAAGACTGGATACAAATAAAGATTTATCAAGAATATTAACAGTGAAAAGTTTGTAAGGGGTATATCTTACCAACATAACAGTTAAGTTAGTTTTGAAAGTTTTAGTACTGTGGCTTGTGGTTCTGGTGTGGACACTAGTTATTTGCTGCCACTGACTGATAATAGTGTCATTTTCTTTTCTTTTCTTTCTTTCTTTCTTTTTTTTTTTTTTTGAGAGAGAGAGAGAGGGGGGGGGGAGAGAGAATATTTCATTTTATTTTTATTTATTTATTTATTTATTTATTTTTAGTTCTTGGCGGACACAAGATCTTTGTATGTGGTGCTGAGGATTGAACCCGGGCCGCACGCATGCCAGGCAAGCGCGCTACGGCTTGAGCCACATCCCCAGCCCCATAATGATGTCATTTTCTATGTAATTGTGGGTGTGATACAGGTAACAGGTTTGGGAGGTCCCAAACCTCCCAAATAGCAGGCACTTAAACAAGGTAGAAATTGATTTCTGGGTCATGCAGTAGCTTGAACTGGGATTAGTAACTGCTTCGTGAAGTCATCAGGCTTTAGGCTCTTTTTATTCTGTTCCTTCATCATTCTTGGGCCTGGCTCGCAACCTGTTGCCCAAGATGGCTGATTACTACAGTACTGCTTTACTGCTTTAGTCATCTGGAAGGGAGGAAAGGGAAGGGAGGTCATTCTGTTTCTATTTAAGTGTAATACCTGGAAGTTGCACAGATGTTTTCTATCACTTCCACATTGAACAGAAATTGGGTTTTTGACCACTTAGCTATAAAGAGAATAGGAAATGTGTTTTTATTCTGATTGGTTGTTTTCCCAGCTAAAAATGTGTTTATGGAAGACAAAAAAAGATTCTGGACTGTTCTCTCCTTAAACCCTTTGGCATACAAACTATTGTGCTTGCCTTTTTTCTCCCCTTTTATGCTTGACATTTATAATGATGTTTCCTCCTCTTTCATGTTCTGTGAAAATATCATGTCTGCATTCTTTTTTTTTAAACTGTTTTTTTTTTTAAGGCATTGCACCTTTATTTATTTATTTTTATGTGGTACTGAGGATCCAACCCAGGGCCTCATACATGCTAGGTGGAGTGCTCTACCACTGAGCCACAACCCTGCCCAATGACTGCATTCTTAAAGCCTCATTCTGAAAAAACTATAGTATGAAAATATTTGTTTCAAATGAGAAAGAGTAAAGAAACAGTATTTCAAATTCACATCCACAAAGTGTTTTTTTTAATATTTATTATTTAGTTTTAGATGGGCACAATATTTTATTTTTATGTGGTGCTGAGGATCAAACCCAATGTCTCATGCATGCTAGGTGAGTGTTCTAACACTGAGCCACAACTCCAGCCCCCCGTCCCCCACAAAGTATTATATATATATATATAAAATCTTTATTTATTTTTATGTGGTGCTGAGGATCAAACCCAGTGCCTCACACATGTGAGGCAAGCATTTTACCATTGAGCTACAGCCCCAGTCCCCCCACAAAGTATTTTTAATGCAAGAATTTTAATAGTTTTGTAAATTTTGAAGTATATAATAAATAAGTATATATTTAATACCTAAAAATAATCGAACAAATTCAACATTTGATGACATCTTGCTTTTATTCTAGATTAATAATGGTTTTCTAACTGCCAGCATCACTGTCTTTATTTTTTTATTTTTTAACTTTATTTTATTTATTTATTTGTTTGTTTGTTTGTTTGTTTGTTTATTTATTTATTTTTATGTGGTGCTGAGGATTGAACCCAGGGTCTTGCATGTGGGAAGCGAGAGCTCTACCGCTGAGCCATAACCCCAGCCCAACATCACTGTCTTTATATGGAGTGCTTAGACTGCTTAATATTCACACTTCTGCATACTGACAGCCTTGAAAATTTATAATTTTTAAATAATGTTACATTCAGATATGTGCTAATATTTTGTTATTTTGGGAAAAAAGAATGCTGTGCAGAAGTTTTTGTTATTATTGGGAGTAGTGGTCCTCCCCCCCCCTTTTAATCCCTAGTTTGATTGTGATTAAGTACATTGAGTGAAGTACAGGAAATATCTGTTAGAACTCTGAAGTATTATTCCTTGCATTGTTGTTTTTGCTATTTTAGGGTAAGGAATTCATTGTGTGTGTGGTTTTGTTCCCCCTCCCTGTGTGAAACTACAGGAAAGAAGTAGATTTTTCTGTAACAATATTGGAGACATAAATATCTCTAGGGGGACAATAAACACAGATTATAGAAATAGAGAAAGCATCCTATATCAACCAAACCAAAAGTTACACCCCAAACATTGGTGGGTGTTTATAAAGTTACAGGTACTTTTAAGAATTCTTAGACATATCATCATCCCTCTTTTTTTTTTTTAAGTTGTAGTTGAGTACAATACCTTCATTTGATTTATTTATTTTTATGTGGTGCTGAGGATCAAACCCAGTGCTTCACACATGTGAGGCGAATGCTCTACCACTGAGCCACAACCCTAGCCCTCATCCATCTCTTTTAAGCACTATTTGACCTTGTAAGGGCATCAGCTCTTACACTACCAAAATGCCATGGACACCTTTCTTATAAGTTATATAGCTGCAAGATCATTTTTATTCTATTTGGTTACTTCTCCACCCTTCCTCAGTAGCTTCTGTTACTGAGTGTTATTAACATGTAACGTTTATTCTTTTGCTGAGGCTGCATTGAGGTGTGTGGATTGTTTTTATTTAATCTTTAAAAATAGTGACCACCAGCAAGTTATTTTAAATTGTGCCATGCTAGGCTGGGGTTGTAGCTCGGTGCTAGAGTGCTTGCCTAACACAGGTGAGGCCCTGGGTTCAATCCTCAGTACTACATAAAGAAATAAATAAAATAAAGGAATTGTATCCATCTACAACTATAAAAAACAATTTAAAAAAAATTGTGCCATGCTAAAGAAGAACCAGAAGCAACAGCTGGCTGTTTTTGTTAACTCAGGGTGAACCCTGTGGGGTTAAGGAGCTCTTCTTTCCTTCCCATCAGTGCTTCTGATGTTTTTTTTCGTCTCCCTCTCCCCCAATAATCTATTACTTCAGTCATTCTTTTACCAGACTGACCCCTCTGAAATTTTACCACCATATACCCCAAAGTCAGTCCTGGACCTGCATTAATCTCTTCATGTAATCTCTGCCCTTTCTCCCTTGCCTTTAGTGAGCAGATGACAATTTCCATTTTTAGTGATTCCTATAAAACACAATCTTCAGTCTTCTATATTCTTTTCTTTTTTTTAAAAAAGGGCATAACAGAGGTTTGGGATCCCCCGCCCCCCCAGTACCAGGGATTGAACCCAGGGGCACTTAACCACTGAGTCACATTCCCAGCCCTTTTTTGTATTTTATTTAGGGACAGGGTCTTGCTAAGTTGCTAAGCCTGGCTTTGAATTCACAGTCCTTTTGCCTCAGTGCCCTGGGCTTTCAGGCATGTGCCACCAGGCCTGAGTAGCAGATGTTTATTTAGGAAAGTAGATGAATGTTCAAGAGAAAATGAGGACAATGTCCAGAGAGCCGATGAGGTAAAACAAAGAATATATACATTCAAGGGAGAATGTGGGCTGTCCCCAGAGGGGCAACTAATCAAGTATTCTTGATTATTCATGGCTTTGTGTTTATGTCAAAGTTCATAGAGAAGAAAGGTAGGACTGAGAAATAGGGAGGAGAATTAGTTTAGGAGGGAACCTTTCCATGTTCCTGGTAGCCATTCCTGAATTCTTTGGAATCTTGTTACTTCTTTCAGAGAATGTGTTCTACCATCCCAAGATAAATTCTCAGTATATTTCCTGTTAATACTTTTTAAATTATAGAATTTAGGTTGATAGTGCTGCAAATCATTTATTCAACTAGTATTGTTGATTGCTTCTGTTCTATAAAGTATCTTGATAGCCTAGATTCTTGCTTCTACTTTTTTTTTTTAATCCTCCCATCCCCCAACTCAAAGTTATTCCAGCCATTAGGCTTCTCCTTGGGACTACTAGAGAAAAATCACAAAACTATAGAAATTGATGCCAATAAAAAAAGTTCTGTTTTCCTGTCTCCCTGGACTCTCAGCACTGTCTGGGATTAGTCAACATTTTTTTGAGTTAACTTCCTCTGCCACTATTAGAGGCATTAGAGTGCCATGTCATTGAGTGCTTTTTTGTACTAGGAACTAAGAATATCACATGTATTATCTCTTAATAACATGTAGGTTTTATTATCCTCATATTACAAGAGGAAATTGAGCCTTAGAGAGAATAACTTTTTCAGATTCAACTGGATAAAAACTGGGGAAGAGTGTGTGCCTCTCATTCCTATAGAGGCAACTCTGAATATCTTTAACAAAACTATTTCCTCCAAATCCTCTTTCCCTCTTAGAAAGGCAGCATGGAGTAGTAGTTAAGAGCTTGGGTCTGAGCCAGATTTGAAACTGGAGCTCTCACAATGTTGTTTTTTTGGTGCAGTTCACTTAATCTCCTCGTGCCTCACTTTTCTCACCTGAAAACTGGAACTATTAATATATCATCCCTTGAGATTATTTTGACGGTTAATTTAATATAGTGTGTGGGGGGAAATAGACAAAAACTTTTTACTCTGACTCTTGCACATAAAAAATTTAGAGGTTATCAAGTCAGAGCCCCTTCATGGGGTCTGAATCAATTCCTAATGCTCCCCTAATATCTATACCTACCTTTTTTTCTTCCTTCCTTCCTTCCTTCCTTCCTTCCTTCCTTCCTTCCTTCCTTCCTTCCTTCCTTCCTTCAAGAAAGAAGTATCAAATTCTACAATCTTTTTAGCCTTTTATACATCTTTTTAAAAAAAAATTTAATATTTATTTTTTAGTTTTCTGCGGACACAATATCCTTGTTTGTTTGTGGTACTGAGGATCGAACCCGGGCCGCATGCATGCCAGGCAAGCACGCTACCGCTTGAGCCACATCCCCAGCCCACCTTTTATACATCTTGGCAAAAACAGAAAATGATAATATTTGTTCCATACTGTGGAATAAAAAGATTGCCTTTTGGAAGTGACTGGCCTGTGTCTTCCCATTCCCTCAGGCTTTGTCAGGCTGCCTGAGGGCTGAGGATAAACATTTCCACACCCGTAAAAGTACCAGAGCCTACACCACCATTCCAGTTTAGGTTTGGAAGCCCTGGAGCTAACCATTGAATGATGTGGTTCAATGGGACAGCCCTGTTGAAATCTTTTAGACCTCATAGCCACCATTATCAAACTTGCAATTAAATAACTAATTATAGAATTATTTTTGGATGTCTCTATGCTGGAAGATACTACAAAATTATAATTAGGATCATAAATATGGGACTATGTCCTAAGCCAAAGTAGTACTTTGCATATAGGAAGTTCTTGTATTTGTTGGCTGAATCAGTGTTGCAACCTTTTCCTGATAGCGCTTTATCTATAACATATTTATCCATCTTTAAGAAAAAGACACACGCCTTTTGACTCTAGCATTTTGTAAATATTATGCAGTATCTCATTCCCTTTAAGACACATTGAAGGAAAAAAATCCATTGCACTCATTTCACCTTTTATTCATTCATCAGTACTGTAATCTTTCTCCACTATTCCTTTAAAACTGCTCTTAACTGGTTCATTGGTGATCTAGCTGCTAAACCCAGTGGGTATTTTTAAAAAATTCTTTTTTTTTTTTTTAGTTGTAGATGGATACAATGCCATTATTTTATTTATTTATTTTTATGTGGTGCTGAGGATCAAACCCAGTGTCTCACACATGCTAGGCAAGTGCTCTACCACTGAGCTACAACCCCAGCCCCTCCAGTGTTTTTTTTTTCTTTTTTTTTTAAGTGCTTATTTTATATTTGTGATTATATTCATCATCTCTTCCTTTCTTTCCCTGTATCAACTCTTTCCCCTACCTGTTCTTTACAGGATTTTTTTGGGTGATATCATTCATACCTAAGACTTTAGCTACCACCTCCTACACTGATAGTTTCCAAAAATCTATATACCTATGCTAGAGCTAATCTGTTGCCTCCTGGATATCCTCCCTTGTTTTTGACTAGCCATATATTAGCAGTGCCAGACAAGTGGCATTAATCAAACACTGATCAAAAGCAGCATAGAGCTTTTGAGATCCTCAGGCCTACAGATGAGGAAGCTGAGGCTTAAAAATGTATAATAACTTTTCTAGAGTCATAGACCTTGTTTGTAGCAAAAGAGAGTCTCTGGATGCCTGAAACCTGAGGTTATAGATCTCTGCCAAACATAAACTGTTTTCTGCTTCATTGGAGAAAACTTTTCTACTCTGACCTAAATGACTTGCTTATTTTATGATCCACGAGCTACAGCAATGGCAGTATTCTCCTTTCTTGTGTTTTTCCTTGTAAATTTTTTGGTTCTCAGAGCAGTATGAATTGATTACCAACGAAATTTTTTTCTCTTCAAAAATTTTTTATACTTGCAAGAGCTCCTGCTTAGATTTTGATCAGTTGTTACTTTTATCTCCCCTATTTGATAAAGAATGCCTGGCTCATGTACACTGTTTAATGCCAAATTTAGTGACTAGTAATAGATGTTATTATTTATTTATTTATTTGGTACCAGGAATTGAACCCAGGGAGCTTAACCACTAAGCCAGATCCCAGCCTTTTAAAATATTTTATTTAGAGAGAAGGTCTCTCTGAGTTGCTTAGGACCTTGCTAAGTTGCTGAGGCTGGCTTTGAACTCAAGATCCTCCTGCATTAGCCTCCAGAGCCGCTGGGATTACAAGTGTGTGATACTGAGCCTGGCTATTGCCTAGTTTTAAAAAATTGTTCTAATGGATGCCAGAATAAAGCAGGGAGTAATTGACTATATCTAACTATTATTTGTATTGTTTTGGTACTGGGGATTGAACCCCGGAGTACTGTACCAGTGAGCTACATCCCCAGTCCTTTTTATTTTTTGAGACAGAGTCCTGCTAATTTGCTGAGAGTCTTGCTAAATTACTTAAGCTGGCCTCTAACTTTTGACCCTCCTGCCTCAGCCTCCTGAGTTGCTGGGAATTCAGACACGTGCCACTGCACCTGCCTCTAGCTATTATTGCTGCAAACAGTTTTCTAATATTTCTAAGGAAATTAAAGATAAAAGTCAAAGGAAAGAAGCGCCCATAAAGAAAATTGTCTCCCCTGCCACCCTTCCCCCTTTACCCCCTCCTTTTGCTAGTTTGGCAACCTTCATGGTTAAATATATGCAGGCCTATTTTGTACATAATGGCACTATTTTTATACACACACACACACACACACACACACTCTCTCTCTCTCTCTCTCATTTCTTGTTTAGATAATTTTTCCTCATTGAGTTATCATTTTTCTTACTTTTAGATTGTTAGCATCTGAAGGCACTAATTTTGTTGGCTCTTAGTGCTCAAAATTTAGCATGTTAAATTGTCTGTAGAGACACTTAATGCACTCTCTCTGCCTCCTCTTTTAAAAAGAATCAGCCTGCTGGCTGCAGTGGTGCATGCCTGTAGTCCTAGTGACTCTGGAGGCTGAGGCAAGAGGATCATGAGTTTGAGGCCAGACTCAACAACTTAGTTAGACCCTGTCTCAAAATAAAAAATGTAAAAAGGTTTGGGGATGTAGCTCAGTGATAAAGCACCTCCTGGGTTCAATCACTAATACCAAAAGCTCAGTGGTAAAGTAGAGCACTTGCCTGAAAAAAAGCAACCAGCCTAGAATTTTCTAAATAAACCTTTTATTGATAAAGATCTTGAAGACTCATCATAAGCACTCAAGGTAGGAATTATTCCAGTTTTACCTATTATGAAACCGAGGAACAAAGTTGCTCACTAACTTACCTATTTGTGAGTAAATAACAGACTTAGGGTCCAATGCCATGTAAACTTCCTACTAGGGGGAAAATCCTCTGTTTTTCCCACTGATTGAGCAAATTCATGATTCCTTTTGCTTTTAAACTTTCAAGCCATTTGCAAATTTCTTATTTGCAGGCATAGTTTTTCTAAGTAGACGAATGAGCATACCTTTTGCATTAGGTGGATTAATTTAACCAGCTGCCTGATGTAGTCAGGCTTACAGTTTGGTTTCTCAGTGTCTTAAGTGTTATACTTGTTGCTTTCTATTTGTTTGAACTTGCTTTGTGCCTTAGGTGAAATACCATTTGTAAGAAGTCATATGTATATGACCTAGAAAACATAATTGTGCAGCCAAAAAATGATTCTATGATTTGAATTTGGAGTAATCTGGGCTTATCCTCTACTTCTTAACACAGAAAATGTTTAGTAATTGTCATAAATGAGGTGAGAGGACATCTACTGAGAATGGAAAGTTGAATTTCCTTGAAATTTTTTGTAAGATTAGCAAGGTTTGAGTTACAAGAAGACTGTCAAACTGGGTGTGATGGCGCACGCCTGTAATCCCAGCGGCTCAGGAGGCTGAGACAGGAAGATCATGAGTTCTAAGCCAGCATCACCAACAGCAAGGCTCTAAGCAACTCAGTGAGAACCTGTTTCTAAATAAAATACAAAATAGGACTGAGGATGTGGCTCAGTAGTTGAGTGCTCCTGAGTTCAATCCTCAGTATCAAAAAAGAAGAGAGAAGACTGTCAGTTGAAGACTTTTAGAACTATTGATTTTTTTAAGTTAGATGAATAAAAATTCCCATGTTTTAATGGATTGTAGAATTTTATCAGAGTTTTATTTCTGGCTAAACTATGAAAATGTGATCTTAAGATTGTTTTTATCTGGTGTAAAAATAAACTATAGAGAGAATTAGAAATAAGCCAGTGTTTTTGAAGGTTTAGAGTCCTCTTGGACAAATTCCACTGAGATATAGCAAGAAAAGTAGGTATAGAAAGACAAAAGTCAGCGGCTTGTGTAAGGGGTAAGAAGACCATTGTATTTTTTTTTTTTTTAAAGAGAGAGGAGAGGGGGGAGAGAGAGAGAGAGAGAGAGAGAGAGAGAGAGAGAGAAAATTTTCAATATTTATTTTTTAGTTCTCGGCGGACACAACATCCTTGTTGGTATGAGGTGCTGAGGATCGAACCCGGGCCGCACTCATGCCAGGCGAGCATGCTACCACTTGAGCCACATCCCCAGCCCAAGACCATTGTATTTTATGACTGTGTGCTTTATGTGTTTGTGAGCTTTCATGCATCCCTTCTGGAAGGAAGATGTTTGAAAATCAGTGACCACTGAATGTAATTTTATTGAATAAAATTAATAAATAGCTCAGTTGGAAGAGGGCTTGCCTCGCATGCACAAGGCCCCAGGTTTAATCCCCAGCACCAGGGGGAAAAAAAAAGGAAGAAAATTAATATTACAGGGGCTAGGGGTTGTGGCTCAGTGGCAGAGCGCTCACCTAACGTGTGAAGAACTGGGTTCGATCCTCAGCACCACATAAGAAAATAAATAAATAAAATAAAAGTATAGTGTCCACCTACAACTAAAAAAAAGTTTTTAAAATTAATATTTTAAGGAAAATATAATAAAATATAATGATAAAAAATTTGCCATGTCTTCTGGCCAGCTATATCCAGGATAGGATCCAGTTCCTTTGCCTTTTTCAACATTGCTTAAAATTGACCTCATTCACATTCTCAGCCTTATCTGTCTATCTATCCATCTATCTATCTATTTATTTATTTTCAATCTCTTTCTCTGTGATCTATTTACATCCTCTGTGAATGAAGAGTAATAACCTCAGTTCCAGCCAAAACCAACATCTACAACCTTCCTATCTAAAATTTACATTTAAAGATGGATTAGGTTGAGGAGATACAGGTGTATAGATTTGAAGACAATGACTCTTTAAAACTTTTTCTTCTTAGTCTCTCATTTCTTTTGGTCTCCCATTTTTTTCCCCTTTTAATTACCCCTTAACAAATGAAAAGGCCATATTCTATATTAGGTGAATATTTAGTAATAATAATGACTTTTTAACTGCCATTTTTAACAGCAGCTGGACACAGTTCTTAGGAGTTGGCTGTCTCATTTAGAAGATGAAAGGTATTTAGAGACAATTCACTCCAGGATTCTGGGGGATGGGGGGATTGTTGATGTCTTTTAGAAAGTCATCTATATATTTTGAAGAAAGTCATAAAAACAGTTAATCACATGTTGTTCATTTTATGAATAATAGGTTAGTTTTATTCCTTTATGGCATCTGATCTGGAGGCTACCTACAAAGAAAAGCAGTAGACAAAGAACAATAAGAAAAGGCTAGGGGAACTGGAGATGCCTCTCAGTGGTAGAGCTAGTCTAGTTTATGTCTTTTAGCAACACATTTATCTTGTAGCCTTGTAGTTTCTTGTTTTGTCATGAAGGTTATATTTTTCTGTTGATTGAAGATTGAATAGGATTTTTAATCCGAATTGGTTTCAGAATGTTTTGAAAATAGAGAATGGTGGTTGTGTTCTATAGAGCTGTTTAAAAAAGAGGGAAGTAGAGCAGTGTAATCCCAACTATTTGGAAGGTTGAGGCAGGAAGATGGCAAGTTTGAAGTCATGCTTGGCAACATAAGTGAGACCCTGCTTCAAACAAACAAACAACAAACAGAAAGAGTGAGGGGGAGACTGGGCTTGGTGTTGCTTTACTATAATCCCAGATGCTTGAGGGCAGAGGTAAGAGGATTGTAAATTTGAGACCCCCTGGGAAATTGAGTGAGATTGTCTGAAAATAAAAAAAATAAAAAGTGCTCTGCGTGGTTAATTGATAGAGTGTTTGCCTAGCACTTGTGAAACCCTGTGTTCCACCCCCTGTACTGAAAGAAGGAGAGGAAATTAGTGAATCTGGGGGTAAACCTCAGCCCCAGACTTTAAGTGTCTGAGGATTCCATGTTGAGAAATAAATATTGGAGTCCTACCTTTATTATTATTTTTAATTAAAAATTTTTTGTAGTTCTAAATGGACAGAATGCCTTTATTTTGTTACGTGACGCTTAGTATTGAACCCCAGCCCCATTTTATATAACCTCACATGTGTTAGGCAAACACTCTGCAACTGAGCCATAACCCCAGCCCCAGAGTCTTACCCTTTGGACCTGAAATACCAGCAGTAAGTCCAGTGACCTCTTCATCAGAGATTGAGTGTACAGCTTTTATATCTTTTGTTGCTCCATGGCTTGGCCTTTTCTTCTATGGTGGGCTTGATAAACTGTCTTCATCTTCATTGTCTGTCTGTTCTAAAAGTCATGCTTCCAGGCATAACCCAGGAGCAACTTTTGTGCCATCTTCCCAATCTTTCTAGATCAGAATTGGGAGCCTCTTTCTGAAAAGGAATATGGGGTAGTGTTTAAGAGCAGAGACTCTGGAGTTCAGCCTGCCTGGGTTCAAATCCTGATCACAGTACTTACTAGATGTGACTATAGCTAGTTGCTTCAATTTCTATGCCCTGTAAAATGAGAGTGAAGATAATATCACAGTGAAAGACTGTTGCAAGACTCTTGGAATGGAGACTAATACATTGTAAGCCTTGATAAGTGTTCTCATTTATGTTTATTGAGTATTATAATTATTTTGTTACCATTATTTCCTTTGTGCTTGGAGAGAACTTTGTTCATAATCTCTAGTGTAGCCCTTGTCAGGTTGTTTTTTTTTTTTTTTTTTTGGTGTGTGTGTGTGTGTGTGTGTGTGTGTGTGTGTGTGTGTGCGCGTGTGCGCGTGTGTGTGTGTGTGTTGGTACTGGGGACTGAATCCAGGTCCTTTCACATACAAGGGAAGTGGTCAACCACTAAGCTATACAGCTCTTTTTACCTTATTTTGAGACAGAGTCTCACTAAGTTACCAAGGTCGGCCTTGAATTTGTGTTCCTCCTGCTCTAGTCTCCCCAGTAGCTGGTATTATAAGCATGTGCCACTATGCCTAGCTACTTGGTATTTTTATTGTGATTATTTGTTTAGACTGGTAACTTTAGACACTATTATTTCATTTTTCCTTAATACTCTTTGTGTCCATTCAATTCTCAAAAATGTTTTTATTGCAATCCTAAAGTCCCCCAGCATGGTTTTTCTGACTAAACAGATGTGACTTTGAGGTGGTGCTATAGTAGCACATATCTCTTTTTTCCCATTGGAGCAGAAAGAGTTTATGGCTATAGCTGTAATCCTTCCTCTCTGTCAGGATTGTTCCCTACAGAAAAAGTTATAACTGTCCAGAATTTTCCAAATCCAAAGTTTATTTTACACCTAATTGTTCAGAGTACTTGCAGGACTATAAATGAAATTACCCTTACCCTAAGTCCCTGCAAGACTCCTAAACCAGCTACCAAATGTGGCCATATCTGTACTGAACCAGCCAGTAGCAGAGTAAAACTAGCAAACTACTAAGAGATTATATCATTAGAATTTATACAATATTCTCATATTAGAAGGAAAGACCATACTAAACCATGTCACCCATTTTGTAGTTTTTTTCTTTCTTTCTTTCTTTCTTTCTTTCTTTCTTTCTTTTTTTTTTTTTTTGGGTACTGGGGATTGAACTCAGGGGCACTTGACCACTGAACCACGTCCCCAGCCCCATTTTATATTTTATTTAGAGACAGGGTCTCATTGAGTTGCTTAGCGCCTTGCTTCTGCTGTGACTGGCTTTGAACTTGTGATATTCCTGCCTTAGCCTCCTCAGCCACTGGGATTACAAGCGTGTACTACTATGCCCGGCAGGCTTTTCTTTCTTTAACCAGGCTGAGGTCATGATGCTTCCTTTTGGATTTTTGAACTGCATTTAATGTGCTACTTTCTCATGGCACTTTTATTATGGAGTGTTAGTAATGTTTGTCTCGTCTCCTTTCTATACCATAGTTGCTTACCCCTGCCCTTGCCTGGCTATAGGGTAGGCTTTAGGTGAATTTCAGAAAACGTTTGTTGGTATTGGTATCTTCTATAGCTCATACCGTGTACTGTGTGTGTGTTTGTTGGTGGGGGGTATTGGGGATTGATCCTAGGGGCACTTCACCACTGAACTCATTCATCCTCAGCTCTTTTTGTTTTTATTTTATTTTTTATTTTAAGACAGGGTCTTTCTGAGTTGCCCAGGTTGACCTCTCAACTTTTGAACCTACTGCCTCAGCCTCCCAAGGCACTGGGATTACAGATGTATACCACTATACCTAGCCAGATCCTCTACTTTAAATTTTTATTGGTGCAAGGTATATACTATTGTTTCCCATTTTATAGATGTGGAAACTGAGACTTGTCCAGAGGTTAAATCAAACATGTCCAGAGTCATATAGCTAGGAAGCTATAAAGCTCTGTTCTAGATTGGGTTATGTTTAGCTCAGAAACTAAATTATTAATTACAGCCCCGTGGTACTACCTTATCGGTGTAAATGTGTGACTAAATGGCTGACTAAAGGACCATCCTCCCTTCTATCACCTTGTGACCGGTAAGTAGGTTGACTGACAACTTCTACCTTCCTCCTCCCTGTCTGCTCACTCTTGTCAGTAGGTGAACATGACTGGTAGGCTGCTTATACCAGGTCATTTTTGTTGACTCTGGGTAGTGAGAAAAGAAGTTGGGAACATATTTTCTTTTTTTTTAATATTTATTTTTTATCTTTATTTTTAATATTTATTTTTTATCTGGTGCTGAGATTTGAACCCAGTGCCTCAGGCATGCTAGGCGAGCGCGCTACCACTTGAGCCACATCCCCAGCCCACATTATTTCCTTTCTGTTTCACCTCATACATACATCTTTCCATGTCTGGTATTAGCTATTCAAAATTGTGGTAGGATCGATGCCACTGGATAGTCTCAAGTGGTTTGGGTCTTAGATCTCTAATGGCTTGTCTCTTGGTTGTTGGGTCAGCATCTTCTTTTTTAAACGTTTCATTTTTGGGTAGTAGGAATTGAAACTAAGGGCACTTTACTGATAAGCTCCATCCCTTGGCCTTTTTATTTTTAAAAATTTTGAGATAGGGTCTCCCTAAGTTACTGAGGGTTTTGCTAAGTTGCTGAGACTGACATCAAACTTGTGATCATTCTTCCTCAGCCTCCTGAGTTGCTGGGATTACAGGCTGTACCACCATGCTCAATGTCTTCTCATAAGACCATGTACCTCCATATCTGCCAGATACTGCTAACCCCTGGATGCGGCTGCTCTTCTAAGTATACATGAGGGTGGAAAGAATACTTTATCCTAGTGGGAAGGGTAGGCTAATCTTCATGTATTTAATTCTCAAGAGCCTTGTACACCGGGTTTACCGTAGGTTCACGCCATTTTATGCAGGTATAGTTTTGGTGCTCTTTCATGTTCCATATACCACATGGCAAAAAGTGTGTTCTGAGAATTCCTGTGGTATGACTTAGTGTCTTAAAAGAAGAAGAAGAAAATGACTTAGTGTCTGTGAGCTTCCAAGGTTCCCTTTGGGCTAGGTATCTGAGACAACATTCCCTCCCTCTATCCCCCCCTCACATTAAGCCAGAACCACCCAGCATATTCCAGACTGGATTCCATAGTGCAGCAGTCTCCAAACTTGCCTGACTTTTGAGATCTATTGAAAAGTACTTGTCAGAAGTATAGATTTCCGGCTCCTAATCCAGGCTCATTGAATGAGAATCTCCATGAGAGATTGGGAATTTATGTTTTTACAAGTTTCTCAGATGATTCTTAAAAAATGGTCACTGGCTGGGGATGTAGCTCAGTTGTAGAGTGCTTGTCTAGCATGCATGAAGCCCTGGGTTTCAATCCTCAGCATCACAAAATGCAAAAAATGAGGGTGGACGTGAGAGGAGAGAGAGAGAAGAGAGCTTAACTACAGATGGTAAAAATGCTTTAAGAACCCAAACTATCTGTAGATAAGGCAGAAGAATTATAGGTTCATGGCCAACCTGGGCAACTTAGCCAGACCCTGTCTCAAAATAAAAAATTGAAATTAAAGGCTGGGGCTGTAGCTCAGGGGTAAAGTGCTTGCCTAATATGCACAATGTTATTTGGTTCAATCCACAGCACCAAAAAAAGGGGTCGGGGGAGTACGGTGGGCAGGAGTGGGGTGGGGGGAAGAAATGTAGAATGACAAATTCTCACTGAAATCTTATGTCTGGTCTAGCTGAGGGGCTATATCTGGATTTGGAGGTTTTCTGCCTTTCAGTGCCCTGTGATTTATATACTATTCCTCTCTTCTAGCAGTCAAAGTATTGCTTTTCTGATCATCTTGAAGGTCTTTTGTCAAGTTAGATGTCCTAAGTTTCAGTAAACTTCTAGCTCACTAAATTCTTTTCCTTGGGTCTTTTCACCTTCTGCTGAAGATCTCTATTTCTCCCATTTTAATTTTCTGCCCAAGTACACACATCTTTGACTTATTGTTTTCTTACTGCCTCCATTTTACTAATTCATTCAGCCACTCTTTCAACAAATGTCTATTGTGCCAGACTGTGGGCAGGCTATAGTGATGAACAAGACACAATCTCTGCCCTCAAGTGCATAGTCTAGTAGGGAGATAAAGGTGTAAACAAATAATTAAAATACTAGTGATGTGCTAAGTGCTATCACAGAAATATGCTCAGAGTTGTACGAGGGCTAGGAGGAGTAACTAAAAAACGGTGGAAAGCTCACAATGGAGCAGGGTCTATGGTTAGGAAAGAGAGGGGCATCTTTAGGTTACTGAATAGCCAAACATTCATAGTCCTTCCATTTTCCGCACTGCTCTGTTCTTCCCAGGTCTTTTTAATTCCTTTGCTGTTTTATGAATGTAACAGATCTAATTGGGATGGCTGAATTAGACCTTCTTGATTGACCCCTTTCAAAACCTGAAATGATTGGTTGATGGATAATCCCAGCTGCCAAATCTAATAGTTTGTTTCATGACTATTTATTGACAGTGAATGATAGAGACTATAAGCACTGAAGAATGCTTTTTAAAGGCCATTCACTTTATCATATGTGTTCTGAGCTACAAGAAGTGGTCTTTATGCCCCTAGAGAGCAGAGGGGGAGATAAGGAGAGAGAAGGCTGAAGAGCTTTTTAGTGAGGAATGGAAGAGGAGAATGGTCCATTATTTCTTTTACAATAAGAGACATAATTTCCTGTTTCTAATGAAGGCTTCCTTGGTAGTAGGTTCCTGTCCCTTTGTTAATTGTGTATATTGTTTTGGGATTACAAAACTCTGAAGTTGACTAATTTGTAAAGGTTTGTATTTTATTTTTTTTAATGTTTCACTAGATAAAAAGAGATGAAGAATCATTGTGATTAAATTTGTACAATTCAGTAAGTAGGACTGAAATTTAAGCATACATATAATTTTTGAAATAATAAATGTTTATTATAGAAAAATTAGAAAATATAGAAAAAAGAAAAATGCTACAACCAATTCATAATCTTGCAAGCCATAGTGTTAATATATTGACATAAAACTGGGGGTGTTTCTCAGTGGTAGAACATTTGCCTAGCATGTACAAGGCCCTAGATTCAATCCTCAGCGCTTCAAACAAAAGCAATTAAAAAAAAAAAAGTGTATAAGTGAGGTGCGGTGGCACACACCAGTAACCCCAGTAACTCAAGAGGCTGAGGTAGCCGGGTGCAGTGGGGCATGTCTGTAATCCCCATGGCTCAGGGGATCACAAGTTCAAGACCAGCCTCAGCAAAAGTGAGGTACTAAGCAACTCAGGGAGACCCTGTCTCTAAATAAAATACAAAAAAGGGCTGGGGATGTGGTTCAGTGTTGAATACCTCTGAGTTCAATCCCTGATACTGGCACTCCCCCCCTCCCCCCCCCAAAAAAAAGGTGGCTGAGGCAAGAGGATTGCAAGTTGGAGGCCAACCTCAGCAATTTAGTGAGGCCCTAAGCAATTTAGTGAAACTTGTCTTAAAAAAACAAAAAGGGCTGGGAATGTGACTTAGTGGTAAAGTACCCTTGAGTTAAATCTCCAATCCCCCACCTCAAAAAAAGATGTATAAGTATTCTATTTATATGCATACATATATGTATTTTAAAATATTGCTTTTCTGAAAAAGCAATATTCTGAAAAAGGGAGGCTGAGGCAAGAAAATCCTGAGAAACTTAAGGAGACCCTGTTTCAAAATAAAGAAGAAGCTGGTATATAACTCAGTGATAGAGCTCCCCTGGATTCAATTCCCAGTACCATTAAATAAACAAACCAACAAATTAAAGTGTCTATTTAAAAAGAAACAAATAAATAGAATGTACTGTGTGAACTATTATCTTGTTTTTCTTTCTGCTAAATATTTTGACCATCTTATTGTGTTAGCAAATATGTATCTACAGAATATTTATTTTTAATGAATTTTGTGGGAAGGGTACTGGGAATTGAACCCAGGGACGCTTAACTACTGAACCACATCCCTAGTCTTTATTTGATTCGATTTTGAGGAAAGGACTTGCTAAATTGCTCAGGCTGGCTTTGAACTTGAGATCCTCTTGCCTCAGACTCCCAAGTTGCTGGGATTATAGGCATGTATCGATATACCTGGTTAATATAAACCAAGCTTGTTTTGTTAAAATCAGACTCTGTTACAATATAAAGTGAAATATAAGTGAAACTGGGCTATAATGCCATCCCCTAAGGATAAACAATTTAGTAAGTAGCCTTCCAGATTAATTTCTATAAATATGCAAACATATCTCTTACTGTATTTTAAAAGACTAGACCCCAGATACCTCTGTTCTGCTGCTTGCCTTTTGTACTTAATATGTTTTAGACATCTTCCAGTGTCAGTTCATTTGGAATACTTGCATATTATCATATAGATCAGGAATCTTTGTCCTCAGAACTGTTGACATTTTATACTGGATAAGTCTTTGTTGTGGAACTGCCTTGTTCATTGCAGGATGTTCCCTAACCTCTGTCCTTCAGATGCCAGTAGCACCTCTTCCTCCACTTGTGACAAAACTGTTTCCAGGCATCCCCACCCTGAGGCAGGGTGTGTGTGTGTATATATATGCACAATTGCTTCTAGTTGAAAGCCACTTATAAAGATATAACCAACTAGTTTGCTTCCAGTTTTTTCACTACAAAGAATGGGGCACAGAATATGTTTATATTGATTTTTGTGCAACTGTGTTAATATTATCATTAAGTAAATTCCTAGAATTATGGTTAGTTGCTAAGTCAAAATTTTGATGGAAATTGCCAAATTACTTCAAAAGGGTAATTTATTTATTTTTGTAAAACTATATTCTTATGATTCCAATGATTATCTGGATCCAAAGCTATATTCTTATGAGTTCTGGATCCAGATAACCAACTTCTGATGAGACACACACCTCTTGGTGACCCACGAACTTAAGTACAGGGTCAGCTTTTGTCTTCTCAATTCACCAGACATATACTTCTTGCCATATTTGTTTGTCAGATAGCAACATCATCTGCCTGGTTGCTCAAGCTAGAAACTACCTTCTCTACCATATATTCGCCCACTCAGCAGATTCTATCCAGTGGTACTCCTTAATCTTTCTCTTAATTTGCTTTTCATCTCTGGGAACTTGCTGAAGCACAGATATGCATGTGATGCCCCCTGCTCCAGTCCTCCAGTGAGCCCTGTTGCTCTCCCCTTAACTAGCATCATCAGCTTCTTTTTAAATAAAACTTTCTTGAAAGGTTGAGACTGGAGGATCCCAAATTTGAGGCCAGCCATGACAATTTAGTGAGATCCTTTTTAAAAATAAAATAATAGAAAGGTCCAGGAATGTGCCTCAGTGATAGTTTCCCAGGGTTCAATCCTAGTCCAAAGTAGAATAGAATAATAGAATAGCTTTCTCTGGTTTTAAAAAAAAAAAATTGTTTTGAAAAGCAGTGCTCTATCATGTCATATGTACTTCACTGCATATACTTGTTCTCCCAGCTTTGACTTGGTCATCTGCCCTTGAATGCCCTGTTGGCCCTCTGCATTTCCTACTCCTTTTAGCCTGCCCTGTACCTGTTTATCTTCTCCCCTTTCCTTATTACCTGAGACATTTCTTGGCACTTCAGCTACACATTTCCTCCATTTATCAGTTTATCCTTATGACATTTTTTGTATCTGTACTTTGCATGTGCTTCATGTTTACTTTTAAAATTTAACCTTGTAGAAAAGACAGCCATATGTGTAAATAATATAAACCAGTAAATCAAGGAGAGAGGTTATAGGAATTCTAGCTTCAGATTCCAGCACAGATGTTAGGATAGATGTTAGGATAGGTCTTTTAAATATCCCATTTGAGTGCCTAAGCCATCACTGCTCCTCTTAACTAGACTTATGATTTTTTGTAGTTCTCTGTAGCAGTGTAAGAAAATACTTCACAAACCAGTTGCATCCATTTGGTTAAACTGAAACTTTTGAAGGAGATCATTGTCAGCCTTGCAGCATTCCATTTTAGGATATCTTAAATTCCAGGAAGCTAGGGGTACCTACAGTGGTACATGCCTGTAATCCTGGTGACTCAGGAGGCTGAGGCAGGAGGATCGTGAGTTCAAAGCCAGACTCAGCAACTTAGTGATACTCAGCAATTTAGTGAGACCCTGTTTCAAAATAGAAAGGCTAGGGATATGGTTTGGTAGTTGAGAGCCCCTGGATTCAATCCCCAGTGCCAAAAAGAAAAGAAAAGAAAGTCGGGATAGTTTGGAACTGGGAATCTCTGCTGGATTATGTCACACATTGTTATGCAAGATTGGTACAGGGACAAGCCCTACAATTCTCTGTAAAAAGTCCACTCCAAGTCTGTGGGAAGTTACACTTAGCAAAATTTTGGCAAAGAACCATACATTTTTGTTCAGACTGCATGTGGTAGTTCTATAACACTCTGTAATTAATTTTATTTTTATAATGAGAACAACCACAGAATAAGAATAATGCATAAACTATTTCTGTTTCTTACTATTTTAGGGGACATCACACAGAAGGGATATGAAAAGAAGAGGTCCAAACTCCTGTCTCCTTACAGCCCACAGACACAAGGTAGGTGATGAGAAATGGTATTAACTTTTCAGTATTTTTATACCAAATGGATGCTGTCTTACAAGAAATATACCTTTAATTTGTTCCTGTTTTGTTTTTTGTTATTGTTTTGTTTGTTTTCTCACCAAGGGAGAGGGAAAAAAGGAAGGAAAGAAAGGAGGAAATGAATCTTAATTGAGCATCTGCCATGTGCAAGGCACTTTAAAAATACACACAGTCATCAAGTTATTTATGCAGAGCTTGGGTGATAGTATGTGAAATACTGAGATGATTCAATGGCAGAAGATTCCAGGCCATGGAAAAACGTCATCTTATTTATGTCAGAGCACAAACTTTGATGGAGAACAAGGAGAGCAAGATAGGGAGGAAAAACAGATCTAGAATTATAAGGTACCTCAAGTGTTGTATGACTGGAGGATTTAGGGGCAGGACCCCAAATAAACATAGGGATTAATTAACAGCCTGACTTATTGCTTTTGTAAAGAGATTGACAAGTTATTTTTTTTTAATATATTTTTTTTAGTTGTTGATGGACCTTTATTTTATTCATTTATTTATCTGTGGTGCTGAGAATCAAACCTAGTGCTTCATACATGCTAGGCAAGTGCTCTATCTCTGAGCCACAACCCCATCCCTCTCTCTCTTTTTTTTTAATATATATGTTTTTTAGTTGTAGGTGGACAATACCTTTATTTACTTTAATGCAGTGCTGAGGATCAAACCCAGTGCCTCATGAGTGCTAGGCAAGTGCTTGACCACTGAGCCAAAACCCCAGCCCCTTGACAAGTTTTTAAAATATCTAATAAAAGACGTGAGTCACTTTTGTGCTTAATTCCAAAGGGGTTGCCATACCTTGACTTCTAAACAAGGCTTATCTCTCTCTTTTTTTGTACTGGGGATTGAACCCAGGGGTACTTTACTACTGAACCATATCCCCAGCCCTTATTATATTTTATTTAGAGATAGAGTCTCCCTGAGTTTGCATAGGGCCTCCCTAATTTGCTGAGGCCGATGTTGAATTTGCAATTCTCCTGCCTCAGCCTACTGAGTTGCTGGGATTATAGGTGTGTGCCACCATGTTTGGTTGGTCTTCTTTTTATTATCACTTTGTGCAGCAGTTGTAAACATTGTCAATAACAAAATACTCCCTCTGCTGAGGCAGACAGCTTAATTGCTGCCTTGGTATGTCATTTAGTCACTTTCTCCCTCTCAGGCAGATTCTTCCACCGGTATTATTGTCCTGTTTTTTAAAAAAGGTAGGGAGGGAGGGAGGAAGGATTTTTCCTTTACTTGTCAACCTCTGTCAACTTCACCATCTTTATTGCCTGCTTTATAATCAAACTGCTCAGAACTGTGCATACTGTTTATTGTTTTAACTGATCACTTCTCAGCCTATTCCAGGAATAATTATTATTAATCATTATTCCAATTATTTCTGGAATAATCATCTTCAAATCTCAGTAGTATTTGGCACTATACTTCTCAAATCTCTTCTTTTGAAGAACCCCCCCTAATTCTTCTTCCCCTTCTCTTGTGTCTTCTCTTAGCCATCCTTCTCTGTTAAATACTGCAATTTTCAAGACAAGGCTCCAAGCCCTCTTGTCTTCTCACTCTGTACTAGTGGTTCTCAAGTTGTAGTTTACATCAGAATTACTGGAGGGTTTATTAATACACAGATTGAATGGCCCTATTCTCAGAAATTCTGATTCAGTGATCCAAGGTACAGCCTGAGAATTTGCATTTTTGTCAAGTTCTAAAGTAATCTTGAAGTTTCTGGTTCAGGGACCATACTTTGAGAACCAATGTGTTTCTTATTTTCCTGGATTATTTTAGCCACACCTGTGGCTTTAATTATCATTTGAATACAGGTAACTCCCAAATATTATTTTCAGTCCATATGTCTCCTGAGCCCCTGATCCATAGTTCCAACTGCATGCTTTATATATCTTAAAAGGCACCTCCATTTCAACATATTTAAAATTAAATTTATGACTTGTGCACCAACCCTGCTACCACTACCAACCCCTCCCTACAAACACTGAAAATCCAGCTACAGCTACATCGAACTTGCTCCTATCCTTCTTTTTTGGCTTTTCCTCTTCTGAGTAAATACAATTCATATCCATAACCACAACATGTTAGAAACTAAAAAGTCATTCCTCTCTTGTCAGTCAGTTTTGGTAAATTTAATTTTTAAAGGAAATATATTTATTTTGTATAAATTTTCAGATTTATTAAGTTTTTCCCAACTTTTTTTTGTTTTTAAAAACTTGGCTTTATTTATATTGTTTATTTGGAGTTGGGGATGTACCTCAGTGTTAAAGTACCTTTTCTTTTTCTTTTTCTTTTTTTAAATACAACACACAGGTTGCTTTATTTTTTTTTATGTTTATTTTAAGAGAAAATCTTTTTTTTTTTTTTAGAGAGAGAGAGAATTTTTAATATTTATTTTTTAGTTATCAGTGGACACAACATCTTTGTTTGTATGTGGTGCTGAGGATCGAACCCGGGCCGCACGCTACCGGTTGAGCCACATCCCCAGCCCTTAAAGTACTTTTTCTGCATTCATAAGGTTCTAGGTTCCATCCCCAGTACCCAGGGTAGGAAGTGGAGGGTAGTTATGTATTACTTTTGCTTATTAGTGTCTCTCCTTCTCCCCTCACCTTCTCTTTTCTTGATCAGTTTTCCTAGAAGTTTGTCTTTTCAAAGAATAAACTTTTCATTTTATTGAGCATGACTTTATCTTCTGATTCATTATTTTTGGGTCACTTAAGTATGTTTTTCTATTTTCTTTACTCTTTTGTACTTTTAAAAATCTTTCTGAGTTGCATGCTTAGATTGTCTGCCTTTTTTCATAAGATAAATTTTCTTCTTCATCCCTCGCCACTCCCATACTTACAGATTGAATCCAAGGGTGTTCTACCACAGAGCTATACCCTCAGCCCTTTTATTTTTTATTTTGAGGCAGGGTATTGCAAAGTTGCCAAGGCTGGCTTCAATCTCACAATCCTCCTTCCTCAGCCTCCCAAGTTGGTGGTATTACAGACATGTGCTTATATCCCTGATAGATGAATCAGTCTTCCTCCCTCCCTCCCTCAATATTTTTTTAAAGTTATCAATGATCGTTATTTTATTTATTTATATACAGTGCTGAGAATGGAACCCATTGGCTCACATGCTAGGCAAGTGCTCTACCACTGAGTCACAACCCCAGCCCAGATTAATGTTTCTTAACTTCACTATGGTCAGAGAACAAACCTTTACAAAATCATGTATTTGTTATTAAGCTGTACCCAGTCTTTGGTAAATTTCTGTTAACTCATTTATTTGTGTTTTAACTGTTGCGTTGATAAGTCTGTTTGCATTAGCTCAAACGAATTTTTTACTAACTTTTATGACTGAACTATCAATTCTGATAAAAGTGTTTCAACACACTTGTACTATGACTATAGAATTATTAGTTTCCCTTGTAATTCTGTCAAGTTTTGCTTTTGTATTTATTTATTTGTAGTCTAGGTATTGAACCCAAGGTTTTGACAAGGCCTATCTTAAGGCTTTTTGTTTGTTTAATCTAAACTTGATCTAGAGTTATCAGGTATCTTTATTTTCTTCCCAAACAACACAAGGACTTTAGGATGCTTTGATGTTGATCACCATCACTTCCCATCTTTTATTATTATTATTAGTAGTAGTAGTACTGAGGACTGAACCCAGGGGCCCTTTACCACTGAGCTATATCCTCAGTCCTTTTTATTTTAAGATAGGTCTTGCTAAGTTCCTGAGGCAGGCTTCCCAACTTTTTTTTTTTTTTTTTGGTGGTGCTGGGGATTGTACCCAGGGCCTTGTGCATGCGAGGCAAGCAGTCTATTAACTGAGCTATGTCCCCAGCCCTAGCCTCCATCTTTTGATTCTCCTGTCTCAGCTTCTTGAACTGCTGGGATTACAGGCATGTGCCACATGCCTGTTTCCCATTTTATATTTTAGCATCACTTTGTTTACATATGCTTCAATTATCACTTATTATTATTGTGTTATGTAGATAGTGATAGTTAATAATTATTTCTTTGTTTGCTACTCCTTTTTTTGATATTTATTTTTTAGTTGTAGTTGGACAAATACCTTTATTTCACTTATTTTTTTTTATGTGGTGCTGAGGATCAAACCCAGGGTCTTGCACGTGTGAGACGAGTGCTCTGCCTCTGTGCTACAACCCTAGCCCTGGTGCTCCTTCTTTTAAAAACAATTATACAAGCACTATTCCTTCTTATTTGTCTTCTTAGTTCAATCTCCTTTCTAAATGCATTCTTTTTTTTTGGATACTTGGAATCAGACCCAGAGGTGCTCTACCCTGCCCCCTTTTAAAATTATATTTTATCGGGGCTGGGGATGTGACTCAAGCAATAGCGCGCTCGCCTGGCATGCGTGCGGCCCGGGTTCGATTCTCCAGCCCCACATACAAACAAAGATGTTGTGTCCGCCAATAACTAAAAAATAAATAAATATTTAAAAAATAAAATTATATTTTATCTTAATTTAATTTTTGAGATAGGTTCTCGCTGAGTTGCCCAGGCTGGCCTTAAATTTGTGATTCTCCTGCTCAGCTTTCTGAGTTGTTGGGATGGTGTGTGTCGAATTGCTCAACGCTAAATGCATTTTTTAGTAAGCACATACTTTAGTGAGAATATTAGTAGTAAATTCTCTTAAATTTGTATATATTCCTTTTTGGGGCGGCGGGGGGGGGGATCTTTATTCTTGAACAGGTATCTTTCCCAAAAAGCAATGTGTTATAGGGCTGGGTAATCTATATTATATAAATTCTGTAGGAAAAGAGGAGATTATTCCTTAGCATATTGACCCCATATATATTTATAGATTTTGAAGAAAACATTTGGTTCAATTTTTTTAATGGCATTGGATTGCAAATTTAAAAATTATTTTAGAGTCTGATATAAAATCAAATGAAATAAAAAGAAAATAATTTAGTTAAACAAGCCAAACTTCATTTGGCATTTAAGGATCATGCTGTCTTTGGGGATTGAATTCAAGGGCGCTTGACCACTGAGCCCTATCCCCAATCCTATTTTGTATTTTATTTAGAGACGGGGTCTCAACACTAAGCATTTTGCCTTTTCTGAATCTGGCTTTGAACTCACCATCCTCCTGCCTCAGCCTCTTGAGCTGCTAGGATTACAGGTGTGCGCCACCACACCTGGCTCCATGCTGTCTTTTAAAGAGATGAAAGTATCCCTGGGCATATGCCTGTAATCCCAGTGGCTCTAAAGACTAAGACAGAAGGACCACAAGTTCAAAGCCACCCTCAGCAAATTAATGAGGCTCTAAGCAACTCATCGAGACCTGGTCTCTAAATAAAATATAAAAAAAGCGCTGGGCATGTGGCTCAGTGGTTGAAAGCCCCTGGGTTCAATCCCTAGCACCCCCTTTCCCCCACAAAGAGATAAATATATCGTTATGAAGATTAAAATTACATTTAAGACTTCAGAATGCTCCCACTTTGAGAGGCATATTCACACCTCCCATTTTCTGCTCATGCTGCCCCATGTACTCTTGACAGGAATGGCTCACAGAATGTCTTTCAGTAGTTGGAAGCTGCTGGGGCCAAGTATAAAGGTTCCCACACGCCTCAATTAGCAAAGTCCAGGGAGAGGGCCAGGAAATTAACTTTCTTTTGGCACCATCCGAAGAACTGAATTTTCAGAAAAATTGTATGGCTCCTCTGTAAATTAATCACTCTTGGTGACTTTTGTAGTTGTAGAAAAATGGAAAGTTTTGAATTAGGAAGGCAACTTCCTTGTGCTGATCCTTTAGTCTAATCTTTAAATTCAGAAACTTTAAATAGAAGTAACTGATAAATCCAGCCAGCTTTAATGGAAAAAGAGTTTATTTTAAAGGCACAGGGTTACTGACAGAACCGAAGGGCATGTATTTACTAAGCACTGACTTTGTTCCAGGTACTGTTTAGATACCAAGGAAACAGCATTGAATAGGGCTGACCAGACCCTACCTTTGTGAATCTTTGCTGCCTCTACCCAGAACCTACCACTTTCTCCCTCACTCTGGTAGGGTTTTGCTCTATTGGAGAAGTTTTAGGCAGTCCCATCCCCCTTATCTGAGTTGCATTTAAAAAAAACTCCCTCTAGCTATCCCATAGATTATTGTCTATTATGCATCTTACTTTCATAATGGACCTTTAAGGTCTTTAAAGTCATTCTGTTTAATTATTTTAATTTTTCTTGTCCCCAGTTTCTAGCATTAGTGCCTTACATCTAATAGATGTTCTACAAATATTTGCAAAACTAACAGAGAATTTAGAATTTCTAGTTTTTTTAAAAATAAACATTTGTGAAAATGAAAGTGTTGGATAGTGAAAGAAGTGGTTACTGTTCTTCATGCCAAAAAATGATCTCTTGTACTGCGTTGTTCCTGGTAACTTGTCTTACCCTTAGTCAGTCTGATCACTCAGACTTACTAAAACCTTAAAAGACACTGCCATTTGTTAATTTTCATCTGAGATTTTTTTAAAATTTAATTTTTATTTTTAAGTGAAATTAATGTATCTATAATTGTATTATATTAGAATAGTAATACAAGGGCTGGGGATATAGCTCAGTCGGTAGAGTGCTTGCCTCACATGCACAAGGTCCTGGGTTTAATCCCCGGACCTCCCCCACCTCCCCCAAAAAGAAAAAAAAAAAAACAGTGTTACAGATTCATAACAATAGAAACAAACAGTGCTCTGCCACCACTTTTCCAGTGACAGCTTCTTTGAAGTGTTTTTATTGTTTCTTCTGATAGTTACCTCTGTATTCTAAATAATCATTTTTACTGTTTCTTGACTTTTTTTCTATTTGAAGCATAATTTGTTCATTTCTTACTTTGAAAGAACCTTTTTCTCTTATGCCTCGCTCCCTCCTTGACCACATAAATACCACACCTTCCCTCTTTCTCTTCTCCCCTTCCTTCACATTTTACAACACATAATCAGTCTGTGAAGTATGTTCAATATATTATGTATATATTTTTGCTGTTGCATCAGCATGCAGTGTTTTTATAATGGTGTAAATATTATTCATACTTTGGCTTCCTATGATTACATTTCCTTTCTTACACAACTTTCTGCTTTTTTCTAGAGTTAAATCTATCAGTTGTTATTCTTTTTAAGAACCAGCTTCTGTTCTTCATCTCTCTTGGGTCCATCTGAAGTCATTATTCTTTTATATTGCTGTAGACCTTCATTGTCACTCTAATGGCAATTTGAGAAGGAATGGACATAGGTCAAAGTGTTCATTCTTCCATGTTCAATCAGAATTCTTTATTTTAACATTTCTATGTAAGAATTGTTTAAGATTTGTTGCAGAAAGATGATTTGTGTCAACCTAAAAGATCTCAGGGATCTTAGTACTTAATTTTGGCTGTTTACCAGCAAGCTGAACAGCCTCATTTAAGTGTTGAAATTGGGAGACCATCTTCCTCTGGCTGAGTTCTAGAAGAGAAGTGGGTACCCTGCCTCCACTGTTTTACAGTTCTTTGCTGTTTAAAATTGTCCTTTACTCTCTAGTGGCTTCTCCTGTAGGACCCCCAATCTTTTTGCTTTAGTATATCACTGCAGCTTCTGTTTTTGATGGCATTGGTGAAGACATTCCATTCTATCTTAACTATATTTGAGATTATTTCCAATCTTTATGTATTTGTTTTTCTTCTTTCATTTTTTGATTTTCTGTTGCTATCTTTCACTGCATTTAATTAGGTATTGTCTTCCACTTCAGAATAGGATCTCAATTTTTATGTGTTCCTACTTGGCCAATAGGTTTACACTGTATTTTTTTCCCCAGGCCCGCCCTCACTGCCCTTTTACGGATAAAGCATATCTGTTCTGGGTATGACTGTATGATGGCATTCTCTAAGTAAAGGTTTTTCCCAAACTTAGTTTGACTACTGCTTGATTTTTTTTTTAAAAATATTTTTTAGTTGTTGATGGACATTTATTTTTATTTATTTGTATGTGGTGCTGAGAATCGAACTCAGTGCCTCGTGCATGCCAGACAAGCACACTACGACTGAGCCACAACCCCAGCCCCTACTGCTTGATTTTTTAAAAAAGTATTTTAGTTGTCAATTGACTTTCATTTTATTTATTGATATGTGGTGCTGAGAATCAAACCTAGTGCCTCACACATGCTAGGCAAGTTCTCTGCCACTGAGCCATATCCCCAGCCCCTGCTGCTTGTTTTTGCTAGGGGGTTTTGGCTCAGTGTCCCAATATATACACATATACTATAGTTGCTAGTTGTTCCATGCTCCCTTCATCATAGTTCTTCTTAGGTCAGTCCTACCTTTAAGGTTGTACATATATGTATATGACTAGGTTAAATGGAAACAAAGGAAAACACTTGTAGTTTCTCTCCCTGCACCTCAGTAACACCTCTTGAGAATAATCTATAACTCTGTTTTTTTGATGTCATTATGTAAGTTATATGATAATAGAGTTGTAAATTTTTACATAAAACTGGTATAACTTAGAGGCTGGGGCTATAGCTCAGTGGTAGAGTGCTTGCCTTACCCATATGAGGCACTGGGTTTGATCCTCAGCATCACATAAAAATAAACAAAATAAATATATTGTGTCCGTCTTAATTTTTTTTTTAAAAGCCTAGTATAATTTAGAGATACACAGATAAGTAGGCTGTTTAGATCACCATTTAAACATATCCTTTAAATTGATATGTCTTTAATAGTCTTCCCAGCCATATACTGTCATTGGTGGAAGAGAACAGACAGACAAAATCTTAATTATTTGTTTTAACCAAAATATTAAGTCAGCAATGTAAAAGACCAAGGGCTAGTTATTATAGGAAATACAAAATGAATAATATTAGCTTCTGACCTCAGGGTATTTATACTATAAACAGGAGAGATTAGGCAGTTATTACAAATGAGGGTCATAAAGATAGAGTAAAATAAGACCATAAGAGAATTCTAAATAAAGCATTGTAGAAATTCAAAGGGACTAAACTTAAAAACCAGTTATTGAAATCAGAAATATAGCCAGGCACAGTGTCACACCCCTGTAGACCCAGCTACTTGGGCTAAGGCAGGAGAATCATTTGAGCTCATGAGTTTGAGACCAACCTGGGCAACACACAACAGAGAGAGAGAGTGACGGGGAGAGGGAGGGGAAATAAAAGAGAAAAAGAAAGTCAGGATGTGTTTTTTTTTTTTTTTAAATATTACAGAACATTTCCAACTATAAATATTAAGTAGGCACTGTGCCTCTGTGTGTATAGGGTGTGGAAAGTGGAATCAAAATATTTTTTCTACCTCATTTTGATTTAAAAGTTTCTTTCCAAGTGAGGCTTACAACATAATGGAAATAACATAATTTTTAAAGAAAAATCCCAGTTCCTATTCTGCTTTTTTATTTGCTGGATTTGGATAGTATTATGTGAACCCATATGTGCAGTATATTGCAAATATAAGTGCTCTCGTATATCTTATCAGAAGGAAGTCCAATATCTTCTCTTTGGGTCTTGTTTTTCTAAATTGTCTGGCAATTCCCATGGGTATAGATAGTGCTCTAGCAGAGGTGGTGGGTCTAGCTTTTCCCAAAGGGAAACAGTTCCACAGGGTGATACTGAAAATTGGTTCTTACTGTATGACCAATAGTGCTGATTCAATGCTAATCCTACTTCCTGTGTCTGCCTCTCATGCATTCTGAAGGATTGTACTCTGTTTGACTCATAAGGTACCCCTCTTGGGTAAACAGAGCATAACTCCGGGTATTGTGTTCTTTTAGTCTCCTGCACAGCCATTTTTCTCATATCATATGGGTCAAAATCTTTTCATATGCCTGCCCCTTCTCAGGCCAAGGACTCCTAAACCCCTTCCACCCAGAATCCACCCTTAGGAATTGGGCTGGTGGCAAAAGGCTAGTCCTTTTCTAGACTCCAAGCACCAGCATTCTCATTCTTCTCACTCTTTTCTGAGTGGGAAATCAATCACCCATCCTTCCAAAAAGTGTTCTCTGCAGTGATTTACCAGGTACCTTAGCCTCTCAGGGAAGACTCCTCAAGGGATTGAAGGTACCCATAACCCACCATTTTTGGAGAGGATAGGAATGAGAGTGAGGGCTCTAGAATAATTGAGGTGATTATAGCGCACTCTAACCAACTAATTTGTGGTGGGCATTCTGCATGCTAATAATACCTGTCAGTGTTATTGTGAAGATGAAATGAGATGGTGCTAATAAAGATTAAAGAGCTGGGCACAATGGTGCATGCCTGTAATCCCAGCAATTTGGGAGGCTGAGGCAGGAGGATCTCATTTTTGAGGCCAGCTTCAGCAATTTAGTGAGGCCTTAAGCTACTTAGACTCTGAATCAAAATAAAAAGGGCTGGGGATGTAACTCAGTGTTAAAACATCCTAGGCTTCAATCCCCAGGCCCCTTAATCACCCCTCAAAAGAAAGTTTAAAGAGACATAGAAATGTTATTATCATTGTTATTCTGCCATTTTCTGTTTAAATTCCTTCAAAGGGGGGAGATGCCCATTGGCTTATGACAAATGACCTTTTCTTCTCCACCCTCATTTTGTAATACCAACTCTGCATTAGCCCTATATGTATTTCTTAAACTTACCAATGTTTTTCTCTCACTGGACTTCTGCAGACATAAAAGTTAAAATTCCCCATTATGTAAGCTCAGAGAGCCTTATTCTTTTCCTTCTTGGCACATATAACAATATAAAATATGCAGGAGAATTGGTGATAACTGGTTTAATATGTTTCTTCTCTGGACACTAGCACCAAGACTAGTGAGCATGTCTTTGTTCACTCCTAAAATGTTGAAGTATGGTTCTCAGAGCCCAGCTTTAAACTATTCTCCTATAGATGAAAAATTCTGTTAGATTATAGGGAGAGTTGAAAGATAGACTGAGTTAGCTTTCTCCTATCTTCCTGAGTGGAAATTTTATGTAGTTTTATATTAATAAATATAAATTTTAAATTAATAAATATAAATGCTTCTTTTCCAGGTTATCATTGTCACTGTGTTCAAACAATAGAAACATATGACTCTGCTGTTTCTTTCTGCCAAAGAATAAATTATGTATATGTTGTTGAAAAGAAAGGTTGTGTGTTATAGAAGCATTTAAAATATGTGTTCTTTTAAACTTGTTACCAGATCTTACATCATCTCTCTTTAAACATAAGGATGACCCCTAGTGGATACTTTCTGCACAGTTGACTGTTTGGAAGATCAGGAACCCCCAAGATGAAGCTCAATTATAGTTCACACTAGGATTTAGAAGTTACAAAGAAGACTTAATTTATGAGACTGGTAGCTACCATTCCAGCACTTACCTGTATTAATGACTTTCAAAATTACTTTGATTTTATACAGAATTTTCTTTCGATAAATAAAACAATGAAATGGTAAAAAACTTTGGAATGTCTTATCAGTAACTCATTCCAAATACTTAGGGAATTTTTATGTCTCATCCAGCCCTTATAGTTGTATACAAAGAGTTTTACATACATAGTTGTAATTATACTGTGTACATAATATTTTGTATTATTACTTGACATTTAGACTAAAGTGTCTACATAATCTACATATTTTTCATATGTAGTGTCTCCTTATGTTGATACACACAGTTAATTCCATCTTTGCTTTCAGATTTTCCTTACCATCACATTGAAACTGCAAACTTTATTCAAAACGTTGAGACTTTTTTCAGGTAGATCCTGAAATCTGCTTTGAATGTGAAACCCTGAGCAAGGAATGGTTCACCTTCAGGCAGCATTTTGACTGTCCAACTCAGGTTACACAGGTTGTTAAATAATGCTCTCTGCCCTCTTATACCCCAGACACACTTCCTCATCCTCAATAAACTGGTGTCCTTGCCAGAAAGTTTAGCTGTGAATAAACCTTTCAGCTTTGAAGCCAGGGGTACTTAACCACTGAGCCACCTCCCTAGCCCTTTTTTATATTTTATTTAGAGACAAGGTCTCCTTCACTGAGTTGCTTAGGGCCTTGCTAAATAGCTGAGGCCGACTTTGAACTCATGATCCTCCTGTCCAGTCTCCCGAGCCGCTGGGATTACAGGCGTGTGCCACTGTGCCCTGCTCAGCTTTTTAAAAATCCATCCAGGACATAGTTTTCTACCTTTCTCTCCCTCCCTGCAAATATACTAATTTGCCAGTTGCTTTGGGGGAAAGTATAATTGATTTCAGGAGGTTGGAAAATCTTGATCAGAGTTTCATATTTATCTAATATGCTAAGAACTCCATATTATTTTAAACTTAATAGGTTTTGACCTTCAAATTAAGAAAATCCAACATAATTGGGGCCAAACTTCCAGTATATGAGCACTTGAAAGACACACTTAAAATATATCCAAACCATAACAGAAATGATCTGCAAAAGACATTTAGTCTGAATTTTGTGTAGAGAAAAAGTAGCATATGTGAGGACAAAAAAGTTTTTGAATTTTTTTTCCTTATATGGATTTAGGATTGCCTAATCTTGTAAGTGGGGCAAATGGTAGGTAAACTGTTTTCTAAGAGGTTTCTGTGGATATTTCTTGAGTTGTATTAATAGCAAAATTATATTACACTGATTGTTCCCTTAAACATTAAACCTAGGCTGGGGTTGTGGCTCAGTGGTAGAGCACTTGCCTAGCATGTGTGAGGCACTGGGTTCGATTCTTAGCACCTCATATAAATAGATAAAATAAACGGTCCATTAACTACTAAAAAATAAATAAAGAAATAAACCTATTTCTTTTCCTTATAACATAGGAAATAATGTAATAGGGAATTCATATTCACCAATAGATTATGCATTATTATTTATTATCTCTTGAGCCAAAGATTAGAAACATAAGTAGTCTATGTTTATGTTGATCTTCATACTTCATCTATTATCTTTTGACAAAGAGAATGATTCAAGTTTGTTCTCTTTGCTTATGTTATTCTCTGCTTTCTTATTGTGAAAAGTGTTAATTTTCCAAGAGGTTAAATTAATATATAACAATATGTCAAGTGTCATGAAAAACGTAGATGAACTAAAATTTTGTTATTTAATGAATGCAAGTATCCTTTCATTTTTTATCATTATTTTTTTATTTCATGTGTTTATTAAAGGATGTGCTATAAATATATTTTAATATTTTCAATAAAAGAAAAACATGAATGTTTTATGAGGTTAACTAGATATCAGCTGTTTAGTTAACATTTTATACAAAGTGCTATAATTTTTTTATTTCTGAACATTAAAAATAAGAGTATTTTGGAGCTGGGGCTGGGGCTCAGGAGAGGCACTGGATTCAATCCTCAGCACCACATAAAAATAAAACGAAGATATTATATCCACCTATAACTAAAAATAAATACTAAAAAATGTATTTCAATTAAAAAATACAATATATTTTATTTCTTCTTAATACTTAGTTATTTCCTTGATGTTCTGTAGTAAACATCTATATCCAGAAGAGAGAACGTTTTTTAATTGTAGAAAACTCGTATAACTCAGTACAGCCTATGGAATATATACAGATCATCCTAAACCGTATCACTTAGGAATAACTGCCATTGAACTATTTAACTATATAACTATTTGTTATATTTGCTTCCAGTATTTCTAGTGCACCTAGACATCTATTTATAAATCTTATATTTTAAAATAAACTTCAGTACCTGGAAATTAAAAATTTGTAAAAGTCATATGAATTAGAGAGTGATTAATCACATTCAAAAAGATTAGTAATTATAGTTCCTATGAATTCACTTTATAAGTTTTTATTTTATTTTTAAAAAGTCTTTATTTTATTTATATGTAGTGTTGAGGATCGAACCCAGGGCTTCACACATAGTAAGTGAGCGCTCTACCTCTGAGCCACAACTCCATCCCCACTTTGTTTTCACACAACTTTCTTTAGATAGTCTTTTGTGAACTTGAATTAGGTGTATTACACATGTGAACAATGTTGTTGTTCTCTCTGAAGTCCATATTGCTGTGATATTGTGCTTTGAGCACCTGAGAAATACTCACCAAAAATATTTGGTCAGCCACTTATTAAAATTGCAAATTGACCTTTGCTTTTACTTCCAACAAACTATAACAAAATGGTTGTCATGATTTTAGACCTCAAAAAGACCTGGTCTGCTTGAATAACCAGATTTCTTCCCCAACGCCCATTATTTTTAATTTATTTTTATGTGGTGCTGAGGATCGAACCCAGTCCTTCCCATGTGTTAACCAGTTTTCTAAGGGAACTGAGACACACATTCCAGAGCTGTTCACTAATATTGCTTGGTGAAGAGTCTGAGGTGACTCTTTATCGTTTTTAGTATCAGAGCAGTAGAAGCTCTTGGCTAAGTGTCACCTGACTCTCAGTTCTCATCAGAAGACTATTTGTGTTAAATTTTCTTGTAATTTGATCTGTGAAAACCTCATTTTCTCTAATTCTTCTCGAATCAACTAGGAGTTCCCCTGCCTATCATTTCTTTGTAATATTTTTTATTCTTTAGCCCACATTATCATCTTTCTCCTGTTCTAATTAATTACATTGAAAAACACCAAGCAAAGTATAAGAGAGAGGAATACTTAAAAAAAAAAAAAAAAGAAAAAGTCCTTTGTGTTCATCCTTTTTGAAATGAAATTACCCTTTGGATTATTAACTGATTTGGAAGCATCATATTTCTTAGCATAGTAGTTTGATCTGTTCTTGAAAATCTGCTTATTTAACTAGTAAAATAAATAGTGATAGGTAGTTTAGTTGTATGCTCATTATGACCAAGCTGGTATTTTAAAATTTCATGTTCTACAGCAAATCATTTTCTCTGTGCATATTTGTAAGTGAAGTAATTTGTGTGCTAATCTGATTTTCTTCCTGTGTTATTGGATCATACAAGTAAAAATAGCTTTTTGTTCTCTATTTAAAGTCATTTGGAGAGAGAGAAAGAGAGTGTTTGTGTGTTTGGGTTTATTTCTTGTTTGTTGTTTGAGATAGGGTCTTGCTAAGTTGCCAAAGCCAGACTTGAACTTGTGATTGTCCTTCCTCAGCCTCCCATGTAGCTTGGATTGCAGGCATAGACCACTGTGCCCAACTTTGAATATGTTTTAAGTAGTTTCTTTAGGTGTCTGAAAATGTTATTTGGAAGGATTTTTTGTAGAATTTTTTGCATGATTGCAAGTGGTTAGGTGTTTGTAGGTTTGCTCTTTTTTGTTTTCTTTCCCCCCTTTTTTTAAAATGTATCTAACTGCTGTCTCTAAATCCTGAAGCAGTTAGATGCTCCTAAACTAAATTGTTCATCCTGATTACTTTCTTTTTTTAAGAGTCTTGGGAGCTTTATTTTATAGCCTTTTTAATAATCATTTTGGTTGAGACCAGTAGAATTAGACACACTAATATTTGCATCTGGTTCATTTGTTCCTGAAGTCAACTAATTCATGTCTCTGTTCCTTTTCCTGTAAAAAGAGGATAAAGTGGTGCTTACTTTATAGATCTGTGGTGAGAAATAAATGATAAAAGGTAACACAAAACAAATACTTAAATATTAGCTTTTATTATTATAGACTAGGGGGGTTAGTAAACATTTTTCGTAAAAGGCCAGATGGTATGTCCTTTAGGCTTTAAAGGCCAGTTTGTCACAGCTACTCAACTCTGCCTTTACAATGTGCATGCCTTTACAATGTGCATTTACTATGTTGATGACGAGCCAGGCCATGTTCCAATAAATCTCTTCAGGAAAACAGTTTGCCATATTAGGCTTGTAGTCTATAGTTTGATGACCCCTGTTCAAGACTAATAAAAACTAAAAAATTTTAAAAATGTATGGAAAATATTAAGAGTTCAGTATAGCTCTTCTGTAAAATGAATTATCAAGAGAATTTAGGTAGATTAAAAACTTCAGTTTACAACCTTAGACATTTAAAATTTCAGTGTCTTAAGACATGTTTTGCTCAGTTAACATATTTTATAATGAAAATCTCAACCAGGAACCATTTTAAAAAAAATAGTATTTATTGACCTTCACAATTTTTATTATTAACCCTTTGTGTCTACAAATATGAAAACATTTGGGCAACTTAAATGCCCTTCTATAGTATATAGGTTGATTAGTTTTTGGTACATTCACAAAATAGAGTACATACAATATAAAAAGAGAGTAAAGAAGCTCCTTATGTATTGATATGGAATGATTTCCAGAATATGTAGTTAAGAGCAAAAAGCAAGGTGCAAAAAGAATGCACGAGTATGTTGCTTTTTCTATAAGAAATAAACAATGACAACAACAAAACAACCAAGCATTTCTAGATTCCTAAAAACCCATTAGTGGAGAATATCCCAACATGTACTCTTCCCTTACTACCTTAAAAACAGTATATAAAAAATAATCTAGGACTGGGGACGGGGTTAGTAGTATTGTACTTGCCTAGGATGTACGAAGTCTTGAGCTCAATTCTCTGGTATTGCAGAAAAGAAAAAAGGTCTAACCTTTAAGGCAAAACAAAACAAAACAAAAAATAAGTTTTGGAGGCCTGGAATTTGGGCAGGGCTCGTATATATGATTGTTTTGCTCCATATATTACCAGATGTGGCCCTTAAGTTTTTTCCATCTAGTAGATGGGCTATTCTGGGCCATCTGAGATGGATCATTCACGTATCAGATACCTTGCCAGGTAGAAGGCTGAGCTCATCTGAAACTGTCTTACATGTGGCATCTCTAACATGCTAACCATTTTTTTTTTTTAAAAGAGAGAGTGAGAATGAGAGAGAGAGAGAGAGAGGGAGGGAGGGAAGGAGGGAGGGAGGGGAGAATTTTTTAAAATATTTACTGTCTTAAAATTAAAAGTGAAAGAGGCTGGGGATGTAGCTTTAGTGGTAGAGTGCCCCTGGATTCAATCCCTGGTACCATAATAAACAACAGATAAACAAAACACTAATCCCTGCAACTCAGGAGGCTGAGGCCCAAAGGATCACAAATTCAAGACCAGCCTCAGCAACTTAGTGAGACACTGTCTAAAAATAAAAAGGACTGGTGATGTGACTCTGTGGTAAACTACCCCTAGGTTCAATTCTCAGCAAACACCCCCCACCCCCACACCCCTGCCCTGCACACCAAATAAAGACATGATGTTGTCATTTTGAATCTCATTTCTTCTCTTCTTGGGTACATGGGCTATAGCTTGTACTCCCCAGAATTATGTTGAGTGTGTTTTTTGTTTTTTAATTTTTTGCTGCATAAGCAGATTCTCAGTGGTGGGGGAGGGATCTGGAACAAAGCACTTACTGCACAGATGACATCTTGCTCTATGGGGCACTTAACTTGCTATGTATAAACTGCCTTGCTAGTCACAACTAAGTGCTGTATAAGAAACTTAAAATATGCCTTAAAAAAGAAGGAGGGGCTGGGGTTGTGGCTCAGTGGTAGAGCGCTTGCCTAGCATGCGTGAACCCAGGCCCTGGGTTTAATTCTCAGCACCATATATAAATAAGTAAAATAAAGGTCCATCAACAGCTAAAAGATATTAAAAATAAATAAATATTAAAAATAAAGAAAGAAAAATGGAAATTTGGGCTGGGATTATAGCTCAATGGTAGTGCACTTGCTGGTACGTGTGAGGGCATTGGGTTGGATCCTCAGCACCACATACGTACATACATGCATGCATACAAAGGTATTGTGTCCATCTACAAGTAAAACGAAAACTTTTTTTTTTTTTAAAGAAATTCTGCAGTATGTGACAACATGGATGAATCTGCAGGAAGTTATACTAAGTGAAATAAAATAGTTATGTAAGGACAAATATGTATGATTCCACTTATATCAGATATCTTAAATAATCAAAACTCATAGAAAGAAAGTATAGTGATAGTTGCCAGGGGACATGGTAAAAAAGAATGAGGGCTTGCTATACAGCAGGTGTAAAGTTTCATTTATGCAAGATGAATAAGATGTTATGTAGTATTTTGCCTATAGTTACCAATACTATGTTGTCCACTTAAATTTTTGTTAAAAGGGCAGCTCCCATGTTAAATGTTCTTACTACATTTTTTTTTTAAAAGAAATGACTTAGCAATTAACCATCTTGAGGGGGAAAAGTAACATCAGAACCTAATGAATTTTTTTCTGCTTCTGTCCCCCTTCCATGGGTTCATGGTAAGATATTAAATGGCAGAGTATGGGACAGATCAGGCACTAGAAAGGGACAGATTCAGTGGTGACTGCTGTTGAAAAAGGGGCTGGTAGACTTTGACTTGAAGCTTTGTATGACAAGCCCCTCCCCCCCTTTTGCTTGAATTGTGTTTATCTGAAGCGACTCATGATGTGGCAGCTGATGTTCCTCCAACTCTTCTTTCTATCACTGTGCAAATTAGGGGATCATATAAACATTCCCTCAATTCCCTATCACCATCACACCTTGGAGTTTCTGGGAGGGCCTTTTCATTCTATACTATATAATTCTGCTATTTCTCTATCAGCCTCTTGATGGTTATAGTTCTAAGTTGATAATTTTGAGTCCTTTGTCTTTGCATCATATTTAGGTATATAAAGCTCTCCAGCCTTAACTGTAGATGGGGTAATAGTACCTACCTCAGTGTTGTGAGAATGCTTCAAGTGCTAAGAAAATGTTAGGTGTTATTGTTTTTGGATAAATGTCTTTCAAACTTCCTTTTTCAGAAACTGATTCAGCAGGACAGAAGGAACATAGAAACCAGACTCCTGCTCCAGCTGCAACTCAAACTTCTGCTCCCTCTAAGTACCACCGATCTAGGTCTGGAGGAGCCAGGGATGAGCGATACCGATCAGGTAAGAAGGAACTACAGAAATTATCAACTCAATAGTTTTTACTGATCATAGTGTGAACTGTGTATTCTGAGAGCTTCTAATATTTGTTCTATTTTTTTTCCCTTTAGGCATTAACAGGTCTATATCAATTCATTCATCAAGCACTTATTTAGTACCTACTATGTGTCAGGTGTAGTAGATACTCAATATTTGGTGATGATAAAGCAACATTTAAGACCATTTCTGCCCTTAGGAATTAAAGAAGAGCCAGAGCCAGGCATAGTGGTGTATCACTGTAATCCTAGATGTTCAGATGGCTGAGGCAAGAAAATCACAAGTGTGAGGCCAGCCTGGGCAACTTAGTGAATAAGCTGGGAATATATAGCTCAGTAATATATCCACTGAACCCACTGGTAACCTGGGTTCAATCCCCAGTACTGGGGGAGGTAGGGTGGGGTAGAGAAGAAGAGAAAGTGAAGAGTTAGGTCATGTGGGTTGGTACTATGAGAGGTTAGATACATATATACATAAAATTTTATACATGGGATATATAGCTCAGAGGCAGAACACTCCTGGGTTCAATTCCCACTACCACAAACAAGCAAGCAATACAAGAGTTAGCTAAGGAAATAGCACCAGATAGTAGACCCAAAAATAACTCTTCATGGCCAAAATTTAAGAATGTAAGGATTAGAAAGAAGTAGGAGGTGAGGCCAAGAAACATTACAAGAAACCAAATCTTCAATGTCATTTAGGTTTTATAGCAGATAAGTAACCTAATCAGGTTTTTATTGTTCTTGTTGCTCAAATCCAGTTGCAAACTGCATGCTCTACCGCTGCTGTGTGCCAGTGTTAAGTAGATATTTTAAAGACAGGAAGAAGTAAAAGTACTTATTAAGTACTTATTAACAGTGGATTAGAGGAACGAAATACTGAAAGTAGCAAAGCGTGTTAGGAGCTCCTGTTTGTTGCCAAGTACCCAAGTCTGAGTTCCTAAGTTCTCAGTGTTGCCTCTTCAGACTGGGCCCAGGTCCAGAAGCAGCATGTTCTAACCAGTTTAGAAGGGTTTTAGCCTTTACAACTATTATCTCTGGCCTTCTGAGATACTTTGTGTTTTCCCCCTTGGTTTTTCTTTTTTCTTTGTTTGTTACAGCACATAATAAGAGGATTATTAAGGAACTGAAAAGATTATATTGTGTGTCCAAGATGATCATATATAGAAAAAGCTATTTAGTACTATAGAGTTTTGATTGTCTCCTACAAAAATCCATCTGTGGTCTCTGACCTCTTTCTCTTTTGTACCAGTTCTTTCAGATTATGAGAAAGTGAGTTTATGAATCATATACTAGTCAGCAGGCTGTGGAGACAAGGTTGTGTAAGGGTACTAATGAGAATTTAACAGTCAGGTTTGGGAGTTTTTTCACTAGGACATTTTTTTTTTGCACATGTGGGGAGGTACTAGCAAGAAATAGGCCAGAAAGTGTGGTGGTGGTGGTGGTGGGGCTGTGATGAAGGAACGAAAAAGATGAACTGTTGAAAAAGGCTGAAGATACTGAAAGTTATGAGAGTGTTGTAATACTCTCAGTGAATGGGAACATGAAAGGGGCATGCAAGCACTGAAATATTTGGTGGGGAAAAAAATCACACTTTTTCAATCCAGGAATTTCAACTAAACAGCAATGAAAGCTCAGCACATTGGAGAAATTGATAGTCTGGGAGAATTCTGGCCTCTCTGAAACCAACAGCGGCTGCAGAGTTGAAACAAATAAGTTGCAGAGGTTGATGGTAGCTGAACTTTCACTTCTCTACTATTCTGGTCATGGGAAGGGTTACATTTACAAATCACATGCAAACATAGGTTAAGAACATAGGATATGTTTAGTGAAACTTGCAAGATTTCAGAAAAAAAGTGATGGGTAAACAGGAAGTGTTTAATAATAATAATGCCCCAGAGTGCAACTGGAAAATGCTCTTTTAGTTAGTGGATGCTTGTTAACATCTATACCATATCAAAGGATCAAAATAAAATCTGCATACATTCAGCATTTCATGTTTCAGGCACTATTGTAGAATTATATATTTATTCAGTGTTTAGGCCATCTGATTTGTTTCTGTTTCTTTTCTTTTCCCCCTGGCACCAGGGATGTAGCTCAGGGCTCCACCCTTGCTAGGACAAGTGCTCAACAACCAGTGACCTATATTCCCATCCCTTTTTATTGTATTTTGAGATAGGGTCTCATCTGATTTTGTTCTTTGTGCTTAGCCAAAAGAGACCTTATATTTCAATATGTTACCTATTCAGTATCTCTTTTATCTGCACAGCAAGGCACCCATGTATGGCATAGTCTCAAGCATAGAAAACACAATTAATGCTTAAGATGGAAATTGATCTTGGTTTAAACCATTCTGAATATTTTGATGTTAATCTCTTGAAAAATTAGCTATTCCAATGAAAACAACAAAAGGAAAACAAAAAAAGGAAATTGATCTTGGTTTAAACCATTCTGAATATTTTGATGTTAATCTCTTGAAAAATTAGCTATTCCAATGAAAACAACAAAAGGGAAACAAAAAAGGACTTTGAGGATATATTTATATCGTTCAGCTGAAATGTTTGTATTGAAAAATAATACCCAGCTTTCACTTGCTTCTAGCAGAGAAGTCTAAAGTCATCTTTGTCTGGGGACTGAACTTTGGAAGTTATTTCTTTATCAAATATGGATTGTATGCTGGTGAATGAATCTAAGAGGCTTCCAGTTCTTATCTGACACTAACATTTGGACATAGGTTTATCATGTCAGAAAATAGTTGTGGTTTGATTTGTTTTATGATCTGATGCTGTGAATCCTTATGGTGTGGAAGAACATGCTCTGTAATTATTATCAGAATATCAGAGGCTTCCTAAAGCTTTATCAGTGAATAATTTCCTAGCTTTTTAAAGTTTGCTATCATATGTTTCATATCATATGTAAAAATACTTTGGGAAATGTACTGTTTTTAATTAGATCAAATGTGAGCATTTGATTTGCTATTTTCTGTTATTGAAAAAGTGCTTTTTTGGATGACTTGGTGATGTATATTTGTAATCCCAGTGGTTCCGGAGGCTTAAGTAGGAGGATCTCAAGTTTCAAAGCCAGCCTCAGCAACTGAGCAAGGACTTGAGTAACTCAGTGTGACCTTGTCTCAAAATAAAAAATAAAAAGGGCTGGGGATATGGCCCAGTTGTTAAGTGCCTTTGGGTTCAATCCCTGGTACCTTCCCTCCCACACACAAGAGTAATAGCTCAAAAGTGTGGCAATATCTTTAAAACTTTAGATATTTATATTCTTTAACCTGGAAATTTAACATTTAGGAATTTGTTTTATACAGATACCAACATATATGTATACAATATATTGTTGTAGTATTGTTTAAAATAATATAGTGGTTAAACAAATTATACATATGTGTACTCAGTGGAATTTCTAGGAAGGCTGATTTTTCTTCTTGGTTTTTTGTTTTGTTGTTGGTAATGGAGATCAGATCCAGGGTCTCATGCATGGTGGGCTAGCACTATACCCCTGAGCTGCATCCCTCGCTATAGGAAATTTGTTTTAAAAGAAAAACTGAGGTAGACCTGTTTGTACAGATATTAAAAGATACTCAGAATACAATTTTTTAAGTAAAAAAGGCAAGACAATATGCAGTATGTGGTCTGATTTTTGTAAAAACTAATAATGTTATTGTATACATTTGTATTCAAATACAACAAAACCTGGAAAAATATATACCAAACTATTGAGATGAGATATTTTTGGGAGGTGCTGGATCTAGGAACATTTTTCACTTTGGCATATGTTGGTAGATCTTTTTGCATCATATTCAGTTTTATTGTGGTAAAAACATAAAATTTATATATGTTAATCATAAACAAAAATAATAAGCATAGGCTTTTAACGTGACAGCCATGGATTAATGATTTAAAGTTTTAAATATGATGATGATGATGATGATGATGATGATGATGATGATGATGGTGGTGGTGGTGGTGGTGGTGGTGGTGGTGGTGGTGGTGGTGTAGTACTGGGGATTGAACTCAGGGGCACTCTACTACTGAGCTACATTCTCATCCAATTTTTATTTTTTTAATTTTCAGACAGGGTCTTGCTAAGTTGCCTAAGCTGGACTTGAACCTCTGATCTTCCTGCCTCAGCCTCGAAGTTGCTGGGATTAGAGGTGTGCACCACTGCTGCCAGCTTAAATCAATTTTTGTATTAAATAACTTTTACTTCACGTTTAGATTCCTTTGACTTAATGTTGGGAACTAAATGCAAGGATAACTTTATCAACCTAGTTGTGGACTTTTATCTTTGTCCAAATCTGATCCCTAATCTAGTGTGACATTTGCTAAAGTGGCCTGTACTAGTGCTACAGGATCCTTTTCTTCCTATATTAATATATTCCTTATACAACAGAAGGTAAATGAATTTGGTGCATTTTTTGTAGACCTCCCGTGATTTGAACACAGTTTTAGATGCTGGAAAAACACAGATTAAAAACTTAAGAGTCCTTTTTTCAATGCATATTCTACACAATACAGGGTTTAGAAGCAGCATCAAAGAGGGAGGTAGAGGAAGGCACACAATGTTAAACATCTGTAAGTGGTATTATCTGAGCCATTCTGAAGGATGAATAGCTGTTTGCTATGTAGATATTTTAAGCAAAAGAAACATAATGTGTGAAGGCATACAATGTAAAATATATATTGTACTTTATAAATAAAATTCCACTCCCCTTCCTGACTCAGCATAGAGTTTAATTTATTTATGGAGCTAGAAAACTAACTTTTGGAATTCATTTGGAAAAAATGTAAGAATAGCTAGGAAAATACTTGAGAAAAGCTCTGGGAGACTCATAACTGCAAGGTATTGAAATATACTACAAAGGCTCTGTAATTCAAACAGTGTGGTATGCCATATAAATTGGCAGGCAGAACATTCGATAGAGCAAGAAGTTCAGAAATTGACCAAATTGACCAAAATACACCTGAGAACTCAGTATATTACATAGATAGAATTGTAAATCACTAGGGCAAAAATACTCTTTTTAACAAATGATGCTAAGACATCTAGAAAAAGATTAAGTAGATCCATATCTTACACTGTATACATGCATGAATGTCAAATGGATCAGAGATCTACTTGTAAGAAAGAAAACATCAAGTGAATTTTTCTATAATGCAGTTTTATAAAAAGGATTTTAGCTGAGACTCAAAATTCAGTTGTAAAAAATACAATATAAATTTATCCTCTTGACTGTGTATGTATGTAAATATGAGAGAGAAAGAAAAAGAAGTAAGTGTGTAGATAGGTAAAGGATCTTGCTCTGTTGCCCAGGCTGGTCTTGAAATTGTGGACTCAGCCCCCACCCGACCTAAGCCGAGAATACTAGTCTGTGTCACTACACCCAGTTCCTCTTAACAACCCTCCCTCTTTGGAGCTGTGGATCAAGTCCACTGCCTTGCACATACTAGGCAATTACTCTTCCACTGAGCTATATCTCCAGCCTCTTGACACTTTTTAGGTGTACAGTAGAGGATTGTTAACTGTAAACACAATGCTATACAACAGACCTTTAGAAGTTTTTCATCTTGGATGATTCAAACTTTACTACTGTTAAATAGCAACTCTCCTTTTTCCCCCCACACCTCAGACTTCAACAACCACCTTTCTACTTTATGTTCCTATGAGTTTTATTAGTTTAGATATGTCACTGAAGAGACTCATGCACTATTTGTCTTTTTATGGCTTAGTTCACTTAGCATAACATTCTCAAGGTTCAGCCATATTGTAGCATATGAGAGAATTTCCTTTGTAAGAATGAATAATATTCATTTGTACTTATGTCACATTTTCTTTAACAGTTCAACTGTAATGGATATTTAGGTTGCTTCTACATCTTGGTTATTATGAATAATTCTTCAGTAAATTTGGGGATGCAACTACCTCACCAAAATCCCATTTTCAGTTCTTTGGACATATACCTGGAAATGGGAGTGCTGGGTCTTGTGGTAGATCTATTTTTAATTTCTTGAGGAATTCCAGTACTGTTTTCCATAAAGGATGCACTGTTTTATAGTCCCGTCAGCAGTATATACAAAGTCCAGTTTCACTACATCCTCATTAACATTTGTCATTTTCTCTTGTCTATTGAATTATTATTATTTTTTTTAATAATGAGCAGCCCAATAGGTGTGAGGTGATATAGTTCCTGTGGATTTGATTTGTATTTCCCTGATAGTGATGCTGAGTATCTTTTCATGATTATTGGCCATTTGTATATCATCTTTGGAAAAAATGGCTATTCAAGTCTATTATACATCTTTCTGATGCTGTGACAAAATATCTAAGAAAAATCAACTTATAAGGAACAAAGATTTATTTTGCTTTCAGAGGCTTTAGTGAGTGATTGCTTGGCTCTTGCCTTTGAGCCTGCGGTGAGGTAATACATCATGGCAGGGAGCATATGGCAGAGGAAGCCGGTCACCTTGTGGCAAGGAAGCAGACAGGGAGGGGAAGGAGCTGGGGTCAAACAGCCCCTTCAAGGGCACTCCCCCAATAGGCTAACTCTTTAATTAGGACCCATCTCCTAAATGTTCCCCTACCACCCAACAGCACCATTACCTGGGGAATAGGCCTTTAACACATGAACTTTTGGGGAACATATAGGATATAAAACACAACAAAATTTTTGCCCATTTAAAAAATTGGATTATTGAGGTTTCATTTTTGTGAAGTTATAGAAATTCTTTATGTATCCTAAGTATTAACTTTTTATCTGATACATGATTTGAGAGTATTTTCTTTCATCATGTGGGTTGCCTTTTTACTTTCTTGACTATTTCCTTTGCCTTGCAGAAATTTTTAGTTTTACCAAGTTTGTCTATTTTTTGCTTTTGGTTCCTGGACTTTTGGTTCCAAATCCAAGAAATCATCGCCCATTCCAACATAATCTTTCCTTCTATGTTTTTATCTAATTTAGTTTCAGGTCTTACTTGTAGATCTTTAATCCATCCTGAGCTACTTTTTGTATATGGTGTAAGATAAGGGTTCATTTTCATTCATTTGAGTGTGAATATGTAGTTTTTATGTCACCATTTAGTAAAGAGACTGTCTTCTCCCCATTGTGAAGTCTTTACATCCTTGTTGAAGATTATTTGATCATAAATTCCAGGGTTTATTTTTGGACTCTGTTCCATTGGTCTGTATATGTCAGTCTTTATGCCAGTACTATTACTGTTTTGATTACTGTAGCTTTATGTCTGTGGTCATACCTCCATGAATGTGCCTTATCTCATATGATTATTGTAGCTTTGAAATTAGGATGTGTAAGGCCCCCCTAGTTTGTTCCTCTTTCTGGAGATTATTTTTGCTATATGAAGTCCACTGAGATTTCATAAAAATTTTAGGATTTTTGTTAATTCTGCAAAAAATTCAAATAGGATTTTGAAAAGGAGTGCATTAAATCTGTAGTTTGGTTTGGGTATGGACATTTTAACCCATTAAGTTCCAAAGGGTTATGTATATTTTGACAATAAGTTTTGGTTTCACATGGCATGGACTTTTTTGACATTGTCATCATTCTTGCCTTTTTGAAAGTAATATGGCTTCTCATATCAAATCTGGTATCATTTTGGACAGTAATAGGTCTGGGAATGTATACTTTCTTTGTTCTCCTGATGATTTCTGTGACATTGGTTTGTGTGTGTCAAACAGATGTCTCTTGACAAAAAAAAAATTAATTTTTTTGTCTTTGTCACAAATTTGTGAATAATCCATGCATTTATTTTTTAAAAAAGTTTTTATTTGTTCTCTTTACATATATATGACAGTAGAGTGTATTTGACATATTATACATACATGGAGTATAACTTCCTGTTCTGTGGTTGTATATGATGTAGAGTTATGTTGGTAGTGCATTTATACCCGCACACAGAAAGTTATGTCTGATTCACTCAGAGTTTTTCTAATCCGTGCATTTGTGAGGCACCTTTCAATTATTCAAGTGAACAAAGGTCAATTTTTTTTTTTTACCTCTACTAAACCAGCCAATTGTGTTTTTCCCATATTGTCATTGAAATTGTTATAGGTACCCACTACCTTTGTTTGAGGCAATTGTCTCTACTCTTTCTTTTTTTTCCATCATTGAATAACCCTCTTATTTTTTTAATCAGTCTTTTCAGTTTCAGAGGATACTTGTTTAGTCTATTTTCCTTCATGGTGCCTGGTTGTTTGAGTTTCTGTTTCAAAATAAAATAAATGAAAAGGGCTGGGAATGTAACTCAGTGGTAGAGCACTCCTGGATTCAAACTGCAGTATGAGGGATTGGGGGAAGGGACAGAAATCCATCAGAATGTGATTGTAGATTCCTAACTTCAAGCAGTTGTAAAACTAACTTGCTCTCGGGACCTTTGCTCTATCACTGAGCCACACCCCCAACCCTGAGATACCAATTTTGAAATAAATGACAGTGTGTTTAGTCAACAGGTAAAATAAAATATTGAGAATATTGTGAACCAGGTTTCTTACTATTACAAATGGACAGGGGGAAATTATAATGGATTTTGTGTTGTTGAATTGGAATTAGAATAATAGTTTGAACTCACTATTTTCAGTATTGATATGTATAAAATAGATTTTTGTATAAATACATGTTTATATTTATATTCCCTTATATTCTGAAAAGGCTTAGAATAAAAATGACCCAAGAATACTGAGTACCCCTATTTTCAAGCTCTCAGTTTCTAAATACCATTTATTCTTCACTAAAAGAAGCTAGTACTCTTGGGAAAAATGTATTCAATTCCAGGGCTAGAAAGTACTAGATGAACCTGGAATAAATGAATGAAAAAAAATTGTCTATCAATTGATCAATTGATTGTTTGAGCAATCACAGTACTAGAAATCAAACCCAGGGCTTTATGCATATTAAGCAAGTGCTCTACCACTGAGCTACATCTCCAGTCCTTTAATTTAAATTTCCTGTTTTTTGTTTTATGTTTTCTCACTAAATTGCCCAGGCTGGCCTTGGATTTTTGATCAGCCATCAGAATAGCTGGGATTATAGTTGTGTACCATTGTGCCCCATTGACTTGATTGTTTTGTCTTGCAGTACTGGAAATTGAACCCAGGCCTTTGCACAAGATAGGCGAGTGCTCTGCCGCTGAGTTATATACCTATCCCTTTTAAAAAATTTTTATTTTGAGACGGGCTCACTAAATTACTGGATGTAACTAGCAGTTACCATTTTAACCAAGTACTTAAACTATCATCAGTAATGGAGCAGAGGCTACCTGACATCATGTTTTGAAAAAGAAACATTTCTTCTATGATATCCCTGCCAAAATGCATAACCTAAATCTACTTATGAGGAAATATCAAAGAAATTAAAATTAAGGTATATTTGACATTCAGTTTGTCCCAAAATGTCAAGGTTATAAAAGACAGAAAACTGAGACTATTCTAGATTATAGGAGAAAAAAAGACATAGGACAAATAAATATAATGTGTGATCCTGTATTAGATCCTCAATCAGGAGAAAAGGAACAGTAGGACATTATTGGGACAGTTGGCTTAATTGGAATATGGATTGTGAGTTAGATAATAGTGTGTATCAATGATGGATTTCTAGATTTGAATAAATGCACTGTGGTTGTATTAGAAAATTGTTTGTTCTAAGGAAATACATATTGAAGTATTTCTAGAATAAGAAGTGCTTATATTTGATCTCAGCAATTCATGTTGTTAGTCCTAAAGAAATTATTAGACTGTGTATTGAGGTAAAAATACTGAATCATTCTTGCTATGAATAGTAGCAAAAAAATAGGAATAACATAACATTTAATATTAAGGAAAAGCTTGAACAATGGCACATTTCTACAGTGAAATATTGTGGAGCCCTTTAAAATTACGTTGTACCTCTATATAGTATGACGTTTTTAGTTTTGTTAGTAGATTTTCTTTGTTGCAAGAAACAGATGCTAACTCAGGCTACCTAAAATAGCTGGGGGTAGGCCATAGAAGCAAATAGAACAACTGAGAAATCCTTAGAAAGGGTGAGAGAACTTTGGAGAATCTCACCTTGAAATTCAAGGCCTTTCTTCTTTTTGGTGCACTGTCATCAGTGTGACTCAGCCCTAGGATTTCAGTTCCTGATTCAGTTTAAATTCCCTAGAGAAGGATCTAATTGGATCATCTTTTCTGAGGGCACAATTACATTTCAGAGAGAGGCTTCAAAGGAAGGATGGATAGCATGTAGACTGAGGCCATTCCTAAACAAGAAATTGTTGTGAACTGGGAAAGCCACTTTGGTTGTTATCTTACTTCAGTTGGTTATTCAACCTCTCAACATTTTATAAGAATTTTTTTTTAAAAGCAGAACCCAAAATATTGTATACAGTGTGATCCTGTTTTATAGGAATGCAGGGTGAATTTACAGTGGGAATGGAAAATCAAGAGTTTTGTTTGGATATGTTTGAGATTCCTGTTAGGAGGAAGAGCAAGTAGAGTTGAATTCTTTTGTAGCCAAAGTGGCAAACAAGTAACATCTGTCCTTATATTTTTCTAGATCAAAATCATCCCTTGTGTTCCTGTGGCATAGAACTGAGGGGTCTCAACCAAGTTTTCTTTCAGACAGTTAAGCAAACCCTAAGCTTCTTATTTTTGAAAAATAATGAGTCTCCTCTAGGCACCTGCACAGCACTCATTTCACTTAGAGGTGGGATTTGCTCCTGGCATAGATGCATGTTAGACTGTACCCCTCCTCCCATCTCAGTCAACTTCTTGTCTGGTATGTCAGTCACATAATCATTCTGGATTCATTTTTCTCCTTTGTTAAATTGTCCTTGACTTCTTTTGTTCCTATTTTTGGTTTTTCTTTTTAATTGGTGTAAATTAAAAGATTAATAAAAATCACCTACACATCCCCTTTACGTTTTTTAATAATTAAGGCAGCAATAAAAAGTTCAGTCTACATCAGTAAACATGTTACAAGCCAGAATAAATGCAAATAAATGCAACTGTTTGACTTTTCAGATATCCACACAGAAGCAGTTCAAGCTGCACTGGCAAAACATAAGGAACAAAAAATGGCTTTGCCCATGCCCACCAAAAGGCGGTCCACATTTGTCCAGTCTCCTGCAGATGCTTGTACGCCTCCTGGTAAGTTTATCAAAACCCTTTCTCTCTAACAGTTACTATCTTGATGTTCTTGAGGTAAGTTCTGACTTTTCTTTCTGGAAATAGAAGGTGGAACTCATTGTGCATCATCAAAATTATATAAGAGCATACTCTGAAGGCAGCAGGTTTTGATTATCACCTTATAAATAACACATGAAAAGAAGCCTTAAGAGTAAAGCTTTTTAAAAAACAAAAACTTTTATTCTGAATTTCCAGCATTTCCTTTTTAATCCCCAAATTCATGTAGTCATGAATAAACACAGGTCAGGGCCCTGCTGTGATTAAATAATGTTTTTATGGACACCCAAAATATGTCCAATAATCATATATTTACTCCATCTCTGCAACAGTAATAGTAGTAGGTGTACTTGAAACAGGATTTTGTGTGTCATTAAAGACTATAGGAGTACTTGTGCAGATATGTAAAAATGTGGAAATGTTTTAGTGTATGGATATATCTATATACATTTTAGTTTGTTCAGGATCTACTTTTTCTAATGGGATCCTGAGATCAGTAGGAATTAGATATCTTTATTCCATTCCCTCAGCAGACTTAGAGTCTTTACGCCCCCTCAGGTAAATTTAAGAGTTACAGCTTCCTATTTGAGAAATGACTGCAACAACCTTAAGTTATCTAGTCTGTGCAGAATCTTTGCCACAGTTTTTGTTTTTTCCTCTCCTTTTTTTTTTTTTTTGAGGGGGAGGGTACTGATAGGGGTGCTTAACCACTGAGCCACACCCCCAGCCCTTTTAATATTTATTTTGAGATAGGGTCTCACTGAATTGCTTAGGGTCTTGCTGAATTGCTGAGGGTGACCTTGAACTCGGAATTCTCCTGCTTCAACCTCCCAAGCCGCTGGAAAGCTTGCACCATTATGTCAAGTTTTGCCAAAGTTTTTTAAAACCTTTAAAAAATATATATATATTTTTAGATCAATCCCAGACAAGATTTTCACATAGGTGTCTGAGACTAAACATAGTAAATCTATTTCCGAGCCTCAATGCGGTGTCATATTCTGCTAATGAAATCTTTGGAGAAAATTTTCCCCTATACTGTTTTGGCCTAGCATGTCTATAGGGAGATTCCTAGGAAAGTTGCATTATTGTGTTTGATTTTTATTCACAGTTGTCACGTTGTTGAACTATTCATACTGAGCCTATTCTCTTATCCAGACTCATTAATAGTTTTCTCCCAGATTTTGGCTAACTTTCAGAGCATTTGGGTGTGCTGTGAGCTCATGAACTGTGTGTGCTTTTTTCCTTCACATCTGTGGTGTCAATATGTCTGAAAGAGAAATAGCTCTGTGGCTTCAAGTGTTGCTCAAAATGTAACACAAGATACCTCTAGCAGACCATCACAATAAGGCATTTTTGTCTGTAATGATGCATACTTCAGACCCACTCATTCAAAGTCTTGGATGGGTTCCCTTCCACATTAGTATAGCACAAATTGGGTCCTCATGGATAAAGGGGCTCTCAGTTTAGTAGCCATTTCTTGTTGGCAGATTCTACTGCAGAGTGGTAGAGGGTTCAGTTGCAGTAAATGGCAAAGGGTAGGGAGCAACAGGACATGTAGTTCTTCGAAATAATCCTCTCCAAAGCTGTATTAAAGCAATCCAGTTTCAGAGTAAATAGGCTGTTCTCATTGCTTTGGGTTAAATGTGAGAGTGCAGCAAAGGATCTTGAGAATGCTCAGAAAGAGTGTAAATCTCTTTTTATCCCCTTTTACAAAAGTCACTGCCTGAGGGAAATTTACCAGTCTAGAAACAAATCACAGCTGTTTGGTGCTGAATGAGACCATAGTCCTTTGGAATTCACTGTAGGCCTCTGTATTTCTAACTACTAATGTTCTACTCTTTCTGCAGCCTTGGAGATGTACATAAAGTTCTTGATTGCATTATGTATTTTTTTTTAAATTTCATGATTACAAAGATGTGCTCCTCTCTTATAAGACATGTATTCAGCAGAGCAGAGTATTTATTATAAATCCATTTATTTTCTGTTCTGAGGATCTCTGAATAGTATTTGAGAAACCCCAACTTGTAATTAGGAACATGTGTATTGTCAAGTAGATCGGAATTCTCTCCCATCAAGAGGAAACATTGAGAACACCCTGCATAGTGATTTCTCACTTAGACTCTCCAATAGATCTTGATGCTTTCATTCAACAATTATGCACATGCCTGGAACAAATACTTTGCTTTACTGAGGGAATGTGGGAAGAACTACATCATAAGGTTTCTTTTAGCACCCTCCATTTTAGCAGGTAGAATTTACTGTTCTCACATTAGAATTTGAATTCCATTTTCTCCAAGCTTTTCAGAACCACCAGGTAAGAATGTTGGCAATCTCCCTATTTCTCGTTGCAGTTTAAGCATCACTTAGCATCTGTTATAGGATAACCCAGGGATGTCAAATAGGTTTTATTTTCCATATCTACTGTGTTAGCCCATGAAACACTCAAGTTTAGGAAAATTCTGAGCTGCATTCAAGAATGAGGAAGAGGAATAGAATTGTGACAGTATTGTTTAGAAGAACTGAGGGTGGATTGAAAGAAATAGGAGGATGGAGGAATTGAAATTATTGTTTGTTATTGGCTGTTTCTAAAAATGTCAGCTCTGACCAGCTATAAAATGACCTAAAAAAGATGTGCCACTTTTGGAGGGAAATATTCACCTGAGATTTCATAATATTTTCATTATCTTTCTTTGTAAACTGTTATGTCACACACCACAGAGCACATTTCAGGTCAAGTCTTGTACTCTGCTCACGTTGTCCTGTGTGAACTTAGTTTCTGGGGCAACTCCTAGAACATACTAGCTAGTTAGCCTCTTTGCCTTCCTGGGGAGGCACACAACACATAAATGACTTGATGAAAATGTAGGGTTCTTTTGAAGGCATATAAGGAATATGTCATAAATCTTGGCTTCATTTAAATAGATAGTTAGTCTGGAAAATTTGGTGAATAGTTGGCAAGGGAAATAATTTATCGTTCACAAATTATTCTTAAGTAATAATATGTCAGCCTAAAATTTTCTTATTGATGATATGTACACGGATTTCTACCATCCATTGGAAGATTTAAGTTCTCTTAAGTCAGTAGCAATCTATGGTTCTTTCAATGTCTGTGGTACAGAGTGCCACAGAGTGTTTTGGACTGCTTGAATTACTGCCATCTAGTTCCCTTTATATGCAGAAGTCATTTACTAATATCATGAGGCAATTACCTCAGCTTTTCCTTTGTAGGTTCTTTGTGTAACACTATTACTCACTCATAGGGAAAAAACAATGCAAAAAACTATAGCATTTATTTATATTTTTCCTCTCTGAGCTTTTTCTGCACCCTGCTTGACTTATCCTTTGCAGCATTCTAGGGGTACACAGGTGACCCAGATAGATTACATAATGACTAAAACATATAGTAAGTTATTCAACTGGCTTGGGTAGAGAGGAGCTTCAATTTAGTCATCTGTCTCAAATAGGACCCTGTTTGGTCAGTGGCTTTAATAATTCTTAGGGCCAGAAGAGAAATTTAGCTCTATATTTCTGTATATGAAAATGATGCCCATGAAGAGACTAGGATATTAATATACTTTGGACATATTTTAACTAGGTTTATGGATTTATAGTGCCTTACATCCTGCAGAGGACTTTCCATAGTCGTTGATTCGCCCCAGGTCAAATAGCAATTAAGTGTCAAACTTAAAAGTCTTCTTGCTTACTACCCTTCTAAAGTATCATGTGTAGGAAATCCTTTTCATCTAATTAGATGCTCATGTTTGCCTGATGCTAGAATGAGAATTATTTCAAACTAATTAAATAAACCATTGCCTTTTGAGAGGTTACCCCCAAACACATATCAGTCAGTTAAAAGGAATTTATTTAAAAGAGAATACCTGTTGAATTATCAGCTTGGGGAATTTCCCCCAAAATACTCTAATTTTATTCAAAACCACAAAGTAAACAGAATTGGTTGATAAATTGGATCTTTATAAATAAACTAATAGCTTTGGATCATTTTAATAGCATACTTTCATTATTACTTCAGGAACTAAGTTTCTATAAGCCAAAGTATAGTAAAATACTTAACTCTATATCAGATTGAATTTGTATATTTCAATAGCTGATTATAAAATTTAAAACTTGACAATAGAAGTAGTTTTATAATTACATAACATTATTGAATACCCTCTGGGTACCAAAGAGAGAAGAAAGAGAAAGTGAGAGAAAAAGAAGCATGTACAAGGACATATGAGTAAAATAGAAAAAAAAACTAACCTGCCAGCAAAAGAAAATGTCAAGAAAAATTGCCTTTTGACTGCCTTTGAGATAGCACAACCAGGAATCTTCCCTAGGACTTGTGGCCAGTGGTTACAAAGTTTGAATTTTACTAGTGACTGATAAGAACCAACATTAACAAGTGGTCTTAGGCTAAGACATCCCTGGGGTACAGATGGTCTCTAAAAGGACACATCCTCAGCCAGGGATATAGGATTCTCAAGAGATAAAGATCCATTGAATGGGAACTAGTAAGACAATAGTGGAAGTAATCTACCATTGAAAGGGAAAGACTGAGGTGTGGCTCAGTGTTATAGGCCCCAGTACCAAAAAACAAAAGCAAAACCAAACAAGAAAACCCCAGACTAATAAAAAGAAAAAAAAAACAGAATGAAGACCCCCCCCCATCTGATTTTCCCAGTAGCTATTTGTGGCAGAGCTAAGTTCTAAATCCAGAGCAATCTGACTTTAAAAGCCTAATTTTCAAATAAGCAATTTAATGGGAGGGAGGAACACCCTTTTTCTCCCAGTGTTAATTAGAGCATTAATTTATTTTGTAAACTTTTTTCCCCCCACAGATATATGAGAAAATACCTAGGAAAGCAGTATTTCAGTAATTATTAGTAGTGAGTACACTGTCTTCCAAAGGTATCCTAGTTTGTTACGCAAGGCATGGACTCTTCCTCTTTAGGTGCTCAGACCAATTTTTTGGTCCCCTGCTAGCTCTCTATGCACATAGATTAGTATTATAGGATACAAAAAATCTTTAGTAGTTCTAGAAATCTTCCTAACAATTGTGTGGTGAATCATTTCCCATCTTGGGTTTCGTGTTAAATTAAGTGCCTCAGAATTTATAACCCAAGATAGATTCAGGTTGCCCTACCTTCAGAACTAAATGTTTCTAGACTCCTCTCTCCTGATTCTCTATAAAGATTTTTCTTCTTAAGCTTCAAACTTCTCCTTGCCAACAGAAACTTCTGCCTCTCTTGAAAGCATTTCTGGCTGGGTGTGGTGGCCCATGCTATGATCCCAGCAATTTGGGAGGAGGCTGAAGCAGGAGGATCCAGGAGTTCAAAGGCAGCCCCAGCAACTTTAGCGAGGCCCTAAGCAACTCAGTGAGACCCTTTCTTTTCTCCTTTTGGTGCTAGGATTGGAGTCCATGAACTACAACCCCAGCCCAACAGCACATATTTAAAGTGTATATGTTGCCAACTTTTGACATAGTAAAACCATAAAACTGTCACAATTAAGATAAATGGAGCCAGGGCTGGTGGTGCAGCTTGGCCTTAGAATGCTTGCCTAGCATGTGTGAGGCACTGGGTTCAATCCTTAGTACTATGTTAAAACAAACAAATAAAATAAAGATTGTGTCCATCTACAATTAAAATTATTATTATTATTATTATTTTTAATGAAGCCAAACACAGTGAAGCAGGCTTGTAATCCCAGTAAGGATTACAGGCTGAGGCAGAAGGATAACAAATTCAGTCAGACCAGCCTCAGCAATTTAGTGAGGCCTAAGCAATTTAGGAAGACCCTATCTCAAAAACAAAAGAAGCTAGGGATGTGGCAGCACCCCCTGGGTTCAATCCCTAGTACCATGGGTAGGTAGGTTATATAACTCAGTGGAAAAGTACCCCTGGGTTTATCCCCAGTACTGCCACAAAACAAAAACAAAACGACATCTTCACCCCAACTCCTTAAATTTCCTTCCAATTCTCTCTCCCACTTCTTCCTATGTTCATCCTTAGGGAACCTTTAATATGTTTTCTGTCATTGTGTATTATTTTGCAGTTTTCTAGAATTCTTTTTTTAAATATATATATATATATATATATATATATATATATATATATTTGTTGTTGTTGTTGTAGTTGGATACAATACCTTTATTTATTTATTTTTATGTGGTTCTGAGTATCAAACTCAGGGCCTCACACCTGCTAGGCAAGCACTCCACTGCTGAGCCACAACCTCAGCCCTTAGAATCTTATGTTAGAATCACATAGTTTTACTTCTGTTTTTTGGAGAAGGATGCTGTAACTTCTTTCACTCAGTATAACTATTTTGAGAATTCATACATGTTGTGCCTGTCATGGTAGTAGATCATTCATTGATGGACACTTATATTGTTTCCAATTTTTACCTAATACAAATAGAGCTCTTATGCACATTAATGTACAAATCTTTGTATAGAAATATGCTTTTCCTAGTTTTTATGGAACTCTTTCTTTAAAATGGGCTAGGGCTATAGCTCAGTGCTAAATTGCCCCTGGGTTAAATCTCCAGTAACTCTTCCCCCAAGAGACTTTTATTCTCTTAAAATCAACAAGCAAATTGTTTATGTATTTCCTAACTACTTATAAATAGTTTGTGGTCTTCTGGTGGCCAGTCTTAAATGATATTGTGTTAAAATCACACCAGAATTTAAAAACCATGCTTTCAAAATTGTTTTCTGTTGTATAGACATATATTGTATTCCTCATATACGAGAGCTTAGGGACTTTAGTTAAAATGGAAAATAGGTGTGTGTTCATGTTAAACAAAAGCAGAATCTAGGAAATGGATAATATTAATATCAAATATCTGCAAACTGTAGTAATTTTGTGGATGACAATTGCTTTTATTTTTTAAAATGCTATCAAATAAAAATAGTTAAGAGAACCATTTTTATTTTTAAAAAGATAGAGTCCCATTGCATCACTTACATTTTGTGTGAACTTAACACATAATCATCTTTAAGCCTTGTCTATCCAGTTTTGCATCTTTGAGCTCTCTCAGGGGAAGTTATTCATAGCATTACCCCATTTCTCAGGTTGCATGATTAACACAGTATGTTTTTCTTTTATCAGACTTTAATCAGTTTCTATCCTCTTTACTTTCATGTTTTATAGGAAGGAACTAGCTGTGTATTTATTAGGGAAATTTTCAGTACTGTTACAAATCAAAAAGAAACATTTTTTGAACTGTCCTTTTAGGGATAAGAGGGGGAACTAACATTTATCATCCTATTGCTCTGTGCTGGCACTGCTGTGGGTGCTTTCCGTACATTCTTTTTTCATGGTCTACCACTGAAGATATTATAAAGACCAGTTTCCTTAGTATACCCTTAGCAGTATAGCTTTGCCTACTTGTCCAGCTTCTTCCATCAATATCAGCTTTGCATCCTGTGCTTCTGCTAGTCTCAGCTTCTTTAAGATCTTCAAATGTGTCTAGTTTACTCTCTCCTCCAAACTTTTTCACGTGCTGTTCTTCCCTGACCACTGCGCTCTCTCCCCCAGGCTTGTTTGTCTTAAAACTAATTTCTTTATAAACTGAAGGCCTTGGTTTAGGTCTTAGTTCCTTGAACACCTGTTCTAAACTCCTCTGAGAATAAGGACTGTGTCTTCTTGCTCAACATTATATCCTACCAACTTGTGTTTATTTTTTTTTTAAGAGAGAGAGAGAGAGAGAGAGAGAGAGAGAGAGAGAGAATTTTTATTTATTTATTTTTCAGTTTTCGGCGGACACAACATCTTTGTTTATATGTGGTGCTGAGGATCGAACCCGGGCTGCACGCATGCCAGGCAAGCGTGCTACCGCTTGAGCCACATCCCCAGCCCCCCAACTTGTGTTTAGACATGTTTGTTGAATGAATGAACAAGCAAACAACTTTTGCAAATGGACAATTTTATCCCCAACTCACATAACTAATTAAGTAGTAGACCTAAAAGTTCAAATGGAAGACTGACATAGAAGCCATTTTTCCTTCTACATTAAGCCACTCTGTAGCTGTAAGTCATTAAACATTCTGAGGAAGGCTAACAGACAAATTAAGTAATTGATGAAACAACATACCTAATTACATAATTGATATAATATAGAAATATAACAAAACCAATTTTCTATAAACCTAATCATTAAAATACTGGCTTTTCTATCTTTTAAGAAGTGGTTTATTCTGATTTTAGACTTACACAAACCAAAATAAAAATACAGTAAAAGCAGACTGTAAATTCGGAGTAGATTGCGGGATCCTGAGATGGGTTACCCTGAAAACATTTTGTTCTGGGAGTCAGAGTCACCTGTCTCTCTGGCTATACCACTTTTTTTTTTTTTTTTTTTTTTTTTTAAGTTATACATAGTAGCTGGGTTCATTTTGGCAAAATCCCTGCTTCCCCCACTTTTCCCTCTCTTCCTTCCTCCCCGTATTCTGCTTTCTCTACTGAACTTTCTGTCCCACTGGCCATAACAATATTTATATATATATATATATATATATATATATAAATAAAATATTGGACACAATACCTTTATTTTATTTACTTTTATGTGGTGTTCAGGATTGAACCCAGGGCCTTACACATGCTAGGCAAGCGCTTTACTGTGGAGCCCCAGCCCCACAACTTGTTTTTTTTTCCTTTAATTAAAAAAAAAAATTTTAGTTATAGATCGACACAATACCTTCATTTTATTGATTTATGTGGCGCTGAGGACCAAACCCAGTACACCACTCATGCAAAGCAAGCAGTCTACCACAGAGCCACAACCCCAACCTTTTAAATTAATTAATTAATTAATTTACTTTTGCATGCTTACAAAGATAAGTATCTTTGTGTCTCAAGGTACAGCTAAAATGTTAGAATATTTTCTGGGAATTACGCAAAATGCTTTCCTTAAAGGGTTACAGATTCTGTTGCTTCTCTTTTTTCTTTCTTTCTTTTTTTTTTTTTTTTGTATTTTTCCTTTAGTCAATCCGTTTTGTATTATATATCTTTTTCTCTAAGAAGAACCTCCTTGTTTTATCCCCTTGAGATCTGTTCATTATTTATGTCTCCAGCCTCATACTTTTCCACCATGCCTCATCTGTCTTTGCTCCACTTATATAGAAATACTTAAAACTGTGCACTAAGTTTGGTCTCCTTATGTGGGACCCTTTGCTTATCCCATTTCTAGCATAATGTATTTTTTTGCAACAATATGTAAGCTGTGTGTCTCCTGTACCAAATTATAGGCTTCTTTAGAGATTTAACTGTTTGAGAGACCTAGAATATCTCTCAGAATCCCCAGGACTTAATTCCAAGCACATATATGGTTATATAATACATTTTAAAGGAACAAGATCATCAGTGAGGCTTGGGCTTCAAATCTCCTTCAATATAAAGTAATAAACTAGTGGTAGTACAGAGCAAGAAGCAAGAATGTAGTTATTATTTAATTTTCTTCATCTGGGCTTACAGAATTTGACTTCTGGATTAGATTAGTCTTTAGTAGTTCAAATAATTCCTGTTGCAAAGTGTTACTCGTTTTCCAGTCCCAGTAGTTATCTCGTAGGCTTTTTGAACCAAAGCAGGACATGAACCTACAGTTTCGTCTAAATTAGAGGAGAGTATTCTGCAGAAGTAACCACAATATTTCCCCCCATGCACACCTTGGTATTGAACCCAGGGCTTCACGCAAGCTAGGCAAGTAGTCTGCCACCCAGTTACATTCCCAGCCCATTTTATTTTATTTTACTTTATTTTGTGATAGAGTCTCACATTGCCCAGGCTGTCCTTGAGCTTGCAATTCTCCTGTCTTTGCCTCCCAAATAGCTAGGGTTATAAGTATGCATCACTGTGCCTGACTAACACATAATTTTTAATTTTTAAAAAATTGATGCTAAGGATGTGGCTCAGTGGTAGGCCACTTGCCTAGCATATGTGAGGTTCTGGGTTTCATCCAGCACCACAAAAACAAGCAAACAAAAATATAGTAAAAAATAAAAAATGTGAATAAAATCGTTCAGTGCACAGATCACAAATCATAGCCCCCCCCCCAAATCATTTTGAAGGCCTTGTTCCATACATCAGACCAAATGCCCATTTAACTTGTATGCCTTGTAAGCTTAGAGTCTAGAATAATTAGAGTCTGGACTTCTCTTTCTGTTGGCTTTTGCTTCCTTATGTTCAGTTGAACTTTGTTGTTTATTTTAAAAACATTTCTAATTTAGGATTTAGCTAGGCTAAATACAGAAATCAGTGAATTTTTCACAATTCTTCTCTGAGAATTAAGGAAAGAAGTCCAAATTGGTAGGCCCCCCCACCGCCGTCATGTTTGGAAAGCTTACGTATGCCACACGCAACTAGCTGGCTTTTCCACTAAAGCCATGAATGCTTCTAGGCCAAGGACTGCTTCTTACTCCATTTCAGTTCCCTATCACCTAGCTCACTGGCATACAGGTTTTTAACAAGAATCAGTTTTCATCTTCCTATCAGGATAATTTCAAATAAAGACTAACAAAGTAATTGTAAACATCAATGTGGCAACTTATCACAAGATTTAAGTAAGAGATTGAGGAAGATATATATAAGCACTTCAATATTACCTGAACATAAGTAGGTCACCTAGAAGAATTTGAATATTAAGCTCAAACAGAGAAGTACTGAAGTAAAAAGGTTCCTAAAGTTTACTTTTTTGTTGTTTTTAAACAACTTAAACCTGAAGAGTTAGGTTGTTTTATTCTTGGAAGTTTTGGCTCACACATCTTTGAGATTCTTGAGAAACTTTACCTATTAATCTAACTTAACAATGCGAATGTTTTGCTGGTGTCAAGAGTGTGTGCTCATTGAGCAAGAACTGAAAAGTTTCTATTCTAGGCAGGATCGAGAACTTCTTTTTTTCTAATTCCACACAGACACGTCTTCGGCCTCTGAGGATGAGGGCTCTCTGAGACGCCAAGCTGTGCTCTCTGCTGCCTTGCAACAGAGCTTACAGAATGCTGAGTCCTGGATCAACCGTTCAATTCAGGGATCGTCCACTTCTTCATCCGCATCTTCTACGCTGTCCCATGGAGAGGTCAAAGGAACCAGTGGGTCTCTAGCTGATGTATTTGCCAATACCCGAATAGGTAGGAGCTGAATCTACCTAAGGAGTCCAAATTATGTTTCATTTGGCAACCAGTATTCAGGAAACAATTTATGATTTGTGTTAGGTTTTTCAACGTGGCCTAAAAAACCAGATAATCAGAGAGAACGTGACAGTTAATGAGGCAAAGAAGGAAACACCAGCAATACATTTGTTGCAGGAATGATAGGTATCATCTGCATTATTGGAGCATAGTGTTGCCCACCTGAAGCCATATCTATTTCCATAAGCAATACTCAAGCTGCAAGATATAACACCAGTCTTAGTATTGGTTTGTCCCACTTGAAGAATATTTCATATATTAAAGAGTGTTAAAACATGTAGCATCTTAGAATTCTTCAGGATTGTTGTCTATATTCTATCAAATAAAAATCATTAAACCTGAGCAAATTCTACATTAAACCAATATCAATGAAGCTCTTTTGTCTTTAGTGTAAAGACTGGATTTATTGTCCTTGCTGCTGTGATATTGCTACACCTGGAGTGTGCGAGCTGAGGATGTTGGTAGTCTATGAGCTGCTACCTGCTGCTGATGCTACTGTGTGGAGTACAGCTTTTGCTTGGCTCTGCTTTATGTTTTGTTTGTTTTTTTAAAGAGTTGTGTCATCTGCAAATAAAGATGCATATCTCTGCTTTTGCTAAATTGATTGGTACAAATCAATCTAAATAATGTACATGAACATTATATATCTGTGATGTCTTTCCCTTCTTTCTTGACATTCAGTTGCATTTTGGTATCTTTAATTTTCCTCTCAGTGATCTTTCTATATCCTTTATATATCTTTATTCTATTTATTGATTTCAGAAAATAAAAAATTGGAAAATTTTCATGGTTATAATTTTTTAAAGATCATAAGTACCCTGAGGATATGATTGCCCACATTAATAGCCTTATGCCAGCTGCCGTTGACTTTTGTTCTGCATTCTTAGCTCTGCCCAGTGTGTAGTTCACTGAGCTTTCTAGAGCAGCCACACACAGGTGTACATGTTTACCATCTCTTCTGTCATGCAGGGTAAGCAACAGAGCCATGGTAGGTGAGCTTTTATTTCCATATCTGTCAAAAACAGAGCACTTTCACTTATAAAAAGAATTGCCCTATATCCAGTTAATATTATGTGTATTTTTGTTAACAAGATGATTTCATATTTTATAACATATCTGATCTCATATTTTTCTGTTGCTTCATGACTCTGTGAAAAGTTATTGGCTTAGTTATTCACAGAAACCATATTATGCAATGTTATTGCTTTTTGGATGTTCATTCTCATAGTAGTCCATGTTCCTGATGGGGAAATTAAAAAACAGGTAAAATAAAAATAAAATAATCTATAGTCCCACTTCCTATGGATAACATTTAAATGCTACAACTTTAGTGTGTATTCCAGATATTATTTGTTTATGAATATGTGGGGTTTTTGTTTTGATTTTACAAAAATGAAATTGTCTTAAATGTAATTTTCATTTCCTGCTTTTCTTGGCAGTGTATTGTGAACATCTTCTATATCATTATAAGTATACTGTTATTTTCATGATTTTAAATACAATCAAATGACTGTGCCCTGATTTATTTAATCATTCCCCTCTTTTAGACATTTAAGTAATATTGTTTTTTGCCATTTTGCAGATTGCCAAAAGTATTATGCATTTGTCTGTTTATTTCCTTAGAATATTTTCTATAAGTTGATTGCTGAGTCAAATAAAAATATACATTTTTATTGCTTATGTTTCTACATTATCCTACAGAAAGGTTTACTGCAGTGTACCTGTGCTTATATATTTCAAACTTTTTTGTCCCTCAGTACTGGGGATTGAACCTAGGTTTGCTCTCCATTGAATTATATCCCTAGCCCCTTCATCTTTCCCTCCCTCTTTCCCCTCCCTTCCTCCCTCCTTCCCTTCCTTCCTTCCTTCCATATTTTTTTAGTGGTAAATGGACACAATATCTTTATTTATTTATTTTTTAATGTGGTGCTGAAGATCAAACCCAAGGCCTCACACATGTGAGGCAAGAGCTCTACCACTGAGCCACAACCCAGCTCATCTTTTAAAGTTTTATTTTGAGACAGGGTCTCTCTAAATTGAATGTGATGACCTCAAATTTGTGATCCTCCTACCTCAGGCTCCATAGTATCTGGGATTACAGTTGTACACCACCGGGTCCAGCTTATTTCAAATATTCAAAACTTTTAAAATAGTAATTAGAGACATTTTGTGTATAGAATTTTTATCCCCAATCGATTTTAGAAATTGTTTATATTATGCTTTTTTCTTTTTCATATTTTTTAGTGATTTTTCATTATTCTTATGAATCATGTATTTTAACTCTTATTTTCTTATTACTTTTCCAGATGTTTTATTCTGTGTTTTTTGTAACATATCCCTGGTGAATGGATCTCTTTGAATTTATATCATTTCTCTGTGTTAAGAATCTTCTTTATGAAGTAGCATATAATAACACTATTTAGTCTCTGCTTAGAGCAAGGGAAGATCCTTGTCTTGTCAGGTAGATCCAAATTACCTATGGATATTTTATAAAAATGAGAAGTGGACTTTACGTGTTTTCCTTCATTTGAAAACAAACAGTCTTAAGACACTATTTGGTCTTTCATGGAAGTGGAAGCATTCCAGATAAAATAAAGAAATGTTCAAGAAACTAGAATACGAGTAGTTAATAAGGATCTTAATTTGGTTCCATTTTGAAGTCACTTGTTCCATTTTGAAGTAACTTTTATTTTGTTATAGCATTGGATTTCTACTAACCTTTCTATGTATATTTAAAATAATGTTGTAGAGAGACATGTCCTTATGATGTGATCTTACTAAGGCTACCTAAATCTTGAAAGTATTAATTTGGGAAAGCTGACATGTCCTGACTTAACCTCTGATTTCCCCATTATATTTTGGTAGTAGAATTTGACTTAAAACTTGTTTTACAGGAGTTAATGCTCTATTTATGTAGTTTTTTCCCCTTGTTTAAAAACAAAGATTTAGTGGTTCTTACTTTTTGCTGCTAATGTCCTAATATTCTAAATTCTGTTTTCTCCTCTCTAGAGAATTTCTCTGCGCCCCCAGATGTCACTACAACTACCTCTTCTTCCTCATCATCATCCTCAGTACGCCCAGCAAATATTGATCTGCCCCCCTCGGGGATAGTAAAAGGCATGCACAAAGGATCCAACAGGTCCAGCCTTATGGATACAGCTGATGGTAGGTAGCTCTTTTTGGTAACTAAATAGGGAGTATAAATTAAACTGTAAAAATACAAATTCTAAGCAGTAGTTCCTAACCATCTATTTCAGTAGCTGTAAGACTACATTGCATTGGGCTCAGTTTTGACAGGTCATCTGAGTGCCTTCTTCAAGAAAAGCATGCTATAAGAGAAAAGAGAACTTAGGTGAATCATAAAGAAGTGTATTAATAATAACATTATATTTGTTCTTTATTGCCATCAAACTTGTGTACATACTTGTACCTGTTTGGCCCAATTAAAATAAAATGAGACTGGGGCAAGGCCATCACTAGAAAAACAAGCTCCTGAGGGAATTGAGGAACTAAAATATCCTTTTCAAGTCAGTGAATTTTAACTTAACTCATCTCTTTCCTTCCAGGTGTCCCTGTCAATAGCAGAGTATCCACAAAAATCCAGCAGCTTCTTAACACTCTGAAACGACCCAAAAGGCCTCCCTTGAAGGAATTTTTTGTAGATGACTCTGAAGAAATTGTGGAAGGTAGTAGTAAAAATGCCAAAGCATATTTCTTAAACAAATATTTCTTAATCATTTATTATATGTCAATACATAACCTTAAAGGATGAGCAAGACATAGATCTTAGATTAAAGAGTTCAAACTTCTCTGCTCTTTTTTTCCTAAAGATCATTTATATTTTAGTTCTCAGGTGAAAGGTAAGGATGGAGGGAAGGAGGAAAAGGGCAAAGAGATAACTATAGGACATAAAACTCTTCCTTGAACTGGGCATAGTGGCATATGCCTGTAATCCCAGCAATTTAGGAGGCTTTGGCAAGAGAATTGGAAGTTCAAGGTCAGCCTCAGCAACTCAGTGAGACCCTGTCTCAAAATAAAAAGGGTTAAGAGATGTAGCTCAGTAGTAAAGTGATCCTGTGTCAAATCCCCAGTACTACCCCTCCTCCAAAATGAGAACTATTCCTCAATAATATATTCTTTGAGTTTAGGAAATACAAATACACAATTTTAAAAGTTACTTATGTTAGACATCAAATTAAATTAGGTATTAAATTCAACTTCAAGGGCTAAGGATGTGGCTCAAGCGGTAATGCGCTCGCTCGCCTGGCATGCATGGGACGCTGGGTTTGATCCTCAGCACCGCATAAAAATAAAATAATGATGTTGTGTCCACCGAAAACTAAAAAATAAATATTTAAAAAGAAATTCAACTTCCAAAGTTTGCCCAGGCTTAGCCAGGCTCCATGGCACACACCTGTAATCCCAGCTACTCAGGAGGCTGAGGCAGAAGGATCTTGTCTGGGCAACTTAGTAAGATCCTGTCTCAAAATAAAAAGGGCTAGGAATGTAGCTCTGTGGTAGAGTACTTGCCTTGCATGCTGGAGGCTCTGGATTCAATCAACAGTACCATCAAAAAATGTTCCCAGTCTCTTTTTCATTTAACATAGTCCTTTCATTAAATCAGCCAGTCGACATATATATTTGCCTTCTGAATTATAGTGTGGTGGATGGTGAAAAAAGTTTCAAGATTTAGGAAAATGCACTCTTCCTTTGTGTTGTGTGTGATTTAAATAAGTGCTAAAATATATAGATGTGGAAACTTAGTTAGCCAATAAGTTTGTATCAGTGAATATATACAACTGTGAGAAGAGAAGAAATTAGTTCCATCTGTGTGGTTAAAGAAGACTTCACCGAGGAATAGGTAATCATCAGTGTTTTATTCATTCAATACATTTTTAAATATTTATGGATGAAATCATGTCTAGGATATAATAGGGAAAGATGAGCAGAGAATGGGTGTGAGCACAGATAAAATGAGATGACCATTTGATAATTATTGAAGCTTGGTGATCAATAGACCTACCTAACAAAGCCTTTATCAAAGAGAGAGCAAGTGAGAAGCTTTTGTCCAGAGAACTAAGCCTTAGTGGCTTTGTAGTTTGTTTTTATGTCCTGAACTAATAGTAGCTTTGATCACATCAGGCTATTAATATAATTAGGCACATTGGTAGGCTAGATCCAGTCTTAGCCCAGTTCATGCACCAGGAGGCAAAAAGCAATTTGACATATGAGGTTAAGATTCTGTTTCTTCAGGTGTCACTAAATTCACTGAACTGTGGACATGCTTCTTTTTGGGAATGGGGTGGAAAATGGGGATTTAACCCAGGGGCAGTTTACTACTGAACAATATCCATACCCCATTTTCTTTTCTTTTTATTTTGAGATAGTCTTGCTAAGTTGCTGAGGATCTCACTAAATTGCTGAGGCCAGGGACTGGGGATGTGGCTCAAGCAGTAGCGCGCTCGCCTGGCATGCGTGCGGCCCGGGTTCGATCCTCAGCACCACATACAAACAAAGATGTTGTGTCTGCCGATAACTAAAAAATAAATATTAAAAATTAAATAAATAAATAAATAAATAAATAAATTGCTGAGGCTGACCATGAACAGTCTTCCTGTCTCAGCCTCCCCAGTGCTGGGATTATAGGTATGTGCAACCACATCTGGTGGATGTCTTTCCTGATGCACTGATATTCAAAGTGCTAGCACTGGGCTGTGGCTCAGCGGTAGTGCACTTACCTGTCATGTGTGAGGCACTGGGTTCGATTCTTAATACCACATATAAATAAACAATAAATAAATAAATAAATAAATGGATAAAGTTCTACCAACAACTTAAAAATATTTTTAAAAAAAGTGTTTAGCATTGTATATTGGCCTGGCACGAAATGAAAGTCAAGGTTTAAGAGAGATCACACTTAACAATTTACATTGGCAGAATAGAGCTAACAGTGTTCTCCTGATTAAAAATAAGTAACAGTTGCTTGATTTGAGTAATTAATGTTTGGAAAAGGAAAAAAAAATTATATCTTTGGAAGTCTGAAAGACTGAGCCCAAAGCATAGTCTTTCAGAATTCCAAAGGCCTAGTGGAAAACAGCAATAATATACACATTGTTTACCTCCAGTTCTTGGAAAGATGGTGTTAAAAATCTAACTTTAAAAACAAATTCAGTTCAGTTCAACTAACATTTTTGAGCAATCTCCAATGTTACAGGTAGTCAAGAAAACAAAAAGAAAGAACCATCCCTTACCTTAGGAAGCTGTCAGTCTCAGGTTGCAGAGACTGGTGGGATACATGTCTCATAATGAAAGCCATTGAGGATCCTCTGTTTTAATAAGGGTAGAGTACCATATAAGGTGGGAACACTAAGGAAGGAATAGTCTCCTTAAGGAACGATTGGGGTTGGTCCCCAAATAATGTGCTGTTGGAATGAGTGCTGAGGAGGATGAGTAAAGGGGTTAGATGTTTGAAATGTATGCCAAGGGCAAGATGTGATGGCTCGTATCTGTAATCCCAGAGACTCAGACCTGCCTTAACACTGGCCACAAACTAAAGAATGAAAAACAAGTTTACTAATAATTTTGAAATTGCTAAAGAGAAATTTACACGCTGTGCTTTTTTATATGTGCAGTGATTTGTTTTTTCACTGTTAGATATTATTTGTTGCATAAGAACATGTTGAATGTGATTTTACAATTCAGTGGAATCAAATAAGGCTCAGTTTGTGGAAACCACCATTTCTAACCATGTCTTTTCTCAAAGTGAGTTTAAACCAAATGATTATGAGGAGAAGAGGGAAGTGTGTTTGACATTAGAGCTGTGTAAACTCATGCATGGATTTATTTATTTCACCTTACTGATTTTTGGTACAGTACCTCAGCCAGACCCCAACCAGCCCAAGCCTGAGGGGCGGCAGATGACGCCTGTGAAGGGAGAACCCCTAGGAGTCATCTGTAACTGGCCACCTGCGCTGGAATCTGCCCTACAGCGATGGGGTTCCACCCAAGCCAAGTGCCCCTGTCTGACTGCACTAGATGTGACAGGGAAACCAGTTTACACACTTACATATGGTGAGTTTACCAGAGTGCTAATCCTTCTTTTCTAAGAGTTTCTCACAATATTATGGGTAGTATTTCTCTTGATATTTAGCAGTTGCTGGTTATTATGTTTTAGAAGATCTTGACAATTATTTAATAGGTTCCTAAGTAGTAAATAAAGCTATTGTGAAATATTTTCATTTGCTTTTGCAAGCCAGCTGATGTTTAAAGACAGCAAAAAGAAGAGAGATTGTAGATCCACTGATGTTTTGAAATTAAAAGGGATATTAGAAAAATGGTCAGTATTAATAATGTATGAAGAAAAACAGATGGTCTTATTTAAAAATTGAAACTTACTATTTTTTTTTAGATCTTTATTCTTAATTTTGCTTATAATAGGCACAAAATTCTATAATGAACAAAAAAATCAGTACTTTAAAATTTAATTCCATGTAAAGTTTTTGTTTGCTTACTTTTTGTAGTCCTGGGTGTTGCATTCAGGGTTTTTAGGCATGCTCTAGGCAAGTGCCCAGCCACTGATACATTTCCCCAGCCCCTAAAGATTTTTCTTTTTTCCTTTCCACCACCCTCTTTTTGAAATAATTTTAAGAAACATGGAGTCAGTCCTGGGTTGTAAGATTTTATACTAGTTTATTCAAACAGATTTCTTTTCCTCTTTCCACACACATTGTCTGTAGACCTAGACTGAAAATAGTTTTTGAGGAAAAAATAAGTGTTTATTTAAAAGAATTTGCAGGTTGAACTAGTTTAAACTTTGGATGGCCCTCTGAAAAAGTTGTATATAAAAATAACGTATCTATTTAAAATAGCATTGTTTCTTTTTTACCTTTCTCATGATTTGAACTAAGAATTTCTAAGACTGATTGAGGGGAGGAAATAGTAGGAAATTGGAAATAAAAGGATTTTTTTTTCTTTTTGCCAAAATAGTTTTTCACCTCAGAAGTTGTATACTAATTTCATTCACATAATCCTTAAAAAAGTCATTTTAGCTGGCCAGATCCATACATTTTTATTTAACATCTACGAATATATCCACATTTCATATAATCAGTTTCCATTTTATTGTGTGTTTGTACTGACAATAGCACGAAATGTTGAGTCATGGGATTGAACCCAGGGCCACATGAGTCATATCCCCAGCCCTTTTTATATTTTGAAATAGGGTCTCACTAAGTTGCTTAGAGCTTCAGTAAGTTGCTGAGGCTGGTTTTGAACTTGTGATCCTCCTGCCTAAGCCTCCCAAGCCACTGGGATTATAGGTGTGTACCACTGCACCCTGCTGAGTCTTACCTTTGTTTTCCTGTTACCTCATGTATCTGATAGCACCTATGAGTGATTCTTCAGAAGAAGCTCAGTTCTGCAAAACAAAGATTGTTTTCTTCCCTGAAAATGTGATTGCCTCACATCAATTTATTCCTAAGGATATTCATATAACTTCAGAAAAGAAGTGATGTCAATATTGAAGTGGTTTCATGATACTTTTAAAATAACATGTTAATGAAAATTCTTTAAACTATCTTCTCCTATTTTTTGTTATTAGTTTTGCTACTTTTGTTGTAAGGCTTAAGCCTATCTACCTCCTATAAACCAGAGTGACATTTTTATTTCAAGGCAGGACTAGCTCTTATAAATTAGAAAAAATATAAAGCTTTGGGGGTACTTTTATTTTGTTTTGGGTGAGGGGTGGTACTTATAGAATCTATTAATTGAAAGTAGCTATTGTCTTAGTTACCTTGATTAAGTGCAGGCTTTCTTGTTGAGATAGCTTATGTTTTTTCTATGTGACTCTTCTTTTTTCCAGGAAAGTTGTGGAGCAGAAGTTTGAAGTTGGCCTACACACTGCTTAATAAACTGGGTACCAAAAATGAACCCGTGTTAAAACCTGGAGACAGGGTAATTGATTTTTTGGTTTTAGAAAAGTGGTGTTTATTGTTTTCTAATTAATATGCACCTTCTGGAGACTTTTTTGGTTGTTTATTTTTTGTGGTACTGGGGATTGAACCCAGGGGTTTTACATATGATCTGCCACTTAGCTGCATCTCTAGCCTGTACCTTCTGAAGTTTTAATGTACAACAGGAAAATTTATGTAATTCTTACTTTTAGAAAACAAAAATGGTTTAGTTCTAACCCAGGTTAGCCCAAGGCCAGGTAATAGTTCTTGCATTCAGAGATTGAGTCAGTTCACATGTCCCTTTCTGAAGCTGTTCTTTTGTAAACTCCCAAGGTGCCAATAAAAATGAAACCTAAGTTTTTCTGGAAATAATTTTTTTCATTCTTTTTTTGTATTGAATGTTGAACTCAGGAGTGTTTTGCCACTGAACCACATTCCCACCCCTTTTTATTTTTTATTTTGAGATAGGGTCTCACCAAATTGTTGAGACTGATCTTGAACTTGTGGTCCTCCTGCCTCAGCCAAGTTGCTGAATGACAGGTGTGCACTAAGCACCTGGCTTAATATACTTTTCTATCTAAAGAGATCCACTGCATTTATTTTATTGCTTTAGTCCTGTAAAATAAATTGCCTTGGGTTTCCTAAGTAATTACTACTTAAGGCAAGTAGCTTACTGTTAAATCACCAATAAAATTAACTGAAAAATTATTATGATAATGATGATGAATTACATTTTTATTTATCAAAATGTATAGTAGTATAATTATGAGAATGATGGAGATCTTTTTAGATATTTTTGTTCTTCTCAGTAACTTACTTTCCTTTAGAACAATGCCTAATAGTTTGATTTATTATGTTAGTGATAAATGTTATATTCCTTAGAGAATGATATTGAAAGAATTACTTTGTTTGTATTCCTCTATTATTGAATGTCTTTTTGCATTTTAGGTAGCCCTGGTTTACCCCAATAATGATCCAGTCATGTTTATGGTAGCTTTTTATGGATGTCTCCTGGCAGAAGTGATTCCAGTGCCAATAGAGGTACCTCTTACCAGAAAGGTAACATTGCTAAATTAAGAGAAATGTAGCCGAGTAACATGATAGACATTGGGTTCTTGTTGGATTAGTTAATACAGTCACAACATTGAAAACAACTGACTATTTTCTGAAGTACTTAGATTCTCTTTCTAAAAACATGAAAGTTGTAGAAAATTTATGTAATATTTCAAGTATTCTACAAAGAACAACTAAGATAGTTTTTTCCCCCTTTTGATGGTACTGAAGGTTTAACCCAGGGTCATTCTTCTACTGAGATATATCCCTGGCCCTTTTTTATTTTTATTTTGAGATAGGATCTTGCTAAGTTAACCAGACAGACCTCAAACTTGCAATCCTATTGCCTTGGTCTTTCAAGTCATTGGGATTAGAGGTATGCACTACCACACCTAGCTAAGATAAAATTTTAAAGAATTTTTATAGTAATTGTGTGTCATATAAAACTCAGGGAGACTTACTGTTTTTGTTCTTTATTTTGTATCAGGGATTGAACCCAGGGGCACTGAACCACTGAACTATATCTCCAGCCCTTTTTATATTTTTATTTTGAGACAGGGTCTCACTAAAGTTGCTTGGGGGTCTCACTAAGTTGCTGAGGCTAGCTTTGAACTTGTGGTCCTCCTGCCTCAGCTCCCGACTCACTGGGATTACAAGTGTGCACCAAAAGGGAAAGTGATACAGTGGTGGTGTGGGCCTACTCTGGATTATAGCATTTTACTTTGACAACACATCAGTCCTATTAAATGAAGGACTACCTAACAAATTTCCGTATTTTACTAAATGATTTTTTCATGAGCTTTTACCCTGATTTTCTCATGCTATTTATTATTGGGAGTTGTCAGAGATAAAAATATTGGATAATGTGGATTTATAAGAAAAAATATTCTTTGAAAAAAAAAACAAACTGGTAACATTCATGAAGTTCTAGTTGGTGGTATGTAGTAATCTTCCATTGGTCACAAAATTATAGAGTTCTTCAGTTATTAAATTGACAGATTTATAATGATACTCTTATGACATGTTAATGAAAATTCTTTAAACTTCTATTTTTTGTTATTAGTTTTGCTACTATTGTTGTAAGGCTTAAGCCTACCCCCTTTAAAATAGAATAATAAAAGGAATATATTTATTTGGAATAATTATATCGTGACTTTCATTGTAAATTTGGACACTGGTATACATTTACCTTATTATTATTATTATTTTTTTTCTAACATGAATTACCTTGCTCTTAAATGTGGGGTAGGGCTATGGGATGACAACTGTGTTAGTATTTATTTTATTTGCCTAAAAGAATATCATTGATGACCCTTAAATAGAATGGTCACTGCCGAAGTCTGGCTTGGCACAAATCAGGAGCCACTTGTCAAAAGAAACTAACTTTATTTTTAGAACTACAAACGCCAAACAAAACGGCTCCTCAGGGAAAAAACCCTCAGAGCCCAACTGCCACCACCGGCTTCCACACGCCTCTCACCCCCACACCAGCCTCTCAACCTCCCACAATCCTCCTGTTCTTGAGGCCGATTGGCTGGGTTGCGTGGGCAGATCCAAAGAAGTCACCCAATGAGCAGCTCCGTGGAGGAGCCAATCAGCTAGATGTTGCTGGGGCCGCTGTGAGCCAATCATCAGCTGGCAGTCTGAAGGGCAGGGAAACAGCCCAATGAACATCACCGCAGAGGAGCCAATCAGCTAGATGTTGCTGGGGCCACTGTGAGCCAATCATCAGCTGGCAGTCTGAAGGGCAGGGAAACAGCCCAATGAACATCACCGCAGAGGAGCCAATCAGCTAGATGTTGCTGGGGCCACTGTGAGCCAATCATCAGCCGGCAGCTGGAAGTTTGCTGGCAGCTGGATCATCAGCTGGCAGCTGGAAGTTTGCTGGGGCCCCTTTGGCTGTGGCTCTCAACAGGTCACATATAGCTAGTAGAATTCATAATTAGCAATGTCAGGTTAATAAAATATTTGGTTTATACTTAGGAAATCATTGTGCTGTAGAAATTATTGGAAGAACATATTGTCACTGGATTTTGACATTTGTCAGAAATCGGTCGGGCTTCAGTGCTATCATACAAGTGCCAGAGCATTATGAAGTGCTAGATTTGGGTCATAGGTGTGCTCACATTCACTGTCCTACTGTGCTTATTATCTTTCCTCTACAGGATGCCGGAGGTCAGCAGATTGGCTTCTTGCTAGGAAGCTGTGGTATTGCCTTAGCTCTAACCAGTGAAGTTTGCCTAAAGGGTCTGCCAAAAACACAGAATGGAGAAATTGTACAGTTTAAAGGCAAGTAATACTTATACCCAGTTTATTAGTTAAAAGTTAAAGCTGAATGCTTTAATTAGCATTTTAACTTAGTAACAACTGAGTACTTTATATATATTTTCTTATTTAATTCTTACAGTCTTACAAAGTAGGTACCATTATTATCCCCATTTTTAGGTAAAGAAACTGAGAAATAGGTTGTCCAAAGTTACAGCTAATAAATAGTAGAATAGCAATTTGAACCCTAATCAGTCTGATTCCACACTCTTACCTTTATGCTTCTGGTTGAAAAAATGTTACCACTCTCTACATTAAAGCTAAATGTAGAGTCAGAGGATAAACAGCTAAATCAGTGGACTTCCACTGCCAGATGGACCTCCCTATTGTTGAGGTAATGCCAAGTCCTGGAATTAGCATGTGGAATATTGTACTGTGTAATTTATTGATTATAAAAATTGTCTTTAATTTGGTCTCTTGATATTTAAAGTGACCAATTAAGTGTAAACTCCTTCCCTGATAACTTAGGCAATTCCATTTATACTATGGGTTTGATTTAGGTTGGCCCCGGCTCAAGTGGGTTGTAACAGACTCCAAGTACCTTTCAAAGCCACCTAAAGACTGGCAGCCCCACATCTCTCCTGCTGGTACAGAACCTGCATACATTGAGGTAAGTCCCGAGACTATAAACATGCTTTCTAGCTTTCCTTTGGCCTGAGTTGCAGGGATTTTGTTTGTTTGTTTGCTTCTTTTTGTTTTTGTTTTTTTAAATTGTGGTTCTAGTGATTAGTTGTATTTTTCATGGTAAAAGATCCTCTTCTGGGACTGTACTGGGAGCAGTGGTGCATGCCTAAGGACAGAAATTCAAAGCCAGCCTCAGCAACTTAGCAAGGCCCTAAGCAACTTAGTGAGATCCTATCTCAAAATAAAAAACACAGAGGGCTGGGACTGGGGCTCAGTGGTTATGCCCCTGTGTTAAATCCATGGCACCAAAGGGGGAAATAAAAATAAAGATTCTCTTACTTTGTGAGATTATCATCTTTGGGCTTGTAAATGCTTTTTATTCTAAATGTTTTTATCATAAATACTCATATAAGAAAAAAGATAGCAAAGAAATTGATTCTCCACTAAGAAAGTTATTAAAAAAAACTTTAGAGAGGTACAAAGGTTTAAGAAATGATTTATTTTTAAAATATATATTTAGTTGTGGACAGATCTTTATTTTATTTATTTATTTACATGTGGTGCTGAGAATTGAACCTAGTGCCTCACACATGCCAGGCAAGCGCTCCACCACTAAGCCACACCCCAGCCCCAAGAAATGATTTATTAGCAGAGGAATTTATTTGCTGATCTTATAGGTGAGTCAGGAACAAGGTTATGGAGAAATGAGAAGGGAAAATACTGTGCATGGAAAGAACAAGTTCAAAAGATGGAAAATAAAGAGCAAGAAGAAACAGAGGGTTTGGTATTGAAGGTTAGTGTAGGACCTTGATTGTAGGAACTTGGCAAAACGATCTAGTTGTGGGATCAAGTCTTGCTGTATACCAGGTATCAGGCTAAATGCTTCAAATGCATTATTTCATTGAGTCTGAACATTTATTATAAAATATGCTTTTTAGATGAGAAGACTGAGACTTATAAAACTTGAGTAACTGACCAAATATTGTATGACCTACAAATAAGTGAATCAGTAATTTTTTCTTTCAATCCCCTATACCAAAAATAAAAACAAATTAGTGTTCAACTCTTAATCTATATCATATCTTAGTGTTGACACGGCTTACCATTCCATTTTCCTTAAAACTTCAGTCATAGGCTTCCTAGACTATTCTCTCAGTTCTTCAACCTCACTGACCATACCTTTTCAGTCTTCTTCTTTGGTTTCTCAGAAAAAGTTGAGGACCCTTACTTAGCTCTCTGACCTCATGTAGAACTACTATGCCCCATATTTTTAGGCTCCTATTCTCATGAATTAATTGAAATTCTTACTTGAGACCCTCATATTACCTACAGGACTCTGCTACTGGGTTTAAAGTAGTATGGATAAAAGGGATCTACTGAACGGTTATCAGCAGGAGAGTAAAAAATGAGTTTGTTATAAGATACATCTAGATTGGTTGGGTTATGAAAAACAGACCAGCTTTTTCAGTTGTCTAGGTAAGCCCAAGGTTGTGTTAGTAGAAACAAAGGGAAGTAGGTGGAGTTGTGAGACAGGAAGTAGGGCAGGCAAGACTGATGCTGGAGAGGGAGAGTGCAAGAAAGACTCTGGTTTCTGACTTGGGTACTTGGATTGATGGTGGCATTAGTAGTTTTCATGGGTGGAAGTGGGAGAATCAGTATTTGATATTGCGTTTCACAGGACTAGGGCCCCTCTAGGGGAACACTTGACACATTGTTATCTGGATCTCTGAAGAGAGGCCTGAGTGGAGATTAGAGAATGAGGAATCATCAGGAATATAGTACCCTGAAGAATAGGGTGAAAAGAAGAGGAAGGAGAGTTGAGCTCTAAGAGAGCACCAACATTTAAGGGCTTGTCAGACACTCTATGGAAGAAACAGGAAACTAGAAGAGAGGAAAGATGACCAAAGTCAAGGAAAGAGACAGTATCAAAAAAGAATAGTCAAATGTACAGGAAGTTCTGGTTAAAGTACAAAAAAAGACAAAAGAGCCGTCCCCACTTTTCCTCTTTTCTTTTTTCTCTTCCTTCCTTCCTTTCTTCTTTTCTTTTTCTTTTCCCGTCCTTCCTTCCTTCCTTCCCTCCCCTCCCTCCCTCCCTCCCTCCCTTCTTTCCCTCCCCTCCCTCCCTCCCTCCCTTCCTTCCCTTCCCTCCCTCTCTCCCTCCCTTCCTTCCCTTCCCTCCCTCCCTCCCTCCCTTCCTTCCCTTCCCTCCCTCCCTCCCTCCCTTCCTTCCTTTCCCTTCCCTCCCTCTCTCCCTCCCTTCCTTCCCTTCCCTCCTTCCCTCTCTCCCTCCCTTCCTTCCCTTCCCTCCCTCCCTCCCTCCCTTCCTTCCTTTCCCTTCCCTCCCTCTCTCCCTCCCTTCCCTCCTTCCCTCTCTCCCTCCCTTCCTTCCCTTCCCTCCCTCCCTCCCTCCCTTCCTTCCTTTCCCTTCCCTCCCTCTCTCCCTCCCTTCCTTCCCTTCCCTCCCTCCCTCCCTTCCTTCCCTCCCCTCCCTTCCTTCCCTCCCCTCCCTCCCTCCCTCCCTCCCTTCCTTCCCCTCCCTCCCTCCCTCCCTCCCTTTCCCTTTCTCCCTCCCTCCCTCCCTCCCTCCCTCCCTCCCTTCCTCCCTTCCCCTTTTTTTTTTTAACAGGACTGGGGATTAAACCCAGAGGTACTCTGCCACTGAGCTGCATCCCCAGTCTCCCAGACTCACCTCTTTATTTGGTACTGGGAGTTGAATTTGGTGGCACTCAACCATTGAGCCATATCTCCAGCGCTTTTTTGTATTTTATTTAGAGAGACAGGGTCTCCTGAGTTTTTTAGCACATAGCTGTTGCTGAGGCTGGTTTTGAACTTACAGTCCTCCTTCCTCAGACTCCTGAATGCTGGGATTACAGGTGTGCGCCCATTGTACCCGTCCTCCCAGCCCTTTTTATTTCTTATTTTTGAGACAGGATCTTGCTCAGTTGCCAAGAGTGGTCTTGCATTCCTCTTGCCTCAGCTTCTCAAGTGACTGCGATGACAGGCATGTTGCCACCATGCTTGGCTGCAAAATGTCCTTTTGATTTAACATCAATAAAGCTGATAGCTAACTCTGGAGGCTGAGGCAGGAGGATTTTAAGTTCAAGGCCATCCTGAGCAACTCAAGGCAACTGAGAACTTCCCCAGTCCTTTTAATCTTTTTATTTTGAGACAGGGTGTAACTAAGTTGCTGAGGCTGATCTCAAACTTGGGATTCTCCTGGCTTAGACTTTTTTCTTGTCATCATTCCCTATACAAAACAATATAACATCCATTTATTTAACAGTTACATTGTATTAGATATTATAAGTAATCTAGAGAAGAGATAAAGTCTACAGGCAGAAGAACCAGGTTATATGCAAATACTATGTCATTTTATATATAAGAAACTGAGTATCTTCAGTTTCTGGTATGTGAGTAGTGTCCTGGAACTAATCCCACATGGATATCAGAGGACAACTGTGTCTGGTATTGTGCTTCTATTAATGCAGCTCAAATTACTTCTTTTTTGCTTTTTTAGCAGCCACTTCACACTTATGAGTAATTAAACTTTTAAGTCTTTTTCATACATAAATTTGTTGAGCATTGTCATCCCCCAAACTCTATGAGTAGAGTTTGGGATCCAAAGTGAATAGCCTTAATTAATTATATTCAGTAAGTTAAATTGAGTCCATTATGAATGCTTACCTGGGTTTTGGTTTGGATTCTAGTTTTGTAATTTAAAATAACCCCTTTTATTGTGTTTCTTATATTTTGTTTGTGTTTTATTTTTCTAGTATAAAACAAGCAAAGAAGGGAGTGTAATGGGAGTTACAGTGTCCCGGCTTGCAATGTTGTCTCACTGCCAAGCTCTGTCACAGGCCTGCAATTATTCTGAAGGTCAGACCTCATCCTATGACTGCCCTCATTGTTAGCCTCAAAAACATGTGATTGTGAGCAGAGTGCTCAGTGATTGGATTCATTTTAATGACCAAATTCAAAGGGAAATGTTCTAATACACATTCTTGTTTGCAAATATGCTGTAACTTGAAGGAACTAAAATTCTGGGCAAACCAAATATGTAAAGCATGATTTCTAGAGTACAGAAATAGAAAACTCTAATTAAAACCAAGTATTTATTAGCTGTGGGGTCTCTGGTTTCTCCATTTTCCTGAGTGTAGAGAACTGGCCCCTAAACATTTGGAGTCAAATTTGGCTAACCAAACAGTACAGACTAAAATGCAAGTTAAGTTTCTGTAGTGTCAAACTTGATATGTTGACACATATTGTATTACTACTCTTTGCTTTAGAATGTTCTTTATCATATTAATCTTTTGTGTTTTATTTTCCTTTTGCAAAATGCAACATATTAATGTATGTTCATTTTATAGCAGTGTTCTCAGCTGATTAAAAAATGTATATAATTGTAGTAATCAAAATGCCCCAAAATAGGGATTGATAAAATTATAATGCATTCATATAATGGATTATATCCTGTGGCAGTAAAACACATGTTCCTGAATGTTAAAGCTATTTTTAAGTGGAAAAAAATAAAAGTCGATATAGAGCTGTGGACACTGATTTTGTTATGTTGGATATGTATATGTAACTCTATCTACAAGTTTATGTGTGTATAGACATAGAGTATATATGCATGCATACACACATATACATACACACACTCTTAGACACAGTTTTTATTTCTCTAGAGAGTATAAGTTTTTACATAAATTTGTGGAAATTCCAAAGTTTCCAAAATTAAGCATGTGTTCTTTATAAGGAAAAAAATCTCCTGGAAGAAGTGCCTAAGTGATCAGGAGTTTCTAGTGTCTGCTGTGACCCTGTAACATCATCTTGTTATCAGTCCTCCAGCCAGTTTGAGGGGGCCTCACACAATCAGAAGACCCTGAGAGTTCTTAATCAGTTTTCTAAAAGCACTAAATCAGTTGTTTAGTAGAGGCAAGTGACATGATTTTGCTGCTTAACATTAAAGATTGTTTCTTTTTGTTCTCTCTCTCTCTCTTTTTTTTCTTCCTGTTTTAGGAGAAACAGTAGTTAATGTTTTAGACTTCAAGAAGGATGCTGGGCTGTGGCATGGCATGTTTGCGGTAAGCTACTTAAAATTAAGGCATTTAGTGTAAGTTATACTTAATGTTAAAGCCATAGATCACCTCTGTGTTTCTTTGGTATTTAAGCCCCCAAAAGATCAATAATATATTCTAGAGCACATCTAACCTTTCTGTTGCACAAAATGTATTGAAGATTGCTATGCATAAGCTACATGCTCCAACTAAAAAAGAAAGTAATATGGTAGATGGGGATACTTTCTGTAATAGAGAAATAGGTGACATGCCATGAGTGGCTAAGGACCCCTAGGTTCAATCCCCAGTAGCATCAAAACAACAAAACAAGGGAACTACACAACAGTACTACATAACAGTACTATAAAACAGTTCACAAAGAATTGTGTAGCACTGTTGTACTGATTTTCATAGATTTATCTCTGAAACAATGAGTGTTGAAAAAGATGACTTCCTTCTGACCCTCAGCATTGAGGCAATTGTTATGGAAGAGATAGCAGCTGAGTTGGACTTTGAAAGATAGATAAATGTCAGCAATATAGAGATTTAGGGGTATAGAGGTAGAGAGAGGTGATATATCATGTGGGAAAGCTACATTATATAATATGACATGTAGGAGAGAGAAAACATATGGGATCCTAGAGTTGAAAAGGAACTCAAGGAGCATCATCCAATTTCTTTAGATATATAAGAGTTAGAGAGTAGAAAATGAAGTCTTAGGAACAGGTCACCCTATATCCCCTAAATTAGGAAGAGCTTTATTCCATGAGTGTTCCTACTGCCTTGTTCTTTTTCTTTTCCATTTCTTTTCTTTTTTTTTTTTTAAAATCATAAGTTAAAATACTTTGTGAGAAGTTAAGGGGAGGGCTGGGAATGTGGCTCAAGCGGTAGCGCGCTTGCCTGGCATGTGTGCGGCCCGGGTTCGATCCTCAGCACCACATACCAACAGAGATGTTGTGTCCACCAAGAACTAAAAAATAAATGAAAAAAAAAAGAAGTTAAGGGGAATCTCCTTCCTGTGATACAAAGTATAAGATAGGTACATAATGTGAAGAATTAGCCATAAACACTCTTTTCTCTAAAACCAAATTTTGTCACCAGAGTTAGAAACTTGAGGAAGGAAATGGTATCTTAAATGCTGTATTGGTTCTTTGGGTCACTTAGGTGGTGAGCAGAGTGGCCAGTCTAAATACTATCTAAATACTAGGATTTGGTTACTCTGTTCAGCTGGGTCTCTAGGCACATGGGATCTGAGTATGTTTGGTTTGGGTGGCAGAAGAGACACCAAACTTCATGACCCTTGATTCCCTCAGTTTTGTCTAACCAAACACTGAACAGGTCTCTCCAGCTGTGAGAAACAGGGGAAATGATGTTTTTGCTTTGTAATACCCACTTTGCTGGTCGCAAAGTGGCTCACACCTGTAATCCCAGTGACTCAGGAGGTTGAGACAGAAGAATCATGAGTTCAGAGCCAGCCCCATCAAAGCAACTCAGTGAGACCCTGTCTCTAAACAAAATACAAAATAGGGCTGGGGATGTGGCTCAGTGGTTGAATGCTCCTGAGATCAATCCCTGGTATCAAAAAACAACAAAACAAAAAACACCCACCTCTTTGTGGTGTGTTACAAGTATGAGCATGAAAAAAGCATTTGATGGGTTGGAGAGAACTTTGGCTATATCTCTAACATTTAAAAAACATCTACCATGGCCTGAAAAAGTAGTAGTGCATGCCTATAATCTCTGCAACTCGGGAGGCTGAGGCAGGAGGATCAAGAGTTCAAAGCCAGCTTCAGCAACTTTGTGTGGCACTCAGCAACTTAGCCAGACCATGTCTCAAAATAAAATTAAAAAGGTTTGGGGATATGGCTCAGTGGTTAAGCATCCTGGGTTCAATCCCCAGTAGCATCAAAACAACAAAACAAAAAAGAACTACACAACAGTTCACAAAGAATTGTGTAGCACAGTTGTACTGATTTGCATAGATTTACCTCTAAAACAGGATGAAAAAAGCAAATTACGGGGCTGGAGGTGTGGCTCAAGCGGTAGCGTGCTCGCCTGGCATGCGTGCGGCCCGGGTTCGATCCTCAGCACCACATACCAACAAAGATGTTGTGTCTGCCGAGAACTAAAAAATAAATATTGAAAATTCTCTCTCTCTCTCTCTCTCTCTCTCTCTCTCTCTCTCTCTCTCTCTCCTCTCTCTCTCTCTAAAAAAAAAAGAAAAAAAAAGAAAAAAGCAAGTTATAAATAGAGGTATTCGATGATGCCTGTTATTTAAAATAAAGTATTTTAATACACACATACATACACACACACACGCACATTGGAAAAGGGCTGGAAGGATACATATATACCAAATTCATAATTGTGATCATCTTTGGGGAAGAGAGGAGGGAACCAGGTTAAAGAGGAGGTATCAAAGGAAGTTTAACCCTGTCCTGAATATCTCAAAGTTTGTTTTTCAAAGAGCTTGTGTTTGAGTAATACTTCTGTAATTAAAATTGTTAGCTGAATTAATGTATTTGGTATTGATTGCCTTTTATCTTTCTTTGCTTTTCAGAATGTAATGAATAAGATGCATACAATTAGTGTACCCTACTCTGTTATGAAGACCTGTCCTCTGTCTTGGGTCCAGAGAGTCCATGCCCACAAAGGTAGATGCAGACAGCATTTAAGCTTTAATTATGTGGCTGGTTGAATTAAAATTTCTGGAACTTCAAGGGTTTTTACATTACCCCTATAAAGACAGATTTCTGTGTGTTGGTGACTTAACAAATGTTAGAGCTCAGTTACTATGGAATTGGGTATGTTTCTATTTCATTTCAGTGATATTCTTTCTTAAGAATTTAGATGAATTTGTACAAATTTGAGTCCAGATTAGACATATTGCATGCTGTGGTGTCCAGAATTTCCTTGGCTAGGATGCTGTGACCTGTTCAGAGGTCACAGTGAGCAACAATTACATATCTGTCAGTTGTCTAAATGTGGTGCTTTCTTCCTCTGAGTAGCTGGCACAATCTGTTTGAAACCTTTGTCATTTTCTTCAAGTAAGACTTTTGATCCCCCCAATACATAAAAGTGTTTATATTATAGTGTTTATATTAAATATATACCAAATTTAGCAGATGTGTATGCTAACTTTATTTAAACCCTTTGAATTTATAGCCAAAGTAGCTTTAGTAAAATGTCGAGACTTGCACTGGGCTATGATGGCACATCGGGACCAAAGGGATGTAAGCCTGAGTTCTCTCCGAATGTTAATTGTAACTGATGGAGCTAATCCCTGTGAGTATTTCTGTTGTGTGGGCATAGGAATATCCTTTCCTTTGGTGGGATAAGTTTTTTTTGTTCCTTTTTTAGAGTTTTTTTTTAATCATCTACATTAAGATATAATTAATGTACCATAAAACTCATTCACTTAAAATGTACAATACAGTGTTTTTGTTATCTTCATGGAGTTACACAACCATCACTATGACCTAGATTTAAAACATTTTTGATACCTAGGGTTGAACCCAGCGACACTTAACCACTCAGCCACATCTCTAGCTCTTTTTTATTTTTTATTTTGAGACAGGGTCTTGCTGAGTTTTTAAGTTTTTTTTTTTTTTAAATTTTTAATATTTATTTTTTAGTTCACGGCAGACACAACATCTTTGTTGGTATGTGGTGCTGAGGATCGAACCCGGGCCGCACGCATGCCAGGCGAGCGTGCTACCACTTGAGCCACATCTCCAGCCCCGAGTTTTTAAGTTTTTGTGGCTGGCCTCAAACTTACAATCCTCTTGCTTCAGCCTCCTGAGTTTCTGAGTTGCTGGGATTACAGATGTGAACACCATGCCTAGCTCCTTTTTTTATTTTTTTGAGACAAGGTCTCATTAAGTTGCTTAGGGCCTCACTAAGTTGCCAACACTGGCTTTGAATTTACAATCCTCTAGCCTCAGCTTCCCAAGTTGCTGGGGTTACACACATATGCCACCACTGCTGGCAGTGGATCTTAAACCACTCCTTGTTCATTTGTGTTCTCTTTCTATCATGTGACTGTGGGTATTCCTTAGATATAAGATTTACCAAGTTTATGACCTAGTATGTGAACTTTATATAAATTCTCGTAAGCAGCACACCAAAGGAGTTTGCAAAAACTTGTAGAGATCTTACTATTATCCCCTGTTTTTCCTTGTTAGCACAAAAATCCTGTTTCTCTATACTGTAGAGGTAAAGCATTTGGCTCTTTGTCATAAATGGATTTTTATCAGTAATTACATTGATCCTCCTGATTTAAAATATAGACATGGGATTAAATTTAATAAGAGAAAAGTCAGGGGATATCTCATAGAAGGTAGAACTAAGCCAAGATTGGCAATCCTAATTAATTCAGGAAGGGTTTCTAAATTAGGAACTGGCTGCATGTTGCCTACAGTGCTATCTCTGGTATTGATTACTTTGGTAGGCATAGTCTAATTCCAAGTTCTAACTTTAAATAATGTCAGTAACCTTTGATTGACATGTTCAGACTACCCCACAGTGCAGAAAAATGTATGTGAGTGAATGGTGTACTTTGTGAGTTCTCTTGAGAAACAAATATGTCAGCTTCCCCCTCTTTACTAGTTTCATGCAGTAATGACAATTATGTTTTCAGCTTTCATTTGATATTTTCCACCTCATTAGGGTCTGTGTCATCCTGTGATGCCTTTCTGAGTCTGTTCCAAAGCCATGGACTGAAACCTGAGGCCATCTGTCCATGTGCTACATCTGCCGAAGCCATGACTGTAGCAATCCGCAGGTACTATTCACAATGTCAGATCTTGTTGATATCTGTTACAACTTGGGTGAAATGTGCAGTTTTTACCAGGTGATAAAAAGGAATATTATCTAATTTTCAGCTTCATAAACCTGTAAGCAAATAGTAACTTGTAAAATAGTTGGAAGCATCACATTTATTTTTCCCACTGTTGCCCAAAGTATAACCACTAAACTGACAATTTTATTATACTCATCTCATATATGTGAATTAATTGTTTTTGTGGTGTTTTGTTCTTCTGAATTTTTAGTTAGCATTTTGAACTAGAAATAAGCTATTCTTGATTATGGCATAAGTCTAGAAAAACAAATTTATATATACCCAAGATCAGTATATGCTTAATAGCTAATTAAAACTTTGTTTTTTTCACCTGACTGAAGGTTGACTATGTTTTGTACATATAAATTTGGCATATTTTTGGTAAAGAAAAATGGAATTTCTTTTCTGGCCGAAGGAAATTTGTGTTCCTACACATTCATAGTTTTCTCTTGATATAATTTAATTTGCCAAATTTGATTCCCCCCACCCTCCCCAGGCCCGGAGTTCCAGGAGCTCCTTTGCCAGGAAGAGCCATTCTCTCAATGAATGGGTTGAGCTATGGGGTAATACGGGTCAATACTGAAGATAAAAATTCAGCACTGACAGTCCAGGATGTGGGGCATGTAATGCCTGGCGGTAAGTTGTGGGGATCACCACTTAGATTTTCATAAAGATATGTCATCAGAGATTGTAGGGCCTGATAACATAAGAGATTCAAAACCAGGAATCCTAAATTCAGCACTTAACACAATTCATTTCTCAAGCCTCTTGAACAGTCAATTAGATAGAAATATGGTGACTGTTCCACAGTATTATATTACTTATCAACTATGAAGGCTTCCATTACACTTCTTCACATGAAAAGCTAAGTTCTAAGTGATACCAGAGTTGCCTGGTTTTCACTGTAATTACCAAGCCATTGGAACTGTCAGAAAGTTAGTGCATACTGTTTCCATGAGTATTTCAGTTTGACCTATCTAGGGATAACACTTAATTCATTTAACCTATTTCTTTGAACTTTGTGGTCATTTTTAAATACGTCACCCTTCTTAAATTTCAGATAGTTTCAGGGTTATTTTTACCATTTCTTTTGGTATTCCTTTTGTTAAATGGTGCAAGGAATTGAACTCAGGGCCTCATGCACATTAGGAAAGTGTTCTACCACTGAGCTACATCCCTCAGTCCCCTGTTTGATATTCTTTATGCCTCTTAGTAAATTTGTGAAACTCTCCTGGGCCTATAGGATAAAAGTCGTTATTTTGCAAAGGTTTTCCAGAGTCTCTGTCTCTTGTATTTTTTTATGCATTAGGGATGATGTGCATTGTGAAGCCAGATGGACCTCCCCAGCTGTGCAAAACAGATGAAATTGGAGAAATCTGTGTTAGCTCCAGAACTGGAGGCATGATGTACTTTGGCCTTGCTGGTGTGACCAAAAATACATTTGAGGTACATGATGTTAATATCTCATCGGGAAAATGTTTAATGAGGTCACATGTTACTTGGGCAGATCTTCTAGCTAATGGGACATAGGAGAACGTAGAGAGTATTGTGTATTCTGGGAGTATTGTGTATTCTGGTGCTAGATGCCTGTGGTCAAATCCTGGCTCTACCACTTTCTGACTGACCTTGCATGAGTCATTTTAGCTTCTTTTGTGTCCCAGTTTCTTTATCTTAAAATGTAAGTGATAATAGTCCCTCCTTCATAGGGCTATTTTGATAATTAAGTAAGTTAATGTTTATAAAGTACTTAGATCAGCTTCTGGCACATAGGAGGTGCTGTTGTATATCTGTTAGATAAATAAAGGAAAAGAAGCCTCACAAAAATTCATTCTGGTGAATTTGCTATAGTTTGAGCTTTATAAGCTCAAAAGTTTAATGTTTAAGAGTAAAGTGACAGTAGCATATGCTATGTCAGATCACTGATTAAAATTGAAGAACTGTCCTGTTGAGGAGATCAAAATTGCTCAAGTTTTTCAATCTTAGAGTTAGACTGATATTTATTGAGCAACTTTTATGTATCTGGCACTATTCTAATGCTTGGGGTACGTTAGGAAACAAAACAAAGCTCTTAGTAGAGCTTACATTCTAGTTAAGCTAGAACTTTCTAGCTGAATAGCACATTGCTTTCATGCAGGCTGTTTGGCCTATGAAGCCAAGTCATAATGAGATGTTCACCTCGTCAGCCTAGAAATCACAACAGTAGTAATTGGCTGTATTTCATAATTAGGATTAACCTGCCTTAGAGGAGCTTTAGGGACCAGAGATGTTGAGTTGATGGGCTGTTTTCCCTTCACACTAGATAGGGCTTACATGAGTACTGTCCATTTTCAATCCTTTGAATATTTTTCCTATAATATAGACTAGTGATTCTCAAGATGGCAGGACACTTGTGAGAATCAGTATGTGTGCTTATGACACATTTAAGAATCAGTACATGTACTTATGTACCAACAGATAACAGTAGTGAGAGAGTATCACCTATACGAAATATATCTCTGTTATCTGTGCTGTGGTGCCGGGGGGCTGACTGTCATCTTGGCGTCTACACAGCCTAAAATGGTATATTGTTATTCATTAAATGTCCGTTACTATCATTATCAGTACTCTGTTTTTGACCTGCCTACAAAGGTTGTGCCCAGTTGGTTCACATTGACAGGAGTGGGTATTAGTGAACTCTTCAAATATACGTTTACTGCCAGTTTCTTTGTTTACTTTCATGGGTGACTTATTACCTCTCTGGAGTTTATGTTTATTTTAAATCTTTATTTCTTTTTTGGGTGACTTATTACCTCTCTGGAGTTTATGTTTATTTTAAATCTCTATTTCTTTTTATTTCATTTTTTAAAATTTTGTTGGTGCTATGAATTGAACCTAAAGCTTCATATATGTTAAGCACCACTAAGCTACATCCCTCACCCCTATTTCTCCTGTTTTTAAGTGCTTGGACTACATGTTCCCATTGCCTAAAATTTTCTTCATTGAATTTTCTTTGCTAAAAACAAGATCCTTCATCAGTGATTTAAAGTACTAATAATACTTTATTTATTTTATTGCCTTTATTATTTTATTACGTTTCCTACATGGCAGTTGCCTAACCAGAATTCTCAAGACTTAACATGAAAGTGTTAGGACCAAAGTAACGAAGAAATTTTAAAACCTCCAGTATAAATGTAATAATAGCAAAGTAGAATAAAGTCCTAATCAAAAAAGGAGAAGCTACTTCCTTGGCTTTATAAATTAAAATTTCCATTTTTTTTTTTTTTTAGCTAAAATCTTAGATTTAAATCCTAAGAGTTTTTCAAAGTTACTGATATTTCACTAGACCAGAAGATCTAGTAATGATTAGTCAGAAAGTAAAAATGTATTTTAAAGATAAAATTCTGGGGAGAAAAAATTCATAATATGTTAGAACAAATAATGAATTTTCCATCACTGCCATGTGCTTGCTGTTTGATTTGTGGCAAATGAAACTCTGTACCTCATTTTCTCATCTGTAAAGTGGAAATAATAATCTTATTTTGTGCGTTTAACATACTGTAATAAAGCAGGTGTGTGACATATGGTAAGTACTCAACAAATATTAACTCATGTAATTGTTCCCTATACACAAAAAGGTCTTAAAAATTAAAGAGGAGCCAGGTATGGTGGCACATACCTGTGTTCCCAGCAACTTGGAGGATGAGGCAGAAGGATCACAAGTTAAAGTCTAGCCTGAGCAATTTATTAAGACCCTGTCTCAAAATTTTAAAAAGTAATAAAAGGAGCTCAGGATATGGCTCCCCAGGGTTCAATTCCCAGTAGTAGGAGGAAAAATCAGTTAGAAAAAAGAAAATTTATGTGAAACTACTACTTACAAAATAAATTAGAATTGCTAGCAAACAAAGGAAAAGAAATTTAACCATATTACTAATAAGGAAATGCAATTAAACAAGAATGGGAAGCAGGCATGGTGGCTTACGCCTGTAATCCCAGCAACTATATAGTGAGAACTTGTCTCAAAATAAAAATAAAAAAGCTGGGGATGTAACTCAGTGAGATTATTTGCCGACATGCTTAAGGTCTTGGGTTCAATCCACAGTACAACAATAAAATGTATATTCCTTTGTGCCAGAATGGCAAAGTTTGGGAAAATGGATAACACATAGTATTAAGTAGGCTATGGGGAAAATAAACATTCCAATATGGCATTGGTGATACTGATTGATACAAATTTCATAGGACAGTCTATGAGAATTGAAAACTTGTACAAATGCATAAAAACATATACAGTAGTATTCGTTAAAGCATTGTTTATTATATTAAAAAATTAAGATGACCTACCTACCCATAAAAAACTACATTGCATTCTGATAGTTAGGATTTCCTGAAAACTGACTCTAAGTTAGGCACTGTGCTTATCTCTGAAAAATTTGTTCACATTTCTTAATATTTACTCTAAGCCTATATATAGAGGCATTGAGAGTTCTGTTTTCTGACTGAAACTCTTGAGTTTCAGAAAAGACAAGGAACTTGCCCACACTCTATCTTTCTGGTAAGTGGCAAAGATTCCAAGGACTATATTGTCCTATCCCCTTTGAAAGAGTATTCTATGGAGCTATTTTACAAAGTAGGCTAGATCAGTTATTGCCATTTTGGAAGATATCCAAGATATATTGTATGAAAAAGCACATGAAGAAAAAATGATGTAAGCCAGGCCTGGAGGCACCATGCCTGTAATCCCAGCGACTCAGGAGGCTGAGGCAGGAGGATCAGAAGTTCAAAACCAGCTTCAGCAGCTTAGGCCCTAAGCAACTTAACAAGATCCTGTCTCAAAATAAAAAGGGTTGGGGATGTGGCTCAGAGATAAAGTACCCCTGGGTTCAATTCCTAGTACTCCCCACCAAAATAAAGTTATGTATAATATGAGCTCTTTTGAAAAAATGTTAATATACCTTTTAAAAGTTTGGAGAGATAAACAACAAATTGTAAGTGTTTATCACTTAAGGAAATGGGATTGGGCTGAAGATGTAGCTCAGATAGAGCACTTACTTGCCTAGCATACACGGGGGTCTTCAGTTTGATCCCTAACATTGTGAAAAAGTGGAAGATGGAATTACTGGATTCATTATATAATGTTTGTTTTTCAACAAGTATGTGTTAACTGTTCTAAATTTTTTAAAGAGACTTTTTAAAACTCAAATACATTTTCTAAGAAAAAGCAGCTTTTTTTTTAAATGGTTATTCAAAACATTACAAAACTTTTGACATATCATATTTCATACATTCGATTCAAGTGGGTTATGAACTCCCATTTTTACCCCAAATACAGATTGCAGAATCACTTCAATTACACATCCACATTTTCATTTTTTTCCTTTTGCCTTTTAGGTGATTCCAGTGAATTCTTCAGGCTCTCCTGTTGGAGATTTACCATTCATCCGGTCAGGATTGCTAGGATTTGTAGGGCCAGTAAGTAATGCTTTCATGTTGATTTGGATACATCTAATTGCAATATTTGGTCATTAACTCACAGTACAGAACAAATTCCAATTATACCAAGGGTGTTAATTTTTTATTGCCACTTAGCTTCTATTTAGAGCAGCTCTTTTAAGAATATCATAAAGTTTGAAGCCAGGCACCCAGTGATTCAGGAGACTGAGGCAGGAGGGTCAGAAATTCAAAGCCAACCTCAGCAACTTAGCAAGATCCTGTCTCAAAATAAAAAGGGGTAGGGATGTAGCTTGGTGGTTAAATATGCCTAGGTTCTATCTTAGGTACCAAAAAAAAAAAAAAAGTCATAAAATTGACTAATGACTATTGTTTCTATTACCAAAGTTAGTTGACTCTGTCAGACTAAAACATTATCTTGAAATTTCCCTGCACTTACTCTTGCTTTCTTTCTTTGATTTGATTAACTTGTTGCAATGAGTTAAAGGAGTTCTGGAAAAAGTATGCTTCAGTACCAAGGTGTAGGGGTGGGCCTTGTGGCTTAGTAATAGAGCATTTACTGGCACTCCTGAGGCCCTGGATTCAGTTTCCAGCAAAATACACACACCCAGTGAGTAGTAAAGGTAAACCATAATGTATAGCATTAGAAAACATTTTCATACAAATTATCAATACTACATTGAGTATAATAGTAAATTCTTTGAGTGAAAACTATTTGTAACTTAGTAAATGGTATTTATAAGGCACCAGGTTTACAGAGACAATTAGGACAGGAAAAGCTTGTCCTCAAAGGGCTCATGGTGAGCTTCATGTACCCACAGTATGGCAGAGAGCCAGGTCACAAGGGGCATTGCATGATGAAATGGGAAATTAGGATTTTATTTTGTAAATAATAGATAGTCATTATCCTAGCGAAGCTATATCCTCCATTTATCTCTAAATATCTCCTATACTTTTCTTTCTTCTCTTAATGCTGTAAGTTATAGAAGAGAAGATCTAACTTTATTTTATTTCTTCACTACCATTTTTTGGGGGTGGAGGAGAAGGCATAGGTCTAGGAGAAACATTTTCCTAGAAATAGTAATATATACCTGCTGTCTTGGATTTCTTTACTCAACACCAAGAAATTCTCAAAAGACTCAGCTCCTTTTAGCTTATTGCTCCACTAAGAGGTCTAGGATGGAATTTCATCTATCACATCTGCATTCCAAGAAATAAAGAAAACAATGCAGCCTTATCCTCCTAAGGAAGATTCCTTAAAACTGCTGTGCAGTTCTTCCAGTTATATGTTATTGATCTACACCAGTCCCATGGCTCCATCTACCTACATGAGGGGCTGAAATGCTATCTTCATTTTTGTCAACTGTGCCCAGCTAAAAATTGTCTTAATGTGAAAATGGAGAGACAGAGATTGGGGGTCTGGCTCTTTTTCTCTATTTACTCACCAATACCAAAACTTTCAGACTGTATTAGAAATGGCTGGTTCTTCTCTCGTACCTAGGATGGTTCACTAGCTTCTTGAGCATAAAGGTTCTGTCTTACTGCTTAGTCCAGTCAGTGTAAGGCAGCACACTGTGCTTTAGTAAGTCAACAAGTGATTTCATGTGGGGAGATAGTTATTAGATCATTGAACATGTGTATGGAGACCAAAACACTTAGGAATTCTGTAATGAATGAGGAAAGTTAATTTACTACAGATGGGTCTGGGCAGAGCATTTGCACAGTGATGCTTTGGGTGCTTTGAAGGTAGTTTCCTGCGGTTTGGTTATCTTACTGGAAGAGAAAACCTCCTACAGTGACTTTTATTTTATTTTATTACAGAGACTTTTATTAGCCTGTTTCTAATCATCTCAAATGGAGATATCATTACCCTTATAAATATGAAACAATCATTCTCATATTAAAACAGTTTTAATCTCCTCCAAATTCTAGTAGTAAATGCATTTTTTTTTCTTCTCTGCATTCAATCCTTGAATAGATACAGAAGATGAACTAATACATACTGTGGCTGGGAAAATAAACTATACCTATGTGGAATCCTAGAACAAATTCCCTTCTTATATACTGCCAGACCCTATTGGCTATAAGATGCCACTGATTTCCCCCACTGATTTCAGAGATGTCAAAGGGTGAAAAACTTTATTTAAAATCCATGAAATATGAGCTGGCCCCAGTGGTATATACCTGAAATTCCAGATATTTGGGATACTGATGCAGGAAGATATCAAGTTCAAGGTCATCTTGGGCAACTTAGTGAGACCTTATTCTATAATGAAAAGAGTTGGGGATGTAGCTCAGTGGAAGAGTGCTCCTGGTTTTAATCCCCAGTGTTGTTTGTGAAAGAAAAAAAAAACATAAAATATGACATTGTTTTCTTTCTTATGTATCTATATCTTTATATAGCTATATATCCTATAGATATAAATATATATGTGTATATATAGATCTGCATATATCTATGTCTATCTCCATATCTATTATCTACGTATATAGATGTGCAGATTGATTGACTAAGTGTGTGTGTGTGTGTGTGTAGGATCAGATTGAACCCAGGGCTGCACTACATTTTTAGGCAAGAGTGTCTCATATTTTTTGATGAGATTTTTTTCCAAGCAGGAAGTAAAATATGTTTTACTGTTCAAAATATGAGAACCAAAGTAAATTATTGTTAACTTTTCAGGGTAGCTTGGTGTTTGTGGTTGGAAAAATGGACGGATTACTGATGGTTAGTGGTCGAAGACATAATGCTGATGACATTGTTGCTACTGGATTGGCTGTTGAGTCCATAAAGACTGTTTATAGAGGAAGGTAAGTAGTATAGGTTTTAAATATTAATGCTTGTAAAGCAATGCTTTGAGTGGTTTTCTGTAGATTCTCTTTTTAAGTGATGGGGACTTTTCTGTTAAACATAGCAGAAGCCTGCCTTTGAATATATATCTCACAACATCTGATTTTATGGCTATAATTTAAAGGAATAAGATATAACTGTATGCTATATATTTCAGACTTTAATTATTACTGTCTGTTCAATCCTGTAAGAAAGAATTTTAAAACTTCAAACTTCCTACATTTCTTCAATACAGTAATGCCATTCAAACTAATGGAGATAGATGTTGCTCCATAGTTTATATCTAGCAATTATTTTTCTTGTTCCTAATTAAATTATTATACTGTTTAATGTGGAGATTGACATAGCACATAACTGCTGATAATTTCAAATCCTTTGGACAGAGTTAAGTATCTTTGCTTATTAATGCAAGTCCACATATTTGCTACATTTGAGTAGTTAATGTCTTATTTAGCAATTTATAATCATAAGCATATATTTGCATAGCAATCTTGGTGTCCCTTTAGTTTTTTTTAAAGAAATAAGACAGATTAATGAAACCAAAAGGAAAAACTGGTTCCTGAAATGTGTTTTTTTGGTAATGGTATATAACTTCCTATGAGGTATGAATTCCATAGGGTAGACCTTTTATCTTTGGTCATAGTTACATTCCCAGCACTCAGTAAAGTGCCTAACACTTAGTAGATGTTAAATAAATAGGTAAGGATGGAAGAAAGAGAGGCAGGTGAACCACCACATTCAACTCTCCGGTGGCTTCCCATTCTTTCATGTATTCTTTCAACAAATATTCATTGGATACCAACCATGTGCCACTGTTTTAGATGTTTCAGCTGTGGTGGTGAACAAAATAGACTAAGTCCCTGCCTTGGTCTTTGCCCTCACATTCTCACTGTGGGAAATAGTGACCAAGTAAACAGGGAACTAGATAACATGTGAGTGAGTGGTAAGTGTTGTGGAGAAAAAACACTTGGATGGAGGCCTTGCTAGTTTATGAGGTGGTCTGGGAATGCCTCACTAGTAAGGGGACATTTGAGCGGAGACCTCACTCAAAACCAAATCCATCCTCCCTCCTTCAGCCTCCCAGGCCTCCATGATCTGCCCTTGCCTGTGTCTGACTTTCCTCCTGCTCTCTGCTTCACCACTTTGCTCCAGGCACACTGGCCTTCTTGCTGTTCCTCAAACCTGCCAAGTTCGTCCCTACCTCAGAACTTTTTCGCTTTCCGTTCCTTCTGCCTGGAATCCTCTTCCTCCAGATCTTCGTGTGGCTCGCGTCCTCACCTCATTCAGGTCTCTGCTCCAGTGTCCACTCCCCAGGGAGGCGCTTCCCAACCACCTGCATACCACTCCACCCGGGCCCTGCCCCAGCGTGCTTTCTAGTGCACATCGCAACATGGCATTATTATATATTTGTTGGTTTGTTCTGTCTCTAACACATACACTCCATGAAGACAGGATCTGTGTCTTTATTTACCACTATGTCTTTACCATTCATGAAAGTGGTGCTTAATACTTGTTTTTGAATGAATCCGTCCTCATTGTGGTGGTAATGATTGCACATTGTCTTTTCTGAACTGCTTTTTTCTGGGTGGTGTGGGGGGGATGTTTCCACTCTGTAATTCCAGTTAAGCAAAGCAAGTAGGACTGGTTGTAAAGGGAGTCTGATGTGTTTGATCTGTCTCTCTTAGAATTGCTGTGTTTTCTGTGTCTGTATTTTATGACGAGCGCATTGTGGTGGTTGCGGAACAAAGACCCGATGCCTCTGAAGAAGACAGCTTCCAGTGGATGAGCCGGGTGCTGCAGGTGAGCACACGGGTTTTGTTCAGTCCGAAGAGGACGCCACCACTGCTTTAGCACTTGCTGCAATGAAACAGTTTTGCCATCTTAGTTTTTTTCTTGCCAGTCACTGCTCAGATATTCTAGGTAACTGTTATGAGAATCAGATAAATAATGACATGTCTCCTTATGGATAACATACATTTTTTGCTCACATTGCTTAGAACAATTGAACCGACTTGCCTAAGCACATTCTTCCGTGCCTACTACCTATGAAAGTTTTAACTGTCTGTATGTGAATAAATCCACACAGTAATCAATTCACTTGTCAGCAGTTATTCATAGTGTTACTACATGCCATAAGTGGCACCTCAATGTGAATATAGATATTATTATTATTATTATTATTATTATTATTATTAAGTAGGAGGAGATGCTAATTGAGATAAACCATGAGGGAAAGAGAATGGCTTAGGGCTCAGTATAAGGGAGATGTTTTTAGTGGGGAGCAGGCTAGAAGGGACAGAAAACCCCCTACTCTTTGTTTAGATTTGAATCTCCTTACCAGATATGTGTGCTTAGGAAAGTGACTGAACCTCCTAACATGTAAAGTGGGGATAAAATGTCTGTTTCACAGAACTATTGAAAGGAGTTAAGTGAGATAATTGAAGTGTGTAATACCTGTATTCAGTAAATAATGATGGTGATTCTTAGCATTATCTCCAATAAGGAGATTTGAAAAGTTATCTTAAGTAACATTTCCTTTTTAAATTTCTACTATTATTATTATTATTATTATTATTTTGTACCAGGGATTGAACCCAGGAGTGTTTAACCACTGAGCCACATCCCTAGCCCTTTTTGTTTTTTATTTTGAGATAGGGCCTGGCTAAGTTAGCTAGGCCTCACTAAGTTGCTGAGGCTGGCTTTGAACTTGCAATTCTCTTGCCTCAACCTCTCAGGTTGCTGGGATTATAGACATGCACCACCATGCCCAGTATAATTCCTGTTTCCCTACTCTTCTCTTCTTTTCACTCAGCATTTATCACCATATAAAGTTATATTTATTGTTTTCTACATCTGCTGTAGATCCCATGAAGGCCAGCACTTCTCTTTTGTTTACTACTCAGTCTGCAGACCTGATAATTGTGCTAGCACTTATCATACTAGACTCAGTAAATATTTGTTGGTTAGGTGGATGATCCAAAAAAGTGTAGACTGTCTTTGTAATAACAACTTATATATTATTGGAAGTGTTCTCAGTGTTTGTAACTTCTGTCTGAGGCATTTGGATTTATTAACTACCAGTTAATAGTAATATTCTAGAAATTGTGCAAGCATGAGATAAAGTGATAGGGCTTGGTGACCTTTAAGATTTCTTTCTAAACTCAGGGTCTGTGATTCTGAATTATCAACTGGGGGCCTAGGAATATAGCTCATTTGGTAGAGGGCTTGTCTTGCATGCACAAGGCCCTGGGTTCAAACCCCAGCACCACAAAAACAAAGCACATCTATGAATTATTAGCTGGTCTGACATACACTTGTTTAATATAAAATGAAAGAAAAGATTTTAGAAATAAATATAGAATCTTTTCAATCTAATTTTTTAAAGAAAATCTATTGAATATAAAATAGGAAAGAATATGTAGGACTGGGCTGTGCTCTGAAGATGGCTAAGGGGCAAACCTGAAGATTATTTTCTTACCATTCATGTTTTCAAACAAACACAAACCTATTTGTTTTATTCAGAATGAACATTGGAGCATAATGGTAGAATATTATGAATTATAAATTTTTTCTATTATATAAAAGTGAATATAACTGAAATTTCCCAAAATAATTTTAATTATTCCCTGGAAAGCAAATTTAGGAATTACCAGTCCAAATACTTATAAAAGTCATTTGAGATCTGATTTGTATATGAAGTGAGAGGCCATTATCTTCCCAGGCTTTGTGATTTCTCAGTTTAGACATTTGGGTCCATAGTGAATGATAAAGGATACCATAGAGGTTAAAGGCCAAAGGCGGCTTAATTCCATGTTTGAGTATAATCTAAATATGAGGTATCTAACTCATCACCTGCTAAGGAAAGGTGATCAGTAGATGATTTACTAGACTGCTTACAATACATTTGCTAACTTTTTGTTTATTCTAAAAGACAGCAACTTAAGAACTACCAGACTTTCTATTTCTCAGTTTTGGCTTATAAGATAGTCTGAGGATATGAGTTTCAAATCTATTCCTTTGCCTTTTTTAAGTTGTTTTTTAATAAAAGGCCTTGTCCATTTTTTTTCTTGTCCATCTTTTATAACTGACCTTTATTATAACTCCCACTCCATATTCCTTCTAAGGTTATATGTACTTTTTTGTAAGGTCTTTATTAATACAATAGAAGCCTCTTAACTGCTATTTTAGAAATGGTATTAATGGTTTTTCAGTTTTAAAAGGTAGTTGAAGCTGAGCCTGATGATACATACCAGTAGTCCCAGCTACTAAGGAGAATAAAGAAAGAAGATCTGATCACCTAAGCCCAGGAGTTTGAAACCAGCCTGGGTAACATAGTGAGATCCTATCTCAATAAATAAAATAAGTAGTTGGGCATGATGGCACACTGAAATTTCAAGAACTACAGAGGCTGAGGCAGGAGGATCAAAAGTTCAGAATCGGCCTCAGGAACTTAGTGAGACCCTAAGCAACTTAGCAAGACCCTGTTGCAAAGTATAATATAAAAAGGGCTGGGGATGTGGCTCAGTGGTTAAGTGCCCCTGGATTCAATCCCCAGTACCATAAATAAATAGCTCTGTAAAAATAATAATCTTATTATAAGATTTTAAAGCAGACAATCATAAAGAATACTTTAGATATTCTTTAAGTATTACATTTTAACACAAAGCATAAATGTCTGTTCATTGGATGTAGAATAGTATGTATGAGTGTACCAGTTTGGGTTCCAGATAACTTACTTTCATAAACTATACCCAAATGCATATCTTTAGTTTCTAGTTTAATTTCCTTAAGTTGGAATGAGAACATAGGTATATTGGAAAGGTAACTTGAATAGATAATTTGTACTTTTTGGATTAACTTGCCTGTACCTATCAGCAGTAGTTTTTTAGGAGCTCACCTTTAATATGACTTTACAAAAGCCGAATAACTCTTTCATTCTTTTTGCATTTATATCTGATCAATTGATATAACATCTAATTAAACTACGTGAACATAGTAACTAGAATAGCTGTCATGAATAGTGTAGAAATCAGTACAGTTGACTTTCAGTAAGCATCCAGTGACATGGCCGGGAGTTGAGTGCACTGAGGGTAGTGTGTGGTCTCCAGTGCTCATTGCACTATGGGCCTCACCCTAAATGTTCTGCAAAGTGTAGTTTTGGTATCATGGTGGATCACTTAAGTGGGGGCCGGTTTAGAGAGTGTCTTGTTTTCCTAATAACTAACTTTGTCCCTATTTAATTAAGCTATGTTGTACAGGACAGAGGTTTTAAAAACTAAAACAAATTCTCAAGATTTTGACATAATCATTTAAAAGGGAACATACTGAATCTGATAAAAGGGTATCCACCTCTATTTAGATTGTATATAATCTCTCTTCTGTTAATTTCTGTTATAGTTGAAAGATATATGGGATCTTAATGATTATCTTTAGATCTTCAGTTATATGAGAGCTTAATGATCTATCATTCTAGACCTAGAGTGGATAAATAAAAACCCTACAGTAAAACAATGGATCGTGTCAAGAGTATGTCTATTGTAATAAAAATAACCTCACTGAGTATTTTTTTCATATTTTTCTAGGCAATTGATAGCATTCATCAAGTGGGAGTTTATTGTCTTGCTCTGGTGCCTGCCAATACATTGCCAAAAACTCCACTAGGAGGGATTCATATATCTCAGACGAAACAGCTTTTTCTGGAAGGATCTTTACATCCTTGCAATATCCTCATGTGCCCACATACCTGTGTGACGAATTTGCCAAAACCTCGGCAAAAGCAACCAGGTAATATGCTACCTTACAATCAATAAGCCTCTCAGAATGATTCTTTGTTTAGAGTTAGACATTACAAAGACCAGTAACTCATGAACTGCATCAGCTGACCAAAAGCAAGGAAGTTTGAGACCCTACAGAATAGGCTTCTTTGGGTTTACTCCTGTTCCCTCTTCAGAGTTCCCCTGGGTACAAAGTATGAGTCAAGATGATCAGAATCCCTCTGCTAGAACTAGAATAAAGGCAATTCTATAAGGGAAGATTCTGATAACAAGAACAGCTGGTGTTTAGTGAGTGCTTCCTAAATGTCAGATACTAAGCATTTTACATATATGATCCTAAAACTTTACCATTAGCTGTGGATAATAAAATTCACATAGCTAGTTAGTGGCAGAACTGAAATTCACACTTCATGCGACTAAAATTTCTTTGAAACATGATGGCATACTACCTTTCTGTTGAGAGTCTTTTACCTAGATTCATGCCTCATTTCTTTTCAGCCGTTAGGGTCTGAGTTGGGCCTGTAATACATCTGAGGAGTAGAATCTTTTTTTTTTTTTTTTTTAAGTTGTGGATGGGCAGATTGCCTTTATTTTATTTGTTAATTTTTATATGGTGGTGAGGATCATACCCAGTGCCTCATGCATGCTCCCAGTGTTTAAAAAAAAAAAAAAAAGATAAATCCAACATGAAATCATTACGTTTTATTGATACTTTTTTCATTTTAAGGCTCCTAGTTTCATGTATATGCTTGAAACACATGAAAGCCAAAGTCTGGCCTCTGCCAGTTATTCACATGTGTATGTATACACACAACATTGTGCATCAGCCTCCAAATGAGAAAAGATGACTGTGGGAGAATTAAAAAGAGAAGAGAAGGTGTGACATTTAATTATATTTCTGTGAGACAGCTTTTGCTGAAAGAGAAACATGTTGTACCATAATGTATAAAGTAAGCCTGTGACTCTAGAATATTGCCATCATCAGGATATTAGATGGTGGAATGAGACAGACATCATTACCTTAGGTGACATGTATGATTGCACAAATGGTGTGACTCTACATCATGTACAACTAGAGAAATAAAAAGTTATGTTCCATTTGTGTACAATGAAATGAAATGAATTCTGCTGTCATGTATAACTAATTAGAAAAAAATGTTAATATGAAAAAAGATGTTAATATACCCTGCTCTGCAGTAATTAATGGTCTGCCTGATGAAGATCTTAGGTTTATCCAGATGTTATTGTCACCTACCCTTAAGCTATTGACAATATGTATAGAGTTAAAGAATATATGATTTTTATCAGTTTCTGCTAGTATTCTGAAGGGGCATTCAAAAGCAAGAAGTTTGTGTGTTAGTAATCAAGAAATGTATAGGGGCTGGCTTGTGGCTCTTACCTAGCACTTACCTAGCATGTGTGCACTGAGTTTGATCCTTAGCACCACATAAAAATAAAATAAGGGTATTATGTCTATCTACAGCTAAAAATTGAAAAAAAAAAGAAAGAAAGCAATGTATAAAGAAGTATTTGCAAATACATTAACTGCCTAGGTATATGGCAGATACATAAAAACACACATGGGACTGGGAGCCGAGCTCAGTAGTAGAGCATGTGCTTAGTAGATGTGAGGCCCAGGGTTTAATCCCCAGCACTGAACACACACACAAATCATTTCTCCAGCTCCAAAGTCTGTTAAACTACAGTTTCATATTTACTTGTCATATGAGTAAAATCTTCTTTTTTAAAAATTCTGGTGATTGAACCCAGAGGTCTTTATCACTGAACTATATCCTCACATCTTTTTTTTTTTTTTTTTAATTTTTAAGACAGGGTCTCACTAGGTTGCTGAGGTTGACCTTGAACTTAGATCTTCCTGTCTCAGTCTTCTGAGTTGCTAGAATTATAGGTCTGTGCCAGGTGTAAAAATCTTATTTTAAATAGCATTTAATGTAGGATTCTTTTAACAAAACATGTGTGTTGGAGATACTTAAAAGATATTGCTTAAAAATATAATAGAAGCGTAAGCAGTGCTTTTGCTAGTCAAATTTCATCTTATTTTATCAAATAATAAAAACCTATATAAAACATTTATTCCTAAGCTTCCAAAGGCATAGCAACATTTCATCCTGTCTGGTGAAAGCATTATGTTTGATTTAATATTTTTGCTTTTTATTGTGATTGTCTGCTAAGATCTTAGTTGGATACATATGTATAGGACCAAAGCAATCTGAAAATCATGATATCAACTAGTGGAGATGATGAGGGAATAGCATGAGAATTTAGGATTTGAAAAAAATAGAGAAAAATGGACATGATTAAGAAGTGAGATAAGAAAGGAAAGGAGAGGAAAAGGCAGATAGAAAAGTTGTTAAAGGCCAGAAGCAACAATCCCATTGAGATACCTATTGGTGCTTAGTTTAAAGAAGAAGAATGTGTCAAATGAATAAAAATTTTTGGTGGGGGGAATTTTAAACAAGAATCAAGGGGCTGGGGTTATGGCTCAGTGGTAGAACACTCGCCCAGCATATATGAGGCACTGGGTTTGATCCTTAGCACCAAATATATATATGTGTGTGTGTGTGTGTGTGTGTGTGTGTGTACAAGGAAATGAAATGCATTTTGCTCTCATGTATAACTAATTAGAAAAAAAATGTTAATAAAAAAGATGTTAATATACTCTGCAGTAATTAATAGTCTGCTATGTGTGTGTGTGTGTGTGTGTGTGTGTGTGTGTGTGTGTATTGTGTTCATCTTAAAAAAACAAAAAGGAATCAAGTTTATTTCTTTCTTAGGTAAAAGAAATTCAGAGATAGACAGGCCAAGGCTAGAATGATCACTTTGCAATCACGTTCTTCCAGCATCTCATCTTTTTGCTTTGGTGTTATATTAGCCAACTGTTTTTATAGATGTGCTATATAACAACTCTAAAACTTGGTTCCTTGAAATAATAAGTATTTGTTTTTCATTGATTGAATACAAATCATCTCAACTTGACTTGGCCCCAGGCTGCAAGTTAGGTTCAGAAATAGCCATGTGTTTCCTCATGATGGGACTAGCCTCTACTTAGGTTGTATTTTTCTCAAGGCAGATGGCAGAAGAAGAACCAGCCAAAGCACATAAGATATTTAAAGCTTCTGTTTCTTTCAGGGTCTCCTAACATTTCATCATCCAGAACAAGTTAGACCATACCCAAAATCAGTGTAGCAGAAAAGTAGAATCCTTCCATGTGATCACAGCTAGGTCAGGAAGGAAAAGAAGGAGTATGAGAAAAAGGAAGGAAAAGAAGAAGTATGAGAAAAAGGAAAGAAAAGAAGGAGTATGAGAAAAAGGAAGGAAAAGAAGGAGTATGAGACTGTCTCAGAGTCTGTTAGGATCCCTGACCTCTAGCCATCATTTCTGATTTCTACATCATTTTGTATTCTGGCTAGCAAGTAGCAGAAAAGGGTAAAGAAATAAATGGTGGGCAGGGATTGTAGTTCAGTGTCAGAGGACTTGCCTTGCATGCATGACATGAGGCTCTGGGTTTAATATCCAGCACCCCCCCCCAAAAAAAAAAGGAAAAAGAAGATAATATTTTCCCTTTAAACATGTTTTCTAGAAATTGCACCTGCTACTTCCTCTTACATGTTAAGCCTTTCACATTATAAAGAATGTAGTCTTTAGGCATGTGGCACATGTCCAGCTAGAAATTTGGGATTGTGTTATAAATAAAGAAGTGAAAAGCAGGCGTTGCGGTTGACAGATAACAGTTTTTACCATAAGCTTACCAAGTTTTGGAAAGAAACAAGAAGATATGTTTACAGGAGCAAAAGTATCTATAGTTAGCTTCTTGAAGTTATTGCTTTCAGTATTTTTCACTCTGGAACCCATAGAATCAAGAAATATGCTCAGAAGAATTTCAAAATATTGCTGCTAAATTGTTTTTGTCACTTAAAATTGACTTTTTAAAATGCGATGCCTTTATTAATTTTACAATGTGAATTCAGGATTGTACAATTCACACAAATGTACTCTGAATTCCTACATACGTAAAGATTCTCTCCAAAGTGATCTAGCTCTAATTTATTATATAGTTTCATAGATAGGATTATTGCATGTAGTACTTAAAATTGTATTAGACAATTTATAAACTAAAACAGTTTAGCACTGTTGGAATACTTTACCTTTTTTCAACTTTTTTATTTGACTTTTAATCTTTCTAAACTTTCATTTTGAAATAATTTCACACTTTAAAAAAAAAAGTTGCTTAATGGTACAAAAAATTCCCTTATATCCTTTATCCAGCTTCCCCAACTGTTTACCCCTTTTAAAGGTGATTATATGACCTACGTCATTTTGTTTCATCTGTTTTAATAACTTTAGGATCATCAGATTTGGATAATACTTAGCTGGTATTAAGTTTGATATATTACCTTTCTGCCATCTTCTTAGCTTATTAAGGTAGAGTCTTGGTCTTCAAGTAACCCTAGCACTTCTTTCTTATTCTCTTTTTCTTCTTCTTCTTCTGATGCTGGGGATTGAACCCAGTGACACTTTACCACTGAACTTTTTATTTTTTTATTTTGAGATAGGGTTTTGCTACATTGCCGAGTCTGGCTTTGAACTTGTGATCTTCCTGCCTCAGACCCCTGAGTAGCTTGGATTATAGGTGTACACCACCACACCCAGCTCTAACATTTTTTTCTTAAGAGTTGGAGGGATGTATGGATTGATTGCTTGATTGATTGATTGTATTGGGGATTGAACCCAGAAGCACTTTACCTCTGAGCCATATCCACAGCCCTTATTTTTATTTTTTTAATTTATTTTTTTATTTTTAGTTGTTGATAGATCTTTATTTTTTTATTTACACGTGGTGCTGAGAATCGAACCCAATGTCTCACACATACCAGGCAAAGGCGCTACCACTGAGCTACAGCCCCTTATTTTTTATCTTGAGACAAGGTTTCACTAAATTGCTGGGATTATAGGTGTATGTCCATTGTGCCCAATGGATGTCCCTATTTATTTTGAAGTGTCAAGTCCATGGAAATGGTGACACAATAGTACACCTGGGTACCTTCCCCTAGATTCACCAATTGACTTTTATTTTAAACTGAACTCTGAAAGTAGATTATAGACAGTTTGACACTTCACCCAAAAGTATTTCAGCACATCTATTTCCAAAGACCATTTCTTATAAAATTTTTCTAATCAACCATGATGTCATTATTCTATTAAGAAATTTAACCTTAATATGTTATAATCTAATAACACTCAAATTTCTCCACTTGTTTATTATACTAATTTTTAAATTCAGTATCTCATTAAGGTTATGCCTCGCATTGGCTGTCTTTAATTGTAAGCTCCCAGCCTTATTTTGTCTTTTGACATAGATGTTTTTGAAGAGTTAAGCCAGTTGTCTTGTGGAATGTTCCACATAATCTGGATTTTATTAACTTCTTGAAGAAAGCACTTCTGATATTCCCAATAAACTTACTCCCATTCCTCATATAGCAAATTTTTTTAAGACTAGATATTTATTACAATTAATACATTTTGATTAGAGCAAAAGAAATTATTTATCAGTGGAAACCAGTGCAAAGGCAGTTTCTCCGGCTGAAAACTTCCCTGTATACCCTAGCTTCAGTAGCCTCCTTACTTCCATTGCTCCCCTAACCATGACTCTCCTGTGGTCCTGTTTTGTCTTTTTCTAGCAGTTCCTGCTACCTGACTTTGTTTATATGTATATATACTTCTTGGTTGCCTTTCCTCTTAGAATATAAGCTCTATCCTGTTTGATTACTGCCTTCCCAGTGCCTAGAAGAGTGCTCTAGTCATTCTATTATTGAATGAATGGTTGAACCAGTTTGGGTCAGTCAGGAAATGCTTTGCGGATAGTTAGATTGAATTGCTATTTTCAGATTGTTGATTTTTGCCTCTACTTACAGGTGTAGGCCCTGCTTCTGTGATGGTTGGGAATCTGGTTGCTGGAAAACGCATAGCACAAGCTGCAGGAAGGGATCTGGGGCAAATTGAAGAGAATGATTTAGTGAGGAAGGTAAGTGTTCCAGAAATGCTGAAATTTTACCAATGAGTCAAGGACAGAACTTATATTTTAGATAGCAAATAGGGGATACATTGCTTGAAAGTTGCTGACCATCAGTCTTTTTTCTGCTTTATGATTTCAGCACCAGTTTCTGGCAGAGATTTTGCAGTGGCGAGCCCAGGCAACTCCTGATCATATACTCTTCATGCTGCTAAATGCCAAGGTATTAAAAATTGAATTGCATATCTAATTAACTGAATCCTACAGGAGTACCTTAGGCACTCTCAATCTCTTTTCTTTCATCAGAAAATTTCTAAGGAAGGAGTTATTGTTTTTTCCTTGTTTTGACACATGAGGATAAATTATACAATCACTCTTAAGATTGAAATGAGACCTCCCAGAGGGCTATTTAATACTGTCTTTTCTTGTGTTATAATCAAGTCTTCTTTGGTTCTGGGGCTGTAGCTCAGTGGTAGAGCATTTGGGCACTGGGTTCGATCCTCAGCATCACATAAAAATAATAAATAAAATAAAGGTCCACCTACAACTAAAAAAATATTTAAGAAAAATAATCAAGTCTACTTTATTAAGAATGATGGGGCCAACAGTGCAATTGTATAAATACACAGATGTATAGAACATATTATGTCATATTTTTTAATCCAATTTGACTTTTAATTATTTGATTTCTTCCAAGAAGAAAATTATTTTACCCCCATATTTTAAAACAAAACCTATTTTTAGTACTTAAAGGATTTATTACTGACAGATAAAAAATGAATTGAAAATTATATAGGAGTACATTGGCTAGGTTTGGTAGCCTGTACCTATAGTCTTAGCTGTTTAGAACACCAAGGCAGGAGAATCATGAGTTCCAGGCCAGCCTGGGGAATATAGGAAGACCCTGTTGCAAAGAAGGGGAAACAAAAACAAAAAAAAAAAGAAGAAGAAAGAGTATATTTCACTACTGGTTCTAATCAATGGTTTATCATAATGTTGTGGATTTGTTTTTTAAAAAAAAATCTTTTTTTTCCTTCTCTTTTATATGTAGATGATCACAGTACCTTTATTTATTTATTTTTATTTGGTGCTGGGAATCAAACACAATGCCTCACACATGCTAGGCAAGCGCTCTACCATTGAGCTACAACCCCAACCCTCATGGGTTTGTATCTACATTACTAGGGATTAAACCCAGAGGTGCTCTACAACTGAACTACATCTCCAGCCCTTTTTATTTTGTATTTTGAAGTAGAGCCTTGTTAAGTTGCTGAGGTTGACCTTGAACTTGTGATCCTCTTGCCTCAGCCTCCCAAGACACTTGAATTATAGACATGCAACACTTTGTTCAACTCCATAATATAAGTGTGGGTTTTATTATGGGTTTATTTTTTGGGGGGGGTACAGGTGATTGAACTCAGGGGCACTCAGCCACTGAGCCACATCCCCCAGCCCTGTTTTGTATTTAGAAACAGAGTTGTTGAGCACCTTGCTTTTGCTGAGTCTTGCTTTGAACTTGCAGTCCTCCTGTCTCAGCCCCACAAGCCACAGGGATTACAAGCATGCGCCTGGCTAATATCGTATTTTTTTTTGGTTTTCCATTCTGTGGTAGTCTGATATATTTTCTTTAACTTATTAATGATTGAGTCACAGATTGAAAGTATTGTGATCAAATTATAGCAGTTCTCGACAGCAGAGGCAAATTGGAAAAGCCTATTGGATTTCTTAGGGAACTTAACTGAATTGCCCTTATCTGCCCTGTCTTCATATAATCTAATTTTTTTGGGGGGGTGGGATTCATTTGTTTGTTTGTTTTGAGAATGTGTGTAGTGATAAATCTTAATGAGAGAAGTATGCTGTGCATCAAAGTGAAAATTATTAAAAAATTTTTAAGAACAACTGCTTTTGTGAGACAAAACTCTGATACTTCCTTGCTCCAAATATTCAGGCAGTGGGCTTCTCTTCAAGTCTGTGGATTCATTCACTAAGGTTCTTATACTTTATTAAGAAGCCATCATTTTGGGGCTGGGGGTGTAGCTCAGTGGTAGAGTGCTTGCCTTGCATGTGTGAGGCCCTGGGTTCCATCCTCAGCACCACATAAGAATAAAAAAATAAAGATATTGTGTCCATCTACAACTAAAATAAAATATATATATATATATATTTTAAAGCCACTTCCCACCTCACTCCCAGGCTTGGATATAGTTTAAGTTGTGGATGTTGTGAAATCCATACCCCAGATATTTGTTTGTGAGCATAAATGTAAATTTGTTCTTGTTTTAATATACATGATTGACTGCCCAAACTGCGTATAATTCATTTAATTCTATATATTCTTGTATTTTTGCCTTGGATAAGCCTAGGCCACCAGATTATTAACCATACATTGTTCCCTCGTGCATAGAATATTGTGTTTACTAAACTAAAATTTGCTCTTGTGCCATGAACCAGAATGATTTTTCTCCCCACTGTGGTGCTAAGGATTGAACCATGGGCATCCTACCACTGAACTATATCCCCAGTCCTTCATTTTTTTTTTTTTTTTTTTTTTGAGACAGGGTCTTACTGAGTTACTGAGGCTGGACTGGATCTTGTGATCCTCCTGCCTCAGCCTCCTGAGTAGCTGGGATTATAGGCCACTCTGCCCAGCTCAAAAAGAAATAGCCTTATAAATTTAACCCTGACTTTAGCCAAAGGAATATTAATTTTAGTGTTATGACCTTAATGCTGAAAATAAACAATCAACTAAATAAATTATGGTATATAGCCATTAAAAACAGTGTTACAGAGGAATATTTGATGACTCAGAAAATATTTATTATGTATAAGGGATATAAAATGTAATAATTGAATATGTACTGAAGATCCTATTCTGGATATGAGGAAACCAAAGCACAGAGATTATAGAGCTAATAAGTGATAGGAGTAGGAAATTAGCTCTTTTTTTTAACATTCAGTTTTTGATTAACAAGTATAAATTATACATATTAATGGGGTACAGTTTGTTATTTCAGTGCATGCATACAGCATGTACTAACCAAGCAGAAATTAGTTCTTTACATTCATTTGAACCCTAACTTGTGGAGTACACATTCTTAACCAAAATGTTGTGCAGCCTCTGGCAGATAACATGATACCATGTTGCGTGTAAATTTACATATAATATATATTTATTTTTAAAAGACCAGGTAATAGTACAATCATCTGGAGTATGATTTGGCATTATCCAGTAAAGTTGAAGACTGGCAATCTAGAGATGCAGCAGTTACATTTTTAGGTCTGTGCTCCATTGAAACATGTATTTAAGCATAAGAATACATGTCCAAGAATGATAATGTCCATCAGCCAGAAAGTGGATGAATAACTTGTTGTACCTTCATACAATGAAATATTATATAGCAACATAAAGGAATAACTGTACGTACACAAAACAGCATGATGACTCATAAATAAAACCAACTGGGTGTGGTGGCATGCTTCTGTAATCCTAGTGACTTGGTAGGCTGAGATGGGAGAATCACAATTTGAGGCCAGCCTCAGCAATTTAGCAAGGCTCAAAATTAAAAAAAAAAAAAAAAGGGGCGGGTCCACTGGGGTCATAGCTCAGTGGGAGTATATTTGCCCAGCATGTGCAAGGCACTGGGTTCAATTCTCAGCACTGCATATAAATAAAATAAAGGTCCACTGAAAACTAAAAAAATTAAGTGCTGGGGATGTAGCTCCTGGTAGAGTACTTAACCTAACATGTCAAGGCTCTGGGTTTGAACCTTTTATTATTATTAAATAAATAATAAAATAAAAAGGGCTCTGTATGTAGCTCATTGGTAAAGCACCCCCAGGTTTTATCTCTAGCACACACCCACCACCTAAAGAAAGAAAGAAGTGAAGCACAAAGGAATTTATACAGCACAATTCCATTCATTTACAATTGAAAATTATTCATGAATGTTAACAATATAAAGAAAAAGAAATCAGTGACCAACAAAAACATCAAGATAGTGGTTATCATGGTGCTTCTGAGCAGCTAGGAGGGTTTTCTTCTTATCCTTCTGGTGTCTACACTAATGCTTACTTACTAATTTTTCATTAAGTTATGTGCATATTTTCCATTTTCCCTTTTACGTATCATGTTTCACAAGGAAGGGTTCAAAAAACCCTCCTCAGTCAAACTTATGAAGACTCACAGGAAAAATTATTGTCAAGATCAGGAAAAGGGGCCTGCAGTTGTGGCTTGGTGGTAGAGCGCTTGCCTAGCGCAGTGAAGCCCTGGGTTTGATCCTCAGCACCACATAAAAAATAAATAAATAAAGATATTGTGTCCAACTACAACTAAAAAAATAAATATTAAAACAAAACAAGAAGGAAAGAGTCTCCTCATCTTTACTATTAACTGGTAGATTCTGCATACTAGTTTTGTTTGTTTGCATCTTCACTATTAGCAAAATCAGAGCCAGGTTTGTGTTGTACACACAGCAGATGTGCGTGACCACTCAAACAGCACTTACTGTCTTTACCTCACACCTGCTCTCATCCTATTTTGATTTTTATTAATTTACTTTTACTCTTATTTCCTCACTTAAAAAAAATTAAAGATCACATGTATTTTTAAAACTACTTTAAGGAAAAATATTACAAATAAGTGTTTAGGTTAATTTTAATATGCCCTAAATATCTACAACACTTTTTTAAAAAAGAAAAGGAATCTTACACCTGCCTTTTGATACTAAGTAATAGTTTGCAAAAGATAATCTACCAAAGCACAACCCTTTTGGTTGTGTAATGTCAGATTGGTTGTGCTTTTCCCTTGGTGGTTTATTTTCTTGATGAACTTTGATCTGCTTATCCTTTCTAATAATGTTTAAAGGGAACTACTGTATGCACAGCCAGCTGCCTTCAGCTTCATAAGCGAGCAGAGAGGATTGCATCAGTTCTTGGTGACAAAGGACATCTAAATGCAGGAGATAATGTTGTGTTACTCTACCCACCTGGTAAGTGTTGGATTGGTAGACTACTAAACTCCAAGACTAGTCTACATAGTAGGAGAGGTCAGGAACTCTGGGCTACCATCTATGACCGTGGTACTGTGTATTTCCCAACACCAAGCAACCATGTACCATAAACTAAGGTGTGAGCCAGATGACATACCCCAGAGTTGTGCAGTGTGATAGCTCTTCTTGAGATTCTGTCTTTTTTACTTACTCTTCTATTTCCATTATCAGTGCCTGGCACATAAAAGTCATCTAGTAATTATTAAACAAATGAATGAGTGAATGAAGATTTCAACTACCTGGCTTTTGAAAACTTTTGAAACAGATGATTTGAGGTTGAGCAGTGGTATATACTCATGGGAGTGTACTGGGGAGGCTGAAGCAGGAAGATTTAATGATCCCAGGGGTTCAAGGCCAAACTGGACAATGTAATGAGACCCTGTCCCTTTAAAAAAGGGTGGGGATAGCCAGTATGGCTCAGTGGTAGAGCACAAGGCTCAAGGTTCAACCCCTAGCACCCGAAAACAAAGCAAACAAACAAAAATGATTGCCTTGTTTCTAGGATGGAATGGGACCATTTTGCCTGGCTTCCAAATGATTGTTGTCTTTGAATTCTGTTGACTTAACATTCTTTTTATTATGATTGATGTTTTGTTTCCTCTGTTGTTGCTTTTATCTTTGATGTTCTAATTTAATTTAGTCATAACCTTCTCTTCATAGAAAGAGGGTTAGGATTATTTGATAACAGTTTGCTGTCACCAAATATTAGATGAAATATTTGAGTAATCTCTTTATTCCTACTCCGTCAGCCACATAAATCACTCAAATATCCAGCCTTCTCTGGTCACTTACCTCCCTTATTTCCCTTCACTCTATTATACTTTAGTATGGCATTTTATTTTCATGGATACTGAGATTTCTTAGATCATCTGGTATAGGAATCTCTCCTGCCATATTCCCATATAGTTGTCTTCCAACTATCAATTCAGCAACAGACTAGAGCACATCCTAAGGAGACCTCTCGCCCAGAGTCTTCAAATTGAGCCACATTTTTGCATCCCTAAAATACACAAATTGAGTAAACAACAATTAAGAAGTCCAATTACTCTTCCTATATCAGCCTTCTAATATTTTTATAAAAATTTAAATGTTCCTCATTTCTTCATTTCCTACTTTATCTTCTTAGTTAAAACTCCTCAATTTCTGTAATAAGTAATGTCAAGTAACAATATGAACATGCTTCAAGTATCTTTCAAGGGTTTACTTCTGATGTCTTCCTTGTTATCTGTTCTTGGCTTCTCTTTTAAGTTGTTTTATATGCTGCTTTGCCTTCAGTTTGTTCTTAAGGCACTGACAGAAGAAATTCATATTATTAAGTTCTGATCTGAATAACCCAGCTGGCGCATGATTTTGGAAAATCCACATTTAGTTTCTTAGTGATAGTAGTTGATTAAATGGCTCTCCTGACAGGATCTTCTGTCTTGCAGGCATCGAGTTAATTGCTGCATTCTATGGGTGCCTGTATGCAGGGTGTATACCTGTGACTGTCCGACCTCCTCATGCTCAGAACCTTACTGCAACATTGCCCACTGTTCGCATGATTGTTGATGTAAGTACCAACTGTATCTTGCATTGTCTTCATATCATAAGATCGAGACTTAAACAACGAAGGATCCTTACTAATTTTCCAGTTTTGTTGGTCCAGGAAGTGAAAATTTTCTCCTAAAAACAATCTCCTTTTTTCAGCCTCCAAAGTAATCATCATTATTCAGTGAAGGAACTGTATAGGAAAGTTGTTTTTGGTGAAATATAGAATTATGGCCATTAATCATGAACATTAAGGAGGTGAAGTTCTCATTAGCAATTCTCTGTAAAATTTGTGTCCCCCCTGCTTAAAACATGTTGTCTGTTTGACATTTCTGCACAGTAACCAAGTGTTACTTGCCAAACTCAAAAATCCTCCCAAGTGGATCTACGTAGGAGCCCAGGCCCAGGCTAGGTCCAGTCCACCCCACTGACTGGCAAACCCATGCCAGAACTCAGGCCCCGGCCCGGGGCCAGCTCTGCTGACCTGCCCAGGAGTCCATGGGAACCTAGGACTAACCCACTTCCATCATGGGACACTGTAGCCATCGTCATAGCCCTCCCCACACAGTAGCCTTCTCCTTATGACAACAGATAGGGTCTAGAAGCAGCTGAATCTCGGAACAGGCAGCCCAGGCCATTGTAAGGCCTACCCTTTCAGCTCCATTTCTGAAAGAGGTTGCATCCATCTTGGGATACTCACCCTGCTATTGCCACCACTACCTATAGTTGCAGTAGCATCCATCGTGGGTCACCTGCAGGGACTAGAAGCCCTATAACAAGGTGAGGTACAGATAATCTGCACAGATACTATAAGATTATAGAGTAGAAACTGTTAATACCTCAGATCCACAGTGCAAGAAAGGAAGACTCATAGACAACATGAAAAAACAATGGAAAAACGTGCCCCAATCAAACCAGGATATTACAATAAAAGAATCCATGGACAGTGCAGTTGATGAAATGACAGAAAAGGAGGTTATAGCTTAGTGGCAGAGCACTTGCCTTGCACATGTGAGGCCCTGGGTTCAATCCTCAGCACCACATAAAAATAAATAAAATAAATAAAGATATTGTGTCCATATTTAAAAAAAAATTTTTAAAAGAATGACCTAAATGAACAAATACAGGCAAAAATTGATCACACCAACACAGAGATAAGGGAGCAAATACAGGTAGCAAAAGATTACTTCAAGAGAGAGTCAAAGGGGCTAGGGCTGGGGCTCAGTGGTAGAGCGCTTGCCTTGCACAGGTGAGGCACTGGGTTCGATCCTTAGGACCACATAAAAATAAATAAAGGTATTGTGACCATCTACAACTAAAAAACAATTTAAAAAAAAAGAAAAGAAAGAAAGATTCTGAAAAAAATCATAAATACTTGAAATGAAAGAAACAATAAACCAAATAAAAAACTCATCACCAACAGACTAGATCACTTGGAAGTCAAAACATCAGATAATGAAGACAAAGTATACAATCTGGGAAAAAAGTTGACCACACAGTGAAGATGGTAAGAAATCATGAAAAGAACATCCAAGAATTATGGGATAGCATCAAAAGACCAAATCTAAGAGTTATTGGGATACAGGAAGGCACAGAGATTCAAACCAAAGGAATGCACAATCTCTTCAATGAGATAATTTCAGAAAATTTCCCAAACATGAAGAATACAAATACAAGAGGCTTACAGGACACCAAATATACAAAACGACAACAGTTCTACACCAAGGCACATTATAATGAAAATGCCTAGCATACAGAAAAATGATAGAATTGTAAAGGCCGCAAGAGAGAGGAATCAGATCATGTATGGGGGAGGCCAATTTGTATCTCAGCAGATTTTTCAACCCAAACCTCAACATATACCAAGCTCTAAAAGAAAATGGATGCCAGCCAAGAATCTTATATCCAGCAAAATTAAGCTTCAGATTTGATGATGAAATAAAAACCTTCCATGGGGCTGGGGTTGTGGCTCAGTGGTGGAGCACTTGCCTCATATGTGTGAGGCACTGGGTTCAATCTTCAGCACCACATATAAATTAATGAATAAAATAAAGACACATAAAAGATTTAAAAAAAACTTTCTTGATAAACAAAAAGAAATTTATAGTGAGAAAGCTCGAACTACAGACTATCCTCAGAAAAATATTCCAGGAGGAGGAAATGAAAAACAACAATAAAAATCAGCAAAGGGAAAAATTACACTAAACGAAAGGCCAATCAAAGGAGAAACCAAGTTAAAAACAAAAAATAAACTAAAATGTCCCGGAATACAAATCATATTTCAATAATTAACCCTGAATGTGAATAGCCTAAACTCATCAATTAAAAGACACAGACTGACAGATTGGATTAAAAAAGACCCAACTATATGTTGCCTTCAAGAAATTCATCTCACAGGAAAAGGCATCCACAGACTGAAAGTGAAAGGCTGGGAAAATGGACCACGTAAACAAGCAGGGTTTCCATCCTCATATCAGATAAAGTGGACTTCAAACCAAAGCTAATGAACAGGGATAAAAAAGGATATTTAATACTGCTTAAGGAATTCATACATCAATAAGACATAACAATCATAAATGTCTAAACAAACCCTTCTCAAATACCAGACAGACCACAACACAATAATATTATTGGGTGACTTTAATACACCTGTTCTCACCACTAGCTAGATCTTCCAAACAAAAACTAAACAAACTATAGAACTCAATAATAAAATCAATAATTTGGACTTAACACACATATAGACTATTTCATCCATCAACTAACAAGTACACTTCCTTCTCAGCAACACATGGATCCTTCTCCAAAATAGACCATATGTTATATGGTCAAAGCAAGTCATAGCAAATACGAGAGAGAGAGAGAGAGAGAGAGATAGTACCCTGCATTCTACCAGACCATAATTGAATGAAATTAGAAATCAGTAATAGAAAAGAGAAGCTACTCCCAACACCTGGAGATTATACAATACACTATTGAATGACACATGGATAACAGAAGACATCAGGGAGGAGATTAAAAAAAAGATTCTTAGAGGCAAATGAGAACTCCAGAACAACCTATCAAAAATCTCTGGGACACTATGAAAGCAGTGCTAAGAGGAAAGTTCATTGCATGGAGTTCATTTGTTAAAAGAAGAAAAAGTCATCAAACAACCTGACATTACAGCTCAAAACCCTAGAAAAAGTACAAACTAACTCCAAAAGTAGAAGACATGAAATAATTAAAATCTGAGCAAAAATCAATGAAGTTGAAAATAAAGAAATAGTTCAAAAAATTGACAAAACAAAAAGCTGGTTCTTTGAAAAAATAAAAACAATTGACAAACCCTTAGCCATTTTAATAAATTACAAATTATCACAAAAGACACTATTGAAATACAGAAAACAATTAGAAACTATTTTGAAAATTTATACTCTAGTAAAATAATAAACCTCAAAGATGCTGACAAATTTCTAGAAGCATATGATCAATCCAAACTGAGTCAAGAGGACATATACAATTTAAACAGATCAATTTCAAGCAAGGAAATAGAAGACACCATAAAAAAACCTACCAACCAAGAAAAGCCCAGGACCAGACAGATTCACAGCTGAGTTCTATAAAACCTACAAAGAAGAATTAATACCAATACTCCTCAAATTACTCCATGAAATAGAAAAGGAAGAAACCCTTACAAACTCATTCTACAAAGCTAGTATCATTCTGATAATAAAAATCAGGCAGAGACACATCAAGGAAAGAAAATTTCATACCAGTATCCCTGATGAACATTGATGCAAATATTCTCAATAAAATTCAGGCAAATCACATACAAAAATGTCTTTAAAAAATAGTGCACCATGATCAAGTAGGGTTCATTCCAGGGATGCAAGGTTGGTTCAACATATGGAAATCAGTAAATATAATTCAACACATCAATAGACTTAAAGATAAAAATCATATGATTATATCAATTGATGCAGAGAAAGCATTTGACAAAATACAGCACCCTTTCATGTTCAAAACACTAGAAAAACTAGGGATAGTAGCAACATAACCATAACATTGTAAAAGCTATATGCTAAACCAAGGCCCGCTTCATTTTAAATGGAGACAATTTGAAAGCATTCCCTCTAAAAATGGGAACAAGACAAGAATGCCCTCTTTCACCACTTTATTCAATACAGTCCCTGAAACTCTAGCCATTAGACAGACAAAAGAAATTAAAGGGACACTGATAGGATAAGAAGAGCTCAAAACTATCATTATTTGCTGTCGACATGATTCTATATTTAGAGGATCCAAAATACTCCACCAGAAAATTTCTAGGATTAATTAATGAATTCAGCAAAGTAGCAGGATACAAAATCAGTACCCATAAACCACATGCATTTCTATACATCAGTAATGAATCCTTTGAAACAGAAATTAGCAAAACTACCCCATTCATAATAGCCTCAAAAAAATAAAATGCTTGGGAATCAACAAAGGAGGTGAAAGACCTCTACAATGAAAACTAAAGAACACTAAAGAAGGAAATTGAAGAAACTTTAGAAGATGGAAAGATCTCCCATGCTCTTGGATAGGCAAAATTAATATTGTCAAGGGAGATGATGGCAGGCCAGAGAGAGTTAGTATTCTGTGTCGCTCCATGACCTGGGACTCGAGTAGTGAGAATACTGCTTCTCTGAGCGATATTCCTGCTCCTGCATGGGAATCACAACCACTGTGCCTGTCCAGGGCTCCAGGTCACAGCATCAGAGTAGATCTCCCAATTACTTGTCCACACAATTGGGTACCCGAGCAGACACCATCAACATCCACACAGAACTTTCAGCTGTGCCCCCCACCCCAGCAGAAATCACCAAAACCATTCTCACACTGGCCACCCGGCAGCTTCCCACACACAGGAACTCCATCTGACCCTCCCACGTGGACCCCCATCTACCAATGTGAGGCTCTTCCAGTCGCCTCCTTGGGACTCTTCAGCAGTGGAAATAGTTCCCTGCTGGTAGTAGCCTGCCTGCACCCAAGAACCTCACACAGGCTCTGAAGTCATCCGACAGCAACACACTGCAGCCACAGAGCTTGTCTCTGAACTCATTGTCCACTCACTGTCACTCGGCTCCCCCACACACAACCTGACAGCCCACTGCTGAAAGAGCCTCCATCTTGGGTCACTTTCATCACCATCTTCAGCAGAGGCAACACCCAGTTTGGAACTCCGGCTGGCCAGGTACCCAGTTTCTAACTCCCCCCCTCTCCCAGAAGCTACTACCCCATTACAGTGACACCCTGGTTTCCCCCACCATCCTGAGGGCAGAGATACCAGCTAACAACAGCTGACCCCACCTATTGGATGAGAAGGGAAGCAGGAACGATATGGATTTCCAATCAAAAACAATCCTGTTTCTTTCTTCAAGATATGCCCCCCCGCCCCCCGCCCCTGCCATTCTTCTGCCCTCACATCTCTAACATATGTGAAACCAAGGATTTTGAGAACTGGGACATCTGAATAATATATTATAGCTATGTTGTATATATTTTTTTCCTTTTATCCCACCAATTTCTTCTATTTTAACATTTTTTAATTTTTCTTAATATATATGTGTGTTTGTTTTATGTACTCCACTGTCTTCAATCCAAAAAACTTCTAGGATTAATTAATGAATTCAGCAGGATAGAAAATCAATACCCAATACAAATGTATTTCTGTACATCAGTAATGAAATCTTCTTCTTTGGATTTCTCTTTCACACTTCTTAAGATATATCCTATATCCTCACCTCCTACCTCCTGAGCATATCATCCTACTCCTCACCCTCAGTTCTTTGTCCACCATTAGAAACTGTAAATCTTTTTACAAACCTACTGAGTATATTGTAGATAATAATTGAATTCACCATTTCTATACATTATGACCAAACTAACATCTTAATAACAAACATTTGTTTTTAGGGTGTATACTGTTTATATTGGGATCTGATAACATTGTCCTTCACCTCAAAGGAGAGGTATTAGATCCCTACAGGAACACTGTAAGCCTATAGGGTAAAAACGGTAACACCTCATATCCACAGTGCTAGAAGAGAAGATACACACAAGGGAAGAAAGTGCCCCAAACATATCAAGATACCACATTATTAGAATCCATAGCCAGCATAGCTATGAATGACAGAGAAGGAGTTCAGGATGTACATGATTAAAATGTTCTGCGAATAAAAGGATGATACAAGAGAGCAGATTCAGGCAGCAAAAGATCATTTTGACAATTAGCTACATTAAAAAATACAGGAAGCAAAAGATTATTTCAATAGGGAGATAGAGGTTCTTAAAGAAACAAATCCTTGAAATGAAAGAAATAATAAACCAGATTAAAAGTTTAATTGAAAGCATTACCAACAGATTAGACCACTTGGAAAATAGGACCTCAAACAATGAAGACAAAATATATGATCTTGAAAAGAATGTAGACAACACAGTAAAAATGGTCAGAAACCATGAGCAGAACATTCAAGAAATATGGGATAGCATAAAAACACCAAATTTAAGAGTTATTGGGATAGAGGAAGGGAGTTCCAAACCAAAGGAATGAGCAATCTATTCAATGAAATAATATGAGAAAAATTTCCAAACATAAAGAATGAATTGGAAAACCAAATTCAAGAGGCTTACATTATGCCAAATGTACAAAATCACAATAGATCTACACCAAGGCACATTATAATGAAAATTCCTAACATATAGAATAAGGAGAGAATATTAAAAGCCACAAAAGAAAGGAATCAGATTACATATGGAAGGAACCAATTAGAATATGTGCAGATTTTTTAATCCAGATCTTGAAAGCTAGAAGATCCTGGAACAACATGTATCAACCTCTGAATGAAAGTGGATGCCAACCAAGAGTCTTATATCCAGCAAAATTAAGCTTTAGATTTAATGATGAAGTAAAAACCTTCCATGATAAACAAAAGTTAAAAGAATTTACAACTCAAAAGCCTCCTCTACAGAACATCCTCAGCAAAATATTCAGAACAACAGTGAAAATCTACAAAGGGAGGTAAAAGCAAAAACTAATCAAAGGAGAAACCAGGTCAAGTTAAATACCAAAAATAAACAAAAATGGCAATACAGATCATGTGTATGATAATAATCAATAATCACCCTGAATGTTAATTGCCTAAGTTCACCAATCAAAAGACAGACTGGCAGATTTGATTTAAAAAACAAAAAACAATATGCTGCCTCCAAGAAACTCATTTTATAGGAAAAGACATCCACAGACTAAAGGTGAAAGGTTGGGAAAAATCATACCACTCACATGGACTGCAGAAGCAAGCAGGGGTTTCCATCATCATCATCAAATAAACTAGACTTCAAGCCAACGTAATCAAAAGGGATTAAGAAGGACATTTCATATTGCTTAAGGGAACCATTCATCAACAAGACATAATAACAACAACAAAAATTTATATGCCCCAAACAGTGGAGTGTCTATGTTCATCAAACAAACTCTTCTCAAGTTCAAGAGTCAAATAGACCACAACACAATAATTCAGGGAGACTTTAACACACCTCTTTCACCTCTGGATAGATAATCCAAACAAAAGCTGAACAACGAAACTATAGAACTCAATAATACAATTAATAACTTAGACTTAATTGACATATATAGAATATTTCATCCTTCAATTCACTTTCTTCTCAGCAGCACATGGATCCTTCTCTAAAATAGACCATATATTATGCTACAAAGCAACTCTTAGCAAATATAAAAAAGTAGAGATACTAACCTGCAATCTATCAGATCATAATGGAATGAAATTAGAAATCAATGATAAAATAAGAACTAAAAGTTACTCCAATATCTGGAGAATAAATAATATGATATTGAATGAATAATGGGTTGAAAAAGACATTGAGGAAATTAAAAAATTCTTAGAGGTAAATGAGAATACAAATACAATGTATCAAAATCTCTGGGATACTATATAGGCAATACTAAGAGGAATGGAGTTCATTCCTCTTAGTATTTCATGGAGTTCATTCCTTAAAAGAAGAAAAAATAAACAAATAACTTAACATTATATCTGAAAGTCCTAGAGAAAGAACAAATCAATACCAAAAGCAGTAGAAGACAGGAAATAATTAAAATCAGAGCTGAAATCAATGAAATTGAAACAAAAGAAATAATTGAATAAATGGACAAAAGAAAAAGTTGGTTCTTTGAAAAAACAAATAAAGTTGACAAATCCTTAGCTATGCCAATGAAGAGAAGGAAAGAGAAAATTCAGATTACCAATATACATGATGAAAAAATAAATATCACAACAGATACTACAGAAATATAGAAGATAATTAGAAATTATTTTGAAAACTTATATTCCAATAAAATATAAAATATTGAACACATTGACAGACTTCTAGAGTCATATGATTTGCCCAAATTGAATCAGGATGATATACACAATTTAAATAGATCAATTTCAAGCGATGAAATAGAAGATGTCATTAGAGTCCCACCCACCCAAGAAAAGCCCAGGACCAGATGGAAACATAGCCGAGTTCTACAAGACCTTTAAAGAAGAACTAATACCAATACTTTTCAAGTTATTTCAGGAAATAGAAAAAGAGAGAGCACTTCCAAACTCCTTCTATGAGGCCAATATCACCCTGATTCCAAAAACCAGGCAGACACATCAAAGAAAGAAAACTTTAGACTAATATCTCTAATGAACATAGATGCAAAAATTCTCAAAAAAATTCTGGCGTATCAAATACAAAAACATAGTGCACCATGTTCAAGTGGAGTTCATCTGAGGGATGCAAGGTTGGTTCAACACACAGAAATCAATAAATGTAACTGATCACATCAATAGACTTAAAGATAAGAACCATATGATCATTTCCATACACACAGAAAAAGCATTTGACAAAATACAGCACTCCTTCATGTTCAAAACACTAGAAAAACTAGGGATAATCGGCACATGTCTCATTTTAAAAGCTATCTATCTGTGCTAAGCCCCAGACCAATATCATTCTAAATGGGGAAAAAATTAATGTATTTTTTTTTCTAAAAACTGGAACAAGACAGGGAAGCTATCTTTCACCATTTATGTTTAACATAGTTCTTGAAACACTGGCCAGAGCAATTAGATAAAAGAAGTTAAAGGGATACAGATAAGAAGAATTCAAATTAGTACTATTTGCCGATTATATGATTCTATACCTAGAAGACCCAAAAAATTCTACCAGAAAACTTCTAGAACTAGTAAATGAATTCAGCAAAGTAGCAGGATACAAAATCAACACTCATAAATCAGTGACAAATCCTCTGAAAGAGAAACAAGGAAAACTACCCCATTTACAATAGCCTCAAAAAAAACAAAACAAAACAAAAAAAACAAAACAAAACTTGGGAATCAACCTTAATAAAAGAGGCAAAAGACCTCTTCAATGAAAACTACAGAACACTATAGAAATTAAAAAAGACCTTAGAAGATGGAAAGATCTCCCCTTGTTCTTGAATAGGCAGAATTAATATTGTCAAAATGACCATACTACCAAAAGTATTAGACAGATTTAATGCAATTCCAATCAAAATCCCAATGACCTTCCTCATAGAAACAAAAAAAGCAGTCATGAAATTCATCTGGAAAAATAGGAGACCCAGAATAGCTAAAGCAATCCTTAGCAAGAAGAATAAAGCAGGAGGCATCACTATACCAGACCTTAAACTACACTACAGAGCAGTAGTAACAAAAACAGCATGGTATTGGCATCAAAATAAACTGGTAGACCACTGGTACAAATACAGGACACAGAGAGACTAACCCACATAATTACAGTTATATTAGACAAAGGCACCAAAAATATACTTTGGAGAAAAGATAGCCTCTTCAACAAGTGGTGCTGGGAAAACTGGAAATTCATATGCAACAAATGAAATGAAACCCCTCTCACCATGCACAAAACTCAACACAAAGTGGATCAAAGACCTAGGAATTAAACCAGAGACCCTGCATCTAATAGAAGAAAAAATCAGCCCAAATCTCCATCATATTGCTTTACTTCCTTAACAAGAATCCTAAAGTGCAAGAAATAACATCAAAAATTTATTTATTTATTTTTTTTTATTTTTATTTTTTTTTAAAGAGAGAGTGAGAGAGGGGAGAGAGAGAGAGAGAGAAATTTTAATATTTTATTTTTTAGTTCTCAGCGGACACAACATCTTTGTTGGTATGTGGTGCTGGGGATCGAACCCGAGCCGCACGCATGCCAGGCGAGCGCGCTACCGCCTGAGCCACATCCCCAGCCCCAACATCAAAAATTTATAAATGGGATGGACTTAAACTAAAAAGCTTCTTCTCAGCAAAAGAAACAATCAATGAGGTGAACAGAGAGCCTTCATTTTAGGAGCAAATTTTTGCCACACACACATCAGAGCACTAATCTCCAGGATACATAAGGAACTCCAAATACTTAACATCAAAAAACCAAACAACCCAATCAGTAAATGGGCTAAGGAGTTGAACAGACACTTTTCAGAAGAAGATACATTCAATCAACAGATATATGAAAAAATATTCAACATTTCTTGTAATTAGAGAAATACAAATAAAAACTACTCTTAAGATTTCATCTCACTCCAGTCAGAATGGTAGCTAACAAGAATACGGATAATAAATGTTGGCAAGGATGTGGGGGAAAAGGCACACTCATACGTTGCTGGTGGGACTACAAATTGGTGCAACTCATCTGGAAAGCAGTATGGAGATTCCTTAGAAAACTTGAAATGGAACCACCATTTAACCCAGCTATCCCATTCCTCAGGATATATATATATATATATTTCCCAAAGGACTTAAAAACAGCATACTACAGTGATGCAGCCACATCAATCAATGTTCATAGCAGCTCAATTTACAATAGCTAAACTGGAAGCAACCTAGATGCCCTTCAATAGATGAATGGGTAAAGAAACTGTGGTGTATATACACAATAGAATATTTCTCAGCATTAAAAGAGAATAAAATCATGGCATTTGCAGGTAAGTGGATGGAGTTGGAGAATATCATACTAAGTGAAGTAAGTCAATCCCACAAAATTGATAAGTAGGTGCAGATCCATAATGGGGATGGGGGAGGCATGTGAAAAGTGGAGGAACTTTGGGCAAAGGGGAGGAAGGCAAGGGAGGATGCATGGGAGCAGGAAAGACAGTGGAATGAGATGGACATCATTACCCTATATGACTGCACATTATGGTGTGATGCTATATTTTGTACAACCATAGAAAGGTAAATGCATTCTGCTGTCATATATACCTAATTAAAATAAATAAATAAGGTTAAAAAAAATCCTCCCAAGTGCAGATCACTTTCATTTGGTCATTTGGTTAGTTTTGTAAATTCATTTGGTATAGTATTAAAAGATGTCCTGGTTTGGAGGTTTTGCCCCGTGGTCGAACATTCATACGGCATGTATGACATGCTGGATCCCTAGCACCACATGGGAAAAAAAATGACATCCAAATCTTGTTCTGAAGTTGATAGAAATTTTTACATATGAAAATTGAAGTTAAATCTGTATTGCATCATATCCTAATGTACTTTAAAGCAGAAGGCAGTCTTGGCCAAGGTACTAAAAGGTTGTAGAATCCTAATTTATTTAATATTTGTTTCTCTGAGAACTGCCACTCTGTCAGCAACTTGAGTCTGTAGCATAAAAGCCATATTCACTACAAATGATTTTATTTTGAAGTTTGTTTCAACAAAATGCCCTTGTTATATCCTACAAAGTGGGTTAGAAAAGTAGGGAAGGGAATTTATTTCTATTGAGGCAGTTTTTGAGCAAAGTAGGTCAGTTTGCATTCTGTGCATAGCTGGACAGTGTCTGTGGGAGCGTCTGTCTGCATCTGTGTCCTCACATCAGCATACTTTCTAGCCTGGTCACTTTCCCCCTTCACTAGACTGGCACACACTGACTCCAGACATTCTTATCTGTCTCCTCTCATTCCCTGAGCACTACAAAATCCATGTCTTATTTTATTCAGGTCTTCATAAAATCACAGAATTCTGGGATCCATACTGAGAATATAATTATGAAATATTTGAAAATCACTGTTGTAAGCAATAGCTTGTGTTGTGAAGAAGTCTGCTGTTCTGGGAGAATTAAGTGTTACATATTTCCAGAGGGCAAAGTGTAAAAGGAAGATATTGACTTTATTCTTTGAAAAGCTGATACTGGGCTGGGGATGTGGCTCAAGCGGTAGCGCGCTTGCCTGGCATGCGTGCGGCCTGGGTTCGATCCTCAGCACCGCGTACCAACAAAGATGTTGTGTCCGCTGAGAACTAAAAAATAAATATTAAAAATTCTCTCTTTCTCTCTCTCTCTCTCTCTCTCTCCTCTGTCACTCTAAAAAAAAAAAAAAAAAAAAGAAAAGCTGATACTACCCTGACTAGTATGGTGTATGAGTTGCTTTTAGCAGCAGCCAGAGGTAGAGCTAACCCTCCTGATGCTCATTGCTGTTTGTTTTTTAGGTCAGCAAAGCAGCATGTATTCTCACCACTCAAACCCTAATGAGGTTACTAAGGTCCCGAGAAGCAGCAGCAGCTGTGGATGTGAAAACCTGGCCAGCCATCATTGACACAGGTAAAAGGGAGATTTCTCCTGAGCTGTCATGGGAGCTAGAACATTTATGAGATTTCCTAGATCCTGTGCCAAACACATTGACATAGCTTTTATGGCACACATTCCATCTGCTAAGATAGAGGCAAAAACCTAGGATCCAATTAGCCTAAAGTACTCGGCAGTGTAATAACCAGGCACTGAGAAGTTACTCTTGGTATCATTGAAAGTTCATTAGGTTTTTATGCCGGATGTGATCCATTATTTTTCCATGTATGGCCATGTAAAATAGTGAGATGATCTGATCCATGATTTTCAGGTGTGATATAGTTGAAACAATATTGTACAAGGAATCAGAAAACCTGGTTTCTGGTTAGAGCTTTATTATTTCCTGTCTAACCTTGAAATTACTCTTTTCTAAAATACTGCCTATCCCTACTTGACTCACATTTATTGAGAAAATCAAATAAAATATAATATGAAAATAGGTTGAAAACCACAATATGCATGAATTTTACATGGTATTCATATTAAAGGAGGTAAGACCCAGGAATAGATAGAAAATCAGTGGAATAGGGAAGAGCATGGGTTTTGAACTCAGCCACTTTAAAAATTCTCAGGTCTTTGCTAGTCTCTGAGTATTCTTAACTAACCTAGATAGAACTGACTATAAAATGGGAGTTATAAAGATTGAGTGATGTAAAATACCTAGCATAAAATCATAATGATAACATCTGTTACTGAGCCTTTTTTATGTGTCATTCACTTAACACATTACCTAAATTTATCCTTACTCTAATCCTTTTAGCTGGCTGCTACGTTTGTTTGTTTGTTTTAAGTACCAGAGAGTGAGCCCAGGGGTACTTAACCACTAAGCTCCATCCCCAGCCTTTTTTTTTTTTTTCTTTGAGATAGGGTCTTGCTAAGTTGCTGAGGCTGACTTTTAACTTATGATCCGCCTGCCTCAGCCTCCTGAGTACCTGGGTTTATAGGTACACACCTGTAAATTACCAATTCTGAATTGCCATACCTGGCTTTTAGGTGGCTGATATTTTTACCCTCATTTCAAAGATAAGACAACCAAAGCACAGGGAAATTAAGAAAACTATAGAAGTGAAATGCAGACCTGGCCAGTTTGGCTTATTGCCCACCTCTTAACCATTAATTTCCTCCTACCCTGTTTTCATAAAGTACTTTATAGTATCTACGTCCACAATATTTATATGGATTTAAATGCAGAGATGATAGTATTTGTGATTATTGTGTGCCAGATGCTGAGCTGGATTTTTATATTTGTTATTCAAAGGCAGAAGCACAGTTGTATATAACCCAAGTGGTATATATTATTTGTGTTGGTATTAATGATAACAAACCGTTGTGCTGTGGTAATGGACTCAGTGACATTGCAGGAAGACCTAAAATATGGGCTGTGGGTACAGACAAGAGTAAGGTTTCTTTTAGGTACATGAATGGTCACGAGTGACTCAACCTTACACAATGATAGGTCAAAGGTGATGGATAGAGAAAGTTTTTTGTCTGACCAGAAATGGGCACCCATGACATGGAGATTTAAAACTCAGGATTTTTTCTTTTAGGACATGGACATTGAATGGTTGGGTCACAGACATCCTTGGGGTTGACATATTCATAAAATGGGGGAATTATCATAAATGAGAAAAAAATTACCAATTCTAAATTACCAGTCTTAAAGTCTTCCAGGTAAACTTGGAGGAAAACTGTCCAACTTTTAAAGCTTCCCGTGATTAATAGAACATGCACTAAATTGTAAATAATGAACTTTAATTGGAAACCAGCATATCAACAGCTAATGCTTTTTGAGTATACACTCAGTCATTTGTTGTCTTTAATGTGTTTTGTGTGAATTAACTTCCCAACAGTTATTCATTTAAAGAAGAGGAAAACAGACACAAAGGCCACATAGCTGAGAAAAATAGAACCAGGATTTGAACACAGCTGTATGCTTCTTACTAAACTTCTGTTAAATAAATTGACCTGATGTAGATTTACTTGTTGTATTTAGATTGTCTAATGTTGTCCTCAACCCCAACCTGTCTCAAAGAGGCTTGGTTAAAAATGAGAAGCCCGGGCTTTTCAAATTCCAGAAGCTAAATTCAACCATAGCAAAGCCACAGAAAACCAGTTGAAGAGCAATACTTTTCATGTTCCAGCATGTCTGATTGATGTTTTTTCTTTTCATTGCAGATGATTTACCCAGAAAAAGGTTACCTCAGCTGTATAAACCACCTACACCTGAGATGTTGGCATATCTTGATTTTAGTGTCTCCACAACTGGCATGCTTACAGGAGTGAAGGTAAAATTATTTGGGTGTATTCACTCACTTATCAAAGTCTGCTGATATGCCAGACCACAGAAAAAGAGATGACCACTGTCCCGGAGACTTTAGCTGTAGAGGCCAACTGGTTGAACCAGCGGCCAGTAGGCGGAGGATCAAGGGTCCCTTCTATATTTAAATAAAAGCATCGGCTCTTCCGGAAAACATTATCTCAAGGAATTTGGATTTTGAAGTGTCTGAACCTAGCATAGATCCTAACAAATAATCAGATTCCTCATAAAAGTCAGTAAGCAGTTGTAAGTTCACATATAAAATGCAGTATTAACTAATGAATAGAAATGTGATGTCTAATTTAGATTTAGGTTAAACTTTAAGGAAATAAAAAATATATCATTTGATGAGTTTAGGGAATTTAAACTTTTCAAAGCTGTGTCTCTGCCTGTGGGATGCCAGTTCCATCCTATTCCATGTTCCTTACTTTGCAGATGTCCCACTCTGCAGTTAATGCTCTTTGTAGAGCCATCAAGCTCCAGTGTGAGTTGTATTCTTCTCGGCAGATCGCCATCTGCCTTGACCCTTACTGTGGACTTGGCTTTGCACTCTGGTGTCTCTGCAGGTAGGGATGAAAAAGCCAAAGAAACAGAATGTATGGGGTATACTTGGAATATAACAATCTTCTTCTTTCTTTTGCTCCCCTAAATTCTATAATGTTTCAGTAAAATGCTGATGTTTCTAGAATTTATGCACCTAATCTGTATCTGACATTTGTTTAGTTTTGTTTGTATTTTCCCTTTTCCGTTCTATTAGTTTGTTTTAGTATTGGGAATTGACACATCAGGGCCTCACATGTGCTAGACAAGTGCTCTACCACCGAGCTACAGCCCCAGTCCTTTTTATTTTTTATTTTGAGACAGGGTCTTTCCAAGTTACCCAGGCTGGCTTTGACTTGTAATCCTCCTGCTTCAGCCTTCCTAGTTGCTGGAATTACAGGCATGCACCACTGAGTCCAACAACTTCTGTTAGATTTTTGTCTCGTACAAAATGGCAGTGATCTTGTTACCTGTTCTCTGCTCCAACCTGTAATTCTTGTTTTAGAAATGATTCTTGGATGAAATATGACATGTTTTGACAGCCAGAATATACCCCCTAAGCTTGGCAGGAAGGAATATGATGGGATAGGATGACAGCATGTGGCTGGAAAGTGGCATGTTTGCCCTGGGCAGATTGCTTCTTGAAAAATAGCAGGTCCCATCTTCCACCATCTGCCCAGAAAACCTTATTTCAGACCTGCATCTTCACCTTCTGGGTTGACATTATGAATGCTTCAAAAATGCCTGTAACATCCTCCTTCTACATGCCCATCTTTGTTAGGGTTGGTTTGTCTACTGTGGTGCCCAAAATAGGAACTTGAGCATTATTTTCAACTTCTATATCTTTATGTCTCACATCTAATGAAATATTCTTTCCTTTGGCTCAGTTATTCCTGTGCCTTTGTGTGTAGCACTGGCACATACTTGTAATCCCAGCATCTCAGGAAGCTGAGGCAGGAGAATCACAGATTTGAAGCCTTCCTCAGCAACTTAGTGAAACCCTGTCTCAAAATAAAAAATATAGAAAGGCTGAGAATGGCTCAGTGAATCACAACTGGATTCAATCCCCAGTATACCCCAACAAACACAAAAATAATAAGAATAACTATTATTATTATTATTAGTGTTATTTTTATTATTATTTCTGGGTCTTTCAGAATTAAAAACAGCCCCTTTTGTGGCTCATAATTCTGATGGACTGGGTTTTCACACCATTGTCTGAGATATGCCTCCCTCAAATCTAGTTATGATATTGGCATATTACCTATCTGTTGTGGAAAAAATAATTAATAAGGATTACCCAGATCTAATAACTTCAGTCTCCAGAGGTAGCAATCACAAAAATGCAGAATTCCTGAGCTCCTAGTGATTCTGATCTAGATTATATATATGATATGTGACTCTGCCATTCCTTTCTTTTTATTCTGACTTCAATGTCAGGGTTCAGGCCCACATTATCCTTTACCTTCACTATTGGTGTAACCACTTCTGTCTCTCAATTTTCAATGGTTCAAGTCTCCCATCCCTACTCCCGAGTTACTGGTTTTGCCCCAACTTAGAGCCACACTTTTAAAAGTAAAGACTGACTTTCTTTATAAGACAGTTAAGCTCTTTTATAGTTTGGCCCCTGCTCTTTTGGCCTCACTTTCCCCTTGTACCCTGTACTCTAGGATTTCCCTAGAATGCTATTTCTTTTTTTTCTTTTGTTTGTGGTATGGGGATTGAACCCAGGGGCACTTAACCACCGAGCCACATTCCCATTAATAAAAATTAATTTTTTATTTTGAGACAAGGTCTCACTAAGTTACTTAGGGCTTCGCTAAGTTGCCAAGTCTAGCTTTGAACTTGGAATTCTCCTGCCTCAGCCTCCTGAGTCATTGGGATTATAGGCGTGCAGCACTGTGCCTGACTAGAATGCAATTTCTGACAGCTTTACATACTCCGTATTTCTTTGCCTTTGCATATGCTTTTCTTCTGCATGAAATATACTGCCCCTGTTCTCACTCACTCCCAGCCACTCAAATTCCTACTTCTTTAAGCCCCAGCTCTAGTGCTATCTACTCAGTGAACCCTACCACCTCTGCCCCAGCTCTCTTAGCTTGAATGAATTGCTCTTTAATTTGTGAACTCTGTGCCCTTTATTCACATCTGTTATCACACCTATTACAGTCTGCTTTATTTTATGATTACTATATCTTGGGAATTGCAAGGGAATAAGGTTGATTCTTAGATCTTCAATCTAATGCGACCCCTCTACTATCCTTCCCACTCAGTAAATATTTGCCAAGTTTATGACATTTTGAAACATCTTAGGATGAATTGATAATATCAGCTTTTACATTCTTCATTACAGTGTCTATTCAGGTCACCAATCCATCTTAATTCCTCCTATGGAGTTAGAAAATAACCTTTTCCTCTGGCTCACTACTGTCAACCAGTACAAAATAAGGGACACTTTCTGCTCCTACTCAGTAATGGAACTTTGCACTAAAGGATTAGGAAACCAAGTGGAGGTGCTAAAGGTAAGAAGTAACTACCACAAGTAACCAGTTCTAAGAGATTTTTAAAATAAGGGTCCAGGGCATGCTAATACCAGAGTAAGGGTTAGCAGACATATTTGCCGGTTTCTAGCCAGACAATTAATGGATATTTTGTAAACTTTAAGAAGTTTAACCTTTCTTACTTCCTAATTTAGTGTATACTTTCAGAGTCTAACGTGGGTCTCTGTGGAGAAGGCAAAACCGATTGAAAGATAAAAGGGAACTATGACCTCCCTTAGAATTTTCCCAATAGAATTTAAAACCTCAGAATATGAGAGATTGGAGACTGTCCTGCAGCTAAAGGTAGCTCATTTATGTGTGTATACAGTGATTATATTTCTGTCACATGAGAAAGTTGGAAAATACTGAATTTTCTTTGAGAAGTATGACTTCAAGAATGAAAAAGAGACAAAAGGTTAGATATCCAAAGTTCTAGATTTATTTTTCTCTTAGTCTCAGAAAATAGGAAGAAATCTAAGGTTCAGAAATGAGAAAAGACAGAATGTATTACTGAAAAGTCTAAGATTTTTAGATAAAAGAGGAAAGAAATAGAGAACTAGCAGATTTACATGTGAGTAATGATTTTAATGGAATGTTTGTATTTTCTTCTTTTCTAAAAGCTGTTTTTTTTCTGTGTGTATGGGCCAAGAAAATAGTTCCTCAGATTTTCCTGACCAAAGAGAGAGCAGTGATTCTACCTATTCAGTTCTCTTCTGATCCTACTAACTCAGCTTATGGCATGGGTATCTTACAGACAAGGGGGATTAACCTCTCCTGCATCCGGACCTGTGTAGTGGTGGCAGAAGAGCGCCCCCGCATTGCCCTCCAGCAGTCCTTCTCCAAGCTCTTTAAAGACATTGGTCTGTCCCCTCGAGCCGTCAGTACCACTTTTGGATCAAGAGTCAATGTAGCAATATGTTTACAGGTGAGGTCAAAATCTAGTATGCTAGGGGCTTAGGTTGTGGCTCAGCGGCAGAGCGCTCGCCTAGCATGTACGAGGCCCTGGGTTCGATCCTCAGCACCACATAAAAATAAATAAATGAAATAAAGATATTGTGTCCTACTAAAAGCTAAAATTAAAAAAAAAAAATCTAGTATGCTAGCAAACAAAGAAGGAATGTGAGGTGGTAGACTGCTAAGCTTGAGCCCTAGTTCAGCTCACTTGCTGTTGGACTTTGGGCTTTTTATTTTGCCCTCTCTTTGTTTCATTTTTCTCTTTGTAAAATAAAACAACAATCTCATACTTCACAAGGTTTTTGCAGAATCGAAGGGTTAGTAGGTCAGAGCATTTAGAGTGGGCCTGGCAGACGGGCACCAGTGTAAATGCTTACTCTTGGTAGTAGTGATGTGGTCTGTGATGATCAATCAAGAAACTTTCTGAGTCCTATTTGGATTTTATTTATCTGTCTTCTCCATATTTTGCACTTTCCCCCCATTGAAAACAAAACAAAAATAAGCCAGTATTCTCCTTTTCAGTCAGATGGCAACTTTGCCATGTTGTTCTTGGGGGTGAATCATAGAAAAGGGACGAAAACTGATTTTATGCAATTTGGAGGCTAAAAAGGCAAATATAGGCATGGACAAGAATGAGAGTAAAAGGGATATGCAGATGGATACTTTTGGGTTTTCTCTGACTGTAGTCATGTGACTTTCAGGAAACATCATGGTGCTTTCACCTTGCAGCCCCACCGAGGACCCTTACTATCAGCTGTGGCAGTATTGATTTTGAAAATCCATGGGATAGTGGCTTCTCTCATTCCTGCTTGGAGCCCAGGGGTGGAAATCCTCCTCAGCTTGATAATGTTTCAGTTCTGCTATAATCTGTGGTGAAGGGAGGGCAGGAGGCCTCCTAGGGAAGGAAAGGGAAAAAAAACTTCAGGAAGTAGTCTTTTCCACCCTGCCTCACTTGGTTGAAGAGAAAGTAGCTTTTAAAATAGAGTGGACGACCAGGAGTGGTAGTGCAGACCTGTAAATCCCAGTGACTTGAAGGCTGAGGTAGGAGGATCATAAGTTCAAGGCCAGCTTCCGCAGCTAATGAGAAAATTTTTAAAAATGTGGGAGAGCTGAGGAGGGAGGGAGGAGGATGAGGAAAAAGGGAAATACTAGGGAATAAATGATACTGACCAATTATATGGTTATATCATGTGCATGTACAAATATACAACAATGAATCCCATTATTATAATGCACCAATAAAGAAATGGAATAAAGAGAGAAGCTAAGGATTTCATGGGACTGAGCAACCCTGGGTTCAATACCCAGTATTGCAAAAAATATTTAAATAAAGAGTGCGTGCCTAACATGTACAATACTCTGGGTTCAATTCCCAGCATGTCAAAAAATAAAATTAAAAAAAGAACAAATTATAGATATATAAAACATATATATGCACCCACATAATTTGCTTTTTATTTTCTATATATAAAATTTTGCTTTTTAATTTTACACATATATGTAAATAATAAAATAGAGGGGGTGTTTTGTGCATATGGCTGAATTATCTATTTCTTTTCTTTCTGTTTTTGATTACCTATTTCTTGATTTGGAAATGTGAAGTAAGGAAAAGATGGCTCATTTAAATTTTAAATAAACTGCATTGATTTGTTTTTCTTTAGGGAACCTCAGGGCCTGATCCAACTACTGTATATGTAGATCTGAAATCGTTAAGACATGACAGGTATGTAGGATTGATTATTCTTAGGAAATCTAATAGAGAAAGAACACAAAGAATTCTGATCCTCAAAGCCAGCATTTCCCTTCTTTCCTTTTATATTTGTATCTCCCAGTAGCAGCATGGGAAGAAATTCATTTTTATCATTTATTCACAATAAGATTTTCATTTATAAAAAGAAAA